>NC_064614.1:1011628931-1012253931 GCF_023898315.1 Schistocerca nitens
TGTCCTTAGCTTGCAGAACTTTCTTATCTGCGACGATATATCAGATGCTATAGTTTTTATTTTATTTTTTCCAGTGGAATACTGTCATTTTATAGGAATCATTAAAAGCTTGTGCAAAGAGAATTTACTAGGGTGGCCCAGCGGGAGGCGTTTCTTGCTATAATTCGGACGCACTGAGCGTCGTCGGATGGCATTTCGGGACACCGCTTCCTATCCTCAGCTTTTTTTCTCACGACATCCTGTGCTGTCCCTTGTAGCCTGTTGCTATCGTTGCAGTACTGCATGTTCATTAAGGATAAGAAAAGGTAAGGAGCTGATGTTGAACATTTTTGCATGTTGAAACATTCACTATCTGATAAAAAATGTCCGGACACGCATATGTAAAGCGGAATTCATCACTAGGTGTCATGAGAGGCGGATCCGTCATTGTAGAAGCTGGGGAGAGTATTGTCCCTACAGAAACAGTAACAGCAGAATGGGTTGGTCAAGAGATCTCTGTGGTGTCGACTGTGGACCAGTCAATGGATGACACCTGCACAAAAAATCCAGCGGGGGCGTACTGTTGAGGTGGCGTGAAGAGTGACACCGTTGGACAATGGATGACTCGATCGAGCGTTTCGTAGTGATGCCCTGTAGGACTCACGCTATATCCTACAGCAATCTCACGGATAGGTTGGGGTTTGGGAATGCCTGGAGAACCTGCTATCACGTGTACGCCAACAGTGAAGTACGCAGAAGGTGGTCTCATGGTAAGGTTTATTTTTATGGATAGCGTTTGTCCCTTTATTGCGCTTAAGGAAACACTAAATGCGGAAGAACATGAATGCATTTTACAACACTACATAATGCGCACAGTAGAGCAACAGTTCGTACACGATTAATTTTATCAGCATGATAATACAGCATGTTATTAAACAACACCTATGAGGCACTGGTATGTGGACAATAACATTCCTAAAGCGCACGGATTCGCCCAGAGTCTCGATCTGAAGCCAATGGAACACCTCTGGGATGAAGTAGAACGTGAACTTATTTCCAGACTCCGACGTCCAACATCACTATCTTCTCTTGTTTTGGCTCTTGAGGAAGAGTGGGCTGCCATTCCTCCAGACATCCAGGCTCCTCATTGGAAGTGTCCCCAGGACAGTTGAAGCAGCCATAAAGGCGAATGGTGAACCCCCAGCCCCCCAATTACAGTCCACTAATACATGTCCGAATACTTTTGACCAGACCCTGTAGTTTTAATTTGTCTCAGTGATATTAAATCTTGTGTGCTTATGCAGGCGCGTGCGTGCCCGCGCTCGCGCGTGTTTGTGTATGTATGTACGTGTGTGTGTGTGTGTGTGTGTGTGTGTGTGTGCTACCGAAGCACGACTCATGCCCGGTCCTCACAGCTTTACCTCTGCCAGTATCTCGTCTCCTACCTTCCAAACTTTACAGAAGCACTTGGTAGAGCACTTGCCCGCGAAAGGCAAAGGTCCCGAGTTCGAGTCTCGGTCGGGCACACAGTTTTAATTTGCCAGTAAGTTTCATATCAGTGCACACTCCGCTGCAGAGTGAAAATCTCATTCTGGTAACATTCATTGTCAACCAAAAATAATGAGTAGTTAACTTTCTATGATTTTGCTTTGTTGCATTGCCAGAGAAATTATCACGTATTCAGGGCACTTCCTATGTTTTGAAGTCAGTCAATAACTCTGCTTTGGAATGGTATAAATGAGTGTATGATAACCATCTTAGATTTGCAGATACACGAGACAGTGGTTACCTTTCAGATTTGAGACGTTCGTTCGATGCAAGTTGTTTCCCAAATTTCTTTTTTCCATATTTCCAATCTACTAACAGGTTATATCATAAATATCAACCATCTCGCTTTAAAAATTACGTTTACATTTCGAACCCAACGGAAAGGCTTCAGCAGCTACTAACACGAGGAATTAGCATCATTAATAGCTCTGCTTTTAATTTGACTGAGTACATTTCCTAAAGGAATTTTTCTTTAAAATACACATTTCATAACGTCAGACAGTGGGTGTAATGTCATCTTCTTTTTACTGAGGAAAGGCAGCAATTACTTATTTGCTATTTACTCCATTTAATCTGGGGCGCCTTGTCGCGATCCGCGTGTCTCCCCCCGTCGGAGGTTCGAGTCTTCCCTCGGGCACGGGTGTCTGTGTTATCCTTAGCGTACGTTCGTTTCAATAATGCGTAAGCTTAGGGACCGATGGCCTCAGCAGTTTGGTCCCATACCTTACCACAAATATCCAGAGCTTTCATCTTTCCATTACCAATCTCGAGCTTTTGTGACCATCACAAAATGACGCTATTCACGTTTATTGTTGATACAAACGCAGCCATCCATTCTTGCGCGTCACGTTGGTTGCATTCAATCTAAGCAGACAGCAAATATAATTCGTTATACAGAAACACCCTCTTACATCCCTTAACAAGCAGGAAACAAATGAACCGCCGATATTACCTCTCCGTTCGTCATGGCATGAAAATGAAAATTTGAAAAATAATATGCGAAAATTAAGCGCCGCAACAGGAACTATAGTTACGTTCATAACATCAAATTACACTAGTCTGGCATTCACAGTGCCTCGATAGGAAAGTTGCATTCTTTTCTTTTAAATGGAAATGGATGACACATAACTCGCCCGTGTTTGCTCTTTTTTTCTCACTCTCTTAGTGTTACAGAAGCTAATTTACGAAAGAGTGCTATCTGGAAACTGTATGTTTATGCAGAACTACTGTATAGGCGACTGGATTCCTGCTTCATACCTATTCTGAAAATGTATTATTTTCTTTACCAAAACACCTAAAGTTGCTAACCCCTTTTCGTGAACAGCCTTTGTAATCATCTTGTAATGCCAGTGCTATCCGTGTTTTGTTTTTGTTTGCTGTTCCTTGTGTAACTTGCTCGCATCTAACGTACTTCATGCGAGCGACGCACTCTCTGAACTCTCCACGGCTATACTGCGATACGTGGCTGTTTGGTGGGTTGCCGCATCGGGTGCCTGTAGGCGTAAAGGCTTAGTAAAAAGACGACCTCCGCTACGAAATGTAGTGTGAGGAGGGCTATGCGAGAGGTGTTCAATGAATTCGAAAGTAAAGTTCTATGTACTGACTTGGCAGAAAATCCTAAGAAATTCTGGTCTTATGTCAAAGCGGTAGGTGGATCAAAACAAAATGTCCAGACACTCTGTGACCAAAATGGTACTGAAACAGAGGATGACAGACTAAAGGCCGAAATACTAAATGTCTTTTTCCAAATTTGTTTCACAGAGGAAGACTGCACTTTAGTTCCTTCTCTAGATTGTCGCACAGATGACAAAATGGTAGATATCGAAAGAGACGACAGAGGGATAGAGAAACAATTAAAATCGCTCAAAAGAGGAAAGGCCGATGGACCTGATGAGATACCAGTTCTATTTTACACAGAGTACGCGAAGGAACTTGCCCCCCTTCTTGCAGCGGTGTACCGTAGAAGAGCGTAGCGTTCCAAAGGATTGGAAAAGGGCACAGGTCATCCCCGTTTTCCAGAAGGGACGTCGAACAGATGTGCAGAACTATAGACCTATATCTCTAACGTCGATCAGTTGTAGAATTTTGGAACACGTATTATGTTCGAGTATAATGACTTTTCTGGAGACTAGAAATCTACTCTGTAGGAATCAGCATGGGTTTAGAAAAAGACGGTCGTGTGAAACCCAGCTCGCGCTATTCGTCCACGAGACTCAGAGGGCCATAGACACGGGTTTACAGGTAGATGCCGTGTTTCTTGACTTCCGCAAGGCGTTCGATACAGTTCCCCACGGTCGTTTAATGAACAAAGTAAGAGCATATGGACTATCAGACCAATTCTGTGATTGGATTGAGGAGTTCCTAGATAACAGAACGCAGCATGTCATTCTCAATGGAGAGAAGTCTTCCGAAGTAAGAGTGATTTCAGGTGTGCCACAGGGGAGTGTCATGGGACCGTTGCTGTTCACAATATACATAAATGACCTGGTGGATGACATCGGAAGTTCACTGAGGGTTTTTGCAGATGATGCTGTGGTGTATCGAGAGGTTGTAACGATGGAAAATTGTACTGAAATGCAGGAGGATCTGCAGCGAATTGACGCATGGTGCAGGGAATGGCAATTGAATCTCAATGTAGACAAGTGTAATGTGCTGCGAGTACGTGGAAAGATAGATCCCTTATCATTTAGCTACAAAATAGCAGGTCAGCAACTGGAAGCAGTTAATTCAATAAATTACCTGGGAGTACGCATTAGGAGTGATTTAAAATGGAATGGTCATATAAAGTTGATCGTCGGTAAAGCAGATGCCAGACTGCGATTCATTGGAAGAATCCTAATGAAAGGCAATCCGGAAACAAAGGAAGTAGGTTACAGTACGCTTGTTCGCCCATTGCTTGAATACTGCTCAGCGGTGTGGGATCCGTACCAGATAGGGTTGATAGAAGAGATAGAGAAGATCCAACGGAGAGCAGCGCGCTTCGTTACAGGATCATTTAGTAATCGCGAAAGCGTTACGGAGATGCTTGATAAACTCCAATGGAAGACTCTGAAGGAGAGACGCTCAGTAGCTCGGTACGGGCTTTCGTTAAAGTTTCGTGAACATACCTTCACCGAAGAGTCCAGCAGTATATTGCTCCCTCCTACGTATATCTCGCGAAGAGACCATGAGGAAAAAATCAGAGAGATTAGAGCCCACACAGAACCATACAGACAATCCTTATTTCCACGAACAATACGAGACTGGAATAGAAGGGAGAACCGATAGAGGTACTCAAGGTACCCTCCGACAAACACCGTCAGGTGGCTTGCGGAGTATGGATGTAGATGTAGATGTAGATAGCAATAATCTAATTATTCAGCTGGCTAGTTGTATTCCGCTACGACGCAGTACAGATTTTTGGAACACCAGGCATGCATTACTGACATCACACTAAGTTCATAGTAGGTGCAGGTCGCCCCAAAAGTCTGGAGAGGCTGTTTGTGGCCTTGAGGTTCAAAGCAACAGTATTTCTTCCTTTGCGTTCCCTGTCCCATGCAACCTGGTCACAGTGTTTGTTTGTGTATGGATACATTCGAAATTAGCTAGTTACAAAAAAATAAAGGCGAACAATCTAGGTACTCATGTGTGGTGTCTTAAGTAAGTGGTTATCAGGTATAGTACGGCAAGTAACGCAAAACCAACTGCGTATCATCAGAATATTTCAAAATGGTATGTCGTATAAAAAAGTGGAGGCTTTGAGTGACTGCTTTTACAAATGGAACGCCAGTGATACCAGGTACACGGTGGCATAATGACAGAAAACTACACTCCTGGAAATGGAAAAAAGAACACATTGACACCGGTGTGTCAGACCCACCATACTTGCTCCGCACACTGCGAGAGGGCTGTACAAGCAATGATCACACGCACGGCACAGCGGACACACCAGGAACCGCGGTGTTGGCCGTCGGATGGCGCTAGCTGCGCAGCATTTGTGCACCGCCGCCGTCAGTGTCAGCCAGTTTGCCGTGGCATACGGAGCTCCATCGCACTCTTTAACACTGGTAGCATGCCGCGACAGCGTGGACGTGAACCGTATGTGCAGCTGACGGACTTTGAGCGAGGGCGTATAGTGGGCATGTGGGAGGCCGGGTGGACGTCTGGCCGAATTGCTCAACACGTGGGGCGTGAGGTCTCCACAGTACATCGATGTTGTCGCCAGTGGTCGGCGGAAGGTGCACGTGCCCGCCTCCAGTGGTGTCGCGACAGGCGTGAATGGAGGGACGAATGGAGACGTGTCGTCTTCAGCGATGAGAGTCGCTTCTGCCTTGGTGCCAATGATGGTCGTATGCGTGTTTGGCGCCGTGCAGGTGAGCGCCACAATCAGGACTGCATACGACCGAGGCACACAGGGCCAACACCCGGCATCATGGTGTGGGGAGCGATCTCCTACACTGGCCGTACACCACTGGTGATCGTCGAGGGGACACTGAATAGTGCACGGTACATCCAAACCGTCATCGAACCCATCGTTCTACCATTCCTAGACCGGCAAGGGAACTTGCTGTTCCAACAGGACAATGCACGTCCGCATGTATCCCGTGCCACCCAACGTGCTCTAGAAGGTGTAAGTCAACTAACCTGGCCAGCAAGATCTCCGGATCTGTCCCCCATTGAGCATGTTTGGGACTGGATGAAGCGTCGTCTCACGCGTTCTGCACGTCCAGCACGAACGCTGGTCCAACTGAGGCGCCAGGTGGAAATGGCATGGCAAGCCGTTCCACAGGACTACATCCAGCATCTCTACGATCGTCTCCATGGGAGAATAGCAGCCTGCATTGCTGCGAAAGGTGGATATACACTGTACTAGTGCCGACATTGTGCATGCTCTGTTGCCTGTGTCTATGTGCCTGTGGTTCTGTCAGTGTGATCATGTGATGTATCTGACCCCAGGAATGTGTCAATAAAGTTTCCCCTTCCTGGGACAATGAATTCACGGTGTTCTTATTTCAATTTCCAGGAGTGTAGTTAACAAGAATGCTATCAACTCCGCTACTCACTCGCATTGTAATGCACCATCAACATTCTGAGTATGACACCAAGGCCCTTTTTGCGTTGATGGTTCAAAGGGAGAACTCTGATTTCTGTAGGCAATAAGCGCTATTTAAATTTTATGATACAACTAGACTGTTGCTTGCAGTGGTGCAAAAACGTGCCTAGATTTATCCTTTCTATTTACGTTTCGGAATAGAGGAAGTTTTGAAGCTCTTACGTAATCTAATTACTGTAAACCAAAGTACCTTCAAATGGTTCAAATGGCCTTAAGCACTATGGGACTTAACATCTGAGGTCATCAGTCCCCTAGACTTAGAACTACGTAAACCTAACTAACCTAAGGACATCACACACATCCATGCCTGAGGCAGGATTCAAACCTGCGACTATAGCAGCCCCGTGGTTCCGGACTGAAGCGGCTAGAACCGCTCGGCCACAGCGGCCGGCCAAAAGTAACTTTCTGTAGGGTCTGCTTCCTGCACCCATTACAGCTGGTGAAACGAATTTCTCCTTTCTCACTCGGCACCATCGGTTTCCGCCCACTATTTTTACTGTGTTTATTTTATAGTTTATAATAGCATCTACAATAGCAAATAGGTCCAAAAAACGGAATGTATTGCGAAAATTCGTTTTCGTATTTTTTAGTCGACACTGCACGAATGCAGCACTCTTCTTCTACAAAGGTTATCCAGTTCATTCTTCACATAAAACGCAATGGCACTTTCTTCTGATATATTTGTCAGATATTTAATACGCGTTTAACTGCCGATATTCCGATACCATATAACGCACATCGTCTTCGTACGTTGATGTAATTTTGCGACGTCCTTTATACGGATCAACCTTGAGAGAAGTACGACACGTCTGTGTTCAGCGTTTCATTTCGTAACTGTTAATAATTAACAGCTAGAGTCGTTATTAAACTTCAAGAACTTGGAATGAGCAATAAACGACATGAAACGAAAAAAAAAAATACTATGACTGCAAGCTATTCCAGTATCTACAGGGTGAGTGAGAACGATAAAATTTCGGAGGTCGTTCGTAGATACTTTTTGAGTAATTTGGTAAAAGGAACCCATTGTGTCTACTGCGACTCATTGCAAAGTAATTGCATTTTGTTTGTTTCTTACCCCCATTTACCCAGTATTTCTATTACGCTAAAAATATCGGCGCAGGTAGTGCAAAGTTAACGGTAAGCGCTGTGTGTCTTCTTTGGAAGTAGATCTTGTTCCATTCGTTCACGGTTGATGGTGTTGACAACAGTTTACTATACACCTTCAAGCTTGCATTCTCCACCGCTTGGTCCTGTCTCAGGTTTGTTTTCGCAACAACGTTGTTAGTTGCTCGTCAACAATTAGAAACGACAGTATGGATAGGTACTCTAATGCAGAGTTTGCCTATGTGCATCTCGGTCTGTGCTCACTGAATGAAATGGAAGTGTAGCATGAAGATGCTATACTGAACTGTTGCTGCAGTGATGGCGATCACATCACAGTACTTTGGCATCTGCCCAAAGACACCCGTGAGAAACTGGAACATTTTCGTATTATGCTTGCACATTACAGGCTTCTTTCATTGCCGTGAAAGCTTTTTCACAGGAGCAAACGTATTTGTGGTAACAAACCGAATGAACCATAATTACGTTATTATTCTGTAGCGAGCGACTGGGAACCACAGATCTTTTATACCAATAGTTACATATCCCTGAGCGACCTCCGAAATTTTGTCATTCGGTTTTACCCTGTATTTGAATGCAACACAATCAGGACAGTCATATAAATTAAACTATAAAATATGTGCAGTTGACACCTGACTTACGTGGTTGCGCAACAATTATCAGTGAAATAAAAGGTACTGCCCTCGAATTAGGGAGGAACGAGTGTCAAATCCTCATCTGACCAACCACAATTAGACCTGGATTCTTTACAAATCCTAGAGAAAATGCCTGGCAACGGCCTTGCCGCAGTGGATACACCGGTTCCCGTGAGATCACCGAAGTTAAGCGCTGTCGGGCGTGGTCAGCACTTGGATGGGTGACCCTCGAGGCCCCCATGCGCTGTTGCCATATTTTGGGGTGCACTCAGCCTCGTGATGCCAATTGAGGAGCTACTCGACAGATTAGTAGCGGCTTCGGTCAAGAATACCACCATAACGACCGGGAGAGCAGTGTGCTGACCCCACGCTCCTCCTATCCACATCCTCCACTGAGGATGACACGGCGGTCGGATGGTTCCGGTAGGCCACTCGTGGCCTGAAGACAGAGTGCTTTAAGAGAAAATGCCAGTTTAATCCCTTGAAAATGGCCGTGCCGGATTACCTGCTCAATCCTTTCTTTACGAGCTACCGCTAGGTCTGTAATAAACTCCCTTATTCCCTTTGTAATAGATTAGCGTTATTGATTTGAAACCCATCGTCCACCTTATCTATTCTGAGTTTATAATCGTTTACTAGGAGGTTTTTTCGAATAAAATGTTTACATTATCTGATCAGAAGTTTCGGAACACCTGTTAGTGGACATTAATATCGGGTGGGTCCACTCGTGGTCTTTATGTCCGCATGAACTCTGGTGGGAAAACTTCCAGTGAGTTTTCTGTATCCCAGTAGCGGAATGGCATCCCATTCTTCACCGAAAGTCGAAACCAGAGAAGGTAATTATGCTGGTCGCGGGGTCTGTAGCAAAACTGATGTTCTAACACCGTTCCGAAGTTATTCCAGTAAGTACAGATCGGGACTCTGGGGAAACCAGTCCATTTCAGAAACGCTATTGTCCACAAACCATTATCTCACAGATGCGGCTTTATGCCATCGTGCGCTGTCATGCCGTTACAATCAGTCACCGTCTCCGAAATGTTACTCTATTGTACGCAGTACACAATGCTGTAAAATGCGGTTACATCTTCCGCGTTTAACGTTTTCTTAAACTCAATAACGGGACTACGCACTAACCGCGAAAAGCGCTCTCATACCGTAGCACCACCTTCACCGCACTTCACGTGTTACTCTACACGTGACAGCAGGAAACGCTCTCCAGGCATTCGCCATACTCAAATCATCGTTTCCAGTCATCCGCTGTCCAGCGGCATCGCTCTTTATATCACTTAGCACTTACTACAAAAATGTGTGGCTTGTCAGGAGCTGCTCGACCACTGTGCACCATTCTTCCTAATCCCCTGCGCACAGCCATTGCGCTAGTGGACTGCTGGTAGCATTTGGGAATTCACGAGTAATTCCTTCACCTGATTTCAAGCGATTTTTTACAACCAATCTGCGTAATGTTCGACTGTCGTCAGTACGCGAGTCCTCACTGCTCTTGGTTAGTCGTGGTTGTTCCTTCGTGTTTCAGCTTTAGTATCACATCACCAACAGTTGACTTGGCAGCATTAGGATATTTTTTAATGTCCCTGATCGATTTGTTACTCAAATGACAACCAATGACTAGTCCACGTTCGAAGTCATTAAGCTCTCCTGATGGACTCATTTTGTTGTTACTGCTTCTTTATCGATAACACACTAGTCCCCCCCCCCCCCGCCCCTCCTTTTATATTGTCGAGTCCTTCTCCTGTGACATCTGGTGGTCATTTACGCACGACATAGCGGTGTCGGATACTTCTAATCAGGTGGTGAGAATACCCTAGCTCTCCGTACACAGAGTGCATTATAAGAGCGTTCGTAAATACTTTCCATAGAATTCTCCTGAGTTGGAGGCTCAAATGGCTCTGAGCACTATGGGGCTTAACATCGGAGGTCGTCAGTCCCTTAGAACTTAGAACTACTTAAACCTAACTAACCTAAGGACATCACACACATCCATGCCCGAGGCAGGATTCGAACCTGCGACCGTACCAGTCGCGCGGTTTCGGACTGAAGCGCCTAGAACCGCTCGGCAACCGCGGCGGGTTGAGTTGGAGGCCACGACACGTTGTGAAATGGCGTATCAACGTTTCTGCCAAAGTTACAGTTACCCTATTTCAGGTTACCAGGCTCGAAAGCCCACGAATTTTCAGTTGCGATGTTGCCGTCTTCTGTCCGAAGAGCGATTGGATTCTGCTTTGCAATCGATGATGCTAATTATAAGGAAGAAAAATATCATGGAAGTGCGGAGAAGTTTTCTTACACGTAAAATTGTCACCAATATTTATACGAAATGTTTCGTATCTGTTTTGCTGTAGGCTCTGCCATATTTTTAAATAGCTGTTACCCCAAACTATTGACCACAGAAAATAAAATAAATGCGCAATTACTGCAGTTGATTTGCTTAAACCAGACCACTTTTTGCGGCTTTCCCAGAAGTCGGCATTCTAAATGATGTACAAGGAGACACCTAAGCAAAGATACACAAATTAAAAATTTATTAAATAAGTATTCCATTTCGTACACTTGTACAAACAGCGATGACGCTTTTGTGACGAGGGTTCTCACTGTCAGCAGATGCGTCACTGGTTTCCGAGATGCCAGTGTCTTCTGTCTGCTCTTCGCATTTTCACTCCAACAACCGTGGTGACAAAACGCCCAGGTAAGTAGGTTCGCTCCGTACTTTATAGACAGTTGTAAATGAGATACGTCTTGAAAAATTTAATCTGCCACGAAGTTTAATAACAGAGTGCACACTGTTGTAAGATGGAGAATTCAGTTCGAATTTCTTACTGGATGAGAGACAGAAAATTCTGTTGAGAGGTTCCTTCTCTTAGGCAAGTCCCTGACAGGGAACACAGTTGCAGTTGACTACTGTTATTAAGCCTTTTGTCATATATACTTTCTATTTAAATAAACTTGGGCTGATTGCTTTAACAAAATGCCATTAAAACTGCATTATGATTCATGTTGAAAAGAGAGGATTAGAAAACATGAATATATCCTTAGTTGTATCATTTACTGAAATAAAATCGTCGCGTCACATGGTCAAAGGCCCTGGAGATGTCGAGCAGTATCGGACTGATTGATATCTGCTAAGTGCCGCCTTTCTATTCTCCTCAGCCCCCCTCCCCCCCGCCTCGCATTCTCTATCCGCCCGCCTACGAACGCGGAGCTGATGCGGTGTTGGGTAACGCGCGGCGTCAGGCGTCGATCCAGAGTCTCCAGTTGCACCGCGGCCGGCGTCGGACGTGGCGGCGATGGGCCCACGTATTCTTCAGGTGTAATGACGGGAGCGGATTTCCACGTAGATTGCCGCTGACCTTTGATCATGCTAAAGGCTGGGTCGCATGTCTTGCTTAATTGCAAGCCACTGTCTTTATTAGACCGTCAGGTAATCGGATCTCTACAACCTCATTGAGAATACTGTCCCAGAAGGTGTCAAGTTGTTGCAGCAACTTGGTGTAGTCATAATTCCTGGTATGTCCGTGGGTGATGCAGCGCTTTGCCACAGCTGACTTTGTCGGCTGAGCGTTGTCTGTGTGGCTTTTATGCTAAGTGCATCTCTTCTGTACTGTTCGGATAGTTTGGCCTACATGCATTTTCCCACACTGGCAACGCATGCGGTATATTCCCGAGTACTTGGTTGTCCTTGACGGATCCTAACAAGGCTTTTGTCTTGACCGGTGGGCGGAACAAGGATTTGACGTTGTGTTTCAGGAGTATTCTTCCGATTTTTGCTGACGTGTTCCCGACGTATGGAATAATCGCCTTCGGAACCGGTATATCTTCGTCCTAAGCGGGCTGTAATTTCGGCTGCTTCGATCTTGAGGCATTTATCTGGCTGTAGGTGTAACCGTTCGTACGGAATACTGCTTGTAAGTGCTGCTAGACTCTCACAGTCCGAGATTTCGCATGCTATGTGCACTAGTGTGCTTAGGACATCATCACGCTATGAAGGGGCACGACAACTGGAGGCCGGCCGGTGTGGCCGAGCAGTTCTAGGCGCTTCAGTGTGGAACCGTGCGACCGCTACGGTCACAGGTTCGAATCCTGCCTCGGGTATGGATGTGTGTGATGTCCTTAGGTTAGTTAGGTTTAAGTAGTTCTAAGTTCTAGGGGACTGATGACCACAGATGTTAAGTCCCATAGTGCTCAGGGCCATTTTAACCATTTGACAGCTGGAGGCATCCATTCGTGTTGTGGACGTGTACGAAGTTACATTCACATCCGACGATTTCTACTGCCAGGCCATGTATTATTTACGTCATCAAAGAAAATGGTGTGGCTTCAGTTTGTGATAATCTACAACAGTGTAACATGTAGAAGGACATAATAGTATCGACAATCAATACGTATGTACATTCTTCGACATGCATTGCATTTTATTTTAAGTCTTTGACCATGCACTGAGAAGTTTTATATGAAATGTGAAACCAACGGACGTATGTTAGTGTGCTGTGTGCTGGCGCAGTGACAAAACCCGCACAAGCACCGTACTTTTCACTTTTTGCATGCGTAATTCACATCTGAAAAACCGTCATTTAGAACACCATCAGCTGCAACTTCCTACAAACACATGAGTGGAATATAAGATGATCTACGATTATAGGTTTTTACTGACATGCTAGTAACAGACTAGCTTAATAAAGACCTGAAATTGGCTAGTACCTACACCATGAAATTAATTATTTCTGAAACAAATCAGACCCGCTATGCATATCATGAAATTGATTATTTCGAAAACAAATCAGACCCACTATGCATGTTAATGCACCACTTCCAGGACGGGGAGGTTCGCCGGGCTCGGATCGAATCCGTCCCGAGGGCATATGTCTCTGTCTTTCATAGTGTGTCTGTTATATATAACTGAAATCTGTTCTTTCTTTTTGGATCACCCTATATATATATACGCTGGTCAGAAACAATCTGAAAACCCTGTAAGGGTGTTCAGGAGAGGTTGTGCTGAGAAATAATGGTTAAAAAATTTTCGGTACATTGCGCCGATTCCGAGTCATTTAGCATTGAAGTTAGCCAGTCAGGTCGTTGAGCGCGCACATTCAAACACTTGCACGTTCTAAAATGCGGTAATGCACAGACATCTGTGGGTCCATGAGCTGCTACTTGTTGAAACGCTCATTATCCGTTAAAATATACCTCTCTCGGAAGTGATAATTTAGGCTAGGTGAACAGACACTCCCACGCCCGGGTTCCCGGGTTCGATTCCCGGCGGGGTCAGGGATTTTCTCTACCTCGTGATGGCTGGGTGTTGTGTGCTGTCCTTAGGTTAGTTAGGTTTAAGTGGTTCTAAGTTCTAGGGGACTGATGACCATAGATGTTAAGTCCCATAGTGCTCAGAGCCATTTGAACCATTTTTTTTGAACAGACACTCGTTAGCCCGGTTTGAGGAAACCAAATGAACAACAAGTTTGGCGGCACTTTCTCTGCAGGCTGCCTGAATTTGCGCGCGTCGAGCTGAGTGGCTAACTTCAATGCTAAATAACTCGGAAACGGTGCAACGTATCTATATTTTTTTCTTCATAACAGTTATTTCTCACCACAATTTCCTCTGCAATACCCTTACAAGCTTTCAGGCTGTTACTGACCACCCTATATAAAGATGAAACGAAGTTAAACAACGATACTGTAACACAGCGTGTTTCAAAAGTTCGCAAACACTTAAAAACTTCATTTAGCCGAATGAGTAGCATTACAAAGTAACAATACAAGTTATTTAAAAGAGTAAACTTGAAAGATTTTTTTTTTCAACAACGGGCACTTTACATATGCTCCATGTTGGAACCATATGTGATCCTACAAACGTCGACGCAACAACAGAACTCTTGCGACACACAGGCCAACGTGTCTTCCGAGACTGTCTGTTGCTTATTCAGTTCTCCTTTTCCATTCCACAACATCACCTGGACGATTGGGGACGTAAACAAGATCCTTTACGTAACCCCATAAAAGAAATCACAAGGGGTAATATCCAGTGACTTAGGAGGCTGTTTTAGCAAAGATTGGTCTGTGGCTCCATCACGAACAGTCCAACGACTGAGTAGCAGATGTGCACCGTCACCACAGTGAGAGTGTGGGGGTGCACCAACTAACAGAAGGACAAAGTTCTCTGATTCTGTTTGCAACAATGACATTAACCAGTTCTGCAACATCTGAAGGAAGAACTCTCTAGCAACAGCTTGTTCTTCAAAGAAGAAAGACCCATGAAGTTTCTTGTGAGAAATAGCACAAAAGACATTGACCTTCGGAGAATCTCGCTCGTGTTCGACAATGTTCTGTTTCCCATATCCTACAATTATGTCCTATTATTGCATCATTTGTATGAAATGTTGCCTCATCCGAAGAAATTGTCGAATTCACAAAACCTTCGCCTTCGACCTGCAATGCACAGCAAAACTCGTGCCTCGTCCGAAAAATTGTCGAATTCACAAAACCTTAGTCTTCGACCTGCAATGCAAAGCAAAACTCGAATCGCTGGTCTTTGTCTTGCTTTCACGTTTGATTTTCTACGTAAAACACGCCACGCCGTCGTTGTTGACATTTTCAACTCACGTGAAGCTCTGCGTAGACGTTTTGCAGGGCTGCTTGTGAAAGCTTTTGTCATTCGTTCAGTGTCATTTGCTTTCACACCTGGCTAATTCCTCGTCACATAAGCATACAGTTGCAATGAACTTTACGTGCCAACTGTAGACTGACTTCCTGGCTGCTGCTGTTTTCCCGTACTTCATTCAAAATTTTTGTTGCACTCTTTGTTTTGTCAGATTCAAGCACACACAAAGCCTTCCCAGCTCCATAAACGCCATTCTGATTCTGATACCAGCTAGCGACCATACATGGAACAACACTTCACGCCTGCAACACAAATTATGTATATTGTTGCTTTGCAACGCTACTTATTAGGTGACAATGAATGTGATACAGTGTTACCAAACTCCTGAAACGGATATTTACTGTATGTTTTTTTTTTTTCAATTTTCTGTTAAAATCGTCTACGAGAAAAAAATGCTCTGTTGTGAAAATGTGGGATTCCATTTCTTTCTCGCACTCAGTTTTAACCACGAAAGCCGGATATTTAAACCATTAGACAAATTCTTTCACCCACTTTTATTGTCTCCCTTTACATATAATCGTAAACAAGAGTTGTGTATACAATATGTATTGTTTTGTCTTCTTGTTTGCTGTCGCATACGGGTAACTGTAATCCTACCTATTCGCAGATTAGAACTATGCCAAATACTGTCAATGAAGCCAGTCGTTAATTTTTTTTTTTTAATACCCCTCTACCCCACCCCATCCACTCAACCATAGAAATCACAAGTTTCAATATTTGAAAACATGGAATAAAACATTAAATGAGAAATCATTTTTTTACAAATTATGTTCTGAAATTCGGGTTTCTGAAACATAATTTCTTATAATCAAAACAATAAAATTTCAAGATTTCAGCTGCAGGGTCATTTTGCACCCTAGTTGTCCTCGTACAAATCCGCACAAGTCGTTAGTGTTCGTGACTAGGACGTCATGTTCGTGACTACTGCCAGCAGCAACGTCAAACAATTGCACTGTAGCTGATCAGTGAACGTGTTTCTAGTATAAATCAATAACGCATTCAGCGATGAACTACGAAGAAGATATTCCTGGTCAGTCGTTGTAACGTACAATTCCAACTTCCCCATGAGTTACACACTGGACTCGCACTTGGGAGGACGACGGTTCAAACCCGCGTCCGGCCATCCTGATTTACGTTATCAGTGATTTCCCTAAATAGCGTCAGGCAAATGCCAGGATGGTTCCTTCGAAAGGGCACGGCCGATTTCCTTAACCATCCTTCCTTAATTCGAGCTTGTGCTCCGTCTCTAACGACCTCGTTGTCGATGGGACGTTAAACATTAATTTCCTCCTCCCTCCCCTTCGAAGAGTTAGGAGAAATAAAATAAAATGTGACATGAGACACTGAGTTCGGTGTTTAGTAAATGCTTTAAATGCCTTCTGTTTTACTTACTGAATTATATTTGAACTGAATTGGTTTTAAGTCCGCATTCATCACTACAACCAAGCAACACATTTGAACACAGAAGGTCCCTATAATACGCCTTCACGAAAAGTTAATTTCGTATTATAGTAGCTGATCGGTGCGTGACGCCTGATTTGGCAACAATGCAAGAAAAAGATAAAAACATTGCCCTCTCTCACCTCTCCTTACCTTTGGGCTGCAGTCTTCCACCTCCCCACAGTCAGTCTGTACATGAGATTCTTCAATCAGACTTTGTCTTTCCTAACCTTCATAATAGTGAGTGAAAAAGAAGTAACTAGTTTCATATGAACGGGCAAGAAATAAATAAGCTTCTGAATGTAAAATGAGACCAATAGAATAAAAAATATCAATGATACACATAAAACGAGATGTTGCCATGCTACTAGATCAGTGAGATCGGTCCTATCATAAAGAAAAGGCGGTTTGTACCGATCACAGCTTCGGAATGTATGATAACCACACACACACACAAAGTACCTCGCCAGTGGAGGTAACAAGAACGTCGCCACACGCCCCCGTCCATCGCATCACGTTGGTCACCCATTGACACGTTCAGTGGTGCCGGCGGGATTTAGTACACGTGTACCATTGTCAACTCTCCAGTGCTGAGTTAAAAAAATGCATCGGAAGTACTTGAACGCCATTCTGGCGTGTACCAGCCGAATTAAGCCTTGATTGACGCTACTATTCTCACGCATCCAGCAGCAGGTGAGGTTTCTCTCAGACTTCTTACAACAGTGCTCGCAACCCGATTTACCCATTCATTTTAAGCAACTTTAGTTCACAATAGGAAGTTTGTTTTCAGACTCAAGGCCAAAGAGAGGGGGAAAGAGTAAGTTGACGGTGGGAGGGGGAAGGAGATAGACATAGTGAGGGGGATGGAGGAGTTGGACAGAGGGAGAGAGGAGGGGGTGACAGAGAGAGGGAGAGGAGAAGCAGATGGACAAAGAGAGGGAGGAAACAGAGATGGGCATAGAGAGAGGGAGCAGGAAATTAGGACGTACATGCAATTCCCATACGTGTTTAGCAAGTGTATGTCATTGTCGTGTTTGCTAGAGTAAAGTAATGTATCCTCGTTGTTGTGCAGGTGGGCACGATGCCGTCGCTGAAACTGTTCGGACGCAGATGGCTGGTCGCCACCGACGACCTCGTCTTCCCTGGCCTCTTCGAGTTCGCCTTCAGAACCGTATGGTGAGTACTCTGTGGCTGTATCCAGAAGCGTTCCATCAACATGAAAACGTTACTCGACGCTGTGTGCGAAGACTGCCGGACAATGTTATCGCTGGAGGACAGTTGTACGCCTGTTCTTTTACAGGCCTCTGGCTCTTGCATTCGTACACTTAACTTTCTGAGAGTACAGTGCGATAGCATTCACTGCCGTCACCTTATTTCCATTCAAACGATAAAATAGAAAACATGTTTCATATAAAGAAAATAATGTTTATTGTATTTTCAATAATAAACTGCTACAGCATAGCTACAGAATGCATCTGCTGACTGTGGCACTCTTAATTTACACTATCTGATCAAAGGCGACCGCACTGCAATAAGCGGCCATTAATGTAGGCTGTGTCCACGCGTTTATAACAGCTTGAACTCTACTGGAGGATCAATGAGGTGTCTGAACGTCTGTGGAGGAATGTCAGCCCATTATCCTCCAGAGCCTAAACCGGAGAAGACAGTCATGTTTGACACTCGGGTCCAGAGCAAACTCCACTTTTCAACTCACACCAAAGGTGCTACTTTGGGTTCAGGTCGGGACTACGGGCAAGCCAGTCCATTTCAGGAATGTTATTGTCCCCGCCTCCAGAAGTTGACTTACAGGAGCGTGCATTGTCATGTTGACGCAGCCATCGTCTGTTCTACTGTACGGAATATACAATACTGTAAAATGTGTTCATATTCTTCCTCTTTTAGCGTTTTTTAAATGCAGTAAGGATGCGACATCGAAAATCACAAAAAACACACTCATATCTTAACACCACCTCTTCTGTACTGCACAGCTGACACCACACGCTATGGCAGGTAACGGCCTCCAGACATTCGCCAAACCTGCGCCTTTCTATCACATTGCTGCAGGCGTGATTTATCACTCCAAATCACCCGTTTCCAGCCACCCACTAGTAGCGGCGCTCTTTGCACCACCAAGTATCGCCTGTCATTGACTACAAAAGATATGTTCCTTATGAGGAGCTACTTGACCACTGTACCCCTATCACCTCTATTCTTTTTAACTCTCTACGCACAGTCGTTGTGCTGGCTGCACTACTGACATTCACGAGTGATTCCTTCCCCTGACTTCACGCGATTGCTTACAGCCAACCTGCGTAATGTTCGACGGTTGTCAGTACAGCAGGTCCCCCTGATCTAGATTTGGCCACGGTTGTTAGTTCGCGTTTCAGCTTCACAGTCACATCACCAACAGTCGACTTGAAAGCTTTACAAAGTTGCAATGTACCTGATGGTTTTGTTACTCAAGTGACAACCAATGACTAATCTATATTTGAAGTCACTGAGCTATCGTGATCGACTCATTCTGCTGCTAGGTGCGGTTCACACTGAGGTGATACGTTACACGATGCGATACGCGATAAAAAAAAATGTAGAAGCAACCTGCATCGGCGGAGCGCGTGAAAACGTAATGGAAGTGTTTTAATTGGTTCACGCAAGGATGACAGCGAAACTTCGCCGATACTCGTCTCTATCGCACTGCCCGTCGCAACATGCAGTGCTGTTCACTCTACGCAACACGAGGAGCGGAATTTCCATTCATCCGATTTGCCTAAACATTATTTTATGTAGGTGAAGCAAGGGTACATCCGTCTCTGTAGCTAATTTCACAGTAAAGCTTTTACACTTCGCGAAAAAAAAGGAAGGAAAGAAAAAAACCTACAGCTTTAAGACTCGCGAGTTCTCCGCGGCGCACTCTCTCTCATTCGATTTTTAGGAAACTGTTAGGTAAAAAGAATTATTTTTCTGCATCTATAGCCATACATCACAGCTTGAGTATGAAATGGTTTTCTTTTCGGTATTGCCAACAGTTACTGTTACTTCAAATTAAAGCATAGCACCGCGCATATTTAAAAAAGTTTACAGCGAAAAATGTAGTCGCTGGCCAGTTTATGCTTGGTGCATTTTACTACGGCATATACAGGGTGTTTCAAAACCAATGGTAAATATTTTAGGAGGTGGTAGTATAGACGAACTGCAGCAAAAAAATGCCGTAGAACATGTGTCCAGTCCGCAGCTCGTGGTCGTGCGGTAGCGTTCTCGCTTCCCGCGCCCGGGTTCCCGGGTTCGATTCAAATTAAAGCATAGCACCGCGCATATTTAAAAAAGTTTACAGCGAAAAATGTAGTCGCTGGCCAGTTTATGCTTGGTGCATTTTACTACGGCATATACAGGGTGTTTCAAAACGAATGGTAAATATTTTAGGAGGTGATAGTATAGACGAACTGCAGCAAAAAAATGCCGTAGAACATGTGTCCAGTGCGCAGCTCGTGGTCGTGCGGTAGCGTTCTCGCTTCCCGCGCCCGGGTTCCCGGGTTCGATTCCCGGCGGGGTCAGGGATTTTCTCTGCCTCGTGATGACTGGGTGTTGTGTGATGTCCTTAGGTTAGTTAGGTTTAAGTAGTTCTAAGTTCTAGGGGACTGATGACCATAGATGTTAAGTCCCATAGTGCTCAGAGCCGAGCCAACATGTGTCCAGTTTTCATCGAGTACAGAGATACGGCTGAGTTCAACCATTTTCGTTTCGTGTGTAGGCACACCGGTTGCTATTGGTTGCTACGGCCGTATTTATCGAATGTCAGCAGTAGAGTGCTGATGTTCACGTTGTGAATTGTGCTTTGGTTTAAACTGAAGTTTTCATTGTGATTTGTTGGCCAGGTCTACTGTACTGAAGCGTGTAAACAAATGGTTCAAATGGCTCTGAGCACTATGGGACTCAACTGCTGAGGTCATTAGTCCCCTAGAACTTAGAACTAGTTAAACCTAACTAACCTAAAGACATCACAAACAACCATGCCCGAGGCAGGATTCGAACCTGCGACCGTAGCGGTCTTGCGGTTCCAGACTGCAGCGCCTTTAACCGAGCGTGTAAACATGCTGCACGTATTTACACATGCTGAATATACCGATATGGTATGTGTGTATGGGTTTTGTAATGGAAACGTTGCTACTGCGTGTGGAGAATACGGCATACGATTTCCCAACCGCAGACTGCCAGATTCAAGAGTGTCTACTCTTTTGTTCAATACACTGCGTGACACTGGTACAGTGCCCAGCAGTCACATTTCATCTGAACGTGTAAATGAAGACTATGGGTGAAGGAGAAGATATTATTTAATCGGTAGAATGTCGTCCTTCAACAAGCAAACGTAGAATTACTGCACATATCGGTTTTCCACGTAAAAGAGTATGCCGGACATTACGCATATAAGGGCTGCATCCGTATAATTTACAGTTCATTAGCACCTTCGAGCAGGAGATGAAGATAGACGATTGGAATTTTGTCATTGGAAACTTGAAAATCGCCAGCTAATCTCATTTTCACTCCTTACTGATGAAGCCGCTTTCACTCGTGACGGCGTCAATGACACTTGTAATTCACATCAGTGGTCTGAAGAAAAACTACATGCTGTCGTGGAGAAACGTTTTCAAGAATACTTCCCTGTAGATGTATGGTGTGGTTTGACAGACAATCAGTGGATTGTGCCCTTTGTGTTTACGCATCGTCTTACAGGACCCCGTTATCTACACTTTCTTGAAAATGAGCGTCCAGCATTATTGAAAGAGATTCCTTTGGCCATAGGAATGCATATGTTCATCCAGCATGATGGGGGCGCTGCACATTGTAGTCATCAGGTGATACATCATCTAAACTTAACATTCTCCCGAAGATGAATCTGAAGATGTGGGCACGTTTTTTAGCCACCAGCCCTCATAAAAGAACGCAAAGACGACCTCAGAAAAGCTACACGTGGTGTTATCAAGAGAAGTCAAAAGTGCATTGAAGTTGGCGGTGGAATTTTTGAAAATAAACTGCGAATGTCCTCATTTGCCTTTGCTTTAATTTTGTTTGGGTTACATACTAACAGCTGGCATTTTATTGCAATTCGTCTATACTAACACCACCTAAAATATTTACTTTTCCTCCTGGAACACCCTGTATTACTGCATAAGAAATTTAGTTATCTAAATCGTTTTTAATGCTGCAAGTAAAACCACTCCTCTTTGCAGTACCGACTAAATACGCGATACGTTTTGGCGTTTGGCCGCGACGAGCTACAACGCGCCACTCCCGACGCTTTGACCGCACGCCGCGCTGTACGGAGCTGTCACATGTTGCTACCAGTACAAATCGGAGCATCCACTCGGGCGTGTGCTTTCAAGCTGGAAACACGTCTTGATTTGTCCATTTCTTTTTCTGCTGCGTATGGTCAACATGTCGTTCACACAATAGAATTGTTCGAAGATGATATCTTTCGTCCAACTTGCGCAGTCCGTGACATTGCGCCTCAAACCGCGCGGTGTTCCAAAGACAGACAAGCAAGCTATTAAGCAAGTGGTCATAATGTTTTGGCTCATCAGTGTATACTGTGCATGAAGTAATATTGTCGTATTTTCCTCAAAAAACTTTTACTGAAGCAAAATTCAATGGAAAACATAAATGCCTTAGCTGTAACTAGCATACAACGAACAGTATCCTCCATACCAATGTATCACACAGTCATGAAGCGTACTCTGTATCTGTACTTGATAGCTAGCAGCAAACGCATGTGTATCTTGACTACAGTGCAATTGATACATATACACTGTGTGCGGCCTGAGGCGTCTTGCCACGGTTCGTGCGGCTCCCCCGGTGGAGGTTCGAGTTCTCCCTAGGGCATGGGTGTGTGTGTGTGTTGTCCTTAGCGTAAGTTAGTTTAAGTTGGATTAAGTAGTGTGTAAGCTTAGGGACCGATGACGTCTGCATTGCGGTCCCATAGGAACTTACCACAAATTTCCAAAATACACTATGTGATCAAAAGTATCCGGACACCCCCAAAAACATACGTTTTGCATATTAGGTGCTTTGTGCTGCCGTCCATTGCCATGTACTCCATATCAGCGACCTCAGTAGTCATTAGAGGTCGTGAGAGAGAGGAAGGAGCCGCTCAGTGAAACTCACGGACTTCGAACGTGGTTCAAAATGGTTCAAATGGCTCTAAGCACTATGGGACTTAACTTCTGAAGTCATCAGTCCCCTAGAACTTAGAACTACTTAAACCTAACTAACCTAAGGACATCTTACACATCCGTGCCCGAGGCAGGATTCGAACCTGCGACCGTAGAGGTCGCGCGGTTCCAGACTGAAGCGCCTAGAACCGCTCGGCCACCCTGGCCGGCTCGAACGAGGTCAGGTGATTGGATGTCACTTGTGTCATAGTCTGTACGCGAGATTTCCACATTCATAAACATCCCTACGTCCACTGTTTCCTATGTGATAGTGAAGTGGAAACGTGAAGGAACACTTACAGCACAAAAGCGTACAGGCCGACCTCATCTGTTGACCGACAGAGACCTCCGACAGTTGAAGAGGGCAGTAATGTGTAATAGGCAGCTATATATCCAGTCCACCACACAGGAATTACAAACTGCATCAGGACAACTGCAAGTACTATGACAATTAGGCGGGAGGTGAGAAAACTTGGATTTCATGGTCGAGTGGCTACTCATAAGCCACACATCACGCCGGTAAATGCCAAACGACGCCTTGCTTGGTGTAAGGAGCGTAAACATTGGACGATTGAACAGTATAAAAACGTTGTGTGGAGTGACGAATCACGGTGCACAATGTGGCGATCCGGTGGCAGGGTGTGGGTATGGCGAATGCCCGTTAAACGTCATCTGTCACTGTGTGTAGTGCCAACAGTAAAATTCGGAAGCGGCGGTGTTATGGTGTGGCCGTGTTTTCCATGTAGGGGGTGGTGGTGGTGGTGGTGGTGGTGGGTAGTGTTTAACGTCCCGTCGACAACGAGGTCATTAGAGACGGAGCGCAAGCTCGGGTTAGGGAAGGATTGGGAAGGAAATCGGCCGTGCCCTTTCAAAGGAACCATCCCGGCATTTGCCTGAAACGATTTAGGGAAATCACGGAAAACCTAAATCAGGATGGCTGGAGACGAGATTGAACCGTCGTCCTCCCGAATGCGAGTCCAGTGTGCTAACCACTGCGCCACCTCGCTCGGTCATGTAGGGGGCTTGCACCCCTTGTTGTTTTGCGTGGCACTATCACAGCACAGGCGTACATTGATGTTTTAAGCACCTTCTTACTTCACACTATTGAAGAGCAATTCGGGGATTGCGATTGCATTTTTCAACACGCTCCAGCACCTGTTCATAATACACGGCCTGTGGCGGAGTGGTTACGCAATAATAACATCACTGTAATGGACTGGCCTGCACAGAGTCCTGACATGAATCCTATAGAACACCTTTGGGATGTTTATGAAAGTCTTTTCCAGCCAGGTATCCGGACAATTTTGATCGCATAGTATACTATGCACAGATAACTATATTTAGTGTTTGAACATACTTACTATAAAAAAATTGAACCTACTAATTACATCTGAGGCTAGGAATGAAAATAGTGACAATAATGTACCTATTGTTTACCGTATTAGAAAAAGATGGTATTACTGTTCTCTTCTTCATGGGCATAACGGATTGCTCTACTTTTCAACACAAACTGCTACTGCAAGAACTGACATAAAAACAGGAACTATGCTATCAAATATCAGTGCTGTTTACTAGACTGACTTTTTCATTTTACATTGTATGAAAACATGTACTGTCCAAAAAAAGAATGTGCAGTTAGTTACCTGCAGATATGTACACGTGATTTAAGTTTCGTAAACTTTCATATGTAACAACGAACATTGTTTTACGCACATAATGTAAGTACAGGGCTATTACAAATGATTGAAGCGATTTCATAAATTCACTGTAGCTCCATTCATTGACATATGGTCACGACACACTACAGATACGTAGAAAAACTCATAAAGTTTTGTTCGGCTGAAGCCGCACTTCAGGTTTCTGCCGCCAGAGCGCTCGAGAGCGCAGTGAGACAAAATGGCGACAGGAGCCGAGAAAGCGTATGTCGTGCTTGAAATGCACTCACATCAGTCAGTCATAACAGTGCAACGACACTTCAGGACGAAGTTCAACAAAGATCCACCAACTGCTAACTCCATTCGGCGATGGTATGCGCAGTTTAAAGCTTCTGGATGCCTCTGTAAGGGGAAATCAACGGGTCAGCCTGCAGTGAGCGAAGAAACGGTTGAACGCATGCGGGCAAGTTTCACGCGTAGCCCGCAGAAGTCGACGAATAAAGCAAGCAGGGAGCTAAACGTACCACAGGATGGTGCTCCACCGCACTTCCATCATGATGTTCGGCATTTCTTAAACAGGAGATTGGAAAAACGATGGATCGGTCGTGGTGGAGATCATGATCAGCAATTCATGTCATGGCCTCCACGCTCTCCCGACTTAACCCCATGCAATTTCTTTCTGTGGGGTTATGTGAAAGATTGTGTTTAAGCCTCCTCTACCAAGAAACGTGCCAGAACTGCGAGCTCGCATCAACGATGCTTTCGAACTCATTGATGGGGACATGCTGCGCCGAGTGTGAGAGGAACTTGATTATCGGCTTGATGTCTGCCGAATCACTAAAGGGGCACATATTGAACATTTGTGAATGCCTAAAAAAACTTTTTGAGTTTTTGTATGTGTGTGCAAAGCATTGTGAAAATATCTCAAATAATAAAGTTATTGTAGAGCTGTGAAATCGCTTCAATCATTTGTAATAACCCTGTAGTGCTACTTTCGGAATTTCCGTAGTGTGGTATAGAAATAGCTGTATAATACTGAGTTTTTTTAAAAAAATTGATTGTACTGCATCTCTTATATGCTTTTAGTGTCTTCTTTTATTTTCTTGTATACTGTGGTGATACATAAATGCATGTAAACAAATGAGAAAACAATACAGCAGTCTTAAATTCGAAACGATAATAAGTTGTTTTAGCCCAGCTATACATCAATTTTCAAATAACCACTTCTGTCTCTTCGTTCAGCAAAAATCCTAGAGAGTTTCTCACCCAAAGGAAGAAAAATTCAGCTGAAAGCTCCGTGCTGTGGCATCACTCCATTCGAAACTTCCGAAAAAACTTAACACTTCCTATCACTCAGGTAAGAGGAGGGCCCAGTAGGGCGGCAAATGTCACGTGAAGCGATTGCCGCCAGTCACGAACTGCAGACGGAGGCAAGCGGATGGGGAAAGGAAGGCCGTACTAGAGCGCCTACTTACAGAGAGAGTGGCCAATCCACAGGCCATCGCCAAGGTCGCTTTTTTGTTTTGTTTTTGTTTTTCAGGTTGTGTATGTGATGTAAAACTACTTAGCGTTATGACGTGAAAAGCGAATGTGATTCCTGTATGGCTATATATTTATGTGGAGTTTACTGAACAATCTTGTGTGGGGTGTACACGTCGGACGAACGCCAAGAATAGTGAATATTTGTTAAACACTTTTTGACGTTCTGGGAACTATGGGAGTCGACCAGATAACGTTTCGTTTGTTTTATTTCCTATGTTCTGAAGCCACTTCGTTAATTTCTGCTGGAATATGCATTGTTGAAATATGTAGCCTATAAGCTTTTAACACATTTTTTAGTATCCAATTAATGTCTTTTCAATGCGTCATCGGCCTAATATCTTATACTGTGGAAACCCAGAAAACGTATTGTTACTCTGACAGAATTGGAAACACAATATCATAGAAGCTGACTTTCGAAAACGTTACAACTGTAATTTTTACACTGACACAGTAGTGGTAATGCATTATAGGTACTTGTTTATCCACCTTATGCACACTAGTAAAACACCAATTGTCAAGTTTATACTCCTTCCTCTTCATTTTCCATAACTGATAATTTGCCCTATAAATTTCAACATACAGCAATTCGGAAATAAATTTATAAATAAAAACACGAGTTCAATACATTGGGTGTATTACTACAGACATATCTCGCAAGACATAAATCAAATATTTCTGATCAACAATCTATTACAAAAGTAGTATCTGGCGTTCCCCAAGGAAGTGTAATAGGCCGTCTTCTGTCCCTGACCTAGTTAAACGATTTAGGAGACAATCTGAGCAGACCTCCTAGATTGTTTGCAGATGATACTGTCGCTTACTGTATTGTAAAGTTATCAGATGATCAAAACCAATTTCAAACTGATTTAGGCAGATATCTGTATTGTGCGAAGAGTGGCAATTGACTCTAAATAATGAAAAGTGTGAAGTACATGCGTACTGAAAGGAATCTGCTAAATTTCTGTTAAACTATAGATCACACAAGTCTAAAGTCTGTAAATTCAACTAAATACTTATTAATTACAGTTGCGAACTACTTAAATTGGAACGGTCACATACATAATGTTGTGACGCCCGTCCTCTTCTCGAGTATTGCTGCGCTTTGTGGGATCCACATCAGATAGGACTGACGGAGGACATCGAAAAAGTTCAGGGAAGTGTGTTCGTTTTTCTTGCGCGCCGTTCGTAAGTGGAACTGTAGAGCAATAGCTTGAATCCTCTGCCAGGCAGTTAATTGTGAATTGCAGAGTAGCCGTTACATCTACATCTACATCACTACTCTGCAATTCACATTTAAGTGCTTGGCAGAGGGTTCGTCGAACCACAATCATACTATCTCTCTACCATTCCACTCCCGAACAGCGCGTGGGAAAAACGAACACCTAAACCTTTCTGTTCGAGCTCTGATTTCTCTTATTTTATTTTGATGATCATTCCTACCTATGTAGGTTGGGCTCAACAAAATATTTTCGCATTCGGAAGAGAAAGTTGGTGACTGAAATTTCGTAAATAGATCTCGCCGCGACGAAACACGTCTTTGCTGTAATGACTTCCATCCCAATTCGCGTATCATATCTGCCACACTCTCTCCCCTACTACGTGATTATACAAAACTAGCTGCCCTTTTTTGCACCCTTTCGATGTCCTCCGTCAATCCCACCTGGTAAGGATCCCACACCGCGCAGCAATATTCTAACAGAGGACGAACAAGTGTAGTGTAAGCTGTCTCTTTAGTGGACTTGTTGCATTTTCTAAGTATCCTGCCAATGAAACGCAACCTTTGGCTCGCCTTCCCCACAATACTATCTATGTGGTCTTTCCAACTGAAGTTGTTCGTAATTTTAACACCCAGGTACTTAGTTGAATTGACAGCCTTGAGAATTGTACTATTTATCGAGTAATCGAATTCCAACGGATTTCTTTTGGAACTCATGTGGATCACCTCACACTTTTCGTTATTTAGCGTCAACTGCCACCTGCCACACCATACAGCAATCTTTTCTA
Source organism: Schistocerca nitens (assembly GCF_023898315.1). Classification (NCBI taxonomy): domain Eukaryota; kingdom Metazoa; phylum Arthropoda; class Insecta; order Orthoptera; family Acrididae; genus Schistocerca; species Schistocerca nitens. The sequence continues at coordinate 1,011,656,819 of NC_064614.1, forward strand.
AATCGCTTTGCAACTGATACTGGTCTTCGGATGACCTTACTAGACGGTAAATTACAGCATCATCTGCGAACAACCTAAGAGAACTGCTCAGATTGTCACCCAGGTCATTTATATAGATCAGGAACAGCAGAGGTCCCAGGACGCTTCCCTGGGGAACACCTGATATCACTTCAGTTTTACTCGATGATTTGCCGTCTATTACTGCCGTCTATTACTGCGACCTTCCTGACAGGAAATCACGAATCCAGTCGCACAACTGAGACGATACCCCATAGGCCCGCAGCTTGATTAGAAGTCGTTTGTGAGGAACGGTGTCAAAAGCTTTCCGGAAATCTAGAAATACGGAATCAACTTGAGATGTAGAATAAGTCACTTCCAGAGGTGAAGTAAACAGTAACTGAAAGAAAAATAGTAAAACAAAGTTCGATCTCAGTGCCTTTTGGTTAGTACTCAAGCACTTTACCACTCAGCCATTTTTCAACTAAAATCTTTAATTGTACTGAAATACAATGAATTGCAACGTTTTACGGATGTTGTTGCGCAGCTTAACTGTCATCATTATGCCCTACAAATTATTTACATTAAGCAAGAAATTATTATTAAGGATATTATTAAGGATATTAATAAAACTATAGCAATACCAATTTTGTAATCACGTGTACATATCATTAAATGATTTTTCTGAGCAACATAAATTGTTTTTAAAATCTTTCAGCGCATTTTCATTATGCTGTGTTAATATATTGTTTGAATTGATTTTAGATTGGAGAAATTAAACAGCATTATTGCAACCATTGTGGCAGGATTAAATTTTTTTGAATAAGAATCTCACGTGCATTACAAGAAAGTGAACATGCGACAGTTAGATCTATAATATGAATGAACAAAAGTTTTCGTAGAGGTAGACATGTAATAACTAATTACATGAAATACGTATGAGACATAGTTTGTTACTTAGTAAATGAATTATTTAAATGATTTTTGTGCGCCGCCTTCTAAGATCATCGCATGTCAACCATTTGCCGTTAAAAATATGGCTTTTTCATTCATTCTTCTGTTAGCAACGCACAGTATTTTACACAACACTTCGTAGTCTTGGAACAATATCTCTGCTACTAGTAGAGTCCACAAATGTTTTTGGGTAGACACTACTATTGGCATATCACAGCGTAAAATAAGTACTTCACACAGCGAGGAACAATAAGTCGGTTTCCATAAATCGCTTTTACGATTCCAGTCTCGGAAGTTAGCTTTAGCTGCTCACTGTTTGTGTATTTCTTCATCTATCGAAAATATTAGCGTCATGAGCCACTTCCACTACAGTTTTTAGAGTCGATAGCAGGACAAGCTGGAATTGCTCTTCATTTTCCTTAAAAACTACATATGTCATATTAGTTTCAGTCGTCAAATCCCCATCAATTAAAATTTAGTCTACAAGTGCTGGTGTGAAAATCTGATGAGAAAATTATTGCCGTAGGTGCTTACACATACGTTCCCTGTGTAGAGCTTTAGGCAGGTTGATCTGACTAGTAAAGGCATTTAACGCTATATTCCACTAGGCCTAGCTAAAGTGACTGAGAGAACTCAGCGGCACAGAGCGGTTTACCAGTTCGAGGAAGCAGTCGTGATATACAGGGTGTTACAAAAAGGTACGGCCAAACTTCCAGGAAACATTCCTCTCACACAAATAAAGAAAAGATGTTATGTGGACATGTGTCCGGAAACGCTTAAGTTCCAAGTTAGAGCTCATTTTAGTTTCGTCAGTATGTACTGTACTTCCTCGATTCACCGCCAGTTGGCCCAATTGAAGGAAGGTAATGTTGACTTCGGTGCTTGTGTTGACATGCGACTCATTGCTCTACAGTACTAGCATCAAGCACATCAGTACGTAGCATCAACAGGTTAGTGTTCATCATGAACGTGGTTTTGCAGTCAGTGCAATGTTTACAAATGCGGAGTTGGCAGATGCCCATCTGATGTATGTATTAGCACGTGGCAATAGCCGTGGCACGGTACGTTTGTATCGAGACAGATTTCCAGAACGAAGGTGTCCCGACAGGAAGACGTTCGAAGCAATTGATCGGCGTCTTAGGGAGCACGGAACATTCCAGCCTATGACTCGCGACTGGGGAAGACCTAGAACGACGAGGACACCTGCAATGGACGAGGCAATTCTTCGTGCAGTTGACGATAACCCTAATGTCAGCGCCAGAGAAGTTGCTGCTGTAGAAGGTAACGTTGACCACGTCACTGTATGGAGAGTGCTACGGGAGAACCAGTTGTTTCCGTACCATGTACAGCGTGTGCAGGCACTATCAGCAGCTGATTGGCCTCCACGGGTACAGTTTTGCGAATGGTTCGTCCAACAATGTGTCAATCCTCATTTCAGTGCAAGTGTTCTTTACGGATGAGGCTTCATTCCAACGTGATCAAATTGTAAATTTTCACAATGAACATGTGTGGGCTGACGAGAATCCGCACGCAATTGTGCAATCACGTCATCAACACAGATTTTCTGTGAACGTTTGGGCAGACATTGTTGGTGATATCTTGATTGGGCCCCATGTTCTTCCACCTACGCTCAATGGAGCACATTATCATGATTTCATACGGGATACTCTACCTGTGCTGCTAGAACATGTGCCTTTACAAGTACGACACAATATGTGGTTCATGCACGATGGAGCTCCTGCACATTTCAGTCGAAGTGTTCGTACGCTTCTCAACAACAGATTCGGTGACCGATGGATTGGTAGAGGCGGACCAACTCCATGGCCTCCACGCTCTCCTGACCTCAACCCTCTTGACTTTCATTTATGGGGGCATTTGAAAGCTCTTGTCTACGCAACCCCGGTACCAAATGTAGAGACTCTTCGTGCTCGTATTGTGGACGGCTGTGATACAATACGCCATTCTCCAGGGCTGCATCAGCGCATCAGGGATTCCATGTGACGAAGGGTGGATGCATGTATCCTCGCTAACGGAGGACATTTTGAACATTTCCTGTAACAAAGTGTTTGAAGTCACCCCGGTACCAAATGTAGAGACTCTTCGTGCTCGTATTGTGGACGGCTGTGATACAATACGCCATTCTCCAGGGCTGCATCAGCGCATCAGGGATTCCATGTGACGGAGGGTGGATGCATGTATCCTCGCTAACGGAGGACATTTTGAACATTTCCTGTAACAAAGTGTTTGAAGTCACGCTGGTACGTTCTGTTGCTTTGTGTTTCCATTCCATGATTAATGTGATTTGAAGAGAAGTAATAAAATGAGCTCTTACATGAAAAGTAAGCGTTTCCGGACACATGTCCACATAACATATTTTCTTTCTTTGTGTGTGAGGAATGTTTCCTGAAAGTTTGGCCGTACCTTTGTGTAACACCCTGTATGTCTAGCATCACCGTACATTCCACTACAACACCCCAATTTCCTGGTAGTTGTCTCGTCAGCTGTATCAACAGACTGGTTCCGAAAATGTTCAGACCCCGTAAGTCATATTCAGACACTTAATTATGACAATTACGGTAACTCGTAGTCATATCCCCGAGGCCATGTGAAGCTGAAAAGATTCAGTCCGGAGCTTCGTACAGCAAATTGACAGGACTAGTTTGTCGAGAAGAAGGATGCGGTGAGAGTGAAGGAGAAACGAATGGATGTGTTTCCGAGACGAATTATGTCACGTCCGATGCTGTCGTTAAAAGTGTGCAACATTTCAACGTTCCGCTGTGGCCCGGTGAGTCGAGAGAAAAGACGTAAAATAAAGCTGGAAAATTTCCCCTAGTGCAAACAGTGTTATGGTCAAGTTAAAACAGCGTGTCGGTCTTTATGCGAACAACAAATTCAAAAATATTGTCTCTATTGAGGTCGAATTTGACTGTGACAATAGGTTATAACAGATCTGCGAGAAATAAAGTTAACTGTTCTATGTCCACCGGCCACCCGAGTTCTCTGTGACAGTTTTACAGTCATTCAAGGAAAGTCGATGGTTGGTAGCGTTGAAATACTCAGATCATACAATGTTAGTTGAAGGTAACTTGAATCTACCTAGTATAGACAGGGACGTTTATGCATTCATTGCAACGGGTAAGGACAGTCAGTCTTGCAAAGTGCTGTTGATCACATTTTCCGAAAACTGTCTTGAGCAGATAGTTCGAGACCCCAGACGTAATGGGAATATTTTAGACCTTGTAGCTACAAACAGGTCTCACATTCTCGACACTGTCTGTGTGGAGACATGGAGTGGTGACCATGATATCACAGCGACGATGGGCACTGAAGTTAAGAAATTCGTCAACAACATCAGATGAGTGTTTATGCTATAACTAACAGGTAAGCTGTTGCTTGCATCCCACTTAGACAGTTAAAGGACATCATTTTTCTCCAGCGGGACGGACATAGGACGATTATGGGTAAAGTCTAAACTCACTATAAATCACTCTCTGGAGACATATGTGCCAAGAAAGTTGTTTAAGAACGGAAATGACCTTCCGTGGCTTAATAACCAAATTCGGAAAATGTTGAGGAAACAGAGATTGGTGCACTTTCGGTTCAAAAAAGAATGAGTAAATGTTGACAGGCGATCGTTAGTAGAAATTAGTGCGTCCGTAAAGACCCTGCCAAGAACCCGTCAAAACTCTGGTCATACGTAAAATCAATAAGCAGGTCGAAGGCTCGTATCCAGTCACTCGTCAACCAGACTCATGTGGCAATGGAAGACAGCAAAAGGGAAGATTAAGTTTTAACCCACACGTTTAAGAAATCATTCACGCACGAGGTTCGTACCAACATACCGTCGTTTGACAGTCGTACAGACACACGATGGAGGACATAGAAATTTGTATCCGTAGCTTAGAAAGCAGCTAAAAGAATTGAAAAAAATAAGTCGCCAGGTAGAGATGGTATCCCAGTTCGGTTGTACGGCCAGTACTCTGTGGCGTTGAGCCCTTACTTAGTTTGCATTTATCGTGAATCTCTCATCCAGCGCAAAGTCCACAGCAAAAAGTACAAGTGATTCCTGTATATAAGAAAGGTAAAAGAACCGACCCGCTACTACAGACCAATGTCCTTAACACCGGTTTGCTGCTGAATTCTTGAACACATTCTGAGCTCGAATACGAGGGTAATCCCAAAAGTAAGGTCTCCTATTTCTTTATAAGAACATAGACCTGTTTATTTCTGCAATGGTTTACATCAGTTTACAGCTTGAACATTTAGCTATTTTTCGACATAATCATCATTTCTGTCGATGCATTTTTGTAGACTCTGTGGCAGTTTTTGTATGCCCATGTCATACCAGCTCGCCTCCATGCTGTTCAGTAAGTTATGAACCTCTTCTTTCACCTCGTCGTCGGAACTGAGTCGCTGGGACCACGATTAACGCCGACAGGTACTGTGAGAGTCTGAAAAAACTCAAACGGGCATTTCAGAACCGGAGAAGATGAATGTTGAGCAAGGGCATACACATTCTCCATGACAACGCTCGCCCACGCATCGCTCGGCAAACCGTTGCTCTCCTGCAACAGTTTCAGTGGAACATAATCACCCACCCACCCTATAGTCCTGAATTGACGCCCAGTGACTATCACCTGTTCCCTAGGTTAAAGGAACATTTGGCCGGAAAGTGATTCAGCTCCGACGACGAGGTGAAAGAAGAGGTTCATAACTTCCTGAACAGCATGGCGGCGAGCTGGTATGATATGGACATACAAAAACTGCCACAGCGTCTACAAAAATGCATCGACAGAAATGGTGATTATGTCGAAAAATAGCTAAATGTTCAAGCTGTAAACTGATGTAATCCATTGTAGAAATAAATAGGTGTATGTACTTATAAAAAAATAGGAGACCTTACTTTTGTCATTATCCTAGTACAATATTTCCTTCAGGTGGAAAATATTCCGTCCACAGTTCAGCACGGATTTAGAAAGCATCACTCGTGCGAAACTCAACTAGCCCTTTTCTGTCAAGAAATCCTACTAACCATGGGAGGAAAGCAAAAGGCAGATTCCATATTCCTACATATCCGGAAAACACTTGACACGGTGCCCCACTAGAGACTGTTGATGAACGACAGAGCTTGCTCTTTAGGATCCCAGTTATGTGAGTGGTTCGAAGTAATACAATCCAGTACGTTGTCCTCGATGGCGAATGTTTATCAGAGACAGGAGTATCGTCAGGAGTGTCCCAGAAAAGTGTGATAGAATCACTTTTATGCTCCTTATACATAAGTGACTTGACGTATTCGGAAAGGTGTCATTGTCGAGCGAGTGTAAGAGGATACAATATGTCTTATACAAGATTTCTAGTTGCTGTGACGAATGGCAGCTTGCTCTACATATATAAAATGGTAAGTTAATGCAGACGAGTAGGAAAAAGAATCACGTTCGAATACGGCATTAGTAGGTAGTAGGGTGAAGTTTTACACTGTCACATTGATTAAATATCTAGACGTAACGTTGCAAAGCAATGTGAAATGCAATGAGCACTTCAGGTTGGTAATAGGGAAGGCGTTTTATTGAGAGAATTTTGGGAAAGTGTAGCTCGTCCATAAAGGATATGGTGTATAAATTGCTAGTCCGACGCATTTTTTGCGTTCTGTTAGAGTGCTTGGGATCCTCACCAGGTCGGATTAAAGGCAGAGATTGAAGCAATTCAGAGGTGGGTTGCTAGATTTGTTACCAATAGACCAGTACACAAGTATTAGGGAGATGTTTCGCCAACTCAAACAGGAATCCCTGAAAGGAAGACGACGCTCTCTTCGCAAGGCAGTATTGCGGAAACTTAGAGATTTGAGGCCGCCTGCAAAACGATTCTACTGCCGCCAACGTACATTTCGCGAAAATTCGATGAAGATAAGATGCGAGAATTTAGGGTTCGTATGGAAGCTTTTACACAGTCGTTTTTCCATAGCTCTGTTTCCGAGGAAAAAAGGAAAGGAAATGTCTATCAGTGGTATAAGGTATCCTCCGCCATCTAACATATTGTGGTTTGGGGGGAGTGGATGTAAGTGTAGATGTACATGTACATGTAAATGAAATGAGGAATTGGACCAGAAAATTGTTGCCTTTCATAAATGGAACGGCACCCCACATTAGAGATACGCTGAGAATTTTTCAACCGGACTGGAAATTGTTCCTGACAGCCAGGCACAATAGCTGTGAGTGGTTCGACTGTCACTTTTTCCCTTTCAGTTAACAACACATCAATTAACAACTTCGTGATCTACCTCTTGATATACTTTTGAAAAATAGATCGAAGCAAAATTTTTTTTTTGCAGATTACGTTATCCTCTCTCATTCACACATCTGCAATAAAAGATACGAATGGTCACGAAACCTAACAACCAAGAAGCTTGCTTTATTATTTTAGTCCTTTTCAAATTAATCCGAGAGAAGAGTGCACTTATTTCTTCTTTTAATTTCGTTCTCGAAATCCGTAACATTAGCACTTTAAGAAAAGAAAAATTTCGAAGGAAAAACTCTAGAGGAAGCTCAATTTGCGTATAAAATGCCAGACTACAAATCCAAATCACTGGGGTTTCAGCCAGAATCGACCTTATGATTTATTTCGTCATCGTCGCCGTCATCGACGCGCATCTCGCCGAAGTGGCGTCAAATATACACACTTGCACTAGGTAGCCGAACAACCCCAGATGCGATCTCCAGGCCAAAAATGCCATACGATCATGTCATGTCATTTCATTTTGTTCACTCTTTGCGTCTTTCGCCTATGACAATATAAAACACTATACTCTGCGCGAACAGGCCATGAAGGCCCAACGGCACCGACCGGCCGCCGTGTCGTCCTCAGTCCACAGGCGTCACTGGATGCGGATATGGAGGAACATGTGGTCAGCACGCTGCTTTCCCGGCCTTATGTCAATTTACGAGACTGGAGCCACAACTTAAATCAAGTAGCTCCTCAGTTTGCTTCACAAATGCCGAATGCACCTCACTTGCGAACAACATTCGGCAGATCGGACGGTCACCCATCCAAGTGCTAGCCTAACCCGACAGCTCTTAACTTCGGTGATCTGATGGAAACCCCTGTTATCACTGCGGCAAGAGCATTGGCGTCTGTGAAAATACATTGATGAGAAGAAAGCTAAGCTGCAGCGTGATTCGGAATACATATCAAACTGTAGGTCCCCTATAATTGTAGAGTCAATTCGAAGGTCGGAGGAAGGGAAGGGACTTCCACCTCAAATAAGATCGTGTCTAGAAAAGTGTTCACACCAACCTTCGGGCTCACAGTCGACTCACTCTTTTTTTTTATATTTTTCGATGAAGTTCCTGCCCATCTTCTTGAGGCAATACTGCTACTAGCATAGAATGCAGTAGCAAAATCCGCAGTAAGGACAAGAGGCGCTAGGCAGCACAGTCTGGCGAAAAACGTTGAAAACTGGTTGTCGGTTGGTACGCCAAATGCGAAGGTGGCAAGTAGATCTCCTCTTGTTGATCCATTCTCTGTAGTCGAGCTGATTTTACCACGTTGCCCTAACCATGAACGGCACCACTATCCTTAACAGTGCGACGTTTGACCAGTGCAGGATTTTCCGCACAAGTATAGGATACCGTAAACACTTTTCGGTCTTAGATTGCTGTTGTTATTAATTGAATGCAAGAGGAAACGTATGCATGCTGAAAGGATGCCTAATTTTCCGCTTAATTGGCCCCTATAAACTTGGAAGAAATATTGTTGATGTAGGTCAAGCTGACAAATATTTATGTCACTCTGTTCCTTTTGTCTGCATTTTTAACTCCTTTCACGCCTAATGTGTTATTCAATGAACACACTCTGCCGAAAAAACGTGAATCGGTTCTTTTTGTCTGGATTTTTAACTCTTTTCACGCCTAATGTGTTATTCAAAGAACACACCCTGCCGAATCGGTATTGAAATGAGCCTATTTGATCTTCTCTCCTTTTATCTTCTTTCTCGTCAGTCACATCCTTCTTCACGTACAATTTAAGCTTGATGAATTTATTTCTAGAAAATAGATCACGAGAAAGCAGAAGGTTGTCTTCCGGTGTCAACAAACAGGGAAGGGTACCAGATGTGATAGGGAAGAAGTTTGCATCTAACAGGGGTCATACAAAGAGGAGGGCGCCACATGCTTCTGTTCTGGGTCCGTTGCTTTCCTTTATATATATAGATGATCTGCCACCAAATGACAGACAAACAAAATTTACTCTTTGCAAATGACAGAAATGTTATTGAGAAACACGTAATATAAATGATCTAGCTAATAGGGGAGTCATTAACATCAGCCTGTGGCTTTCAGAGACTAGATTAATGCTTAACTGTATCAAAATGTGATGAATACAGTTTTTGACATGGCAGTGATCAAACACTCAGTGAAGTCAAACATTTTAAATTCTTAGGAATGACGGTAAATGAAAAGCTTTCTTAGAAGTTCTGTATCTCGTCAAGAAACTAAATGCTGCTACCTTCACTGTAAGAACGATTTCCACTATCTCTGGCACTGAAACAGGAAGGCTTCCTTATTTTGCTTGCTTTCACTCTGTTATCTCGCATAGTGCTATATTTAGGGGGAAGACTGTGCTAATCAAGAGTACTTTTAGGTTAGAAACAGACAGTCAAACTGATCAGCGGTGTCAGATCGAAAACTTCATGTAGGCCGTTGACCAAGTGTCTCGGAATTATCACTTTACTGTCCCTGTACATTTAATCCACCCTGGGATTTGTTGTTGGCAGTGCTGACTTATTTAGGAGAAATTGCAAGAATAATTCAGTGAACACTAGGCGGGAAAACGATATGTACTTGAATAACATATCATTCAACATTCTACAGAAAGGTGTGCATTACACAACAAGTTTAATTTTCAATAGCCTACCAAAAGAACCGAAAAAAGCTAACTGATAAACCCCAAGTAACCAAATTCAAGTGGTAACGTTTTCTTGTTGTACAATCAGCGGAAACGTTTTCTTGTTGCACAATAATCTATTCTGTCAGGAGTTCCTTGCAGTAAGTGAGAACTTTTCTCTGTAATGTGTTATTTATTCCTGTCTCTGTTTTTTTGTTTTCTTAATTCTTTAACTATTTGGTTATATATCCCCTAACCAGCAATCTGTAAACTATGGAGGGGTTCATTCCATGACCAAGTAGCTCACATGGTTCCACATAATCCAATAAATAAATAAATAAGATGAACTAAGTTCTTTGATATTGAAATGACGGTATGGCATTATTGACCAGACGACCTCGTTTGGAGTTGTGCGGCTGCCTTATGCAAGTCATTCTACACCGAAAGGCCAAAGAAACTGGCACACCTGCAACTCAGAAGAGTTTTCCTGGAACCACTCTGTAGCAATTATGGATGTGTGAGGTGTCGCATTGTCCTGCTGGCATTGCCCAAGTCCGTCGGAATGCACAATGGACATGAATGAGCCGGCCGCGGTGGTCTCGCGGTTCTAGGCGCGCAGTTCGGAACCGTGCGACTGCTGCGTCGCAGGTTCGAATCCTGCCTCGGGCATGGATGTTTGTGATGTCCTTAGGTTAGTTAGGTTTAAGTAGTTCTAAGTTCTAGGGGACTAATGACCACAGCAGTTGAGTCCCGTAGTGCTCAGAGCCATTTGAACCATTTGACATGAATGAATGCACGGTATCAGACAGGATGCTTACGTACGATTCATCTGTCAATGTCGTATCTAGATGTATCAGGGGTCCCATATCACTCCAGCTGCACGCACTCCTCACCATTACAGACACACCAGCTTGAACAGTTCCCTGATGACATGAAGGGTCCATGGATTCATGAGGATGTCTCCATATCCGTAAACATCCATGCGCTCGATACAATTTGAAACAAGACCCGCCCGATCCGGCAGCATGTTTCCAGTCATCAACAGTCCAATGTCGGTGGTGACGGGCCCAGGCTAGGAGTAAAGCTTCGTGTCGTGCAGCCATCAAGGGTACACCAGCGAGCCTTCGGCTCCGAAAGCCCATATCGATGATGTTTCGTTGAATGGTTCTCACTCTGACACTTGTTGATGGCCCAGCATTGAAATCAGCAGCAATTTGCGGAAGGGTTGCCCTACCGTTCTTGCAGGATCTTTTTCCGGCCGCAGCGATGTCGGAGATTTGATGTTTTACCGGATTCCTGATATTCACGGTATACTCGTGAAACGGTCGTACAGGAAAATCCCCACTTCATCGCTTCCTCGGAGATGCTGTGTCTCACCGTTCGTGCGCCGACTATAACACCACGTTCAAACTCACCTAAATCTTGATAATGTGACATTGTAGCAGCAGTAACCAATCTAACAACTGCGGCCTCACGGTCTCACTAGGTCACGGACGGTACATCGAGTCCGGTGTAGTAGGAGGCTAAGCAGCGTAGCTGCTGTTCCTCCGTTGTAATATCTGGTGGTAGCGACTGCCTCTCTGTCGGATGATCATCGTGCTACTTCGGAAGGTTTTGGAAATAGGCTACGGCGTCGAGGTCTTCAGTGGCAGGCTGTCTTCTGCCGGAGCACCAATCCTCCTTCAGCCCCTTCTCCGCGACTTGGTAGATAGGCTCCCAGTCGCGAGGGGTGAAGATAGGGTGGGCGATAATCATTCGCAGCTCCTTCCGAGACACCACCTCGTGCAACAGGCCACGGGTGTGGCGATGGTCGCCCAGGTGGTGGGGAAGGGAGGCTTGGGAATGTCCGGCGGCGTGAAAGGAAATGGGTTGGCCCATTGCGGGTACGACCCATCCTTTATGGACGCCGCAGTCTTCTTAAGGAAAGGTTGCACACTGCGTTCAAATGGGAGCGGCAGGCACAGGGGCAGCTGTTCCTCCTCGGATGCCTTTTCCCCGTTGTGGGAGGAAGCGGACGGCGTCTCTTCCCCGGTTCGTGGGACTGTCTCCACAGCGGGAGGCAGTCCAGGCGACTCGACGTCCACCTCCAGGTGCACCGTCTCCTGCATTTTTGCAGGGGGCGAGTCGGTGGCGTCTGCTTGGCGGCGTCCATCTCCATCGGGCGTCCCGCAGGGGAGGCGGGGGCAGAGACTTGATTATACAGGCGTTTCCGACCGTAGAGCCATATTCTGCCTGTTTACATATCTCTTTATTTGAATACGTATGCCTATCCCAGTTTCTTTGGTGCTTCAGTGTATTTGGCGCCACTCCGGCTATCAATGAAAACGGGATGAAATCATTAGGACAACACAAACATCCTTACCTGAGCGAAGAAAACCCCGGTCCTGCCCAGGAATCGAACCCGGGACCCCGCGATATGGAGACAGCAATGCTAACCACTAGATCAGGACTGCGGACAGTTCTTCAGTGCGAGAGCCGTTCCGGAGCAGCAGCCAATATGCAGAACCACATAGCGCTACTCGCTGGCAAGTGTTGTGCTGTAGACTGACTCACGTTGTCCCCAATCGGTCATATTGCTGTGTAGTCTTTATACGGTCAAATTTTCTTTAACAACTCGTCTATTCACTTCTGCGTATTAATGTTGAACCAGTGTAAGCGCCAAAGATACTATGAGAGTGGTTATGTTTTTTTTGTTCGTACTTAATTCTTCATGCTGATAAAGCGATTGGCCTGACTCAAGATTTGCACGTAAAGCGTACACCAGTTGTCATGTTTTAAGAAATCTGATTTGTATATATGTAGTTTTTCACTGCTCCGACGCAGATGTGTTCCACTTGAAATTATTCTTGACTTCATGTGTTCACTTAGATCTCATGTTGAACTGAGGGATAATATAATAAATGTACTTCGATAATAATTTCTAGCTGATTTGCAGCCCTTAAATATGACTCTCATATACTCTGACTATCCACTATCCAGTTATTTATACCCTCATCGAACGTTTCACCTTGTCCACGTCAGTTAAGACTAGAAAAACAAGGGCAAGTTGTAGTTCAGTGAACAAATGCCCACGAGTCCATAGTGGCACGACATAAAATTACTAAAACAGCTACAACTGTAGCGAACGAGAGCTAATTTCATGCAACTGAATTTTTCCTGTAAATATTCAACATCCTTATTGGCTTAAGGCTTATGGGAAATTAAATCATTTTTTCCGCCTCACTAACATGCAGGGTGATGGACAAAAATATGGAAACGCCACAAACATAACACATTACCCTGCCTAGTATGGCGTAGGAAACACGCTGGCACTCAGAACAGCTTCCAGTTGTCCCGGGAAGGATAAATATAGGTCCAGTATGGTTTTCCAGGGAATCGTATACCACGCTTCGTGCAAAATGATGGAAAGTTCAGGTAAGCAGACCACAAACCTTCGGTTATACCGACGCGAGGTTTCTGAACAGGGGTCCTGTCGTCTTGGAACGCAACATCGCCATTGGGGAACAAGCACTGTACCATGGGATGGATCTGATCGGCCAAAATGGTCACATAATGCTTGGCAGTAATGCAACCTTCTAGAGTTAAGCATGGAGCCCATGGAATACGAGATGTAGCTGTTTCACTCTTGAGACGTAAACTCAGCTAGAAGTTGGAAATAGTATGAAACAAGATTCATCAGACTACATTCCAGGTTTTATGACTTCATCACCACATTTTCCTGTTACGGGCATTTCCATCACTGATGAGTGTTTTTGGAATTCTAGTTTGCCCTGCAATACCCTCCTTACGCAGCCCTCTTTGTGTTGTTTTGGTGCTGACAGGTTTTGCGAGTGCGACGTTCAGTTCAGTCACAGCTGTCTTCCTCTTACATTTCGTCATAATCCTCTTCAACGATCATCCATCACGATTGCTCAACACATTCTTTCGTCCGCGTTGTAACTTACCGGGTGATGCTTTACCGCTTTTCCTGTATGCGGTATAAATCTTCGATACGGTGCCTCTTCAAGCACCAAACATTTGGCTACCTTGGTTACAAAGTACCCACCGTACGAGCACCACCAATTTGTCCACGTTGGAATACATTTAGCCCCGACATTATTCAGTAAAAACAACGCAGAACACTGTTCTGATGACGACTGACACTCGCAACTTATTGATGACACTGCACAGGTGCCGTTGCTGGTCAAATACAACAGCGCAACCTGCAGAATCGCTAGAACCTGCATTTATTTTCCAGCCTGCATTTCTCGAGGTATTTCCGTATTTTAGCTGAATCTCTGTTCCTTCCAAACTTCAGAGCTCTCCTTCATACCTTGTGGGTAGGACTCCTGGAAGAAAGTATATTGTGGAGACATGCCTTACGATCATATCGGGTGTCAAAAATTTGTGGCTGCATTGAGGATTTCTTTGTAGGAAGGGTGCAGCATTTTATATTGGGTGAAGAGTCATCAACAGCTCGTACTTATTGATTTGAAGAATATAATGCGAATTAGGGAAAAATAAAAACTCTTTGGAAAAGCTATTTACTCTTTGACTTTTGATCTCTATCACATTACTTGTGAAAATGCTTTGTTGGTTGATATGCGCTATGTGACATAATTAAAAGTAATAAATAACATGCTTATACAATCTTCAATGTGTGTAATCCATGCTTCAGCACTATTTGTTGCATAATGTAGGCGTTTTATGACTTATAGCTACATCAACAGCACGATGCATAGTTGCACACTGTCCATGCCTCTCTCACGCTCTGCTTGGCAGCGAGGCTGCACATCCCTATGCGTCGTGTGTTGGGACAACTTTGGAGGAAGGAGAGTGGGTATAGTAGGGCAAGGCTGGTTGTCCCCATGTTGCATTGTTGCCAAATTTATTCAAGATGGCGGATCCAAGGTGGAGGCGATAAATGTGGCAATGTCGCAATGACATCATGGCGGGAAGTTCAATTTTGGCTGGAAAATATGTAAATTGGGCTATCTTCACAAACCCAACCACCTCCCCTCACCGCCCCCCCCCCCCACTAAAAAGGTGGGAAAATTTTGCTGAGGAGAAAAAGTCAATTGGACTACCTTCACTAACCTAAGGAAATGGCGGGAAAATTTTGCCAGGGAAAAAGGTCACTTGGGCTACCTCCACTAACCTAAGCTACCCAACCACCACCTCATCCTTGAAACTGGTGGGAAAAGGACTCCGCCTTTGCTGGGCTGCTGGACAGGATGGATGTAAGTCTTTATTAACCATGCAGACTTTACTTAAATACTTTGAGCTGTCATAGGCAGTAGCTCCATCCATTGTGTTCATCATGAGTTCTGGAGTCCAACTGAACTAGTACACAGTACCGCCACCAAAGGGTGCTGTCATCCCAAGGCAGTCTGGGGAAAAATGGCAGGAAAGGGACTCAACCTGTGTCCTGCTGCTGGAGAGAGGAAGGAATGTACTTTATTTATTTTGAATGGGAAGTTGAATCACTTTACTTAGGGACGGATTTCATGTAGTTTATTTATTACGCTGATACAAAACACTCGTTCTAACGTGTTTGGGGTCATAATAAATAGCCTACAGATCTGCAAACTACTCGTGAATTACCGAAATAATGCAGTACACTGATGTAGAGACACGCAAACAACTCGTAAATTGTCAAAATAATGCATGTATAACGCTCTGCAAACGCACTCACTAATTATAAACTGTCCAAATAATGCATTGCACAGCCTACAGATATGGTCACCCAGTATGCTGATGCACAGACACGTTCACTACGCGTAAAATTGGCAAAGTAATGCATGTATAACACTCTGCAAACACGCTCATAACGCTTAAACAGCCGAAATAATGCAGTGCACAAACACTCATTGTATGTAAAAACGCTTTTGGACTATCGTTAAGAAATTCCACTGCAGCTTATCAGCAAACTGTTCCCTATAGAATTCCAGGAAGACTGATTACCAGATGCATTCTTCCTCGCAATCCTAATGGGACAGCCTGTCTCATATGCCACATCCCTCTGGCCATGCAAGTGATTACCTAGCCAATGTGACTGATGCATAACTTTCATAGCTGCGGCTCCAGCTTCGAGCAAGATGTTTGCATAGCGACTCACCCTCACAGGCACAGCTAAAAGGTTGTTAGTGTTATATTGACATCACATGTCTATGTAAATAAGAGCCAAGTCTCCCTCCTGGAAATCGCAGAGTGTCACAGAAATAATTAATGGTCGCTTTCGTGATGTTCCAGCTTGTCTGCTTCGAAATTATTCTCCCAACAGGACCTATTTACGAAAATAGCCCAGAATAATAACAATTGCATTCTTCCTGATGGTCCTAATGAGGCACCCCATCCATCGCATGTTACCCATCCCGGAAATCACTGCTTTCAACATACGTCTCAGAAACGGTAAATATTCTCACTGCCTTCATCATATATGTGGATGCTTGCAAAAACACCATTAATCATAAGAGTATTGTTGTTGTTTGGAAAGAGAGCACTGTGTAAGCACAGACAGGAAAATCAGAACAATTTTGCAAACAGAATGCGAGGCACTGTCGTACAGAAGAGAAAAATGGCTGGAATTTCTGGTGTCCTACAGCCACTGATATGGAGATGTCCTAATGTCACAATGGCTGAGGGACAGCATCCCGCCAGAGATGGGTGGTCTGCTTCAACTTGTCTCTGAACACTTGAACGAAGAAGACATCACATTACTCTCAGAACTTTCCATAGATACCTTTTCCCCCTCTTGTTTAAGCTAGTCTGTAGAGGCTCCTGCGTTCCAGGGCAAAGGATGTCTTGTGAATGAATGGTGCACTCTGACGGTTCCTTACTGAATTTACCTGCCTAACTGCTGCTGCTGCTGGTGCGGGAATTCTGTCTGCCACTTTTTTCTGTAGGAGACACTTTCAGCGGCAAAACTCTTTTGCACAGATCGCCATATTGCACTGACAGTTAAACCTTGCAGATGTCGTCTACAGATCATGAAATACGTCAACACACTTCCTCAATTACACTGCTCTGCCACTGAAAGTGGAAGCTTGGATATTTCAGTGTGAAACTAATCTCCAACCTGGCACATATTGTGTCGATGTAATAAACACACAATTTGTATCCTACATTGAACAAAATCATCACTTTTGTATCCTGCATATAGCTAGCGACCACCAGACAGTCATACATATACTATGAAGACAGATACGATAAGCACATGGATCGTATATAGTCCTCGCAGCACTAAATATTTCCCACGAGGTTGGTAGGTCATCCACCACAGCCGACCATCCCAAGTCATCCGTCCCCACACACAACTGGTCTGACACATGACAAGAGCACCCTCAGCAGACCGCGGTCACTCTCCAAACTGTTGTACAGAGGATGCATTGGATCTCCTCGGCACAAAGTTGTTACTGTTTCTGACCCCAACCTGCTTGCTTGCTTGATTTCTACATCCATCTCCAGGCTCTGGGACTACAAGAACATATGTATTTTCACATTATTTACCAGAATATCATACCATTTTCGCGATACTTCTCGATATCAAGCAAATAACGGTATGCTACCGATTGTTTGCACAGTATTTGAAATTTTGTGGTAAGTTCCTATGGGACCAAACTGCTGAGGTCATCGGTCCCTGGGCTTCCACACTACTTAATCTAACTTAAACTTACTTACACCCATGCCCAAGGGAGGACTCAAACCTCCAATGGAGAGAGCCGCGTGAAATGGGGCAAGGCGCCTCAGACCGCACGGCTACCCCACACTGCTGCACAGTATAATTCAGAAGATATAGACTGGAAATTATTTCTCTAAAAAACCGAAACTTTAGTGAGGTGCAGTGTGCTGAAAACCTCTGAGTAGCAAGAAACTCATCCCGTCTGCTGAATACTGATGTCAGGGATATAACAGATTCCGGATCTTCCTTATAATTTACAAAGTGAACTACGGTGTTTCTCGTGTCTAGAGAATCAGCGAACGTGTCTTCCTCCTGTCAGATGCACACATCACAATCGATGTTCTCTCAACCTATTAAAGGCGGGAAATGGGCAACCAATGAACTGGACAATTTACATGGGAGAGAATAATGGTCCACCGCAAAGACAGATCTATATGGAATCTTCTCAAATTTCCGTGGAGAACACACATGATCACGAAGGCTGTCCAATACATAGTGAGTATTAGTTCACTATTCAGACTTCTACAGCGACATGTTTAAGTCTAATATTCCTGTACCCCAACCGGTCTTTCCATTCGGATGGCTCATAAAGTTAGCTAGAAACGTGAATCATTACCACTATAGGCCACCACTGCCATGTACTCCTCGCATACCTGACAGAACCGCCCTACGGAACCAGCAACATACACTCCTGGAAATGGAAAAAAGAACACATTGACACCGGTGTGTCAGACCCACCATACTTGCTCCGGACACTGCGAGAGGGCTGTACAAGCAATGATCACACGCACGCACAGCGGACACACCAGGAACCGCGGTGTTGGCCGTCGAATGGCGCTAGCTGCGCAGCATTTGTGCACCGCCGCCGTCAGTGTCAGCCAGTTTGCCGTGGCATACGGAGCTCCATCGCAGTCTTTAACACTGGTAGCATGCCGCGACAGCGTGGACGTGAACCGTATGTGCAGTTGACGGGCTTTGAGCGAGGGCGTATAGTGGGCATGCGGGAGGCCGGGTGGACGTACCGCCGAATTGCTCAACACGTGGGGCGTGAGGTCTCCACAGTACATCGATGTTGTCGCCAGTGGTCGGCGGAAGGTGCACGTGCCCGTCGACCTGGGACCGGACCGCAGCGACGCACGGATGCACGCCAAGACCGTAGGATCCTACGCAGTGCCGTAGGGGACCGCACCGCCACTTCCCAGCAAATTAGGGACACTGTTGCTCCTGGTGTATCGGCGAGGACCATTCGCAACCGTCTCCATGAAGCTGGGCTACGGTCCCGCACACCGTTAGGCCGTCTTCCGCTCACGCCCCAACATCGTGCAGCCCGCCTCCAGTGGTGTCGCGACAGGCGTGAATGGAGGGACGAATGGAGACGTGTCGTCTTCAGCGATGAGAGTCGCTTCTGCCTTGGTGCCAATGATGGTCGTATGCGTGTTTGGCGCCGTGCAGGTGAGCGCCACAATCAGGACTGCATACGACCGAGGCACACAGGGCCAACACCCGGCATCATGGTGTGGGGAGCGATCTCCTACACTGGCCGTACACCACTGGTGATCGTCGAGGGGACACTGAATAGTGCACGGTGTATCCAAACCGTCATCGAACCCATCGTTCTACCATTCCTAGACCGGCAAGGGAACTTGCTGTTCCAACAGGACAATGCACGTCCGCATGTATCCCGTGCCACCCAACGTGCTCTAGAAGGTGTAAGTCAACTACCCTGGCCAGCAAGATCTCCGGATCTGTCCCCCATTGAGCATGTTTGGGACTGGATGAAGCGTCGTCTCACGCGGTCTGCACGTCCAGCACGAACGCTGGTCCAACTGAGGCGCCAGGTGGAAATGGCATGGCAAGCCGTTCCACAGGACTACATCCAGCATCTCTACGATCGTCTCCATGGGAGAATAGCAGCCTGCATTGCTGCGAAAGGTGGATATACACTGTACTAGTGCCGACATTGTGCATGCTCTGTTGCCTGTGTCTATGTGCCTGTGGTTCTGTCAGTGTGATCATGTGATGTATCTGACCCCAGGAATGTGTCAATAAAGTTTCCCCTTCCTGGGACAATGAATTCACGGTGTTCTTATTTCAATTTCCAGGAGTGTATATACTATCACTGTACTTACAATTAAATATTACATTCATGGTATAAATTGGACGACATTCGACGAGCGAAGTATTGGAAATATCCCCTGCTGATGGCTGTGGCTCTGTAAATAGAAATATCTGTACCGTTCTTATGACTTGACATATTTTACCAAATAAAAAAAAAAAATCATTCCCTTTGCAGCTATTGCAGCATTCCACATAAACTCCATACCTTTCTTACGACTGGACATAGTCATTTTATTTGCACATGTCGAACACACACACACACACACAAAGATATATATATATATAAGTTATAAGCCTGATGCTCAAGATGAATCTTATGACGCATCCTCTACTACTGAGTATAATAATTCGCCAAAAACTGATTGTTGGCATACGAAACAATACTGAGCGAAAATGAATGATGGGCAGACATAAGTTTTTCTTATGAGTGGTACTAAAGTGTCTTAAAAAGAGAAACGTAACCGTTTTATAAGCCGCCAGATGTTAAAAATACGATCGCAACGACTACGTTACTATCACAATTGGTCTTGGTTCTACAGGTGCTCACAAGTACCGCTAACGATATCCACGTCAAAAATTATACAAGTCTTATAAATATAGGTATTGCATTACCTCCGAATGAAATGCTCTTTCCGCACAAATAACGCGACACTGAATATAGACAGTGGTCGCCAGAGTGTATGTTAACAGACCAAAAGTGCGGTTACACATCACCGATGGTGTAAGCTTGTAATAAAATCACAAAATTTAGGAAGTTATTCAGCTTAGGAACATGATATGAAGCCGGTATTTGCAACTCCCTCATGCTGCCGCTAGATTTTCTCCAGCATTTGTAATGCATTCTGTCTCGATGCCGTGTCAGAGGTTCTGCGATATATATGTGATATATAGCGAGGTTGGAGATAGGTTTCACGCTGAAATATTCAAGCTTCCGCTGTCAGTGGCTGAGAATGTAACTGAGGAAGTGTCTTCCCATATTTCCTGATCTGTAGACCACTTCAGCAAGGTTTAACTGTCAGTGCAATATGGCGGTCTGTACAAAAGAGTTTTGCCACTGAAAGTCTCATCTACAGAAAAAAGTGGCAGACAGAACTCCCACACCAGCAGTAGCAGCAGCAGCAGCAGTTCGACGGATAAATTCAGTAAGAAACAGTCATAGTGTTCCATTCACTCACGAGACATCCTCCGTGCTGGAACATAGGAGCCTCTACAGACTGGTTTAAACAAGATGGGGGCAAGGTATCTATAGAAAGTTCTGAGAGTAATGTGATGTCTTCTTCGTTCAAGTGTTCAAAGACAAGTTGAAGCAGACCACCCATCTCTGGTGGGATGCTGTCCCTCTGCCATTGTGACATTATGACATCTCCATACCAGTGGCTGTTGGACACCGAAAATTCCAGCCATTTTTCTCTTCTATACGACAGTGCTTAGAATTCTGTTTGCAAAATTGTTCTGATTTTCCTGCCTGTGCTTACGCAGTGCCTCTATCCAAACAACAACATTACTCTTATGATTAATGGTGTAATTGCAAGCATCCACAGGTATGATGAAGGCTTTTAGTGGTGGGAACATTTACCGTTTGTGAGATGTATGTTGAAAGCAGCTATTTCCAGGTAGTGTAACACGTTATGGTCGGGGTGCCTCATGTGGACCATAAGGATGCATTCGATGTTATTCTGGGCTATTTTCGTAAACAGATCCTGTTAGGAGTATAATTTTGACGCAGACAAGGTGGGACATCATATTTCTGCGACACTTTGCAATTTCCGAGAGGGAGACTTGGTTCTTATTTACATAGACATGTGATGTCAGTAGAACACTGACAACCTTTTAGCTGTACCTGCAAGTGTGAGTCGCTATGCAAACTTTTTTCTCGACGCTGGACCCGCAGCAATGAAAGCTATGTGTTAATCACATTGGCTAGGTAAACACATGTGTGGCTGGAGGTATCTCACACGTGAGCTGGGCTGTTCCATTAGGATCTTGAGGAAGCATGCATCTGGTCATCAGTCTGCCTGGAATTCTGTAGGGAACAGTTTGCTGATAAGTTGCAGTGGAATGTCTTAACAATAGTCCAAAAGCGTTTTTACATGCAATGAGTGTTTTTGCGCTGCATTAGTTCGGCTGTTTAAGCGTTATGAGCGTGTTTGCAGAGTGTTGTACATGCATTGTATTGCCAATTTTATGCGTAGTGAAATGTCTGTGCATCAGTGTACTGCATAATTTTGTGGCCGTATCTGTAGGCTGTGCAGTGCATTATTTGGACAGTTTATAATTAGTGCCGGCCGCGGTGGTCTCGTGGTTCTAGGCGCGCAGTCCGGAACCTTGCGACTGCTACGGTCGCAGGTTCGAATCCTGCCTCGGGCATGGATGTGTGTGATGTCCTTAGGTTAGTTAGGTTTAAGTAGTTCTAAGTTCTAGAGGACTGATGACCACAGCAGTTGAGTCCCATAGTGCTCAGAGCCATTTGAACCGTTTTTTTTATAATTAGTGAGTGTGTTTACAGAGCGCTATACATGCGTTATTTTGACAATTTACGAGTTGATTGCATGTCTGTACGTCAGTGTACTGCATTATTTCGGTAATTTACGAGTAGTTTGTAAGTCTGTAGGCTATTTATTGTGACCCCAAGCATGTCAGGGCGAGTTTTTTGTATCAGTGTAATAAATAAACTACATGAAATCTGTTCATAAATAAAGTGATCCATCTTCCCATTGAAAATAAATAAAGTACACTCCTTCCTCTCTCCAGCAGCTGGACACAGACTAAGTCCTTTTCCCGCTATTATTCCCCAGACTGCCATGGGATGACAGCACCCTCTGATGGCAGTACTGTATACTAGGTCAGCTGGACTCTGGACCTCAAGGTGAACACAATGGATGGAGCTGTTGGCTATGACAACCAAATTGCGTAAATAAACACTGCATGCAAAATAAAGACTCACGTCCATCTTATCCATGAGCCCAGCAAAGGTGGAGTTCTTTTTCCACCAATTTCAAGGATGAGCTGGTGGATGGATAACTTTGGTTACTGGAGGTAGCCCAATTGTCCTTTTCTTCTTACCAGAATTTTCCCACCATTTTCTTTGGGGGGGGGGGGGGAGGAGGTTAAATTAGTAGAGGTAGCCCAATTGAACTATTTTCCCACCAAAATTTGAACTTCCCGCCATGTCATCATTCCGATTTTTCCACATTTATCGCCGGCATCTTTGATCCGCCATCTTGAATAAATTTGGCATAAATGCAGTGTGGGGCCGCACTGGCATTGCCCTACTACTAGCAGGATGCACATCATGAGTTATACTGTCCTGAACATACAGACATGCAAGGGCGGCTGATATTATTGCACACACAATAGCTTATTTACCCACCATCACTCATCATGTGAACACAACTTTGGATAACAACTAGTTCTGAGTGTATTGACTACGTTCAATTTGTGTATCAGGTAGCAGAGTTTAAATCTTTAAGAGAGCACACGCCCGCATCTCGTGGTCGTGCGGTAGCGTTCTCGCTTCCCACGCCCGGGTTCCCGGGTTCGATTCCCGGCGGGGTCAAGGATTTTCTCTGCCTCGTGATGGCTGGGTGTTGTGTGCTGTCCTTAGGTTAGTTAGGTTTAAGTAGTTCTAAGTTCTAGGGGACTTATGACCACAGCAGTTGAGTCCCATAGTGCTCAGAGCCATTTGAACCATTTTTTAAGTGAGCACAGTTCACAGATACGGAAGTTTGAAACAGGTTCTACTGTGATATTTCTTTAGATTTAGTAGTGTTACGTTACACATATAGAAGAAAATTTACAGTTATGTTATTGTTTGGTCGTTACAAATACAGTGGTAAGCGACAGACAAAACAGTGGAAAGCAGGAGGTTAATTTCATTCTTTCCTGCTGGTACGGTAGTGAAAATATTTTTGGCCGGGACCATGCACATTTCATCTCAACAGATAGGAGACACACAGAGCTCACAAGTATCCTACCATTTGTGGCATCAGTAGCAGGTGTGGGGAGAAGTTTCAAGCAGAACTACTCCTCCTATTCCGG
Source organism: Schistocerca nitens (assembly GCF_023898315.1). Taxonomy (NCBI): domain Eukaryota; kingdom Metazoa; phylum Arthropoda; class Insecta; order Orthoptera; family Acrididae; genus Schistocerca; species Schistocerca nitens. The sequence goes on from NC_064614.1 coordinate 1,011,680,463, forward strand.
AATTGAAATGTCAGCTAAAGTTTGGAATCCAGTTGTGGGCTAATTAGATAGCAGTTGTCTCTTGACCAATACAGACTTACACAGCATTGAAACGGATTCTAATTTCAATTCTTCAGTTACAAACATGAGGAGAGGATGAGATCCAGCATTCGATTGTGTGTGTGTGGGGGGGGGTTAACAATTTGTGCATGTTTCCCCATCAAAATAAATAGAACTCAGCATCATGTCACAGATGACTACGATTATAATATATTACTACAAAAATATAAATAAAGTTTTAATGTAATAATTCGCTGGTACGCAAAACGTAAGGACAAAAGTATCTTCCACATGATGTGTCATTGCCAAGGACCGTGCAGCTTGGATCATAGATGAAGAGAACTGCAACAGTATAGTCCAGAAGGTAACTGAAAGAGATACACGATGAGGCGAACAGAAATTGCACTTTTATTCGAAGACAATAATTGCTTTGAAGTCACCGCAATTTATGATTGTTCCCTGGACATTACACAAGATGGGGCATGGTTCTTAATAGGGCATGTTATAACCACAGATGACAGGGCACATTCTGCAGCATGGTCCCATGCTGGCCACAGACTTGGTAAGGAGCTCTTGTGGTAGGGCATTCCATTCCTCTACCAGTGCTTTTGACAACTGCTGGATGGTCAATGGTGCATGTGGACTACTTCAGTACTTCTCCCCAATGCAAGCCACAAGTACTTGATGGAATTTCAGACGAGACATCCTGTCGTTCCAAGAGCTCCTGCATCAGCACTGTTCGACACAGTCTCGCATTTTGATCCATAAAAATTAAGTCGGGGCCTCCCGCCAATATATCACTTGAAACATCAAAACGATCACGCAATACTTCAAATGTGGAAATGAAAACACTGCCCTACATCAGAAAGATAAAAATTATTTAGTTAACAAGACAATAAGAGGATGAACTGAGCATTACATATTTGTTAGTATGCATACATGATGAGATGAGTGGAAGAAGAATGTACGAGGGCATTTCGAAAAGTAAAGATACAATGGCTCTCAGTCCTTAAATAGAACATTTATTTAGAAAACGTCAGTTACATCTTATTAACTGGATTATTTGTTATTTTTCGACATAATCACCCCCGTTATCCAAACATTTGTTAAGTCGGTGCACAAGCTTTTGTATCCCACAGACATAGAAGGTTGCCGCCTGTTGTCGGAACCACATTTCAATTTCATCTTTGATCTATTCATAGTTATGGAATGATTTTCCACCAAGATGTGACTTCAGGTAACGGAAGACATGGAAGTCGGTGACCGCAAGATCCGGGCTGTATGGCGGATGGTCCAATACGTCCCATTTGAATTGTTTGAGCAGTGCTTTGGTTACGAGTGCTGTGTGAAGCCGCGCGTTGTCATGAAGCAAGCGGACTCCACTTGTCAGCACTCCCCTGTGTTTGTTTTGAATTGCCCTTCGAAGACGTTTCAAAGTCTGGCAATATGCAGCAGCATTAATTGTCGTTCCAGGAGGCATAAATTGCAACAGAAGAATTCCTTGTCTGTCCGAAAAAACAGAAGCCATGATTTTCTTCCCTGAAATCGACGTGTTGCATTTCTTGGCTTTTGGTGAATTCTAATGGCGCCATTGCATTGATTGTTGCTTGCATTCAGGTGTATGGTGATAAACCCACATCTCGTCACCTGTCACAATGTGATCAAGGAACTCATCACCTGTGAGGACGTCGAGTGCAAAGCCAATCCTTTTCTTTCTGTGTTCTTCCGTTAACAGTTTTGGAACCCAGCGTGCACACAATTTCCTGTACCCTAACTTGACAGTCACAATGTCATAAAGAGTAGTCATTCACACGTCCGGTATGATCTGATGCAATTCTTTCAATGTGAGACGTCTGTTTGCACGAATTGCTTCCTCCGTTCTCCGAAGAAGGGCATCAGAGATCACAGATGGTCGACCTGTTCTTTGTTCGTCATGAACATCGGTCCTACGTTCAGAGAAATGACGACACCATTTCATTACATTTTGTCAATTCATAATGTTCCCATAAACATCTAAACTATTCTTTGTGAATATCCGCTGGTCGCTGACCTTTTGCATGAAGAAAACGTATGGCGGAGCGCACTTCGCATTTGGCGGGATTCTGAATCGGCGCAGTCATTTTAAACACGACCTATTTCAACCAGAAGCAACGTTCAACTGCCGAACGACCGCGAGGAGAAAGCTAACGGTTCAAGGTTAACACCAGTACTGCCAACTTGCTCGCCAAAACTCTTCTGTTCCTCTGGTGTACGGTGTACCTTTACTTTCATAAATACCTTCGTAAATTAAAAATATGTTGTTTTGAGGTAACCAATTTCCAAAAATTGCGGCATTACATCTACATCTACATCTACATCCATACTCCGCAAGCCACCTGACGGAGGGCGGAGGGTACCCCGAGTACCTCTATCGGTTCTTCCTTCTATTCCAGTCTCGTATTCGTGGAAAGAAGGATTGTCGGTATGCTCCTGTGTGGGCTCTAATCTCTCTGATTTTATCCTCATTGTCTCTTCGTGAGATATACGTAGGAGGGAGCAATATTCTGCTTGACTCTTCGGTGAAGGTAAGTTCTCGAAACTTTAGCAAAAGCCCGTACCGAGCTACTGAGCGTCTCTCCTGCAGAGTCTTCCACTGGAGTTTATCTATCATCTCCGTAACGCTTTCGCGATTACCAAATGATCCTGTAACGAAGCGCGCTGCTCTCCGTTGGATCTTCTCTATCTCTTCTATCAACCCTATCTGGTATGGACCCCACACTGCTGAGCAGTATTCAATCAGTGGGCGAACAAGTGTACTGTAACCTACTTCCTTCGTTTTCGGATTGCATTTCATTAGGATTCTTCCAATGAATCTCAGTCTGGCATCTGCTTTACCGACGATAAACTTCATATGATCATTCCATTTTAAATCACTCCTAATGCGTACTCGCAGATAATTTATGGAATTATCTGCTTCCAGTTGCTGACCTGCTATTTTGTAGCTAAATGATAACGGATCTATCTTTCTATGTATTCGCAGCACATTACACTTGTCCCCATTGCGATTCAATTGCCATTCCCTGCACCATGCTTCAATTCGCTGCAGATCCTCCTGCATTTCAGTACAATTTTCCATTGTTACAACCTCTCGATACACCACAGCATCATCTGCAAAAAGCCCCAGTGAACTTCCGATGTCATCCACAAGGTCATTTATGTATATTGTGAATAGCAACGGTCCTGCGGCAAACTGAAATCACTCTTACTTCGGAAGACTTCTCTCCATTGAGAATGACATGCTGCGTTCTGTTATCTAGGAACTCTTCAATCCAATTACACAATTGGTCTGATAGTCCATATGCTCGTACTTTGTTCATTAAACGACTGTGGGGAACAAACTGTCACACATATGGTTTCAACTGAGAGGCTGACGGAAGTGCAATGGGGCTGTTAAGTATTTATCATTAATTTATCGATGGTTTTCATGTGATATTTCTTATGAGGAAAGTATTGATACCTTTCCTTCGCACGTTGCTGCTACAGTCGCAGGGTCGAATCCTGCCTTGAACATGGATGTGTGTGATGTCCTTAGGTCAGTTAGGTTCTATGTAGTTCTAACTCTAGGGGACTGATGACCTCAGATGTTAAGTCCCATAGTGCCCAGAGCCATTTGAACCTTTCGTTCGATGCCATACAGCAGCTAAATGCTGGCAATTTAAACATTTTTTTTCTGTTCAGGAACAAGTGTGTCTGCTAGCAGGCAAGATATGGCTGGCTCTGACCAGAGTGGTTATCGTGTGGCGCAGGCTGGTGCTGGTGGGGCTGGTGGCGGCGCGCGTGTTCCCCGCGACGTGGCGCTGCGAGCGCGGCGGGCGGCTGGCGCGCGCCTACCTGGCGGGCGTGGCGGCGCTGCTGGCGCTGCTGCTGCCTCTGCTGGCCGCCATCGTCAACCGCAGCGCGCAGGGCGCCGTCATGGACACCGAGGCGCGCCGGCTCGTGCCCGCGCTGCTCGCCGCCAAGTGAGTCGTCTGCACCGAGTGTGGCGGGGCGTGCTTCGTGCACCTCTGCCACTTCTTCGTACCCCTTTCCTCTTACAGTCGCGAACGGTGAGCGGGAACGCTTGTTGGCAGAGCCTGAGGTGATTTAGTGCTCCGGGCTCTCTAGGAGTAGTTTCCCCAATGCAGAGGTCAGAAAACCAGCAATTACTAAAAATTGTGTTTCACTATTAATTAATGTTTACTGTTAAATGAAGCAGATTAAGAACACATTTGAAAGTGTGTACCACATCTAGGTGCAGTACAGCAGTATCCAGCGTTAAACTGTTTTCTGGCGGTGTAACATGTTGCAGAGGACAGAGCTGGACAGTACAAGTTTGAGGGATGGTAGGTCATCAGATTATGGTAATGTGCTTCCCCCCTCCACCATTCTTCAAACTGAAGAGCGAGCAGCCGGTTCCCTATCCTATCTGGGCCATTACGTCACAAGAAGCAACTACAGCGTATTGACATCTTGGGTTGTCGGGTTTTCTGCAAGATATCAGCGTCGTACTTGCACGATATTTCGGTAACGTAGCTCGTTACCTACATCAGGTGCGACCTGAGACTACTCCTCGAGTGGACCTGGTTCAGGCGACAGGCATAAACACTGAACCAGGTCCACTCGAGGAGTAGTCTCAAGTCGCACCTGATGTAGGTAACGAGCTACGTTACCGAAATATCGTGCAAGTACGACGCTGATATCTTGCAGAGCACCCAACAACCCAAGATATCATTAGATCGCCGGGAAAGCCTGAAGAATTACATCAACTACAGCGTATTTTATGAAGTCTTCTGCAGAATGCCATTTGAATCGCAGGCGACACAGTGCCCAGACATGCACAGGGGTGTTTACTTTTCATAATATTAGATACAAATTGTTGTGTTGGCTGAAGAGCCAACACCGTGTTACTAGAGGAGGCCGAAATGCACGCTTTTTAGCTCACGCAGGCTGGTGTGAGGAGGGGACTCTACTGACATGAGGTCTGGAACATGACAAGGAATTAGAATTCAGAAAGCGGACGTAATTAGTTTCATACTTAACTTTAATCCATTAATGATGAACGTCGCTCTTGACGGTACATGAGTCACAATATTATCTGTTCTGAATAGTAACTGAATATGGCGCCTCGCTAGGTCGTAGCAAATGACGCAGCTGAAGGCTATGCTAAACTATGTCTCTGCAAATGAGAACGTATGTAGTCAGTGAACCTTCGCTAGCAAAGTCGGCTGTACAACTGGGGCGAGTGCTAGTGAGTCTCTCTAGACTAGACCTGCCGTGTGGCGGCGCTCGGTCTGCAATCACTGATAGTGGCGACACGCGGTCCGACGTATACTAACGGACCGCGGCCGATTTAAAGGCTACCACCTAACAAATTACTAATAGTACCAACGCAAGAAAGTGATATGGACAGAATCTAGTTAAATCTCTGCGCACTGCTCTACACTGCTAGAGGCGAAATTGATTCTTAGTTATCCTGTACGGTAGTTCTAGAGTTCTTCTAGGAAAGGCAACCTCTCCCACCTTGAGTGGTACTCACGTGCTTTGCAGACAGACTACACCACCCAAAAATTTCCGGCCCCTTTCTCTCACGTGAGCAGGCAAAACGACTGCACTGAGTTTGTGTTTATATAACGTAATTATTTTCAGTTTATTGAGTACCTATGTGTAGTTCTGAAGTGGGCTTTTACGTAAAGTACGTTGCTATAACCAATGGCTGAGAACTGTTTCATTTGTGTGAATGTGTAGGCGACCTTTGTAACGCTGGTGGGAAAGGGATTGGATTGATAAATGTGAAATATTGCTAGCATACTGTGAAGCCATGTAATTGTGTTGTTGCCAGTTGGTGGAGAAATAATAAATGACTTCTCTCACCATTAATTGTGTTATTGGTAGACTGGATAAAAGTCATCCATTCAGGACTTGCTGGCACTTACAGTGAGGTGTACTGAGTGGAGCCACTTTCCACACATCAACAGCACATTTTTCAAGGTGGGAATGTATGATAATGCTCAAGTCCAGAACAGTAGTCTGCTGTAATGCTTTACCTGATTTACGTTGAAATATGTGTACTTCCATAACATCTAGGTGGTTTACATCTATTATAGAGAGAATTTAAGCCTCTGGGCCTCTTCAGATGTTGAGAGAGTTGTTTCTGGGGTGACACATTTGATAACTCTTATACTGTGAAAACCATTCCAGCCAGTGATAGCTGAGACAATGAAATCGACAATGAGACAATTAAATCGAAATTGTCAATATACAGGGTGTTACAAAAAGTTACGGCCAAACTTTCAGGAAACATTCCTCACACACAAATAAAGAAAAGATGTTATGTGGACATGTGTCCGGAAACGCTTAATTTCCATGTTAGAGCTCATTTTAGTTTCGTCAGTATGTACTGTACTTCCTCGATTCACCGCCAGTTGGCCCAATTGAAAGAAGGTAATGTTGACTTAGGTGCTTGTGTTGACATGCGACTCATTGCTCTACAGTACTAGCATCAAGCACATCAGTACGTAGCATCAACAGGTTAGTGTTCATCACGAACGTGGTTTTGCAGTCAGTGCAATGTTTACAAATGCGGAGTTGGCAGATGCCCATTTGATGTATGGATTAGTACGGAGCAATAGCCGTGGCGCGTTACGTTTCTATCGAGACAGATTTCCAGAACAAAGGTGTCCCGACAGGAAGACGTTCGAAGCAATTGATCGGCGTCTTAGGGAGTACGGAACATTCTAGCCTATGACTCGCGTCTGGGGAAGACCTAGAACGACGAGGACACCTGCAATGGACGAGGCAATTCTTCGTGCAGTTGACGATAACCCTAATGTCAGCGCCAGAGAAGTTGCTGCTGTACAAGGTAACGTCGACCACGTCACTGTATGGAGAGTGCTACGGGAGAACCAGTTGTTTCCGTACCATGTACAGCGTGTGCAGGCACTATCAGCAGCTGATTGGCCTCCACGGGTACACTTCTGCGAATGGTTCGTCCAACAATGTGTCAATCCTCATTTCAGTGCAAATATTCTCTTTACGGATGAGGCTTCATTCCAACGTGATCAAATTGTAAATTTTCGCTATCAACATGTGTGGGCTGACGAGAATCCTCACGCAATTGTGCAATCACGTCATCAACACAGATTTTCTGTGAACGTTTGGGCAGACATTGTTGGTGATATCTTGATTGGGCCCCATGTTCTTCCACCTACGCTCAATGGAGCACGTTATCATGATTTCATACGGGATACCCTACCTGTGGTGCTAGAACATGTGCCTTTACAAGTACGACACAACATGTGGTTCATGCACGATGGAGCTCCTGCACATTTCAGTCGAAGTGTTCGTACGCTTCTCAACAACAGATTCGGTGACCGATGGATTGGTAGAGGCGGACCAACTCCATGGCCTCCACGCTCTCCTGACCTCAACCCTCTTGACTTTCATTTATGGGGGCATTTGAAAGCTCTTGTCTACGCAACCCCGGTACCAAATGTAGGGACTCTTCGTGCTCGTATTGTGGACGGCTGTGATACAATACGCCATTCTCCAGGGCTGCATCAGCGCATCAGGGATTCCATGCGACGGAGGGTGGATGCATGTATCCTCCCTAACGGAGGACATTTTGAACATTTCCTGTAACAAAGTGTTTGAAGTCACGCTGGTACGTTCTGTTGCTGTGTGTTTCCATCCCATGATTAATGTGATTTGAAGAGAAGTAATAAAATGAGCTCTTACATGAAAAGTAAGCGTTTCCGGACACATGTCCACATAACATATTTTCTTTCTTTGTGTGTGAGGAATGTTTCCTGAAAGTTTGGCCGTACCTTTTGGTAACACCCTGTGTATTGACAATATGTTACAATTGACAGTTTTTTGCATAACAGCTCACTTAACAACCACACATAGGTACTCAATAAACTGAAAATAACTCCATTATACAGGGTGAGTCCCTAACTATTGCCACCTAGAATAACTGCGAAAGTATGATAGTAGCTGAAAAGTTTGTGGCACAAATGTTGCATGGGACAACGGGGGCCATAATATGACGTCGGTTTTTTGTTGCTAGGTAGAGTCGCGCCAGAGATGTGAAGGTCAACTTTGTTTTTCTAAATGGGATGCTACAGTTTGGTACTTATTTTCAGATAGCGCCTATCGAGACGAATCCAGTGATGTGTAACAGCAAGGTCTTTGACGGTCACAAAGGTGGCATGAACGTCCATTTACAGAGGGTATTCGAAGTGATGACCATTGGTATCAATGCAGTGCTACAATCTTCTTATCATGGTTTGAGTGGTATTCCTTATCAATTCGGCACTTATCGAAGCATATCCTCTGACAATTCTCTCACACGTACCTTCAGGTGTAGTTGGAACCTCTTTATAAACAATGTATTTCACGAATCCCCACAAGAAGTATGCATCTCAATGCGTTACCCTTTTTAATATGTGGTGTGTTCGCTAGTAGCCACATAACCGCTCTGCTCTCAGACAGACGAAGAAACACATTTTTCACTCAGAAAGAAGGGCAGCATTGCATACTTTATTGGAAAACCAGAAGTTATCTACGTCGTTGAGAGTGCAAAAACTTTCGCACCGTTTGGCAACTATTAATCACCCGCACTTTCATTATTTTACGCGTTGGCAATTATTTGATTCTGGACAGCAGCAGAAATATCCACCGTGCGCATCTGGAGGCATCTCTGGCAGCTTCATTTGCCACTGTTTTCTTCCATCAGATGGATTTATTCCGTCGGTGAGGGACTTTCCTAGGGTCATGTATTACAAATAATTAATCACAACTAATCCACAGCCCGAACCATCTTTTCGCCTTGTATGTTCCAGCTGAATCAATTTAAAGTCTCTGCAAGTTAGTTCATTGAACGTAAATATGTAATTTCATGATCTACAAAATTAGTGTCTGATTATTTGTACAGTTTAAAATTGCCGCTCCATTTAGTAAATTGTACGTTATATTTTTCTTTTGATCACTTATGACTACTTTTTACAATATTTTAAAAGAACAGGCCTCAGCTTATCTTCGATCTCATCCGCTAGAGAAGAAGACCAGAAGAAGGAACAATTCCACAGACAATACAATGCCAATACATTCCTTTAGTGGTATTATCTTTCGTTATATGATTATTCTTTGTAGAAAACTGGTTATAAAAACAATAAAATATATTGTTATTTCACAATATAATAATAAGTCACAATATAATTATAAGTCTTTTATCAGTTCCTCACATATAGACTTAAAACTCATTTCTGAAAAAATATTCGTTAAAATGTCGAGCACTGTCGCACACACTGGCGACACAAAAATATTGGCGCTGACATTCCAAGACCCACGTCTCATAACCCGTTATGATTCTCTTAAGGAACTTCCCGTTCCCATTTGCGCGATCCAAGAAGTCTTCACAGATAGCGAGGCAAAGGTCTTTCTCGTCTTGATTCATGAGCCGTGAGACGAACCTGGCGGCAACACGGTGCATTCCAAGATGCAGTGTCATGTTGTAGCGAGGCTCAAAACCATATCAACCAAAGCCACTAGAAATAAACGCAAAAATATCTATTTAAAACAGCAGATAAAAATTCGCTTGATGCCTTCCTAAGAGAGAGTCTCCATTCCTTCCAAGCTAATTATGTAAGTGTAGACCAGATATGGCTCAAATTCAAAGATACAGTATCGACAGCAATAGATAGCTTCATACCGCATAAGTTAATAAGAGACGGGACTGATCCACCATTGTACACAAACACGTCAGAACACTGTTGCAGAAGCAACGAAAAAAGCATACCAAATTCAGAAGAACGCAAAATCCCCAAGACTGGCTAAGTTTCACGGAAGCTCGAAATTTGGTGCGGACGTCAATGCGAGATGCCTTTAATAGTTTCCACAATGAAACATTGTCTCAAAATATAGCAGAAAACCCAAAGAGATTCTGGTCGTATGTAAAGTACACCAGTGGCAAAAAACAGTCAATACCGTCACTGCGCGATAGCGATGGAAATGTTACCGATGATGGTGCCACTAAAGCGGAGTTACTAAATACAGTTTTCCGTAATTCCTTCACGAAAGAAGACTAAGTAAATATTCCAGAATTCGAAACCAGGACAGCTGTTAGCCTGTGCGACATTAAAATAGCTATGTTAGGTGTTGCGAAACAACTCAAATCACTTAGGAAAGGTAAGTCTTCCGTTCCAGATGGTATACCAACCAGGTTCCTTTCAGAGTATGCAGACACAATAGCGCCTTTCTCATATACAACCGCTCACTTGACGAAAGGTCTGTTCCTAAAGACTGGAAAGTAGCACAGGTCACACCAATATTCAAGGAAGGAATTAGGAGTAACCCATTGAATTACAGACCCATATCACTGACCTCAATTTGCAGTAGGATTTTGGAGCATATACTGTACTCTAACATTATGAATCACCTTGAAGAAAATGACTTATTGATACAGAACAAACACGGATTCAGAAAATATCGTTCTTGCGCAACTTAGCTATTGCCATGAAGTAATGAGTGTTGTCGACATGGGATCTCAGATCGATCCCATATTCATAGATTTGCAGACGGCTTTTGATACCTCACAAGCGACTATTAATCAGATTGCGTGCATATGGAGTATCGTCTCAGTTCGTGGTAAAGGACGGTAAATCATAGAGTAGAACAGATGTGATATCTGGCGTTCCGCAAGGTAGTATCATATGCCCTCTGCTGTTCCTGATTTACATAAATGATCTAGGTGATAATCTCAGCAGACCACTTAGATTGTTTGCAGATGACGCTGTAATTTACCGTCTAGTAAAATCATCAGATGATCAATTCCAATTACAAATTGACCTAGAGAGAATTTCTGTATGGTGCGAAAAGTGGACATTGGCACTAAACTTCGAAAAGTGCGAGGTCATCCACATGGGTACTAAAAGAAATCCGATAAATTTTGGGTATACAATAAATCGCACAAATCTAACGGCTGTCAATTCGACTAAATACCTAGGAATTACAATTACGAACAACTTAAATTGGTAAGACCACATAGATAATATTGTGGGGAAGGCGAAACAAAGACTGCGTTTTGTTGGCAGAACACTTAGAAGATGCGACAAACCCACTAAAGAGTCAGCCTACACTTTTCCGTCCTCTGCGGGAATACTGCTGCGCGGTGTGCGATTCTTACCAGCTAGGATTGACGGAGGACATCTAAAAAGTGCAAAGAAGGGGAGCTCGTTTCGTGTTATCGCGCAATAGGGGTGAGAGTGTCACTGATATGATACGCGAGTTGGCGTAGCAGTCACTGAAACAAAGGCGGTTTTCTTTGCGGCGAGATGTATTTACGAAATTTCAATCACCAACTTTCCCTTCTGAATGCGAAAATATTTTGTTGACATCCACCTACGTAGGGAGAAATGATCATCATAATAAAATAAGAGAAATCAGAGCTCGAACGGAAGGATTTAGGTGTTCCTTTTTCCCACGCGCCATTCGAAAGTGGAATGGTAGAGAAGTAGTATGAAAATGGTTCGACGAACCCTCTGCCAGGCACTTAAGTGTGAGCTGCAGAGTAACCATGTAGGTGTAGATGTAGGATTTTATGACATGATCCAACTGAAATGTTACCTTCTTCTGCAATCTCTCGGACAGTCACAATTTAGTTGTTGTTCCTGACACGAGATCGTCGGTGGACGTCGAAGGACGTCCTGAACGAGGTTCGTCTTTAGCTTCCGTCAGGTAATTTTTAAACAGTGTGAACCATTCTTAACACCGAGTGTGACTTCAGCATTCATCACCGTAGGCCTCCTGCATCATTTGCTATGTCTCTGTAAAGGTTTTCTTGAGTTTCACGTAAAATTTAATGCAGATGCATAGCTCCTCTAACTCTGACATCTCAAACATTCGTAAACAGTGCTACACAAAGTTGTAGTCACCACAGCACTGAACAATAACTAACAGACATACAAAAATGAAACCGGCAGTTACACATTAAACACAGTCGTGTGCAGGGATGTCAACCGCATTTCGCTCCAACACACCATCGGAGCGAAACTACGAATGTTCCGGAATTTTTTGGACAGATCTCGTAAATATCAGAGAGCTAGCGTATTAGTCGACCATCTGGGATGAGAGCGCTCGGTAGGCTTATCGTGAGTTTTTATCGTGATATTTCACGACGACACGCTGAACGATTTCATCATACATGCACAACTGTCCTGAAAGCATTCACAGTGCGATGCGTTTTCTTTAATTACCACTGTATTTGTTTACTGTAACGTCACCGCATGATTCCGATAACGGCCACGGGAGCCCAGGTGCACTAATATCGTGGTCAGTCAGTAGCTGGTGATGTACGTAGACATAATCATTCCCTACTGATATCAGTAGCAGATGCTATATAACCCATCTATAGAACTAGGCTAGCGGAAAGTTGCTAGCTAAACGCATCCATGAGAGAACTCAAAATCCAAACGAAAAGTTTCAATAACTGTGTGTGGGAACGCTTGCCAAAAAAGTGTTTGTGGGTCTCGAAACCCTTAAAACCGTGTCATGGACGCAGTGTTGTGTTTCAATGCTGGCTTAGTGGGCAGGATATGGGCATAGAACGTGAGGTGAACATGAGGAATGCGCCTCTATCAGTTGACCAGATGAGGGTGCGGGAGGCTGACAAAAGTAGGCCTACCCTACAAATGACAAAAGTGGCCAGGATTCAAAAGAGGGCCTCCACGCGTAAGCTAGAGGATACAAAAACCCGTAACGCGGACAGTTAGGGACCTAGAGAGTTTTAACTTTGAATATAGGTTAAACAGATCATATCATAAACTTTGAATGCATGTTCCCGAAAGTATGAAGTTTTTAGCTTTAGCTACAATTTTCTCTGAAACTAATACATCTACGTCAGTGAAACTTGGTAGTGAAATTAATTATACCTACTAGAAATGGAGAAATGAAATAGGAGATGTGACAAATATTGAAATATTATTTTTTGACAGCTTTTTAGGTCGCGCTTTTCTGTGAATTTCTACTGTGATCAAAATGCTAAGTAATGCACTCTGATGAACATATGATAAATTATACACATTTCAGATTTGGTTTGATTCGAACAAATAGTTTTGAGAAACGTATGCCAGTAATAGTATGGTCAACCATAGGAAAAAGCTCACACCCGGGTCCCCTAAATGTCTTTTTCCGCCGCGGCAAACAGATCGGTGGCAATTCCAGACCTCAACGGCATGAATGGCGTATATCTCCATACAATATGTAAAGCAAAATCTTTGTCATGGAAAGAATGTTGGGCACTATCCCTTTGCCGCAATGTTTGATCTTCTATTGCTTCTACCTTCTTTCTGATCTACTCTGTCCGTATAATGCTGATGCTGACAGATGATTTTCAGGCTCGCTTTTTGAGTTATCTGCAGCGTACAGCACATGTTCATTCATGTGAAACTAATTTTGCACATCCAACGATTCCTGCACACGTGACGTCATTGTACTCTTCATCAAGAGAGTGACAAATATTGAAAAATGCAGAGCAGTTCTTGTCTCTTCTTCGCAGAAACCGTCGTAGCCATACCAACTCGCCATAAGAAGGCTCTTGTTGTACTTCGGTAGCTTTCATTTCTGGAAAAGCACAGATATAACCTTCAAGAAATGAGCACAACAGGAATGGAGTGTAGTGGAAAACTGGTCACTGCCAGATGCAGTATCACTGTACATGATGTCCAAGTACGCCTCCAAGTCAACACCATAAACTTTTTATAAAATTGCGGTTATACTAGCCCAGCTCCAGTCCCCTACGACCGTCGACACGGCTGGCCCTTGGACACCCTGTTTAACACAATATTGTGTGATGCAATTGAATTGGCGTCGAGGGCGGTTTACTGTTCCAGCGTAGTAATAAATTCTGTTTTCCTTCACTCCGGGCTTCCTGTGGGGCTACGGATCCCATAGCTTCGAAATACAGTATTACATGCCTTAGAAAGCTAACCTGTTCGGAGAAAAACATGAAGACAGCGCTACAAACTGAATGGGGCTTGTCTCCTGCACATTTGATTGAGGTACCATGGTACCATATTTTCATAACACCTCTTACTCAGATCACGAACACAAAAAGCTTCCAACCTGGCTTTCCACAGAACACACAATTTCCGTACGTCTTGGAAATTACTGCTCAAAGTGGGATTTTCATCTCAGAGATAATGTAATTTAAGGTACAATTGCAACAGACTTGGTGCGACGTCGTTTAGTACACTTTCCTTCGCCTCCTCTGGGACCATAGAACTGTTTATACTAATTAGTCTGATTACCAATTTCATTTGTTGTAGTCACATAAACACGGACAACATCGTTAACACGCAGCTGAACTTAAAAGTCTTACAGTTGGTGTATTTGCGCTTTCCATAGGAAACAAAATGAAAATCTGGTTTGCCTTGTGCCTTCTGTTTCTGTAGTCCTTCGAAGCATAGGGCACAAGGTAACTTCCTCTCAGTAAGCTTTATTCTAAGAACAATCAGGGAATTATCTTGCGTTCTTGTGCGCATTTTGCAGCCCACATGTAGCAAATTCTAAGTTAACTACACCTTCTCCGTTACTAAAGGTCATTGAGCGATTATTCCGCTTAGTCACTTTCATCCAAGACATGTCCGCCCCGGTAGATGAGTGGTCAGTGTGACGGATTGCCGTCCTACGGGCCCGTGTTCGATTCCCGGCTGAGTCGGAGATTTTCTCCGCTCAGGGACTGGACGTTGTGTTGTCTTCATCATCATTTCATCCCCATCCGACGCGTTGGTCGCCCAATGTGGCGTCGAATATAATTAAGACCTGCACCAAGGCGGCCGGACCTGCCCCGCAAGGGGTCTCCCGGCCAATGACGCCAAACGCTCATTTCCATTTCTATCCAAGACATCGCATTAACTTCTTGAAGGTCCCCTTTCACTACTTGCTGTTTTCCGCGTGTATCTTTCTACTTCCACACAAATATCATTCTAGTAGAGTGCTCGGCAGTGATTGTGACATCGATGAAGGCACCAAAGGCGACATCTTTAGAGCTCACGCCTCTTCGTTTAATCACCTGGGCGATGTGAAAGGTGGCATAGCCAGCATCCGAAAATCATTTGAAAGACATCACGTTGCAGTGGCATGGTTTAACACCACACGCCCACACTGGCAAATTGATAAACCGCAAAGCAAACAACAGTACGTCTAGCCCGCGACGCAGCCCTAATGACCACCGTTTAGAGTGAGGCCTCTGTTCGCTATACATATAGCGAGCTGCGCTCGGGGAAGTGATGCCATTCACCAGGAAGATACCCTCGATCTGACTGGGTGCACTGTAGCAGATGTAGTAGGGGCGGCTGCTCTGGCCAAAATTTGCGAAAGTGTTGCAAATAATTTGCAGAAGTTATTGACATAAAATGGTCCGTGTCTTGGGTATGGAAAGAAGGCACGAGATTAGGAAGAAAACCTGTCTATTGGCACAGTCGAATTAGGAAATTATCAAAGACGAAATAGCATTTGCCTGTTCGGTGTATCACAAAATGCTGCGGAACACAGACAACCTGCTGATGCAAGAGCACATAAAACAATTATAGGCGTGGATTTAAGCACAGCTAACATTGACAGGAACCATCAGGTGGGATGTAGACTATCAGGGGCCCCGAAACCTCAACTGATAATTATACAAGGTGAGTCAAAAAGGACCTTACGACTTTGGAATGGCATAAATTTATTGAGATAACTGACAGAATCGATAGATGTGTCATTTTGAAGCAAACAACCTCAAGTTTCACATAAGTGTCATTTTAGTTCAGTGTGACTATCATTTGTGATGTGGCAAACATCCCACTGGTAATCAGTTTCTTCCCACAATCTTTACAACAAATTGAGTGCAACTTGTGCAGTGGCAGTGCAGATTCGATTTTTCAGGTCAGCTATATGGTTTGGTAGGCGAGATGCACATTGCGTTGATTTTTGTGGACTGCGGGCAAAGCTCTCCGTGACCTGTCGACATAGCCATCAACACACGGGCGACCTGGTGATTTATAATGTCGCAGTGAACAGCCCTTCTCAACAAAGTTTTTGTGTCAAGAGTAAATTGTAGGTCTGCTTGGTGGTTCTTTAATGTGTTTGGTATGAAATTTACATCAGACAGTTGCTGCAGAGTTTATTTCATGAAACCAACACACTCCTCACCATTGAAAGTAGCCATTTTAACTGCGCGCTACACTGGCTCCACTGGTGGCAGAATAGGGTACTGCTGCTGTGAATCAAACTTGAGGTTGTTTGTTACAAAATGACACATCTATCGATTCTGCAAGTTATCTCAATAAATTTCTAAATCATTACTGAGTTGTAAAGTCCTTTTCAACTCATCCTGTCAATTCTGTCTCACAATGAAAAAGCATGGAGATGTTTAGCCAAACTAAGGAAATAGCAAAGACGAGTTTAATTTTACGTAAGGCTAAATATTTTGAGCAACACCATTTCCCATTTAGCCCTTTGGAATGAATGGACCAATAATGGCAGAATAATCACCAGCAGGAAATAAGATGATTAAAAATATGATAGAACTGAGTAGTATAAAATAAAACAGTACAGGCCAGATTGTAATCTTAAGTGTTGGCTTTTTTTTGCTACCAAACAAGTGTAATATTTTGTATTCACATTAATTCTGCATTAATTTTTGTGTTTGTGCCTTCTTATATTGTTCTTACTACATACCCTGAACTATAATGAAGTACCCTTATTCCGAGGAGAGATGAGAGATACTTTCTAATAACACTGCTTATTATCAAAATAGGAAACAGAACTCAAATACAGTGCCTATGAATGAATGTTCACACAACTGAAATACAACCAGAAAAGTCGCTCCTAGACATTGCCTGAGATGCACGTACTCGATGAATCCCACAACTCATGCTAGCTGGCAGAGCAGGAGGAGCCAAAGATAATCGATGTTAGGATCCAACTTGGCACTCAGAGTATGTCCTTGTGAGGGCTGTGCTTCTGGGATCTCAGGCGACAGTAGTTGCCGAAGACAGTGCCTCGGATGATGATAGCTGCCACTAATATGATGTATGGTGTGTTGTGGTATCTAGTAGCAGCAGATAGTCGTCCTGCACAGCGTCAGTGACCTTACGGGGAGCTGCTGGTGCCGCCAGGTGAATACCTGGGACATAAAAGCTCCAGCATGTTCCAGTGTTGGCCTAAATATTCTCTGTTGGAAGGATACCAGCACTGCGCTGCAGAGGCAAGTGATTTTGCATAGTAAAGTAGTGTCCTGCCTACAGCACTCTCTACCGTGACGAGCACGCTGTCTGTTCTACATCTACATTTATACTCCGCAAGCCACCCAACGGTGTGTGGCGGAGGGCACTTTACGTGCCACTGTCATTACCTCCCTTTCCTGTTCCAGTCGCGTATGGTTCGCGGGAAGAACGACTGTCTGAAAGCCTCCGTGCGCGCTCTAATCTCTCTAATTTTACATTCGCGATCTCCTCGGGAGGTATAAGTAGGGGGAAGCAATATATTCGATACCTCATCCAGAAACGCACCCTCTCGAAACCTGGCGAGCAAGCTACACCGCGATGCAGAGCGCCTCTCTTGCAGAGTCTGCCACTTGAGTTTATTAAACATCTCCGTAACGCTATCACGGTTACCAAATAACCCTGTGACGAAACGCGCCGCTCTTCTTTTGCTCTTCTCTACCTCCTCCGTCAACCCGATCTGGTACGGATCCCACACTGATGAGCAATACTCAAGTATAGGTCGAACGAGTGTTTTGTAAGCCACCTCCTTTGTTGATGGACTACATTTTCTAAGCACTCTCCCAATGAATCTCAACCTGGTACCCACCTTACCAACAATTAATTTTATATGATCATTCCACTTCAAATCGTTCCGCACGCATACTCCCAGATATTTTACAGAAGTAACTGCTACCTGTGTTTGTTCCGCTATCATATAATCGTACAATAAAGGATCCTTCTTTCTATGTATTCGCAATACATTACATTTGTCTATGTTAAGGGACAGTTGCCACTCCCTGCACCAAGTGCCTATCCGCTGCAGATCTTCCTGCATTTCGCTACAATTTTCTAATGCTGCAACTTCTCTGTATACTACAGCATCATCCGTGAAAAGCCGCATGGAACTTCCGACACTATCTACTAGGTCATTTATATATATTGTGAAAAGCAATGGTCCCATAACACTCCACTGTGGCACGCCAGAGGTTACTTTAACGTCTGTAGACGTCTCTCCATTGATAACAACATGCTGTGTTCTGTTTGCTAAAAACTCTTCAATCCAGCCACACAGCTGGTCTGATATTCCGTAGGCTCTTCCTTTGTTTATCAGGCGACAATGCGGAACTGTATCGAACGCCTTCCGGAAGTCAAGAAAAATAGCATTTACCTGGGAGCCTGTATCTAATATTTTCTGGGTCTCAAGAACGAATAAAGCGAGTTGGGTCTCACACGATCGCTGTTTCCGGAATCCATGTTGATTCCTACATAATAGATTCTGGGTTTCCAAAAACGACATGATACTCGAGCAAAAAACATGTTCTAAAATTCTACAACAGATCGACGTCAGAGATATAGGTCTATAGTTTTGCGCATCTGCTCGACGACCCTTCTTGAAGACTGGGACTACCTGTGCTCTTTTCCAATCATTTGGAACCCTCCGTTCCTCTAGAGACTTGCGGTACACGGCTGTTAGAAGGGGGGCAAGTTCTTTCGCGTACTCTGTGTAGAATCGAATTGGTATCCCGTCAGGTCCAGTGGACTTTCCTCTGTTGAGTGATTCCAGTTGCTTTTCTATTCCTTGGACACTTATTTCGATGTCAGCCATTTTTTCGTTTGTGCGAGGATTTAGAGAAGGAACTGCAGTGCGGTCTTCCTCTGTGAAACAGCTTTGGAAAAAGGTGTTTAGTATTTCAGCTTTACGCGTGTCACCCTCTGTTTCAATGCCATCATCATCCCGGAGTGTCTGGATATGCTGTTTCGAGCCACTTACTGATTTAACGTAAGACCAGAACTTCCTAGGATTTTCTGTCAAGTCGGTACATAGAATTTTACTTTCGAATTCACCGAACGCTTCACGCATAGCCCTCCTTACGCTAACTTTGACATTGTTTAGCTTCTGTTTGTCTGAGAGGTTTTGGTTGTGTTTAAACTTGGAGTGAAGCTCTCTTTGCTTTCGCAGTAGTTTCCTAACATTGTTGTTGTACCACGGTGGGTTTTTCCCGTCCCTCACAGTTTTACTCGGCACGTAACTGTCTAAAACGCATTTTACGATTGCCTTGAACTTTTTCCATAAACACTCAACATTGTCAGTGTCGGAACAGAAATTTTCATTTTGATCTGTTAGGTAGTCTGAAATCTGCCTTCTATTACTCTTGCTAAACAGATAAACCTTCCTTCCTTTTTTTATATTCCTATTAACTTCCATATTCAGGGATGCTGCAACGGCCTTATGATCACTGATTCCCTGTTCCGCACATACAGAGTCGAAAAGTTCGGGGCTGTTTGTTATCAGTAGGTCCAAGATGTTATCTCCACGAGTCGATTCTCTGTTTAATTGCTCGAGGTAATTTTCGGATAGTGCACTCAGTATAATGTCACTCGATGCTCTGTCCCTACCACCCGTCCTAAACATCTGAGTGTCCCAGTCTATATCTGGTAAATTGAAATCTCCACCTAAGACTATAACATGCTGAGAAAATTTATGTGAAATGTATTCCAAATTTTCTCTCAGTTGTTCTGCCACTAATGCTGCTGAGTCGGGAGGTCGGTAAAAGGAGCCAATTATTAACCTAGCTCGGTTGTTGAGTGTAACCTCCACCCATAATAATTCACAGGAACTATCCACTTCTACTTCACTACAGGATAAACTACTACTGACAGCGACGAACACTCCACCACCGGTTGCATGCAATCTATCCTTTCTAAACACCGTCTGTATCTTTGTAAAAATTTCGGCAGAATTTATCTCTGGCTTCAGCCAGCTTTCTGTACCTATAACGATTTCAGCTTCAGTGCTTTCTATCAGCGCTTGAAGTTCCGGTACTTTAACAACGCAGCTTCGACAGTTGACAATTACAATACCGATTGCTGCTTGGTCCGCGCATGTCCTGACTTTGCCCCGCACCCGTTGAGGCTGTTGCCCTTTCTGTACTTGCCCAAGGCCATCTAACCTAAAAAACCGCCCAGCCCACGCCACACAACCCCTGCTACCCGTGTAGCCGCTTGTTGCGTGTAGTGGACTCCTGACCTATCCAGCGGAACCCGAAACCCCACCACCCTATGGCGCAAGTCGAGGAATCTGCAGCCCACATGGTTGCAGAACCGTCTCAGCCTCTGATTCAGACCCTCCACTCGGCTCTGTACCAAAGGTCCGCAGTCAGTCCTGTCGACGATGCAGCAGATGGTGAGCTCTGCTTTCATCCCGCTAGCGAGACTGGCAGTCTTCACCAAATCAGATAGCCGCCGGAAACCAGAGAGGATTTCCTCCGATCCATAGCGACACACATCATTGGTGCCGACATGAGCGACCACCTGCAGATAGGTGCACCCTGTACCCTTCATGGCATCCGGAAGGACCCTTTCCACATCTGGAATGACTCCCGCCGGTATGCACACGGAGTGCACATTGGTTTTCTTCCCCTATCTTGCTGCCATTTCCCAAAGGGGCCCCATTACGCACCTGACGTTGGAGCTCCCAACTACCAGTAAGCCCACCCTCTGCGACCGCCCGGATCTTGCAGACTGAGGGGCAACCTCTGGAACAGGACAAGCAGCCATGTCAGGCCGAAGGTCAGTATCAGCCTGAGACAGAGCCTGAAACCGGTTCGTCAGACAAACTGGAGAGGCCTTCCGTTCAGCCCTCCGGAATGTCTTTCGCCCCCTGCCACACCTTGAGATGACCTCCCACTCTACCACAGGTGAGGGATCAGCCTCAATGCGGGCAGTATCCCGGGCAACCACAGTCGTAGTCCGATCGGGGGATGCGTGGGACGAGCTGGCCGTCCCCGACAAACCCCCATCCGGACCCCCACAGTGATGCCCATTGGCAACAGCCTCAAGCTGTGTGACCGAAGCCAACACAGCCTGAAGCTGGGAGCGAAGGGATGCCAACTCAGCCTGCATCCGAACACAGCAGTTGCAGTCCCTATCATGCTAAAAACTGTTGTGCAAAGAACGTCTGAACTAATCTACAGAGAGCGCAAACAAATCGACAAAATTTAAACGGTTATTAAAATACAAGATTGCCTAGTAAATGCAGTAATGCTGCTACTTGCGCACTGCTGACACACTGCTCGGCGGCGGAAGGAGACTACGCGATTTTACACTATTCAGGTACTAAAACGCGATGCTACAACTCTCAAATACTATAATACGCCCGAAATTTATGAATTAAACAATGCAAGTACCAAAAACACGCAAAGAAATTAAGAATTAAACTATGTAACAAATGAGTGAACTAGGAGTATACGACTTGCTGCTGCAGCTGCTTATCCAACGGCAGCAGGGAGCACACTGACTGTGACCAACCGACACCGGCCGTTCAAAACAAAAACAGAAGACAAACGACTACGCGAATTTACACTATTCGGGTACTACAACGCGATGCTACAACTCTCAAATACTATAATACGCCCGAAATTTATGAATTAAACAATGCAAGTACCAAAAACACGCAAAGAAATTAAGAATTAAACTATGTAACAAATGAGTGAGCTAGGAGTATACGACTTGCTGCTGCAGCTGCTTATCCAACGGCGGCAGGGAGCGGAGGTGATGTTGGCACCCTTGGACACTGCAGTGTCTGCTGGCAGTTCGATTTTACTGCTCGATCACGATATTATTGCATTTGCCCATTATCGGTAACAGAAGGTGATGTCACAATAAACAAGTACAGTGATAACTAAGGAAAACACATTGCACTGTCAATGTTTTTGGGTTAGTTGTTCATATACTATCAATCCCGATTATGCACTGATTCACCATAAGCCAACCAAAGCACCCTCACTCCCATGCGCAATAATATTGTGGTCAACTAATACAGAACATCCCTGACTTTGTTTACAACAACCTCCATGGTGAGGCAGGAGCTGTGTCTAGCCTGTGAAGCATACACATTAGTGTGGTGGCTGAAACATGCAGGGGGCAGCCCTGTATACACTACACACAGCTATTTCTTAATTTTTGCCGCTACTAATGCTGTACAACTGTTTGCAATAGGTTGCATGACTCAGACACCTTTTGGCTATCTCTCTTCTTAATTCCGAAGTGAAAAAATTTCAACCAATCTCATTGTAATAATTTCAGATTGAATTGTAGCTTCATGTGGCAGTCTTCTAATTCTTAAGTTAATTTTTTGCTGCTGGCAGCATCAGCACAGCAAAACACCCCTCTCTTTCCTCCTGTTTTGAACTGTACAGTCTACTAACAACATTTCATTCTTTATATTTCCTTGCCAGCACTGTTCTGAGACAGAGGATTATTTGTTTCATACTCAATATTACCTCAGTCATGTCTCTTCAGCCTAATATTCCTTCTATATTCCCATTGCTCTGTAAACCTTTCTTCAGTGACCATTGGATGAACAAATTTCAGGTCTTCTGTGAGCAATGTGAATTCCTAGAAATGTGGATCAAAGCACATTGTTATGTTCAATACTTACCACACATTATAAAGAACTGAACCCACCTTCTGCATCACCTAAACTTTTGTACAGTCATTCTATTCAAAAAGTGTCTAAAGCCATACTTTTCTTTTCTCATGGAACAAATGCTCCCAACAGACAATGAAAATGTAAAGTGGGCTCTGGCACATACAGTCTCAAACCCCAAGTTCTCAGAGCCTTGAATTCTAAAGAAAAAAATAGGCAGAACTTGTATTCATAAAAAGAATCTGCAGAAAGAAAAGTGCTTCATTGTTTTAGACTATAAATCTCCAAAAATCAGCAAACTGACACCCTTTCAGTCAGAACCACTGTCACTTAAGTGTTATATGAGCATGAAAATGTAATAGGAGATGTTAACATAGACATCTACTCATTGAGAAGAACATCCTCCTCAATAAACCTAAGGATATTGTTTAGTTGCTATAAGTTCAACGCATTTGAATTAGTTGAGAACCTCTGAAAATAATGTGGAGGCTGCGCATTGCAATTTTTTTGCACTGTTCAGTTGCCAGTTTCTCATAATTGGATAATTTATCTGATTTTTTTCACACAACACTAAAGAAAGAGTCTACTATGGGCTCTACAACAAGTTTGCGGTGATGACTGATGTTTTTCTACTTACAGTTCTCAAAATGTTGTATCTGCTAACAAGTGTCTGGGTGTAGGTCTTCTTATGAGTTTGATATATTTTAATCCAAAATAATATTATATTTCCAACTACAATTTTTAGTTATGTGTTTACTATTCTGTGCCTTCTGTTAATTAGGTAGCTTGTTGTGCTGCTCTTTGTAAGTAAGTTAACACTTATTGTTTGATACATTAACAGTTGGCACTACTACATTTTGCACCAGCCAATTATACTTACCCAGAGGTGGAAATGAAGCTTACTTCGAGCCTGTTTAAGACCTTAGAATTTAATAAAATCAAAATATTACAAAACTTTGGCAGTATGAGCCTACCTATCAGTGTGATGTTGCACTCCTTCTGGCCTTGGTGTATGCACTGACTCAAATGGAAAGGACATCTTAAAGTCATTGTATCCTCTCCTGGCACAAGCTGGCCCACAACTGTTGTAATTGGCCATTGATATCCTGGACTCTGGCGCAGAGATGCAGTTGACGTCTGAGCTGCCTACACACATTCTATTAAGGCCAGATCTGGGATCAAGCAGACAGTTCACAGACACACGTGCCACGTGTGGATGAACATTGTTGTTTTGAAAAACTTGTACAATGATACTATCACATGAGAAGTAACACATGAGGACACAGGATATTTGTGACGTACACTTGTGCCATCAGAGTCACTAACAGAAGTGACCTGAAGTCATACATGATGCCACAATGCCAGGAGTAATGCCGCTATGTCTCTCCAAAATGTTGGAATAATGGGAACCGCAATTCATCCCTGAATACAAAGGGATGGTATTCATCAGCAATCCATGCATTCTTGTCATGGCACTACTTCAAATACAATATTTTATTATTTGTGTTGTGGTGTTAACAGTAGCCTTTTCATGGCATGGTAATTCCGTAGACTGGCAGCTGCGAGTCTCCGACCAGTGGAGTGGGATGACATATAATGTTGCAGGGACTTAATTACTTTTCCTCGGATGGCGGGCACAGATGTGAAGGGGTTAATATGTGCTTAGTGCACAGTATGGCCAGATATGGTTAATCAGAACCTTGATGATGAGTATTCCTACCCTAACATTGCCATGCAATCCAATGTCGGGCCACTGTCACATCTGAATGCACCACAAATCTGGATATTACATGATTCAACCAGCATGTGAAATAGAGATTCACAATGAGGCCCCTTTCACACTCTGCCAGGCACTGTTAATGCTGTTTCACATGTGTACATGACATCTCCAGGCCCGGTAACAAAAATAAACACAATTTACACTTACATGCTCAGGTGGCCGGTCTACCTGTCACAAAGAAATGCAACTCTAAGCATTTACATATCCACTGTAGGTGCATTTGTGTATGAAGTTACATTGATGCCTGACCATATTTTCTAAGTGCTTCACTTTTTTGTCAAGCAGAATATCATCTGGAAGTTATTCAATTTCATCTGGCTTCTCAAGCCACTTTCAACAATTCTAACTTTTTGCCATTTGTTGTTTTTCATGTGATCAAGCCAGGATACTATTCTTCATCATAAAAATCTAAAACATGCATACCTGGACTGAAATCATGTGTTGAAATGTCCCCTCAATTATTATCATAATGTTAGAAAAATCTCATTCCTATATCATCATCAGTTTCATCAAAGTTCATTCCTCTTTCATTTGTATTGTCATGTGTGGAATATACTCTACTGCTTTCTTTTTGTGAACTTATGCTCTGGTGTTAAAGTTTCTTTTTAGTTGCTTTTTCTGGCTTTACTTGTCCTCCTAGCAAGTTCCAGAACTACATCTCTCACTCATGTACTTCTCCCATGTGCTACTTTTAGCTTCTTTCATACTGTCACTTTTTCTTTGAGTGCTGTTGCATTGTTTGCATTGTGTATCCTAAATATTCCCCAAGAAAACATAACCAATCACACAAGAAGTAAACACTCTACCAAAACAGAGTCAAATTACTGCTCTGTCCAGTGGTTTATCTCCCAGGCTCCCAGAAACATGACTGTAGATTTTTCTCCTTGTTTTCAATGCTGTTGATCAATTTCTTAATGTGTCCTGGGAACTTGTACTTTGCATTGATGAATATTGAATGCCACTGGCAGTTGCTTCCAGTGTCCTAAAACTTTTCAGTAATAACATTTTATCACTGTAGCTGACATATTAGTAATGAGAGAATCAGAAACTGTATTGATATTTAAAACAATTCTTATTTATTCTCTAGTCTCAGTGACACATTTTTAATTACATCCAGAGTGATTGAAACATGCCATGTAATTAAAAATGCACAACTGAGGTTGAAGAATAAATGAGAACATTTCATCAGTTGCTATAATACACATAATATATATTAGTAATGAATCATTGTAACAATTGCTGCTTTTGAACAGTATCAACATATCACATACACACTGCATGGAGTTGCCAGTTTTAAGAAAATATTTTGGAAAATGCAGGAAAAATTGATAAATGGGAACAAAAGTTGTCATACTGTTGTTCACAATTAATTACCGTCTATAAAATCCTATACTGTTGCTTCTAGCAAATCATGAAATGAGTTGTACATGTAACAGTTTCCAGATACATGTTCTCAGTTAGCAATAGCGTGTCATGCTTTAGTACATTTCAATTTATTCTTGTAATGCACTAATATCTCTGGAACACTTTGCTGTCTTCTGCGTTTAATTCCAAGAATCTGTTCAACCAGTGTTAAAGAAAATACAATTTTGACAATGTCACATCACTACTCTCAATGTCACTCCCACTGACAGTACACATACACCAGTTAAGCCTGTGGTCTTCAAGATAAACCCATCAAAAATCCAGGAAATAGTTATCAGATGAACCACCTATAGTTTCCATCTCCGTGGCTTTTTCATACTTTTTAGAACTGTTGTAACCTGTTAACTGGTGTAGTTGCTGGTGGCACAAAATTATTAGTAAAAGTGGCAAAAATTAAGATATCTAATGTGTAATAAGTTCTGTCAAAAGTAAGTACATTAAATTGTAAAAAAAATCAATAAATTTCTGTAGCTGTCAAAATAAAATTTGCATGACCTTGATGTCACCACCAGTAATCAATTCATTGTAAATAAATAGACAATGAAATTTCTCAGAATTTTGATACAAAGTGACCTAAATGGGACAAATATGTTGAATATATAAATTCTAAGCTGAACACTCAGTGTTACCTTTGAGGAATCCTAAAAGGATACACAATGAGTGCTTTCTACACATATTTTAATGTGTACCTGTAATATGACCTCATATTCTGGGGGAATTCAGCAGTAGTTTAGGAGAACGTCAGAACATAAAAATGACCCATTAGGGTTATTACAAGGAACAGAGCTAGACAATCCCATAAACTATTTTTTATAGCACTGAAAGTACTACCAACACAAAATAAAGGAAAACTTACATGTAATTCCATCGAAAACAAGTTTGTGTCAGAAAGCTACTTGATACATGTAGGGATAAAACTCTTATAAAATTGCCAGTTGATTTAAAATGTATATTAAATGTAAAAGCATTTGAAAAAGCTAGTAGAGAATATCTACTGCACCACTGCTTTTATTCAGTATGTGAATACATGAGCTTCAGTACCATATATGTAATATCTAATTTTTAATATGTAATATGTCCATATAGACATGATTATTTATCAAAAGTCCAGTATCATCTAGTACACTGTGCAGCATCAAATGGGCTAAATAAATTAATTTAAATATCTTGAACTAATCCTTGATTACAAACTAACTTTAAAACCCTACCTAATAATGATGCAACAGAAACCCCACAATAGATTAAAATTACTTATGGGATGAACATGAGGACTGCTTCCCTCCATTGTCCTCCACACATACAAAGCCTGCACATTCTCCACTATACCAGTGTAATGTGGATATCCTGTTCATCAAATTTCTATCACTATCTTCAAATCCTCGAGTATCACGCATTCTACCTTTCTTCCTATGTCTGTATATTCCACACATTCCAGAAATAAATTCTTAATGCAAGGTAGCTAATGGTTCTGTCATCGAAGATATATTTGGGTTAAACAGGTTCAGTTCCCCAACTAGCTGTCCACTCAATTGCCCCCTAATTCGATTGATGGGATGGTGTTGCCTAAAAGGATCCATGTAACTAACTTATTATTTCAGGCTTCTCCAGTCTTAGCTTGTTGTCTGTATTTAACATTTTATTTATATCTACCATCAAATGGCCCCAACTTTAACAATTTTCGGTTGTCAAATGTATTCTCTTTTTCACAGTATTGCAGTTACTTAAATTTGCACCACTCCTAGCTGTTTCATCAGGTACTGTGTTCATCATTAGATTGTCATTTGTCCACTACCATTACCCTATGATAACTACAAAGATATTGTCCCATGCAGGTCAGCTCAAGAGATGCTTATTATGCTGTCTAATGACCGGCAGCAGCATAAATGCCTTGTGTTTTACAAGTGGAACTGTTTCTTCTGACTGATTGTGGTATAGTGGAAGCGAGAATAAGGTCACATGACGGTTATGACAATATTAGTTGAAACCTGAAGTGGCAGTATTGTGACTGAGTTATTGTCTTTAATTGACACAATATTAATTTTCCATTCTTTTACTTTGTGAAGTGGAAGAAATGTATTGTCAGATTGAAGCTATGAAATGGGCCACACAGTATGCTTAGATAACTCAGCTGGTAAAATTACTGCTCACAGACAATTAATTTTTCAGGAAGTTTCTCATTAAAACTGTAAAATTTTATGTTCTTATTTATTTTATCTTTTTTTACAGAGTGCTGCTAATCATTCCTGAAGTTGGATGGAACATAATGGGGACTATATGGGCCTTCAGTGATTTAGTTGAATGTGAGAGTGATGAAAACTTTACTCGCACTGTCATTGAAGGTAATATAGTTCACCATCTACTTAAATTAGATCACACCTAGGTTTTCCTCTGTTCTTATCGTATTTTACGACATCTTTTATTTATTAAAGGTGTTTAAAATCTGTCTGCGCATCTGCTAAACATGTGTATTCTATCAAACACATTTCTTTGTATTGATTTAAAGCACCTTCAGTGGTATTATTTTTTCTGATCTCCACTTATATCTGAAAGTGTTATCTGTTCCAACATTTTCAAGATATTCCTGCATTTGGCACTGATGTTTTTTGTGTAAACTCAAATTGGCTATAAGCACTATGCACTGCTTGTTGTAAAATATGACAAAGTACTGAACAACTAACTTTTATTTATGTTGTGCTAACTAACTGTTTTTATGGTCACAGTATGACTACATTTGACAACCTTGCAGCAAACTATGTCTTTGATGTGTGTTGCCAGGCTGTTGAGTTTAAAGACTAACTGATGTTCCTTTTATTGGATTTAATTTAGTTGATCTTGTGATTGAATTTGAAGCACTCAGAAGGTATTAACTATAATAAGGTATAGATTTTCAATGTGTTTAATAAATATATTGAACGACTAACTTTTATTTAAGTTGTGCTGACTAACTGTTTTTACGGTCACAGTATGACTACATTTGACAACCTTCCAGCAAACTATATCTTTGACATGTGTTGCCAAGCTACTGATTTTAAAGACTAACTGACATTCCTATTATTGGATTTAATTCAGTTGATCTTGTGACTGAATTTGAAGCATGCAGAAGGTATTAACTATAATAAGGAATAGATTTTCACTGTGTTTCATAAATAAATTGATTATATGCTAGACTAATTTGTAATAAAATTGGATCATTATTGTCATACAAATCACTCTCCTCTATAAATAACAGTATTAGAAATGGTAGTGTTGCTTTGATTATTAGACTAAAATATGGAATTACAATCTCTTGAGATATAAAATTAAATAAAAATGTAAATGTCACACTTCATGGCATCTTTGTGGTCGCACAGCTGATGGCCGAGTATTAATTAATTCTGCTGTGATGTAGATGTCCAGAAACTATAAAAAACCAGTGCTCAGTAATATTGGAGCCAAAATGAGTGCACTGGACCTGCAACTAAATATTATTTGTCAATCTCCACTTTTATTAGTGATAAATAATACACCACTTTTCATCATCTGGAAACACATCTTGAGTCATTGACTGTATGAAAAGGTAGCTCAAGGGAAGAAGTCTTCACTTGCTCCTGCTACCACTCACTTTCCACAGAAGAGAGATACCAAGATTTTGTTAACCAGTTAATCCTATGTGTGCCTAGTAAATAACAAAAACTTTATTAGTTATTATTGTCACCCCCCCCCCCTCCCCCTTCAATGAACCATTGATCATGGACCTTGCCAGGGTAGGGTGGCTTATGTGCCTCAACAATATAATACAAACACTTTCGAATCTTGCAAATAATAAACAAAATTTTACTTAAGTCAGTCTCAAATGGAGTAAGGTTCACCGTAAGTTTTCCATATGGTGTACTTGATTGTTAGATTGCAGGGAGTGCAGATGGGTAGTTCACATGACCAAGCTCTCACCGTAGTAATACACAATATTAATTACATCAATAATAATTTGACCACTTTAATGCTAACATCATGAATACATTCAGTACAGCATCCTTTCACATAGCCGGGTAGGCACTAATAAGACATACAGTGTTCCATGAGATAGTTGAACTTAAAAAGAGCATAAACCAACACAGAATGGGTATGAAGCCACTCTGTGCCACGGTTGCATAGAAAGACGGGTGATTTTTCTATGTGGGGCACTGGGTGGTGGCTACATGTGCTGCTCTCGATGCATGGCTGCCAGCACTCTCTGAATGTGCAGATCTCTGGTGGCTAAGCTTAGGCATTATGCTCCAGTGCAGGCTACTTGACTAATACAAGATGGGCCAACACCTTATGTCCTGCTGACTTGACAAACAGGCAGGTACCAGAGTGATCGGGATGTAACTGTGGGTTACCACAGTGCTCTCTTTTTGTCAGGTCATTGTAAGCTGGTCTCACTCCAACATCTCTCCACCATAGAGTAGGAAGGCCCTCAGTGCTGAGGAAGGTGACATCCATGTCCTCCACAGCACCACCAGTTGATGCCCTCTGTGCAACAAAGAGCTCCCTGTCGACCAGCAGTGGAGTGTAGGGCAAAAGTGACCTAGTTGGTGATAGCATTGACATGAGCAGATGTATGTGGATGGAATGCTTGCTGCTCAGGGCAGTGCTGCAGGAACCAGATCAGTGCAGGCTCAGAGCAAGAAATGGAGGGCTGGAAACAAGAATAGAAGAGGGTGAGAAAGGCACGATGCCCTGCGGCAAATGTGGAAGCAGAATCAGTGGAGGGGACATAAAGGCCAGAGTTGCAGAAGGGGGTCCAGATGGGGGGGGGGGGAAAGGACAGCCTTGTAGGTAAGTATGGAGATGGTGCAGGTGAGTCCTCCACTTGGAGGCACAGTTGATTGCAGTGGTGGGTCACCAGCCTACCATCCATCACCAGCGTGAAGATATACTGACAATGCTGGATGGCTGGATGCAGATGACTGCTAGAATGAAGCACTTATGGTGCCTAAATGCACAAGCCCAGACTGGAGTCCCAGATGTGTAGTGCAATGCTAAGATTCAGCACCATGTGTGCCTGGCACTTGTGTGGCAGCTCTGCCTTGCTCTTCTTGCCGATGGGTGTGAACCTGAAGAACTAAGAAAACGTTGAGTGACACGTCATCCAGCGCATTGCCAATATACACTCCTGGAAATGGAAAAAAGAACACATTGACACCGGTGTGTCAGACCCACCATACTTGCTCCGGACACTGCGAGAGGGCTGTACAAGCAATGATCACACGCATGGCACAGCGGACACACCAGGAACCGCGGTGTTGGCCGTCGAATGGCGCTAGCTGCGCAGCATTTGTGCACCGCCGCCGTCAGTGTCAGCCAGTTTGCCGTGGCATACGGAGCTCCATCGCAGTCTTTAACACTGGTAGCATGCCGCGACAGCGTGGACGTGAACCGTATGTGCAGTTGACGGACTTTGAGCGAGGGCGTATAGTGGGCATGCGGGAGGCCGGGTGGACGTACCGCCGAATTGCTCAACACGTGGGGCGTGAGGTCTCCACAGTACATCGATGTTGTCGCCAGTGGTCGGCGGAAGGTGCATGTGCCCGTCGACCTGGGACCGGACCGCAGCGACGCACGGATGCACGCCAAGACCGTAGGATCCTACGCAGTGCCGTAGGGGACCGCACCGCCACTTCCCAGCAAATTAGGGACACTGTTGCTCCTGGGGTATCGGCGAGGACCATTCGCAACCGTCTCCATGAAGCTGGGCTACGGTCCCGCACACCGTTAGGCCGTCTTCCGCTCACGCCCCAACATCGTGCAGCCCGCCTCCAATGGTGTCGCGACAGGCGTGAATGGAGGGACGAATGGAGACGTGTCGTCTTCAGCGATGAGAGTCGCTTCTGCCTTGGTGGCAATGATGGTCGTCTGCGTGTTTGGCACCGTGCAGGTGAGCGCCACAATCAGGACTGCATACGACCGAGGCACACAGGGCCAACACCCGGCATCATGGTGTGGGGAGCGATCTCCTACACTGGCCGTACACCACTGGTGATCGTCGAGGGGACACTGAATAGTGCACGGTACATCCAAACCGTCATCGAACCTATCGTTCTACCATTCCTAGACCGGCAAGGGAACTTGCTGTTCCAACAGGACAATGCACGTCCGCATGTATCCCGTGCCACCCAACGTGCTCTAGAAGGTGTAAGTCAACTACCCTGGCCAGCAAGATCTCCGGCTCTGTCCCCCATTGAGCATGTTTGGGACTGGATGAAGCGTCGTCTCACGCGGTCTGCACGTCCAGCACGAACGCTGGTCCAACTGAGGCACCAGGTGGAAATGGCATGGCAAGCCGTTCCACAGGACTACATCCAGCATCTCTACGATCGTCTCCATGGGAGAATAGCAGCCTGCATTGCTGCGAAAGGTGGATATACACTGTACTAGTGCCGACATTGTGCATGCTCTGTTGCCTGTGTCTATGTGCCTGTGGTTCTGTCAGTGTGTTCATGTGATGTATCTGACCCCAGGAATGTGTCAATAAAGTTTCCCCTTCCTGGGACAATGAATTCACGGTGTTCTTATTTCAATTTCCAGGAGTGTACTTCTTCACTCTGGAAAGTCCATATGAGGTAATCCACCTCCCCTTGTGACTGAGTGTGGAAATGGGGTGCACAAGTATAGAGAACAGTATGGTATGCACAAAAGCTTGAAAAGTCTGAGAGATGAATTGTAGACTGCTGTTGATTACCAGGGTGGAGGGCAGGCCATTGATGGAGAATATCAGAGTGAGAAACAGCACTGTTGCATCCACCATGGTGAAGCAGCAGTTGACAAATGTGGAAACCAGGAGTAAGCGTCAACGACCACCAATCAGTAAGCATCCGGGAAGGGGCCTGTGAAGTCGATGCACTCCCAAAGCTGTGATGAAGCAGGCCATGGTGAATACCATTGACAGGGCTCAGTCCACTGACCTGCACACTTAGAGAAAGCAGTGATTAAACGTTCAATCTCACAATCGATCCCAGGGCAGTAGATGTTATAACATCAAGCTGAACAAATATATTTCTAGGACGACGTAATACATGTAAGTCACAGATCAAGTAAACAAAGTAAGATGTGTGTACACTGTAACAGTCAAATCAGCACTGAGTCCAAGTCTAGCGGCCGCTGGCTGGCTGGCTGCTTAGTTGGCACGGCTGCTGCATGGCTGGCAGACAGCGCTGCATGTAGAGCTTAACTGTGCGGTGTCACTTTGAAAGATCGGTGAGTCACAACAGTAGACATGTTGGTGAGTCAGTGATCCTATTGCAGGAGGTGAAGGATGTCCCACTAGAGAGATGCCAGAATGACCACCTGTGGCACAGCATTTTCTGTGAATAACAAAATAACATGACTGATGAGTGTGTGTCTATGCCATAACACAAAGTAATTGCAGATAGTATCTGACACACAAGCCAAATGTCATTTGGGCCATTCTTGCTTTCATTCATTCGCACTTAACAAATAACGGGGTCAGCAGCTCACTGGTAGGCACGAAAGAGCATCTGCATTGAAGTGCCGAGTCATGGAGTGGAAATGAATCTTGTAATTATA
Source organism: Schistocerca nitens (assembly GCF_023898315.1). Taxonomy (NCBI): domain Eukaryota; kingdom Metazoa; phylum Arthropoda; class Insecta; order Orthoptera; family Acrididae; genus Schistocerca; species Schistocerca nitens. The sequence continues at coordinate 1,011,713,941 of NC_064614.1, forward strand.
CCTGCTAAGGAACAAGGCCCAGTGACGAAGTCTGTGGGCTGTCCTGTCTGGCAAGTGTGCCGAGGGACCAAATAGAAATACTAAACAGCTTGTTAGAGTCACCAAATGAAAATTATTGCCATATAGAAATACATTAAACTTCTTGGTTACATAAATAATTGCGAGAGCCTCCTATATTTGAGAGTAATTCTTCTGTTCATCACTAAGCATCTTTGGTTAAAAATCAATGGGCAGTCCCAAACCATCTTCACTACGTTGAGGCAAAATGACCACCACGTCATATTGTGAAGTGTCCACTGCAACCACAAGCTGGTGCCACAGCTGGTAGGAGACCATGATGAGGCAGAACATCAGCCATCTTTCAGTCTTCAGAATGCTTGGTCACAGGCAGATATCCACTCAAACAATGCACCTTTCTTACGCATTTGATTTAGAGGATAGGAAACTTAAGGTGCCTGCACCAGAAACTTTTGGTAATACAAACAGACCTCTCAATTATGTCTCATAAATGTTCAATGGGATTCATGTTGAGTAATCTAGATGATCAAATTATCCATTCAAATTGTCCAGAACATTCTTCAAACCAGTTGTGAACAGTTGTGGCCAGGTGACATGGTGCATCATTGTTTGGGAATATGAGGTCCATGATTGGCTGCAAATGGTCTCCAAGCAGTGAGTGATTGGATCAGTTGGCCCAGAGGACTTAGCCCATTCCACATAAACACAGCCCTTACCATTATCAAGCCACCACCACCAGCTTGCACAGTGCCTTTTAACAGTTTGGGTCCCTGGCTTCATTGGTTCTGCTCTACACTTAAATCCTACCATCAGCTCTTACCAAATGAAATTGGGACGCATCTGACCAGACCACAGTTTTCCAGTCAGCTAGGGTCCAACTTATATGGTCATGAGCCCCGGACAGGTGGTGCAGGCTATGTTATGCTGTTAGCAAGGGCTCTTGCATTGGTCATCTGCTGTCATAGCCCATTAATGCCAAATTCATTGCACTGTCATAATGGATATGTCCATCGTATGTCCCACATTTATTTCGGCAGTTATTTCCTGCAATGTTGCTTGTCTGTTAGCACTGACAACTCTATGCTAATGTCATTGCTCTCGGTCACTGTGTTGTCCATGGTGAGAGGTAATGCTTGAAATCTGGTACTCTTGGCACAGACACTGTGAGTCTCAGAATATTGAATTCCCTAATGATTTCTGAAATGAAATGTCAATGACTCTACCTCCAACCTCTGTTCCATGTTCAAAGTCTGTTAATTCCTGTCATGTGGTGACAATCGTGTCAGAAACCTTTTCAAATGAATCAGCTAAGCGCAAATGACAGCTCAACCAATGCACTGCCCTTTTATACCATCTGTATACATGCATATTGCTATCCCATGACTTTTGTCACCTCAGTCTACAGTATTATGAGATTAGCTTGTGTACATCAATTTCAGTGAGTTCTGTGTGAGTTCTGATACGTACAAGTCTGCTGCAACTCAACCTACCTTATCAGTTTCTGAAAGGATATGTGAAGTTCTTTTTTATGTATAAGACTTCAGTTGTTTTAATGGAAGACTCTAAATATTTTCTTTTTACTATCCTTGGCTTTGTCCAAGCTGCAGTATTTTGTTATACTAATAATTACATCAACTATAACTATGTTTATTCTGAAACTCTGCCATTTGCAAGAATTTACCCTAAAAAGGCCTAGTGAACACACTGGAAATCACTGGGATAGGATGGATACTACTTTTGTCAGACAGGATACTCCTGGCAATTAGCTGTGCAAGCATTCAGATACAAACCTCACCATGTATGATGAGACTGAGTGAGGGGTAATGCGTCGGTCACACCCATGAATGAATGTCACTCTCCCCTGAGCAAGTTTCCGAGCTTTGCATTAACATGTTTCACAGAACACTTCATCCAGTGCTTATCATATCACTGAACCAGTGATACAATCTTCATGCTAGTGTGAAAAGCATTCTCAGCAATATCACCTCAGTTGTGCTTGTATAACTGATGTTATAGTCCAGATGTTATGCGTGGCTCCCTACCATTATCATATGATCTTCTTTTTCAAGTTCCTTTGCCAAAGAGTCTAAATCACAGGTGACATAATTGAGTCCTGCACTTGGCTTAAAACTATTAGCTACCTTGTAATCTCACCCCAAAGAGCTCTGAACCAGTTCTAATGATTGAAGATATTCTCTCCAGATGGGGATGAAACATTGAGTTTCAACAAGAAATTTATCTGACCATGGTATAATTGTCCAGAATATTTCAATAAGTGTAAAGTTTATACTGCAGTATCTACAAGATTCAGTTCTGCTTCAAGTACCTAAAAATGGAGACTCTGCCTCAATGACTAATGGCCTCTTATTGACTTAATTGTACTGACTTCTTTATACTAACTCACCTCTTGTTGAAGTTCAAGCATAAATAACTTATGATTGTTACTAAATGATACAAGTGGAGTTTTCATATATCCATATTTTTTCACATTGATTTGCAACTGATGTAACATTTCTTATATATAATAGCAAACAGACTTGTGTTGCTTTGTTTTTTTTTTCATTGGTTTTAACATTTGTGAATTTTAATTCTTACAAATTTATCTTCACTGTGTTATCATGATACTCCCCTTTCTATCTAAAGTTTATAAATTTCACTGAATATGGGCAAAATTTGATGTTGCAAATTAAACTGAAGTACTGCAAATTAATCTAAAGATATTTTCCTCAAGATATATCATTTTAAATAGTCAGAAAAAAATTAAATTTTGCAAGTAAGCTTCCATTTCTTGACTATAATAAGCCATAATGTCATGGATAATTTAGTTATGCTGTTATCCCCCATGAAACTTACACATTCCAGTTCCTTTCTACTTTCACAATATATGTCAGTATAGCTGACAGAATTCTCAGGAAATATAAAATACATTATTTTCATTGAAATACTCTTCATAATGATATGGCTCATTCATAAATATACTGTGTGTGTGTGTGTGTGTGTGTGTGTGTGAGAGAGAGAGAGAGAGAGAGAGAGAGAGAGAGAGAGAAAGGGGGGGGGGGGAGAATGGAACACCATTGGTCAAATGTTACAGCTTCTTATGACTCCAAACTTACCCCTCTAAGACATCAGAGCATCATAGTAACAATATCAAAAGTAACAAAGAATGAAGTAACTTCAGATATGACATTCCTTGAGGCTTTGAATTATGATACCTTTTATTCTTGCTTACTGCTGTGCCATGATGCATGCTGTACAGCTTGTGGCATTGTCCCCTCTCCTAAAGAAATAGCAAACCACTGTTTCAGAAGTTCTCACTGGAGCTGACTACAGCACTGTGTGTTTAGATATTGACAGTGATCCTCCACATGGAAGCAATGGTGCGATCCACAAATTCTGGTCATGTTGTCACATCCTCTTTACTATGTTGAGCATTGAAGGTCGTGCCTCCCATTGGAGCTTCATGTTCATTGAACTGATATTCAGTTCTATTGAACAAGAAACCCTATCGCTCCATCATTGACCTGCACTTGAGGACTGTAGGAGGGCTTCATATGAAGGGCATGAACTCTGCACATGTGAATTCTTTATAACCCTCAGATTCATATGTGCCACTCGGCAAGCGAAAAAGGAGATGATAGAGCCCAAATTAGCACTTTTGTTTTTCTGATAATTACACTTTCTACACATACCAAACTTCCCAGGCTGTATCTCACTGATCAGTGCTTGGCATTAAACTGCTTTTGGTCCTGCTCTTGGGTGTCCAGAGTCTGTATGTGAGCCAGCTGTGTTGCTTCTTGTCCTGGGGATGAGCTCATGACAGTGACAGTGATGTCTCCGAAAATGAGGATTGTGTACATGTAAGTTGTCGTGATTCAGGAATAGGAGCAGAAGTGTCAGAGAAGATGAATTTGAATCACAGGAAGAAGTAATTCAAGAGGATGTATTTCTTTTAGAAGACATCTTCCAAAAGATATTTCTACAAGGAACTGCACAGGGGCTTTGGCAGTTAGCACAGCTTTGGTGAAAGTGTAGAAGGTGAGGTAGTCATTATAGACTATTATCCATCAATTCCTATTTTTTGACTTCAGGAACCTCCCCAAGATGTTGATTCTATTTTGGTGGAGTGGCACTGCTGCAGGCGGAAATGGTACAATATACCCAAAGGTAATTGCAGCGTGTACTGCCATCACTTTCAGTCCTTACAGTGGCTCATGTAGTGACTAGCAAATTGGCAGAGGCCTGATTTTGATACCTGTGTCTAGTACTGTCTAGAATCTCCACAAATCCTGGGTGACCAGATGTTGGAACACGTTGAAAAACTTTAGGATGCCTAGTGCTAAATGAGCTGGGATGACGGGGAACCTTCTTTGGTTGATTCCTTCTTCTTTGAGGCTTGTAAAGTTTTCAGCAATGCTGAAGCAACTCTCTGTTCAGAAGTGATGACTGAGATTTTGTCAATGCTTTTGTGAGCTGTCACAGGATTCCTTGAAAGGCTGTCAGCATTCTTGTATTTGCAGCTGTTTTAGTGCACACCTATAATGCTGTATTAATCAAGCCTTAGTGTCCATCTGACCAACTGACCTGACAGATCCTACAGTAGTTAGCCAGCATAGAGGGTGGTGATGCGTCACAATGGTGAATGATTTGTAAATAAATGTGACTTGTATTTATTGATGGCAGAGGACTGCAGTCCAAACATACTGTAACACGGATGTTAAATGAATGGCTTAGATGTTCTTCAAATGTCTTTGAAAAAACAACCATGTCATCCAGATAGCAAAGACACGTTGTCCATTTAAGTTATCAAAGCAGGTCGTCCATCATATGTTCGAAGGTGGCTGGAATATTACATAACCCAAACAGCATAACTTTGAACTCATAGTGGCTACCAGTATTTATGAAGGCATTCTTTTCCTAGTCAGCCTCATCCATCTCAGTTTACCAGTACATGTCTGGAGGTCCATAGTTGAGAAATCTTTTACTCTTTTCAAGTAGTCTAGGGCGACATATTTAAGTAAATAGATAAATAAATAAATGGTTTATTTGTTCATAATAACTTTGTGATTTTGTTCAGTCATTGGTAGTTGATGCATAAATGCCACATGTCACCCTTCTTCTTCTTCACAAGGATGACAGGAGAGAACCAACGACTGTCAAAGGATGCATGATGTGATCTTGCAGCATCTTCTCCACTTTGTCCTGTATTATGCATCATTTATTGGATATAAAATATACGAGCACTGACTGGTTGGCAGATTATCCCCAGAGTTGACATGGTATTTTACCATGGGCAATTGACCTGTCTTTCTTCCATTCTCAGTTTGAAAGTATTCAAAAATCGCTGCAGAATGGTAAACACTTGCCCCTCAGTCAGGCCAGATTCTACCAGCAGTTCAGTAGTAGCATCTACCACTGTGTTTTCTGTTGCAGTAACAGTGCATGATTCTTAATCAGTGGCATTGAACTGATCATTGATGCTATGTAGATTGCTTTTGTGAGTGTTAATAGCTTCTTGCAATTGACAAAACTTTATAGTTTAACTCCGCTCCCAGACTGATGTCTGAAATTCATCTTGTTGATGATGGCAGCAAACAACCATCCAGAGCAATCTTTGCTATGTGTCCTTGTTGGAATAGCTTCATCAGTATGGAACTCTGGTCTTCCACAGTCCATGACTGCTTTTGATGCCTCCAAGAAATCCCATCCAGGAATAACATTATGACTAAATTCTGCTAAGATGACAAATTTGAAGAGCTGTGTTTTATCATTCATAGTTATTGTTGCATTGCCTGTCCCTATCAGCAGGATGTATTATCTGGTTGTGACCCTCAGTAAAGCCACTTTCATATCATGGATCATAATCTTCTTTAGCTGGCAATGATAGGCATTCAACATTACAGAAAAAGAAGCCGCTAAGGCTACTAGTACCCAGAAAGGTTAGCTCACAGTGAGATTTCCTGACATCTTGGAAACTGCATGAAGCATTTTCATATGTGGCAGCCTCACCTTCACATATGGCCACCCACTTAGTTTTCCTGAATTTACCAGCCAGACAAGCAGCTGGATCTCTGTATGACTGTGAGGTGTGGGTACAGCACATTGGGGAGCAATCTCATCCAGCGTCGGTGATGGCGTTTGTCCCACTGGTTGACTATAATCATATGCTGTTGACTGGTGTGAACAGGACTGTTGTGATGGTTGGCATCTTGTGACATAGTAGTTATCAGAATGTCGTCTTCTTTCTTTGCAGCAGTATGCAACATGCCCAGGGTGCCCATAGTGGAAACATACCAGAATGCTGTCCTCTGGCCTCCAAATGTCCAAATATGTGTCCTCCTGTGGGATGTTGTACTTGGCAGAGGAGTTGGTTGTACTTGTGTTGGTCAGATGGTGGGCTATTGTTTGATGGCTGTGGCATAAAGCCTGAATTGGCTGAGTCTATTCTTCCTGGTTTGTTTGACTGGTGATGGAGACCAGAGCTGAAGATCAATACACTTCTTCTTGGACATTCTCTGTTTCCTCCTGATGTATGGTGACAATATTTATGGCTGCTATCTCAATATTCATGGCTTACTCAGTCTGACAGTTCTGGCTATCATTAGATGCTATACTTCTTTTATTAATATCTGGTGTATGATGGAGATGAGGTTGTTGCAATCTTCAACAATTGCCCTGCGGGCCACATTCAAATATCAGTTGTACTTCCTTTGTTAGATTCTTTTTCTGTTGAGTTTCTTTGATGTGCTGTTATCACCTGATGAATTTCTCAGTGATTGTGACATCCTTTACCAGAAGAGATTGGTATACATTTTCAGCAATTGCTTTCAACAAATGTGAGATTTTTTGGCTTCTGTCATACTTGGATTCATGTGGCATAAGGCCAAAACATTCTGTAAGATTGTGTCATTTCTCCATGACTTTTGGCTCTATTCGTTAATTAATCATCTGATAACAGTAAGTGGCCTAGCTGCTAATTGTCACCAGATGTTTGGCCTGGAATTTATCCCAGCTATCAATGGACCTTGGGAATAATGTACTGCTTGTAATCTGATTCTTATCCTTGTGTTGCCTAACTGGAACCACAGTGATGTAGATGTTTTAGAGTACCTGGCGTGCACACCAAACAATATCATGCCATAACCACAATCCAAAAGTAGGGTCATCAATAATGTGCAACACTTAGCACCAAGCACTGAAAGTACATTTATTGCAAACACCTACATATGGATAGAAGACAATTGAACTACTGAGTGGAGTGTGTTGCTATTTATACAAATAACAAATATTCCAGAATAAACAAGTTTTATAAACATGAGAAGTTTTGAGAATCTTCCAGCAATGGTAAATACTAAATAAAATAAATTGCTGTTGGTAGGATTTTAACTGCTACCCACCATGCGGCACAGCTATTACCAATATAAAATGTCATGTTTTTAACACTGCATCTGCATTTATTTTATTGTGTTTTTGTTTGCAGCTCTTGTACTGTTTAACTGGGTGTTATTTGCACTAAGTATATTTGGACTTGCTCTCGTATTTGATCCACTGGGCTCAACACGTTTGCAAGATGATGGTGTGTTGCACCATAGAAAGGTGACAAATCTCTGGGTACGGCGTTTCCAATGGATATTCTGCTGGGTTCGCAAGGACCGAAACTGTCATGAGGCATTCCAGCACATTGCCAGTGAGTATTTTGAGTAATTAATGTTTCTTGTTGCTGTATAATAATATTTATTAGACTCACTACTACAATGGAAATTTTCCATCAAAGACAACAGAGAATGCACTAAGATCATCATCCATTACAGTTTACACATTAACAGAAGGATCTGAATGATTATGCGTGCACATGTTTTATCTGTGTCAAGTTCCCCAGATACACACTCACATTCATTGTAGTCACTAAAATTACAAAAGGAGTAACCTTTTTTGTCAAATGACTCAAATCAGAAAGTGTGAGCACATATCCTATCACTTACATTTGAATGCTTTTGTGGCCATTCTCAATTACCATGGAAGTTTTTAGATATAATACTGTATTATTACATTGTCTATGGTTTTTGTTAATGTCTAACCACATTCTAGAGTCTGCAACAGTACAGCAAATGAGTGTTGAAAAAAGGTTCCTTCATAGGACTTGAAATATTTGTCCAAGACTACAGAATCTTCTGACTATTAAAATTGCAACATTACATAAGCAGAATGCAACAGTTGTCATGTTAGCATAAAGTATACTTCACTTCAGTGAAACATGAAACAAATTATTCATTTGATAATGATTTTCCCCTGACTTTCAGCTGATATTCTTGCCAGAATTCTACTTTTAATTGGTGTCTGCATATTACATTTTAGTTGGAAATGGGGGGGGGGGGGGGGCTGGGGACACAGATAGTAATATTTCATCTACATCTACATCCATACTCCGCAAGCCACCTGACGGTGTGTGGTGGAGGGTACCTTGAGTACCTCTATCGATTCTCCCTTCTATTCCGGTCTCGAACTGTTCGTGGAAAGAAAGCTTGTTGGTATGCCTCTGTGTGGGCTCTAATCTCTCTGATTTTATCTTCATGGTCTCTTCGCAAGATATACGTAGGATGGAGCAATATACTGCTTGACTCCTCAGTGAAGGTATGTTCTCAAAACTTCAACAAAAGCCCGTACCGAGCTACTGAGCATCTCTCTTGCAAAGTATTCCACTGGAGTTTATCTGTCATCTTCCATAATGCTTTCGCTATTGCTAAATGATCATGTAATGAAGCATGCTGCTCTCCGTTGGATCTTCTCTATCTCTTCTATCAACCCTATCTGGTACGGATCCCACACCAGTGAGCAGTATTCAAGCAGTGGGTGATTAAGTGTACTGTAACACACTTTCTTTGTCTTCAGACTACATTTCCTTAGGATTCTTCCAATGAATCTCAATCTGGCATCTGCTTTACCGACAATTAATTTTATATGATCATTCCATTTTAAATCACTCCTAGTGCCTACTCCCAGGTAATTTATGGAATTAACTGCTTCCAATTGCTGCCTGCTATACTGTAGCTAAATGATAAAGGATCTTTCTTTCTATGTATTCAGAGCACATTACACTTGTCTACATTGAGATTCAATTGCCATTCCCTGCACCATGTGTCAATTCGTTGCAGATTCTCCTGTATTTCAGTACAATTTTCCATTGTTACAACCTCTTGATATACTACAGCATCATCCACAAAAAGCCTCAGTGAACTTCCGATGTTATCCACAAGGTTATTTATATATATTGTGAATAACAACTGTCCTACGACACTCCCCTGTGACACACCTGAAATCACTCTTACTTCGGAAGACTTCTCCCCATTGAGAATGACATGCTGTGTTCTGTTATCTAGGAACTCTTCCATCCAATCACACAATTAGTCTGATAGTCCATATGCTCTTATTTTGTTCATTAAACGACTGTGGGGAACTGTATCAAACACCTTGAGGAAGTCAAGAAACATGGTATCTACCTGGGAACCCGTATCTATGGCCCTCCGAGTCTCGTGGATGAATAGCGCGAGCTGGGTTTCACACGATCATCTTTTTAGAAACCCCTGCTGATCCCTACAGAGTAGATTTCTAATCTCCAGAAAAGTCATTATACTCGAACATAATACGTGTTCCAAAATTCTACAACTGATTGACGTTAGAGATATAGGTCTATAGTTCTGTACATCTATTCGACATCCCTTCTTGAAAATGGGGATGACCTGTGCCCTTTTCCAATCTTTTGGAATGCTACACTCTTCTAGAGACCTATGGTGACTGCTGCAAGAGGGGGGGGAAAGTTCCTTCGCATACTCTGTGTAAAATTGAACTGGTATTCCATCAGGTCCAGCGGCCTTTCCTCTTTTGAGCAATTTTACTTGTTTTTCTATTGCTCTGTCATCTATTTCGATATCTACCATTTTTTCATCTGTGCAACAATCTAGAGAAGGAACTATAGTGCAGTCTTCCTCTGTGAAATAGCTTTGGAAAAAGACATTTAGTATTTCGGCCTTTAGTCTGTCATCTTCTGTTTCAGTACCAGTACTAGTACCAGTACCAGTCACAGAGTGTCTGGACATTTTGCTTTGATCCACCTACCACTTTGACATAAACCAAAATTTCTTAGGATTTTCTGCCAAGTGAGTACATAGAACTTTACTTTCGAATTCATTGAACGCCTCTCGCATAGCCCTCCTCACACTACATTTCGCTTCATGTAATTTTTGTTTGTCTGCAAGACTTTGGCTATGTTTATGTTTGCTGTGAAGTTCCCTTTGCTTCCTTAGCAGTTTTCTAACTCAATTGTTGTACCACAGTGGCTCTTATCCATCTCTTACATTCTTGCGTGGCACATACTCATCTAATGCATATTGTACGATGGTTTTGAACTTTGTCCATTGATCCTCAACATTATCTGTACTTGAGATAAAACTTTTTTGTTGAGCCATCGAGTACTCTGAAACCTGCTTTTTGTCACTTTTGCTAAACAGAAAAATCTTCCTACCTTTTTTAATATTTCTATTTACAGCTGAAATCATCGATGTAGTAACCGCTCTACGATCACTGATTCCCTGTTCTGCATTAACTGTTTCAAATAGTTCGGGTCTGTTAGTCACCAGAAGGTGTAATATGTTATTGTCACAAGTTGGTTCTCTGTTTAACTGCTCAAGGTAGTTTTCAGATAATGCACTTAAAAAGAAAAAAAAATCACTGGTTTCTTTGTTCCTGCCACCCGTTATAAACATTTGAGTCTTCCAGTCTATATCTGGTAAATTAAAATCTCCACCCACAACTATAACATGGTTGGGAAATCAACTCGAAATATTTTCCAAATTTTCCTTCAGATGCTCTACTACAACAGCTGCTGAGCCAGGGGGCCTGTAGAGACATCCAATTACCACATTTGAGCCTGCTTTAACCATGACCTTCACCCAAATTATTTCACATTTCGGATCTCCGTCAATTTCCTTCGATATTTAAGGAAAAGCATGCTGTTTTGGAGCATTTTGTGGCAAGTGTCAACTTTGAAGAGTTACAGAAGTCAGGCTGTAATAATATTAACAATTTCCTTTGCTTTTTTTAAGATACAACCATTCTCTACTTACAGATAGATTTTCATTGCTTCCCATTCAGTCAGATTTGTTGTAATATTGCTGGATGTAGAGTCCCACAGTTCACCTAAGATGATATGTACTTTGAGCAGCTGCTGGCTTTCACAGCTGTTATGTATTAATCCACATGAATGTACATAATGTGCTTAATTTATTTCTGCTTTGTTATGTGCTTCCTGCCCACTTACTACACTACCTTGCCACACCTCTGGAGAGCATTTCCATTTCATTGGTCAATGTTCACAATTGTGCCTCCCATCAGATGGGAAACAGTCATGCTGCCATACATTGTTGTGTACTCATGTGAGACAGTCTTCTTGATTTAATTATTTGCCTTGTACGTGGATGGAACCATGCATTATTTATGGAGTTGTGAAAAGTCTGTGGGAGCCTCGTAGTGGTGTGCATGCAGAATAATAGGCAGATACTGTTTCCACAAACTGTACCACTTTATTCACATGAATCAATACAGAATAAAAGAAACACACTTCAGTAACACAGTAAGCAGCAAGACAATAATGAGGCAGAAGAACATAGACAATAGAATATTTAAAGACATAAACTCATACATTGTTCTTGGATCTCGTAAGTCGATGTCAACTCACCCCTCAATGTTGAGTACAGGTAGGATAGGAGGCATACCCTACTCCTGAATGTATCTTGCAGAAAGGTGGGAGGGTGGAGGGGCCTACTGCAGTGAGAGCAGGGTGGATCACTGTCAGCAATACTTGGAGACAGTTACCAGGAGTCAAATTCCTGTGTGAGTGTAAGATTGTAGAACTGAAGATCCACATCAGTTCTAGTGAAAGTGGATGAAGGATCCTCTGTTAGGGATGGTAGGTTGTCCTCTTCCTGACACCCAGCACCCAAGAAAGGTTTAGGAACTAGATGGAGATAGTTGATGGTTTACGATGAAGTAGGATGGGAATCATTTGTTCTCTGCATCAGAGTACTTTATGAGGACCAGAATAAGGTTGTTGGGAGTGCGGAATCCATAGTGTTGTCTCAAAACATCACATGGGTGCAATAACTTAATGCCTTATGCATGAAAACTTGCCATGCACAGTGAACTTGAGAAAGTGGTGTGTGGATGTGAGTTATATGGTGTCTGACCTTGTTTACCAATGTCAGTAACTCTGAGGAATGGCAAGGGAAAGTCTGCAGGGATCATCAGACATTTACCATACAATATATCAGTGAGAGAAAATTTCAGATCATCTTGGTAAGCTGTCCGGATTCCCAGTAGAATCCACAGCAATGCTTTGGTTCACAGCAAATTGTGACACATCAGTAAAGCCATCAGGGTATGGTGTCAATGTCTGACCAATGTATTGCTTTGATGGTGGTAGACATTTGTGAGGAAGTATTGTTCTCCACAAAAAACACATAGTTCTGCAAAGGGTTGTGATTCAAACTACTGCCCCTCGTCAGTCATGATTGACATCAGGTACCCGAAAGAGCACTGTACATATTGATATAAGACAGTACCATAGAATCTGTTGTCATGTCTTTTAAGGGAATGGCTTCCACCATCATTGTAATTCTTTTTTATACCAGACAAAATTTATTAGAAACCATTTAATTCGGGTAAATGCCTGCCCTATAAAGTATCACACCGTAAGTGCATGCTAGAGTTAGGAATCTCAACATGTTGCAACTACAACCCCGTGCTGGTATCTTCTAAGAATGCCTGTAACTGTCCATATTGTTTCCACCTCATTGCTAAATTGCCAGAGTTGATCAGTGCACTATGGGCGTGAATTCAAGTCAAGTAATGTGCTACCACACAGTTTGCCCCATCTATGTGCTGGATTTTAGTAGTAAATTGTGCAACATAGTCCGAGTGTCTGAAGCGAAGGGCCCTAATTCAGATTACATATTGCATGGACTAATTGGTGATGGTCAGTAAAGAGTATGAGAGGACAGGAGGTCCTCAGTGTCCTCTTTAAAGTATTTCACAGCCTCATATAATGCTAGCAATTCATGGTCATAAGCCAAACATAACTGTACGGTATCCATCAGCTTACAGGAAAAAAACTGCATGGGTTGTTGGGAACTTTCAGTTCTCTGTTGCAAAACCATACCTATAGCAGTCTTGCTTGTGTTGTCTCTAATAGACAAATGTGCCATAGGTGAGGGATGGACCATGGTCACAGCATTCCATAATCACTCTTTAATTTCTTCAAAAACTTGAATCCTTTCCATCATCCACTGCACAGGATGCTCTCCATTTGTACTTTTCCCAGTCAGGGCACTTGTTAGAGGCATCTGGATGTGAGCAGTCCACGGAATAGTCACCTGTAAAAGTTTATTATTTCTAAAGACTTTCTTTTCTGGCAGATGGTAGGCCAAGGCATCATTTTATTAGTTCAGTTCTTTCTTCCATTAGTCTCATTCTGGCACAACACAATGTGTCCCAAAAACATCACTTACTGTTTGCGTAATTGACAGTTTTCCTGTTTCATCACCACGCATAATTGATCCAGCACATTTAGGACCTGCTGGAGATGTGTCTCATGTTATTGTGATTAAGGTGAAAAAGGGAAGGGAAGCAGAAGGAAAACTTCCCTAGAGCAGAATGAATAAAAAGCTGCCAAGTCTGCACAGTGTTTTTCAGCTTGAGCAGCAGGTACAAAAAGTGAAATAAAAAAAGAGAGTAATTACAGTGGAATTTCAATTTTACATTCTCCAATTTTACATTTTTTGTGATTCTACACCATAAATTCATAGCCCCTGTGAAAAACCGATAAGATAAATACTAAAAATTCCCTGGTTTTACATTTATTCCTTAGTAAGATTTACCTCAATTCTAAATTCTTACTTGATGTCTCACTTGACTTCATCCCATTTTCTTCTTATTGACATTTGATGTGACTAAATGAGTTTTAAGTGCCACAAAAGACAGATGGTTTAGACCATGTGTGGTAGCAGAGTTAAGGGAATATTTTAGGCTACTGTGATGAGGGGAGATGTGAGAGAGGAAATGCTGATGTAATTCACAATTGGTGTTGCTGACACAACTTGCAACATTTAGTTTCTCTGTACAATTATGATACAACTACTGTTAGATTGAAACGGTAATGGAAAAACAAGAGAGTTCATGCAAAGTGTTTTGACCAAGCCAATATGTGACTAAGGGGCCCAGCTACCACCTTTTCTTGTGCCAGTTATAACTCAGTCTCATCTTTTGCATGTATTTCTGATGTACTGTATTTAGCAACAATATCAGTTGTCAACCTTTTAAATGCAAACGCTGAGTCTTGAAGAATATGCTCATTCATAATCGAGGAAACATTTCCCATTTCTGACTAGAGAACTCTTATTGGCTGATGACTTCTTATGTCACCCAATAGCCAGCACAGCCACCAAACCACACTAACGTAAGTAATATGAGCTCATCTACTGGATGTGTGAAGAGGGGGAGTGGTCCCTCAGTGAAGGGAGTGCTGGTAGGGGTGAAAGCATTTTGCGAAGTGTTGAAAATATACTTTTCATGCAAATGATGTGCTGTGACAAAGATTTCACATGGAAATAGAACAAAGGTTTTGCAATAGCACATTTTGAAGACTTTCGTGTTCAAATCTGACATGATACAGACAACAGATACTTACACTACTCATGTATATATTTTGCACCACACACACCACACACTGTAGATTGTAAAGATTGGCAGCAATAATAGAGGACATGAAGTGAAACTGTAGCACCTGAGCTTTCTTTCAAATTTACATTTTCCGCAGTGTACAGAAATTTACTGAGCTGACTTTTAATAATTGTAATGTCAATTGGGGAAGTAAACTCATTTTTTCACATCTCTGTTTCTCTCATCAAGCCTAAAATAACATTTTAATGGTGGTGAGCATATGAAGTGTGGCTCATAAGAAAAGCATTAAACAATAACGGCAATGGTGACAAAGTATGACACTAAGCAGATGCTCGTATTTATGCTTATGTTTTAACCATTTAGCTGCTATGCTGTATTTGGTTTAATTCAACATGTTCATCAATTTTTGTTGTTTTATGGGTGAGCACAAAGGATGATTTCTCAAAAACCATGTGTTTAAATGTATAATTTCTGGTTGTGGCATGTCAGAAAACAGCTCAATTACGTTTTACCCAGATACCAATTTCAATTTTTTGATAATTTTTTATTTGCTGTTACACATCTGTGATTTTTGTAAGAACTGATGAAGTTCATTGTCACAAATTATTGTATAAACATTGTATTGTACATTTAATATCCTTCACTTAGATAGATTTTATATGAAGTATTGGAGAGGATTGCGATTTTTAATCATATATGCCAATTACATGTGTTTTTGCTCATATTTTGGGGTGTTTAAACATTTTCCTCAATTCTGCAATTTCCTCTCTTAAGTCTGAACTGCTCGAAAATTTAAAATAGGGATTTCACTGAGGCTAGGGATCTGAAGTATGATAACAGATTTCTTGGTTTCTGAAAAGCATTTGCTTCTGTGCCACACCTACGGTTATTGTCAAAGTACGATTATGTGGGGGTATCAAGTGAAATTTGTGACTGGCTTGAGGACTTTTTGGTAGGGAGGATGCGGAATGTTATCTTGGATGGAAAGCCATTGTCAGATGTAGAAGTAACTTTGAGTGTGCCCCAGCAAAGTGTGTGGGACTCTTGCCATTGATGTTGTATATCAGTGGCCTTGCAGAAAATATTTATAGCAACCTGAGACTTTTTGCAGATGATGCAGTTATCTATGATGAAGTACTGTCTGAAAGAATCTCTATAAATATTCAGTCAGATCTTGATAAGATTTAAAAGTGGTGCAAAGATTGGCAACTTGCTTTAAATGTTCAGAAATGTCAAATGGTGCACTTCAACAAATGAAAAAATGTAGTATATAAATGAGTCACTGTTGGAATCAGCCATATCATACAAATACCTGAGTGTAACACTTTGTTGGGATGTGGAATGGAATGACTTTGTTGGTAGAATACTGGGGAGGTACAATCATTATACAAAGGAGATTGCTTAAAAATCACTCGTGTGACCAGTTCTAGAATATTTGCTCAAGTATGTGGAGCCATACCAAATAGGACTAACAGGGGATACTGACTGTATACAGAGAAGGGCACCATGAATGGTCACAAATTTGTCTGCTCCGTGGCGGGGTGTCGCAGAGATACTGAAGGAACTGAACTGGAAAACTCTTGAAGACAGACGTTAATTATCCCAAGAGAGTCTATTAACAAAGTTTCAAAAACTGGCTTTAAATGATGACTTTAAAGTCAGTACCGCCATTAGACTGTTTTTTATTTGCAGTGTTACATTTACACAATCACGATTTCGGCTTTAAAGTGCTATTATCAAGTGTTTTAATGTTATACATTGCCTAAGATGGCACACTGTCATATTTAAAATGCACTATTAGACACATTGTCTAAGGGTTAATATTTCTGGTAAAAGCCTACTGTTTTGTTTTATCATTGAGTATACCATCTTGGCATTATTCACACAAATGACAGCAAATTTTACAATTATGAGATGTAGGTATTTCAAATTGTATGAAAAACAAAGACAGAACAAGATGAGATTTGAACCATCAATTCATGAACTGCACCGGATTATAAGTCTACTGTGCTAACGATTCTGCTATACATCCAACATGTAATTTAATATCAACTGTTTCAAATATAGTCCCTCGGAAAACTTCAAAACACATTTTTTCTGTAAATTTATGGAAATCATTAAGAACAACCTATTTATTGGCACTTTTTAAGTGTGTTCCACATGCTTGTTTCACTATGAAGCAGGAAGTCACCTCAGCCATTTTCATACTGCGTGTTAACAGTGTGACAGTCAGAGCACAACCGTACAGAGACTGCAGCTACACACGATTTTTGAAATAAAACTACATAGCTAAAACATGATTAAAAATGTTGATGGCTGTTAATACATTTGATTATCTTTAAGTTTCATTTAAGGTAACTTAGTAATACGTAAGTAGGACATACTTCCAAGAGTGTAACAAAACCAGTGTACATGTGCTACAGCTTCTGATGAATCATTGCATTTGTGTTTCCTTACATCAGGTTTATTCTTACAATGAACAGAGTATAGCACTTCTGGAAGCAAAGATGTTGTGGAGACATGGCTTCGCAACAGCCAGAGGATGTTTCCAGACTGAATTATTGCTGTGCAGGGGAGTGTGCACTGATGTGAAACTTCCTGTCATATCAAAACTTGGGCCAGACTGATTCTTGAACTCAGGACCTTTGCCTTTCATAGCCAAGTAGTCTACCAACAGAGGAACAGAGCGAAAATTTATTCTGCAAACATCCCCCAGGCTGTAGCTAAGCAATGTCTTCACAATACATTTCTTCCTGGAATGCTACACCCAGAAGTTTCACATGAGAACTTCTGTGTAGTTAAAGTCTTGTTCCAGTACAGAGTTTTGATCTGCCAGGAAGTTTTAAGATTTCATTATTTATCATCCTTTCCATCACTGCAGTTTAAATGGTCAGCAGTGTATGATGCAGTATGAGTTCCTAAAAGAATAGTGTTATTTTCCTTGCACTGTTTATTCTACCAGATGTCACTTCTCTCATCCAGAGTTTGAGTTAATATCATTTTATCATTTCTGAATGGAAATAACAAATACTTAAAGAGATGAACACAAAATACTGAACATTTCAAATGACCTAAGTTATTTAGTATCTAGTATACTTTCCTTCAAGTTACTCTGTCTTTCTCTGCTTGCAGGTTTATTTAGTGCATTGCTGCGCAACACAGATTTGGTACCATCAGACTTCATGGCTGCCCTTGTGTTACTTCGAGTGTTGCAGAAAAGAGAGACACGTGAATTACGAAGAGCTCAACTGTTGTCTGAGCAGCAGGTGAAATACATCATGGGTAAGGGTAATTTTAAGCAAAATAATCTTTTTTTCCTTTTGTTTTTCAGTTATATTAAAGATTGAGTATAATAGAATTTAATAACTGTAAGAGGCACACACTTTCCTAGAAACAATACTTTCTCATACTCCAAACTTATAGGTTTTTCATACTCTCTACAAATAAGAGTGTAGAAAATTTTTGACTCTAGTTATTTAGAGGGAGCGAGAAGAAAAATGAAATTTGGTGTCAAATTTTCTAATAATATAAACCACATGGACTCCACTGAGAGCTGAATTCAAATCATAGCACAAAGTTCTTCAAATTTCTCTCAATCTGTGTTTGAAAGTTTTATAACTGTAGTCTTCATTTTACTACATCTACATTGACATCTATACTCTGCAAGAAATCTTATGGTGTGTGTCAGGGGATACTTCTGGAACAACTGACTTTCTCCTCCTTTCCTGTTCCATTCACGAAAGGCATATGGGAAAAATGATTGTCAGTAAAGCTCCACATGACATCTAATTTCTCTTATTTTCATGTCATGATCATTTCACAAGAACTATGCAGAAGAAAATGATATGTTGCCTGTTTTCTTGAAATGTAAGCTCTCAAAATTTCAACAGTAAACCTCTCCATGATGCACAAAGCCTCTCTTGTAGCTTCTGCCACTGGAGTTGGTTGAGCAATTCTGTAACACTTTCCCACCAAGTAAGCAATCATATGACAAAACATGCCACTCTTTTTTTGATCTCCTATGTCCCTCCTGTTAATCCTACTTGGCAAGACTCCCATGCTGATAAGTAGAATCCAAGAATTGGTCAAAGTTTTGTAAGCCACATCCTTCATGGATGAATTAAATTTCCTTGAACATTGGAAAGTCCAGGTTAGAATGTCAGCTATATTATGAAAAGAATAGGTTGGTACTTACTGCAAAGTTGAGTTGCAAACAGGTGCAACAAAAAGACTGTTATAAATTGAGCTTTTGGCCAAAACCCTCTTCTGAAGAGAAAAGAAAACACACACACACACACACACACACACACACACACACACACACACATTCATACAGACGGTTGCCATGCAAACATGACCACTATCTCAGACATGTCTGACAGAATGGATAAATAAAGTATATATGTAAACTTGACTGCTATGATATCCTCAGTATGAATGCGCAGTAGGGTCTGAACCTCTTGCAGAAATACAGGAAACACTGTGACCCAATGAGGTAAATAGACAGGGCTGCTACTCTGTAGTGTGCAATAAGATAAGTACCTGGGTTGGACGGAAGTCACACTTGTATAACCAAAGCAGTTAAGGCAACAGCTCATGTGAAGTGGGAAATCCAAGTTCGAGTCCCAGTCTGACACTAATGTTCAACTTTTGCCATTTAATTATTTCAGTGCCCAACTCCAGCTGACATTGGCACCTCCTGAAAACCCTTTTGAAATTCTTTACTCCACACCCAAATAGTGTTTTTGTAAGTACATTTGTTGGACCAGGTGCATGTAAACTTTGATCACTTAAGAATTTTCTGTAAAAACTATGTAAACTGTAAAACAATTTCAATTGCTTTCTATTATGTGGAGCTGGAAAATTAGAAATAGCTTTGATTTACTCTGGGTCTGCCAAAATTCCTTCTTTAGTAATAGTAAGTCCTGTTGTTGTTGTTGTTGTTGTTGTTGTTGTTGTCTTCAGTCCTGAGACTGGTTTGATGCAGCTCTCCATGCTACTCTATCCTGTGCAAGCTTCTTCATCTCCCAGTACCTACTGCAACCTACACCCTTCTGAATCTGTTTAGTGCATTCATCTCTTGGCTCCCTCTATGATTTTTACCCTCCATGCTGCCCTCCAATACTAAATTGGTGATCCCTTGATGCCTCAGAATATGCCCTACCAACCGATCCCTTCTTCTAATCAAGTTGTGCCACAAATTTCTCTTCTCTACAATTCTATTCAATACCTCCTCATTGGTTATGTGATCTACCCATCTAATCAAAAAATGGTTCAAATGGCTCTGAGCACTATGGGACTTAACTTCTGAGGTCATCAGTCACCTAGAACTTAAAACTACTTAAACCTAACTAACCTAAGGACATCACACACATCCACGCCCAAGGCAGGATTTGAACCAGTGACCGTAGCAGTCACGCGGTTCCAGACTGTAACACCTAGAACCGCTCGGCCACCCCAGCCGGCCCCATCTAATCTTCAGCATTCTTCTGTAGCACCACATTTCAAAAGCTTCCATTCTCTTCTTGTCCAAACTATTTATCGTCCATGTTTCACTTCCATACATGGCTACACTCCATACAAATACTTTCAGAAAAGACTTACTGACACTTAAATCTATACTCAATATTAACAAATTTCTCTTCTTCAGAAATGCTTTCCTTGCCATTGACAGTCTACATTTTATATCTTCTCTACTATAACATCATCAGTTATTTTGCTCCCCAAATAGCAAAACTCATTTACTACTTTAAGTGTCTCATTTCCTAATCTAATTCCCTCAGCATCATCCGACTAAATTCGACTACATTCCATTATCCTTGTTTTGCTTTTGTTGATGTTCATCTTATCTCCTCCTTTCAAGACACTGTCCATTCTGTTCAGCTTCACTTCCAAGTCCTTTGCTGTCTCTGACAGAATTACAATGTCATCGGCGAACCTCAAAGTTTTTATTTCTTCTCTATGGATTTTAATTCCTACTCCGAATTTTTCTTTTGTTTCCTTTACTGCTTGCTCAATATACAGATTGAATAACATCGGGGAGAGGCTACAACCCTGTCTCGCTCCCTTCCCAACCACCGTTTCCCTTTCATGCCCCTTGACTCTTATAACTGCAGTCTGGTTTCTGTACAAATTGTAAATAGCCTTTCGCTCCCTGCATTTTACCCCTGCCACCTTTAGAATTTGAAAGAGAGTATTCCAATCAACATTGTTAAAAGCTTTCTCTAAGTCTACAAATGCTAGAAACGTAGGTTTGCCTTTCCTTAATCTATTTTCTAAGATAAGTCGTAGGGTCAGTATTGCCTCACGTGTTCCAACATTTCTACGGAATCCAAACTGATCTTCCCTGAGGTCGGCTTCTACCAGTTTTTCCATTCGTCTGTAAAGAATCTGTGTTAGTATTTTGCAGCCGTGGCTTATTAAACTGATAGTTCGGTAATTTTCACATTTGTCAACACCTGCTCTCTTTGTTATTGGAATTATTATATTCTTCTTGAAGTTTGAGGGTATTTTGCCTGTCTCATACATCTAGCTCACTAGATGGTAGACTTTTGTTAGGCCTGGCTCTCCCAAGGCTGTCAGAAGTTCTAATGGAATGTTGTCTACTCCCGGGGCCTTGTGTCGACTTAGGTCTTTCAGTGCTCTGTCAAACTCTTCACACAGTATTGCATCTCCTATTTCATCTTCATTTGCATTTTCTTCCATTTCTAAATATTGTTGTCAAGTACATCACCCTTGTATAGACCCTCTATATACTCCTTCGACTTTTCTGTTTTCCCTTCTTTGCTTAGAACTGGGTTTCCATCTGAGCTCTTGATATTCATGCAAGTGGTTCTCATTTGTCCAAAGGTCTCTTTAATTTTCTTGGAGGCAGTTTCTGTCTTACCCCTAGTGATATGCGCCTCTACATCCTTAGATTTGTCCTCTAGCCAGCCCTGCTTAGCCATTTTGCACTTCTTGTCGATCTCATTTTTGAGACGTTTGTATTCCTTTTTGCTTGCTTCATTTACTGCATTTTTATGTTTTCTTCTTTCATCAATTAACATCAATGTCTCTTCTGTTACCCAAGGATTTCTATTAGCTCTCATCTTTTTACCTACTTGATCCTCTGCTACCTTCACTATTTTGTCTGTCAAAGCTATCCATTCTTCTGCTACTGTATTTCTTTCCCCCATTCTTGTCAGTCGTTCCCTAATGTTCTCCCTGAAGCTCTCTACAACCTCTGGTTCATTCAGTTTATCCAGGTCCTATCTCCTCAAATTCCCACCTTTTTGCAGTTTCTTGAGTTTTAATCTACAGTTCATAACCAATAAATTGTGGTCAGAGTCCACATCTGCCCCTGGAAATGTCTTACAATTTAAAACCTGGTTCCTGAATCTCTGTCTTACAATTATATAATCTATCTGAGACCTTCCAGTATCTCCAGGCTTCTTCCATGTATACAGTCTTCTTTTATGATTCTTGAACCAAGTTTTAGCTATGATTAAGTTATGCTCTGTGCAAAATTTTACCAGACAGCTACCTCTTTCATTTCTTAATACCCTACCATATTGACCTACTGTGTTTCCTTCTCTTCCTTTTCCTACTATCGAGTTCCAGTCACCCATGACTATTAAATTTTCGTCTCCTTTCAATATATGAATAATTTCTTTTACCTTATCATACATTTCACCAATCTCTTCATCATCTGCAGAGCTAGTTGGCATATAGACTTGTACTACTGTCGTAGGCACGGGCTTTGTGTTTGTCTTGGCCACAGTAATGCTTTCACTATGTTGTTTGTAGTAGCTTACCTGAACTCCTATTTTTTTATTCATTATTAAACCTACTCCTGCATTACCCCTATTTGATTTTGTATTTATAGCCCTGTGTTCAACTGACCAATAGTCTTGTTCCTCCTGCCACCGAACTTCACTAATTACAACTATATCTAACTTTAACCTAGCCATTTCCATTTTTATATTTTCTAACCTACCTGCCCGATTAAGGGATCTGACATTCCATGCTCCGATCCATAGAATGCCAGTTTTCTTTCTCCTGATAACAACATCCTGAGTAGCCCCCTCCCCACCCCCAGAGATCCAAATGGGGGACTATTTTACGCCCGCAGCTCGTGGTCGTGCGGTAGCGCTCTCGCTTCCCGCGCTTGGGTTCCCGGGTTCGATTCCCGGCGGGGTCAGGGATTTTCTCTGCCTCGTGATGGCTGGGTGTTGTGTGCTGTCCTTAGGTTAGTTAGGTTTAAGTAGTTCTACGTTCTAGGGGACTGATGACCATAGATGTTAAGTCCCATAGTTCTCAGAGCCATTTGAACCATTTTTTGACTATTTTACCTCCGGAATATTTTATCCAAGAGGACACCATCATACAGTAAAGCTGCATGCCCTCAGGAAAAATTGTCAATCTGAAGATGCCTGAATCAGGCAAAATGCATCATTGTAAATAAATAAAGTCTGAAATCAAGACTGTTCGCTTCTTCATTTTATATTGCTGGTTACTATAAAGCCCCAGTTTTGAATTCTATTTCATCTGTGTCTAATCTCTGTCTAAAAGTCCTCCTCCTTTTGAAAATTCTATGGTGTTAACTTTGTGATTATAAATTACATTTCATTTAATAACACTAGGCTAATACTTTTGCTATTTGGTGCTATTATTAAACTGACCAAAAGTTATTTAAGAACCCTTTTTCAACCTCTGAATAGGACCTATCCACAGAAAAATTTTGATTAACTTATGACAGTTCTTCACCTTCTAAAATTTTTTAAACAAACTTAATTTTTGTTATGAAAAGGAAAGTTGGTACTCACCATGTAGCGGATATTCTGAGTCTCAGATATGCCTATCTGTGACTCAGCATCTCCACTATACGGTGAGGACCAACTTTCCTTTTCATAATATTGTTACATTCCATCCTGGATTTTCCATTGTTTACTTTTCATGCTGTCACTCATATTAGCTACAAAATGTCTTTAAAATGTTGTAAAAGAGGCAGCCTGATGCAGACCACCCTCAACTGAAAAGTCATTCACTGGAATTTTCCACCTCATAGTAACAGTATTACTAGCAAGGTTTTTATTATTAAGCTCATCACATTTCTTAACAAGTACAGAAATACTACTTTCTGTGATGTCTAGGAGACCTGCATGCTCGTTTGCTAGAGAAACATTCAAACAAATCAAATTAATGAGTTTTTTACAATAAGAAAAGATACAATACTTAAATTTTGCAATTACGCAGATGTGTCACAAGCAAAGGGCGACATTCAAAATAATCAATCTTCTTCAGTATAGACAGTCCCAAGTCTGTGCTACATAGAGAGTACAAGTGAAGTTGCTAGAGTTGATGCTGCTGTGGAACTGGGTCATATTGACACTACTATAGAACTGGGTCATGCTGACGATACTATAGCATTGGACCATCACCAGTCAGTTGTGGCGCTCATGTCCTCTTCATATAGGGGCCGCTGCTGTCACATTGTTGTCCTGGAGGGAGGTCTGGTCAGCGTGCTATTGGCTGACTTCTTCTCACAGCCTTCTCTTCCCTGTCGCTCCCGACACTTGACTTTACGCCGTAACTTTCCTCCCCCCCCAAAGTGACAGACCATCATCATATAGAGAGGACAACAGTGGGAGGGGAGGCAGTAGCATGGCTGCTCAAATGGACCGGAGGTTGTGGCTGCAGGGGACATCAGACTTCTGGTCATACCCCACCATCTAGCCTTTGCTCTGGTGGAAACACCCTCCAGAAAACGCCCAGAAGGGTACACGTCCACCTCCTGAGGCCCATAGCAAGATTTAGAAGGTGTCAGCTGCTGCAGAGTGGGCAGGTCCAGCTCCATTGGTAGAACGAGAGGAGGCGGAGGAGGCGAAGGCTCCATCTCCATGGCGTCATCCCACTGTGTTGTGATGACACCCTCTGGCAGCTGCTGTGACCATTGTGTCCTCAGGATCCATGAATCTGGGGGAAGAGATACAAAAGGATCACCAAGCACATGACGGTGTCGAATTTGATTGTGATGTTGATGCTGCAATCTGTCTGGGCCTGAAATGAGATACATGCATGCACCAAGTTGATGAAGGACGTCACCTCACGCCCACTGTCTGCTGCCGCTAAAAACACTGAAAAACACAATAACATGTGACATGAAGCGATACTTGCAGCCTTCCTTTGATGCCGGATGCTGAGAAGGTTGGATCAGTGTCCGATGGTGGCAGCCGTGAAGCAATTTTGCCAGTGATGGTCCATCTCGTGGATGCGAACGATAGGAGATGAGAAACAGTTGCAGTGCTTTATCCATGGTGGGTGTGGTGCAAAGTTTGGCCATCTGCTGCTAGAAGGTTCTGACAAAAGGTTCCACTTTGCCATTTGACAGTGGATGGAATTGTGCACTAGTTAGATGCTGTATGCCATTGCATTCACAGAATGTTTCCAATTAATTTGACGTGAAGTGAGGGCCACTGTCTGACACTGACTTCAGGCAAACTCTTGAGGCAAAAAGTAGGGGACAATGCCTGAACAGTGCTGCATGACATTGTTGAGTTCATTGGCACAGCAAAAGGAAATGTGCTATAAGAGTCTACCACAATCAACCAATTAACGTTCCCAAAGGTCCCGCTAAGTCTATGTGAATACGTTGCCGTGGTGATTGCGACTTAGGCCGAGCAGAGAATTTTTGTGGTGGAGTGGACTGATTTATCATACATGTGTGAAACTGTGACATCATCTGTTCTATTTGGGTGTCCATACACTACCAAGTACAGTGTCAATGCACTAACTGTTTCATACGAACAATGCCCCAGTGTCTTTGGTGAAGTAACTGCAACACTTCTTTTTGCGTAGCTTTGGGGATCAACACACATGACTATCCACTGTCATTTTGGACAAGAATCACACCTTGCTGTATAACAGATGTGCAGAGTATCAACATATGACAGAGTTCTTTATGCTAATGCAATGAACAAGGCCAAGATGTGCGAATGTATTTTAGCAGAATGTTCAAATCTGAATCAGCTTCCGTGGCCTGTGCAAATTTCCTATAGTTCAGGGGAAAAGATTGAATCAATTCAGAATCCTTAGCATCGATGTGACAACAAGATGCAGCAGAAGCCTGTGCCAGGGCCAATCAGAAGGCATGAAAGCGTATCCACATTAACATGCTGAGCTGTTGGACGATACACAATATAGTACTGATATTGAGACAACAACAAAGACCATCTTTGCAAATTTTGGGGCAGTTCATACAGGAACCAGCTTCATCAGATGAAACAAGAACTGCAAAGGCTTGTGATCCGTTTACTAAGTAGAATTTTCTGCCATACAAATAGTGGTGGAATTTGATGACACCATACACAATAGCTAATGCCTTTTTCTCTATTTGTAAGTAGTTACACTGAGCTTTGGACAACATTTTTGATGCAAATGCAATAGTCCTGTCTTTATCACTAAATCTGTGTGAAAGCACTGCACTGATTCTGTAAGAAGCATCAACTTGCAACACAACTGATTTGTCAGGATCAAAGTGAACCAAGCATCAATCACTGAGCAATGCATTTTTAAGTTTTTGAAAAGCTTCTTGGCACTCATCTGTCCAAACAAGGGGATGTTTTTGTGATGCAAGCGAGCTGCGAATTGTGCAGCATTTGGTATGAACTGAATATAATATTTCATTTTCCCAAAGACTGACTGCAATTCTGTGACATTTTGTGGAACTGGCAGGTCACATGCAGCTAACAAATGTGACTGAAGAGGATGTATGCCTTGACTGCTTATGACATGACCAATATACTGCAACTCAGGTTTAAAACAAATCACACTTGTCCAGTCTACACTTTAGTCCTGCATCTGATAATGCATGAAACAAAGCACGCAAATTTGCAATGTGTTCTTTAGGTGTATGACCTGTTATGACAATATTGTCCAAACAGTTTGAACAGGTTGACACTTGAGCTGTCAGCTGTTCCAAATTTCATTGAAAAATTCTGGGTGTGAAGCAGTTCCAAAAGGCAAACGCAAATATTTAAACAAGCGCAAATGAGTGTTCACATCACGTATTGTTTGAGATTCCTCATCTAGTGGTATTTGAAGGTATGCATAGCACAAATCAATTTTTGAAAAGTAGGAACCAGGGCTTAATCTGTCCATGAGGTCCTCTGGATGTGGCAATGGATTAGCATCAATCAGTTTGTGGATTGACTGTAGACTTAAAGTCAACACAGAGGTGAATTCAACCTGAAGGTTTGGGGAGCAAAACCAGTGGACTTGCCCATTGTCTTGCTTGTATGGGTGCAATAGCTGCGCTGTCTTGCAATTCTTTAAGTTCAGCAGCTACTTTGTCCCGTAATGCAATGGGAACAGGTCTGACCAGGCAAAATTTTGGCTGAGCATTGTCTTTCATAGTAATTTGTACAACAAAATTGTTAGCCTTGCCTCAACCTTTAGAAAAGAGTTCCGGGAATTCTTTCAGAAAGCTAGCTACACAGTCTTTGACACTGAACTCAGTCACTGGCAACACAATGTCCTGAATTTTAAAGCCAAACAAATCAAACGAATCAAGGCTAAATATGTGATTCTTCAGCTTCTCCCAGCATATTTCTTTCTCGAACAGTCCACGGGTCTACTGTCAGTCCATAGTGTCCAACGGGCACAATATTTCAGCGATCAGACATGTGTGCTGACAAACTGAGCTCCTGAGGGCGGGCCACCACAGATGCTGACACCAGCCTCTCAGTGACTGCCGACACGCGGCCGCGGACCGCGGAGAGAATGCCTCGCGGGGAAAGGGGATTTAGGCCACCAGCCCTCAGAGGTCAGTTTGTCAGCGCACCTGACGGTGGCAACATGTCTGATTGCCGAAATATTGTGCGCATTAGACACTATGGACCAGCAGTACACCTGTGGACTGTTCGAGCAAGGCTAAATATGTTCTCATAATCATGTGATTGTTGTTGTTGTTGTTGTTGTTGTCTTCAGTCCTGAGACTGGTTTGATGCAACTCTCCATGCTACTCTATCCTGTGCAAGCTTCTTCATCTCCCAGTACTTACTGCAACTTACATCCTTCTGAATCTGCTTAGTGTATTCATCTCTTGGTCTCCCTCCACACTGCCCTCCAATGCTAAATTTGTGATCCCTTGATGCCTCAGAACATGTCCTACCAACCGATCCCTTCTTCTTGTCAAGTTGTGCCACAAACTCCTATTCTCCCCAATTCTATTCAGTACCTCCTCATTAGTTATGTGATCTACCAATCTAATCTTCAGCATTCTTCTGTAGCACCACATTTCAAAAGCTTCTATTCTCTTCTTGTCCAAACTATTTATCATCCATGTTTCACTTCCATACATGGCTACACTCCATACAAATACTTTCAGAAACGACTTCCTGACACTTAAATCTATACTCGATGTTAACAAACTTCTCTTCTTCAGAAATGCTTTCCTTGCCATTGCCAGTCTACATTTTATATCCTCTCTACTTACAAGGGAACCTCCCCATCGCACCCCCCTCAGATTTAGTTATAAGTTGGCACAATGGATAGACCTTGAAAAACTGAACACAGATCAATCAAGAAAACAGGAAGAAGTTGTGTGGAACTATGAAAAAAAATAAGCAAAATATACAAACTGGGTAGTCCATGAGCATAGGCAACATCAAGGACATGCAAGTGCAGGAGCGCCGTGGTCCCGTGGTTAGCGTGAGCAGCTGCAGAACGAGAGGTCCTTGGTTCAAGTCTTCCCTCGAGTGATGAGTTTAAGTTTTTATTTTCAGAAATTATCAAAGTTCAGGCACTCACACATAATCAACTTCGCTCTCCAAAATTCCAGGACATGTTCAGATTTGCTTGGACTTATGCAGGATTTGACAGTCTACACACGGAAAAATTTGAAAACGCTAAAAACATATGTTTTGACAGAGCACAGTGTAAACTGTGCGACTGTGAAACTGTTGCATTCATTTGTTGCAGTTTATATGACAAACTCTTATGTTTTCATCACTTTTTGGGAGTGATTATCACATCAACAAGAAAACCTAAATTGGGCAAGTTAGAAGAAGCTTTTTACCCATTCACCAAGTGTACAAGTTAGGTGGGTCGACAACATGTTCCTGTCATGTGACGCACATGCTGTCACCAGTGTCTTATAGAATATATCAGATGTGTTTACCTTTGGAGGTATCGTTTGACCTATGACCTTGTGATCAAATGTTTTCGGTTCCCAGAGGCACGTCCTTTCGTCTACTAATCGCACGGTTTTGTGGTGCGGTCGCAAAATATAGACACTAAACTTATTACAGTGGACAGAGACATCAATGAACGAACGGACAGATCATAACTTTGTGAAAATAAAGAAAGTAAACTTTTCACTTGAGGGAAGACTTGAACCAATGACCTCTCATTTCGCAGCTGCTCACGCTAACCACGGGACCACGGCGCTCCTGAGCTCATATCCTCCTTGATGTTGCATATCTTGCGTATGGACTACTTAGTTTGTATATTTTGCTTATTTTTTCGTAGTTCCACACAACTTCTTCCTGTTTTCTTGATTGATCTGTGTTCAGTTTTTCAAGGCCTATCCACTGTGACAACTTATAACTAAATATGAGGGGGGTGCGATGGGGAGGTTCGCTTGTTAGACCATCATCAGTTATTTTGCGGCCCAAATAGCAAAACTCCTTTACTACTTTAAGTGTCTCATTTCCTAATCTAATTCCCGCAGCATCACCCGACTTAATTCGACTACATTCCATTATCCTTGTTTTGCTTTTGTCGATGTTCATTTTATATCCTCCTTTCAAGACACTGTCCATTCCATTCAACTGCTCTTCCAAATCCTTTGCTGTCTCTGACAGAATTACAATGTCATCGGCAAACCTCAACATTTTTATTTCTTCTCCATGGACTTTAATACCTACTCTGAATTTTTCTTTTCTTTCCTTTACTGCTTGATCAATATGCAGATTAAATAACATCGGGGACAAGCTACAACCCTGTCTCGCTCCCTTCCCAAACACTGCTTCCCTTTCACACCCCTCGACTCTTATAACTGCCATCTGCTTTCTGTACAAATTGTAAATAGCCTTTCGCTCCCTGTATTTTACCCCTGCCACCTTCAGAATTTGAAAGAGAGTATTCCAATCAACATTGTCAAAAGCTTTCTCTAAGTCTACAAATGCTAGAAACATAGGTTTGCGTTTCCTTAATCTTTCTTCTAAGATAAGTTGTAGGGTCAGTATTGCCTCATGTGTTCCAACATTTCTACGGAATCCAAACTGATCTTCCCCGAGGTCAGCTTCTATCAGTTTTTCCATTCGTCTGTAAAGAATTCGTGTTAGTATTTTGCAGCTGTGACTTATTAAACTGATAGTTCAGTAATTTTCACATCTGTCAACACCTGCTTTCTTTGGGATTGGAATTAACATTCTTCTTGAAGTCTGAGGGAATTTCGCCTGTCTCATACATCTTGCTCACCAGATGGTAGAGTTTTGTCATGACTGGCTCTCCCAAGGCTGTCAGTAGTTCTAATGGAATGTTGTCTACTCCCGGGGCCTTGTTTCGACTCAGGTCTTTCAGTGCTCTGTCAAACTCTTCACGCAATATCATATCTCCCATTTCATCTTCATCTACATTTTCCTCCATTTCCATAATACTGTCCTCAAGTACATCGCCCTTGTATAGACCCTCTATATACTCCTTCCA
This sequence comes from Schistocerca nitens, assembly GCF_023898315.1. NCBI lineage: Eukaryota > Metazoa > Arthropoda > Insecta > Orthoptera > Acrididae > Schistocerca > Schistocerca nitens. The sequence continues at coordinate 1,011,744,376 of NC_064614.1, forward strand.
CCTTCCTGCTTTCCCTTCTTTGTTTAGAACTGGGTTTCCATCTGAGCTCGTGATATTCATACAAGAGGTTCTCTTTTCTCCAAAGGTCTCTTTAATTTTCCTGTAGGCAGTATCTATCTTACTCCTAGTGAGATAAGCCTCTACATCTTTACATTTGTCCTCTAGCCATGCCTGCTTAGCCATTTTGCACTTCCCGTCGATCTTATTTTTGAGACTTTTGTATTCCTTTTTGCCTGCTTCATTTACTGCATTTTTATATTTTCTCCTTTCATCAATTAAATTCAATATTTCTTCTGTTACCCAAGGATTTCTACTAGTTCTCGTCTTTTTACCTACTTGGTCCTCTGCTGCCTTCACTACTTCATCCCTCAAAGCTACCCATTCTTCTTCTACTGTATTTCTTTCCCCTGTTCCTGTCAATTGTTCCCTTATGCTCTCCCTGAAACTCTGTACAACCTCTGGTTCTTTCACTTTATCCAGGTCCCATCTCCTTAAATTCCCACCTTTTTGCAGTTTCTTTAGTTTTAATCTACAGTTCATAACCAATAGATTGTGGTCAGTGTCCACATCTGCCCCTGGAAATGTAGCACAGTGATTGTAGCACAGTGAAAGTCACAGTTCATGTATGTGAGCAATACATGGCAGGCAAAGTACATTTTCCGAGAATGGAATGTCTTGTCCATTATAAACCATCAGGTGCATGCTAGTTTTAGACAGGTGTGGGGAGCCTAATAGTTCATATGTATTACAATTCAGCAATGTAACAGAGGCACCCATGTCCAACTGAAATTTCACACATTTTCCACTAAGATTCAAATGAACAAAAAGTTTGTTGGACTGGCATTGCACTGAAGAAACTGTTTGTTTACTAGGGTTGCTAATGCCCATAGCAGGCTTTGAATATACTGCATTGATTACATGAGCCTTGTGACTAGATTTTTGAGAGGGGGCAGAATTCCTATGTTTGTTCCGTTGCAAACATATGGATTGTATGTGAATTTTCTTGCCACAAGCATAACACTGTGCTTGTCTGGATGGGCAGTCTTGGTGTTTGTGCTGTAAATAGTACTGAGGGCATGACTTAATTCTGTTCGCCTGTTTAGAGACCTGTTTATGTGACTTGGTGCATGCATGCTGTTGCTTCCTACTGGGCCAGTCGTTAGCAAGGGATGACTCAACCCAGCAGATTAGTGGTTGCTCAAATTTATTGGCCACTATGGCATTTGAATCATACCGATCTAGAATTTGCACTATGTGCTGAAAGGATGGATCTGACTGTTTCAAAATCTGTTGTCTAAGTTTGACATCAGTTACATTGTACATAATCACATCATGCAACATAACATCTGAACATAAAGCACCACAAGCACATTTAAATTTGCATTTCCTCATCATACTCTGCAGATCTATTACCCACTCATGTTAAGTTTGTTCTGACCATTCCTTGCAATGAAATAAATGGTACCTAGCTACCACCACATTCACTTGCTGGTCATAATAGTTAGTTAGAGAATCTGATATAGGAGCGTTCACTCAGAGTGCCATTAGGAAACAATTTCTGAATGAGGTGAAAGACTGCACTTCCTACTGTTGACAAAAAGTAATGTAGTTTCATAGTACCTGATACGTTGAGAGCAATGATGTGGGCTTTATACTGTTCCAACCACTCGAGCCATTCCTCTTCTTCTTCATTAAACTGGTGAAAAGGTGGTATGGCACTCAGGGCTACAGTTGATGCCTTTGGTGCAGCATTGGTGTTTGATTGGTGAGTAGCTGCTGTACTATGTTTAGCATGAAACTGAAACATCTGTGTTAACTGTGTTGCATCTATCACTTGCAGCTATGGTGCCTGAGCAGGGGTGGGATAGTTGGGTTACTCACTTTGGAATAGGCAAATGCAGTGAACAGACAGTGCAAGCAAGAAAAATAAGCGCACAAGCAAAGAAAATTTCTGAATCGCAAAAAAACAGGTAAAACACATAAACACACTCCTACAACGAAAAGACAAGGTATAATTGAGGTGCCAACAAAACACAAAAACGCACAACAGAAAAAAAAAAAAATTTGGTAGCCAGGCACAGGGTTGTCGCATTGGTGTTTGTTCACCTCCTCGTCACCAAATATGTGATGTCTAGGAATCCTGAAGGCTCGGTTCACTAGACAAACATGCAAACAAATTGTATTAATGAGTTTTATTACAATAAGAAGATACAATACTTAACTTTTCCAATTACACAGGTGTGTCACAAGCAAAGGGCGACATACAAAATAATTGATCTTCTTCAATATAGACAATGCCAAGTCGGTGCTACATAGAGAGTAAAAGTGAAGTTGCTAGAGTTGATGCTGCTATTGAACTGGGTCATATTGACACTACTATAGAACTGGGTCATGCTGACACTACTATAGAATTGGGCTATCACCAGTTGGTTGCAGCACTCATGTCCTCTTCATATCGGGGCCACTGTTCACATTGTTGTCCTGGAGGGAGGTCCGGCCAGTGTGCTATTGGCTGACTTCTTCTCACAGCCTTCTCTTCCCTGTCATTCCTGGCCAGCGTGCTGGCACTTGACTTTATGCCATAACACTTTCTAAGTTTAAACAATGGAATTTCTAGGTTGGAATATCAACAATATAAGGAAAAAATAGATTCTACTCACTGTAAAGCTGACCCTGTTTGATTTACTTGCATGTTACAAATTATTGATGACCTGTTTACAATAATGGATGCTTCGATATTCAAAACACATCATGCATGCAGGTGAGGCAGTATTCTGTGTAATATATTAATAAGTACTGATCTGTCTCACACTTACCTCTTTCTTAAAAGTATCAGAAAAGATTATTTATGCAAGGATTGAAACACACTACCTCAAAATAAGACATTTTTGGATTTTGAAAGGGTGTCTCCAAAGAACACACCATATGTCAGTCACAAACCAGATTACATAAAATTTAAATGACAAAATACAGGGTGTCCCACTCAAGCCTCCCTGATTTCTAGGAGAGAAAAACCACAGTAGATACGACAGTGAAAAATGCACCACATTGTAGAGCATCTCAAAGAATTTATATTCCTGCATCAGAAGTGCCAAGTATCATTGCCAGAGTGCAGCATGCTCGCATGAAGTGAAAATGGTGACTCCACAGCAGCACGCACGCAGTAGTGTGGTTTGCAGAAACAAAATCGCTGATTACTGTGCAAAGAAATTATTGTTGTGTGTATGAATGTGATCCACCTGATGTGAAAGCAATTAAGGAATGGTATAGGAAGTTCCTGGCAACAGGAAGTGTTCTGAAACATTCTGGCAGTGCACATTATGGAGTTTCAAAAGAGAAAGTGGAGTCCATCAGACAAACGTTTCTTAGAAGCCCATGTAAGTCAATTCGTCAAGCATCTAGGCAACTTGATGTACCTTGATCAACATTGCAACATTTCACCAGTATCTTTGTATGTGTGTGCTTAGAAAGTGCAAATTCTGCAACATCTGACGCCGAACAACAAACCATGCTGACAACAGTTTGCTGTGGATATGCTGCAGCGTATTGATGTGGATGCCAGCTTCCTGGAAAGATATTTATTCTCAGATGAGGCAACCTTTTATCTATCAGGAAGGATTAATAGGCTTAATGTTCATATTTGGGGTTTGCAAAATCTGCACATTATTATTGAACATGTTCGTTATAGCCCTAAACTCAAAGTCTGGTGCGGGCTAATGCACGACAGGGTTATTGGACCGTTCTTCTTTGTGGAACAAACAATGAATGAGTCAGTGTATGTGGACATGTTGGAGCAGTCTGTGTACCCTCAGATACAAGACTTGCAACCCAACATCATTTTTCAACAAGATGGAGCTCCGCTGCATTGGTCAACGGCTGTTCGCAAGTTACTGGATAGGAAATTTCCAAATCGTCGGATCGGATGCAGAGGACCCATTGCCTGGCCACCACATTCACCTGAGATTATGCCACTTGATTTCTTCATGTTGGGATTTGTGAAGGACTGTGTGTATGCTACCAAGGTGGACAACATTCCTACATTGCGACACTGTATCACTAATGCAATTGCAACAATAATAGAGGAAATGTTACAAAGAACTTGGCAAGAAATTGAATATAGACTTGATATTCTTCCTGCTAAGTGTTTCACATGTAGAGGTATATTAATGATAAAGAAATAAATTCTTTGTGATGCTCTACAATGTGGTGCATTTTTCATTGTCATTTCTAATGTGTTTTTTTTTTTCCCCTGGGTCTTTGAAATCAGGGAGGTTTGAGTGGGACACCCTGTATTACCTACAGATATTTTCTGTGACTTGTCAAATGCATTTGATTGTGCAGCTCACAGCACTCTCCTAGAGAAGTCTTGCTGTAAACTAATTTTAATCCTATCTAACTAAATGAATCTAGAGAGAAAGGAATTTAATGTAATCTCTCGTGTTTTCTTGGTGCAATTGATTAACAAATGGCTGAGGCAGTCATCAAAATATTGTGCGTAACATGGAAATGATGACTTGTCAGAACACCCAGAAGCACACAGTTAGATTTAACATAGATAATTATAAATGAAGGGAAGGGAAAAAAAGTAGCTAGAGATAGTCACATTGATGGTCAGCACACTGTCATAGCTTTCACTGAGAAGTTGTACATAATTGTGAAACTGGTGTGTTACACATTAACCCACCAAGACAGCTACATTAGTTAAAGTGCCACTTCCAGGATGGGGAGTACACACAGATTAAATCAACCAAGAGTCTGACCAAGCTGGATGTGGCTTTAGGTGATTTACCACACCTGACTAGGTAAATACTGGATTGGTACCCAATTCCAGCCACATTAATCAATCTGCAAACATTTAGAAAATTTTTGCACACTTTCGCAAGAATAACACTACATGCAGATATTTATGAGGGTGGTTTGAAAATATCACAGAACTGAATAGAAAAAAAGTACTTCCATCACTGAAACGTTTCTTATTTTTCAATGTAGTCTCCTTGTAGATTAATGCACTTGGTCCAGTGACATTCCAGTGCCTTGATCCTATCTTGAAAATGAGTTTCCTCCATGCCTGCAAAATAGTTGTCAACTCCAGCTATCGGTTCTTTGTCTGAAGTGAATCTTCATCCACCAAAAAAAAAATTTCCTTAGTTCTTGTAATTTTGCTGTCGCGATGACATGTGTGTGGGCACTCATTGTCTTGATGGAAGATGACTTTCTTCCTTGTTAAACCTGGCGTGTTTTCATGTATATTTTGTTGCAATTTGTCAAGGAGGTTAGCATAGTCTTCTCCAGTAATTGTTTGCCCAGTGCAGAGATAATCTACACACAGAATCCCCTCCACATCCCCCAGGACACTGATGCCATGACCTTTCCCGCCAAAGGAATTGTCTTTGCTTTCTTAGGTGGCTGAGAAGCAGTATGTTTCCACTGCTTTGACTGTTGTTTTGTCTCTCGGGTATAGTAGTGCACCCAAGTTTCATCTTTGGTCATAAACTGGAGCAAAAAATCTTGTTTTTTTCTCCTAAAATGGGCAAAACATTCTTCTGAGATGTCCATTCTCATGCATTTCTGTCCAACGTCGAGAGTCATGGCACCCATCTTGCAGATAATTTTTTTATTTCAAATTCTTCAGTTAAAATGCAATATACCCTTTCAGATGACATCTGGCAAGCATGAGCAATTTCATGCACTTTCTGTTGGTGATCCTCCATGACCATTTTGTGCACTTTTGCAATGATTTCTGGAGTAGTGACACATCTTGACCGACCACTGCGCGGATCGTCATCTAAGCTCTCCTGGCCAAATTTAAATTCATTTTTCCACTTGGAAACAGTTGAATATGAAGGAGCAGAGCCCCCCAGTGTATTCTGAAAATTGGCATGAATGTCCTTTGCTCCCATACCTTTCTTTACGCAGTACTTTATCACTGCTCAAATCTTTGATTTTTTCCATCTTCACAAATCACTATGCAGGAACAACAGCAGAGCCACATCACCACATCCAAGAGCACTGATGTGGCATGTGTTTACAGGCAAAAGTCCAATGAATATCATATGAACAACTCCATACTGGGGGGGGGGGGGGGGGGGGGGCATAGGGGTGGCAACAGGAAGGGCATCTGGTCACCCCATAATGGAAAATCCATTAATGACCAGCCAACCCTATGCAGATGTGGAACAAAGGTACAAGTAAAAGAACAACTGCATCACAGATCATAATGATAGGTTGTAATTATGGTATATGTAACGTTGAAATAACTGAGCTAAATTGAACTCTGCTGGATGTACACAGAGCTGACCTGATAGAAAAATACTTTTGACACACCCTCCCATTTATAGTTAAATATGTAGTTGAACATTGTTATAAATTAAAAAAACACACACACATCATGAGATGATGTAAAATAGCACATCATATAACAATTGGAGAAACATTTAAAGTTTTTAAATACTTACCTCACACAACTGTCTCACTGTCATATTTTGATGAAGGATTCAGGAAACTATACCAACTATGGAATGAAACTGTGACTTTCATGCCACATCATGTTTTTTCAATGTAGGATAACATGGATTGTGCATCAAAAACATCATAGACAAACTTCTTTCGTAACAGACTTGCCATTGATGCTTAAATGATTGTATAACAGTAACAGTTGTTATACAGGGTGTCCGAAAAGTTTTTCCCTGATTACATAAATTGATAACTCAGGCTAGAAGTAAGATGCAAATATGAAACTGATGTCTAATTGTTTACAAACTATCAAAGTTTTTCTCGCACATCAGTAAACTTCCACATGAGCACCCTTGGTAGCACATAGCACATCTAGGCCATATACAATTTCCGTCCACACATTAGCCAACATCACTGGAGGGGTCGATTCAACGACTGTGGTTATCTGTTGCCGCAGGGTTTCAAGATCTGGTACACGTGTTCGGTAGACCTCATCCTTGACATAACCCCATAAAAAGTATTCTAATGGGGTTAGGTCAGGAGAGTGTGGAGGCCAAACCATTGGCCCATCACGACCAATCCATCGCCCAGGAAAGGTCATATCGAGATAGGCACGGACGTCCAAACCCCCATGAGGCAGTGCACCGTCATGCTGAAACAAGACATCAGGGTGATACTGAAGCAGCTAAGGAACAGCATGCAGTTGCAACATGTCCAGATACGCTGCAGATGTGATGGTAGCCTCAGCAAAGAAGAATAGCCCGATAATTCGATCGTGCAATAGCACGCACCAAACATTCACCTTTGGACTGCCTCTGGTGCACTCCATGACCTCGCCAGGAGGTTGTGATCCTCAAATGTGCACATTATGACGATTCATTACTCCACTGACAAAAAAGGTCGCTTCATCGGAAAAGGCAATTCAACTGAGATAACCATCATCATCCTCAATATGTGATAGCATTTGGACCATAAAGTCATATCGACGTGTACTGTCATTGGGCAACAAGGCCTGAGCGATTTGCACTTTGTATGCATGAAACAATAAACGTTTGTGTAGAATGTCATGGAGAGAGCTTTTTGGCATCTGTAATTCATGGGAGGCCCTGCACACCGACTTCTTCGGACTTCGCAGAAAAGGTTTCCTTACAGCTTCCACCCTGTCTGCTGAGGTTCTTGGTCAACCAGACCTCGGAAGGTCAGTAACCGATCCTGTGTTCTTGAACTTCTCATACCAGGCTTTAATGCTCCTGACATCAGGTGGATTCCTTCCAAATGTTGTCTGGAAGTGTCTCTCCACTGTGGTTGGTGATTGTGTCTCATGGTACCACAGGACACACTGTGCCTTCTCCTGATTGGTTAACATGGCTTCTTGGGCACTGCATCTCATCCACTACTTATGTACTGTGAACCTAAAACAGAAAAAAAAACTTTGATAGTTGTAAATAATTCAACACAAGTTTCATATTTGTATCTTACTTCTATCCTGAGTTATCAATTTATGTAATCAGGGAAAGTCTTTTCGGACACCCTGTACATGCTATTACCATCAGTATATTAATAAACTTACAATGGAAAATTAACTATTCATGTAATTTTTGTATGTTTACATATTCTGTATACAAGCAAAAACTCTGCGATGGTAATTTTGAATTATTTTTTCTATCCAAAAATGTATAAATTTATATATCTGAACAATTAATTATGAATATTAATTTCATAAGACTGGACACATTCAAGATGGGAGAAAAGCAACCTAAATTTTCAATTTAAACCATATTTTTCTGTATCACAATATAGGCAAATAAATATTAATTTCACAGACAAAGTTTTTATAGTTCTTAATTGCCTTAATTTATAGATATTCTAAGACTAAGGCTCTATTAATTTATGAGCAGAAAGGTTTCTAAAGTCATAAATACTTGATTTGTTTATATATTGAATAAGCAGCCATCATGTTTTATATTATTTTTGTGAAAATACTGTGATGGAAATTTTAGCCAAACTATTGCTTTAAATAATTGTATTGACATTAAAATGAAAAAATAGTCTGAACTGCAACATATTTACTTAAATTTTTTGGTTTCTACACTTTTGTAATTTGATATATGAAATTAGATGATGACACTGCTGTCTACAAGTCATTAAATTACTTTAAATGATCTTAAATAGCATTTAAAACACATAAGGAAGGAACAAATTGCCATTAACCAATAAAAATATGATATATTGAGTACTCATCATAGGTACTGCATAGTACAACTGAAAAGTGTATCTCCCCACTCCCAGTATCAGTTAATTCATTAGATAACTCTCTTAACTTGACAGTTACACTTCAACCTGCAACACAAGGACACCATGTGCTGAGAGCAGCCAGCAAATTAAGGTCATTTTGCTCACTCTGGGCCAGAGGTTCACAATCTTAAAATGGCCACTGCCATAGTTTCAATAACAAATAAAAACTTTGGGTATATTTGTTCATTATTACTATTCTTATTACTATTATTGTTGTTGTTGTTGTTATACATGTTCAGGAAAAAAATAAAAATGTGTCCCTGATCTACTTCAATAAGGCCATCATCAGTGTTGCTAGAACTACACATTTGTATGACACATCTCCCCTTTCAAATTACAATATTCATATTTAGAAATATTCATATTTAGAAATGTGTTACACATTTTATTTGCTTGCTGAACCTCCCATGTTGAGTTCATATGTTGTCATTGATCCCTAAATGTGGTCTGTCATTTACATGAACCTGTTCAACATTTGGTTCCAGTGCTGACATGGACTACAGTCTAGCCTCTGTTCAGTAATGTCAACTCCTCCAATGAGTTCATCTGGAAAGTCAAAGTTGTAGTCTCCATCCTTTTCAGTTGTCTTCACCAAATGGAAACAATTCCTTCATATTGTTTGTTAGCCATTTTGATGATGTAAGAATGAGCTAAACTGCAATTTTCCTTTACTTGCCAATACCTGCTTTACCTTCCTTCTTTAATTCGGGAATACCTCGTGCCTAGTGATGACTGCCATCGTAATTTTTTCATTTATTCAGTTTCCTTCTTCCCATTTTCAGACAATCTTTATGTTCAGGTATCATAGATACCACAGTCTGCATTCACCTACCATCTATTGCTGGTTGGAACTAATTGAAGAGTGACATTGCACTGTATCTTTGTAATCACTATAGCCATCATCACTCTTCATGAGACAATATTAACAATTTTCATCAACCTATTGCTCTGCGATAACTTTGGGCTATTTTTTATGTGCTTCAAAGAACAATATCTTGCAGGCTGTAAATGCTGATGTGAGTAATGGTTGAAATGAGTCCTGAAGTTACTCACAACTTTCTCATGTACTGTGACTTCAAAATATGAGCATTAAATGTTTGCCAACCTCTGACTCATCCACAGAATGCAACAGTACAATTTCTGGATAATGGGATAGAAGGTTACAAGCAAATACCAGTTTTCATATAACTTGAATAAATCAACTGCAACTTGCTGCTATGGCTGTTGTGAAAATTCCTATTGGATAAGGATCTCAACTGATTATTAGTTTTCATGGTGCATTGTGGTCACTGTTTCAGTTTCATTTGAAATTCTTGGCCATATACGAATTGTCATTTCATTGCTTTGAATTTTGTAACACATTATTCTCAAATTTTTTTTTAAATGTTGCTTCAGTGATTTGTAAGCAAACATTTGAAAAAAAATCAAAATTTTGTGTTTTTCTCACTGTTGGAAGGAAGGAAGGATGATCAGAGTTTAATGTCCCATTGACAATGAGGTCATTAGAGACAGAGCACAAGATTGGATTACTGAAGGATGGGGATGGAAAACAATGATACCCATTGCAAATGAACCATCTTGACATTTGTCTTAAGCAATTTGGGGAAATCATGGAAAACCTAAATCTGGATGACTGGATACTGATTTGAATGGCCTCCTCCCAAATGCAAGTCCAGTCTTGGTAGCCACCGCGAGAAGAAGAGCTCTGACAGCTGACAGCGCAGTTGCTAGTATTCGACACGGACAGGCAGTGAGCAAGCAGCGGTTGCCCAGCACTACGCTAACACTGGGGCATTGCTATGGTAATGTAAACAAAAGCTCACGATTTGATTGGCCGTCACGGATGTGCGAAGCACATGCACCAAGGCCGCGTCAACTGTCAAAGCTCTTCTCTCGCTGTACGCACTGTAGCTTGGTGCTCACAATTGGTAGTTTGTGTTCTGTTTCTTAGCAATTTGTAGAATGTCCATTTTATTCTCTAACTGCATTGTTTCAAAATCAGTTTTAGGAGGATTTAGTAGTTGACTTTTAAATAGTTACTGGAGACCTCAAACATTGTTTTACCATGAGAAGTTAATCTTCTGTGCTGTAAACATATGTTTGTCTTAAATATGTTGAACAGTAGTCTGTTCCCCTAAAAAATTCTTAATAGTTTTTATGCAAGGACACATTTTTGAAGTATCTGACTAGTTGAGTATGTCAGGCAATTTCATAAGTGTAATAAATAAATATAAAATAAATGGAATACAATTTTTGTCTTAAAGCCTACCACAAATGATAGCTTTCCCCTCCCCATGAAATACATTACAAAACCATAATCTTCGCACAAAATTTACTTGATGAATAGAAGCAGTGAGCTTGGTAGTTCTTCTTGCACTTTTCTGCAGAAATTAACAATACATTGCATCCATGTCAAAGTACCTTATTTCAATGCATGTCAACTCTCAGTCACAGCATTACAACCATTGCTCTACCTCACATAAATTTCTACACAGTATCACACAGATACAGCACGTATAAAATACTAACCGATGATCTCTGGCATGAGGGTTGCATAAGATCCCATATCCACACCCTGCTCTACTTTATTGTTTTAAAATTAAGCTGAATTTAGATTTATAATAGACTACACATACAAAATCAAATAAGCAAGCAGTAGAATTCAACCTAATCATAACAAGTCAGATGATAAAATCTGTCATGTATTACCTTGAACTTACCTCAGTCTCTCAGCCAGGTGAGTCTACTGTTGAAATTATTGCTTGTTAATTTATGTGTGATATGGACAGTCATGCCTTCTTTATATAGCTGTGAGTTTTATCATGATTTTACCCTTCATTAATCTCTTCCATTTTGAATGTGATGTAAAGAAAAAGAAGAATATTCATGTTTTTAGGTAACCTTTCTTTATGAGTGGATCACTTTGCATCCATCTCCACTGAAGAATAAAACTGAAATCAACTTGTACAAATGCATTTAATGTTATTATTTATGAAACAACATAAGGCAATTTTTTTTCTTGTAAAATCAGAATCATTCTTTTTTTCTCTCAGTACCTATTGCAACAGCACAATTTAAATCCCTGTCTTCCCTGTTCTACATGTTTTCTTTTATATACTGCTAATACAACTTTGTTTCTGTCAACAGATGCTAAGGACATAATGGCAGACTGTCCAAGCTGGATGTCACTGGAAAGTGCTCACCACTTCCTGCAGTTGGCCATAGCCTCATATGGATGGCCATTTGTGATGTACCGCTATCCAGTAACAGGAATTTGTCGTCTTACCCCAAAGATGACTTGCTGTGCTTGCTTTAGGTATATTTCATCAGCATTTGTTTTCAAGACATTTGAGTATGTATCAGTTAACTTAATAAAAAGATGAGAAAGTGGAATTGACCGACCATTGAATTTTTGGACACATTGTTAGCTAGGTCATAAAACAAATGATGTACATGGCTTTGCACATTCTTACCTTCCTTTTATCAGCTCCAAACTTCTCTCTACTTTTAACTTTAGTTACATTTACAGAATACATACCATTGACTTGTGTCCTATATGGCTTTATTCTCTTCTGTCACTCCCCTGCATGAGGCCAATTTCCTCCTAGCTTCTTGTTTATTTTATCTCCGTATTAACTGCTCAGTATTCACCTGCATGCATAGGCATTATCTCTACCACTCGCTCATTGTATGCTTTATTCCTTCCCCATCACACTCATATCTTACCCATCTGAGTGAGAGCTATATGATACAGAAGTCGTATTATGTAACAGCTCTGTTGAAAACTCTGTGTAGTCCTCCTCATGCAGCTGAAAACGCTAGAACATTTTGTCAAATACATCTCTGATTCAACATCTCTGACTGATTAACATCAATCTCCACTAGCCTGTCCTATATACACCTTTCTCCCTTCCCGAAGTCCCAGCATGCTCCAGCTGCTCCCCACCACTTCACTTTTGTTTGATTTATCTTTCCATCAATCTACATCCACACATTCTCTCTGTGGGCTCCTCATTCCTGTATTCTGCCCCCCTCCCCTTACCCACCCATGCTGAACGCGCACCATCTACTGTACTGTAAACAGTGTGTGTGACTTTCTCCATCTGAATGTTCCAGGGTTAGCTCACCTGTGCAACATTCATATCACCCTCTTCCTTGGTCTCTCAACTATTTCAATGTTCAACATGTCAATTATGTGGTCAGTGATTATTCCTTCCATTGACAGTAAAGCTTTCATAGCTGAGTCACAAGCCATATGGTTTTTTCTAAAGGACTGATAGCTACACTGTTACAGTGCATTTGAAAACTACATCAGTGATCTATTGCACTCAGTGGTCCATTTCTTCTGGCCCTAGTCTAAGACAAGGCCTTATAGTATTTATCCTCGATATAAACAAATCTAATGCATTTTTATTTGGTTATGTATTAGCAAAACAATGTTTGCTAACACAGTGAGGAAGTGATCATTGAATTTGGTGCCCAGTGATGTTATTCTGTCATCATTTTTATCACACTTACTATATGAAAACTCTTTTTCATTTACCTCACAGTTTAAAACTGTAATAGGACTTCCATTCTTTGCAGACATTCTGCTATAGGTTATCATTGAAAAAGATTGGTTTCTATTGATTTGCAAAAGTGAAATTTAATGGAAAGACCTTGAGCAGACAAATAAAAACCAAAACGATGTCTAACATAACTCACTTCTGATCATTTGTTCTGATAAATAGTTTTCTGAATATGATGTGCAAACAATGTAAGATTAATAAAGAGTTTTTCAATTAAATAATGATCCTTTTTTTTCCAGGCAGAAGGCTGTTACCATACAGGAAGACAATTGTTGTTTGTGCCATTTTGCTGGTGTAAGGTACATGTCTGAACTAGACACTGAAGATATATTGTTTGCATCATTTGAAAATGAGTTATTCCAGGTAAAAAAAAATCAATTACAATGTTTCTTTGTTCAACTGATCAGCTCATCATGAACAGCACACCTTTGAAAATAGCAAAGTGGTATTTAGTGCTTCGGGAGGAAGGCAGCTTACCACTCACAACACAGACACATTGTGTGAAATTCCTTGGGGTACAGCTGGATAACTAAACATAAAGCACCTCTCATTGTGTGCATTGACCTTAGACCTGAGTGTTGTCTCATTTTATTTTTTTAAGTCTTTGTTGTTTATGGAATTATTTTCCTGTGAGTCAACCTAAAGTAAATAAAGTGTTTATACCAGCAGAAGCGAGTACTAAGAATATTGTGTAAAGTAGATAACTCTATGTTTTGGAGAAGTCTTTTTAAATAGCTTGGAATTTTGACACTCACTTCCAAATAGAGTTACTCCTTAACAATTGCTGTTTCTGATAATAAAAAGCAGTTTCAAATGAATTTTGATTAACACAGTCACTTCATAAGACACAAAAACAGTCATAATGTAGACTTTTCCTCCTTGTCTAGGGTTCAGAACAGAGTTATTTACTCAGGTGGTGAGATATTCAACAAGCTCCCATCAATTGTAAAGCAGAATATTTGGGACCACCAGCAATTTGAAAGGAAATTTAAAACTTGCCTAGTTTTCAATTTTTTTCTATAAATTATCTGAGTGTCTAGAAGCAGATTAAAAATTTCTGTTCGCTACATGGCAACTAGCTTTTTTGCTATAAAGCTGTATGACAAGTAATAATGCACTATAAATAGGACTCAGTATTGACAGATGTAAAAATATTGGTTTGCAAAATGCTATTGTATTCAAGTAAGTATTAAGCTTCTAATACCACATAAACAGCAGCTTTAAAATGAAACTAAGGAGGCAGAACTTTTTTTTTTTCAAAGTAGCAGCTCTCTTACTTATTTACTTGATTAAATTTAGATGGTGTAATTTTTAATAGCTTTAAGCAGAGCAATGATACATTATAGTTAATGCAGTATACATACTAAGTTTCTATGATGTCTTTGACTTATTTTAATGTATACTTTGACTCATTTCACATCTCTGAAGTTTTTTCTTGATTTGATATACAGAACATCATGAATGAATGAAAGAACTGAAAAGTGAAGACCTGTAATTATAATTGTAGCTTAAGATTAAAAATCATTTAGCTTTTAAATTATGCAGCTCCCTTTTGACACAGCCGTAGTGAGAATCTATTAAGTGAATTATCATCTAGATGATTAGACTGACTGATGTCACTGGTAACTCAAGAGAGATGGTGATTTGATGTGACAAGGTTAAAATGGGGGGAAATGGAAATCTGCAGAAGAAGTTAATATAGAAATAAAAACCAGACAGACTCTGGGAAGCAAAGAAACAAAACAAGGGGTCAAAGACCATGGGAAGTAAGATATATAGGCAGGAAACTAGATGGAACAAAAGAGATGACAATAAATAGGGTAAATATATAACTGCAAGTACAAAGGTTTGCAGTTCAGTTCTCAGCTGGCCAAAGGTGCCCTTTTTTTCCCAAAAAAAAACTGTGTCTACATACATACTCCACAAGCCACTGTAGGTGCATTGCGGAGGGTATATTGTACCACTACTAGCCATTTCCTTTCCTGTCTCACTCGCAAACAGAGTGAGGAAAAAACAACTGTCTATATGCCTCTGTCTGAGCCCTAAAATCTTGTACTTTTATGTGAAATGTGCATTGGTGGCAGTAGGATCATTCTGCAGTCAGTTTCAGATGCTGGTTCTCTAAATGTGCTCAATATCATTCTTCAAAAAGAATGTTACTTTCCTCTAGTATTCCCTTTTGAGTTCCTTGAGCATCTCCATAATTCTAGCATACTGGTCAAACCTAATGGTAACAAATGTAAAAGCCCACCCCTGAATTGCTTAAATGTCTTCCTTTAATTTGACCTGGTGGGGATCCCATACACTTGAGCAGTACTCATGAGCAGGTCACACTAGTGTTCTGTATGCAGTCTCCTTTACAGTTTAACAATACTTTCTTACTCATCTGCATTAACTTACATTTTTCTGTGTTTGGAGTTAGTGGCCATTCATCACACTAGCTAGAAATTTTGTCCAAGTCATCTCGTATCCTCCTCAATCTTTCTACACACAAGAGCATCATCAGGAAACAGCCGCAGGTTGCTGCTCTCCCTGTCTGTCAGATCACTTATGTATATGGAGATCACTTATGTATATGGAGAATAATAGCAGTCCTATCCTACTTCCTTAGCGCACTCATGACAATACTCTTGTCTCCGATGAACACCTACCACTGAGGACAGAGTGCTGGATCCCATTACTTAAGAAGTCTTTGAGCCACTCACATATCTGAGAACCTATTTTGTGTGCTCAACTTTTGTTAACAGTCTGTAGGGGGCACTGTGTAAAATGCTTTTCAGAAATTGAGGACTGTGGAATCTGCTGTTGGCTTCATCCATAGTGTGCAGGATATTATGGGAGAACAGTGCATGAGCGATGCTTTCTGAAACCTTGCTGATTTGCGGACAGAAGAATTCCTGTCTCAAGGAACTTTATTGTATTTGATATGAGATTACATTCAAGAATTCTGCAGCAAACCAAGGTTAAGGTCTGTAATTTTGTGGATCAGTCTTTTACTCTTCTTATACACAGGACTTACTTTTGCTACTTTACTGTTGCCTAGGACTTTGTGCTGGGTGAGAGATTTGGAATAAGCTAAGTAAGGGGCCAGTGCCATAGACTACTGTTCGTAAAATGGAATTGGGTTTCCATTTGGACCTGGTGACTTATTTGTTTTCAACTCTTTCAGTTGCTTTTCTAGGCCACAGATGCCTATTGCTAGGTCCTCCATATGGAGGTCTGTGCAGTGGTCAAATGATGGTATGTTTGTATGATCCCCATGATGATTTCTTAAAAGTGTAATTTCAAACTTTGCCTTTCCTTTTGCTATCTTCTATTGCCACACCAGACTGGTCAATGAGTAACTGACTAGAAGCTTTCAGTCCACTTAGTGATTTTACACAGGACTAAAATTTTGTTGGGTTCTTGGCTAGATCTTTTACCAAGGTATGACAGTGGGAGTTGTATGCTTTGTGCAGTGATCTTTTTACAGATGCACAAATCTCTACTAACTTTTGCCTGTCGTCTAAATGTTTGCTTTAAAACCAAGAGTGAAACAGTCTTTTACTTCCTCAGCATTTTCTGAATTTTGTTATTAAACCACAGTGGGTCTTTTCCATCCCTAATGCATTTACTCAGCACATACCTCTCTGTGGGTCAATTTATAATCTGTTTAAACCTTGCCCATAATCGCTCTATCATACTGGAAATAAATGATGTCCATTCATTATCTAAGTGGTATGCAAGCAACTGCACATCTGTTCTTTCTAGTAAAAATACTCATCTAGACTTCTTGATTGATTTATCTCAGTGTAGTAATCATCATTGCATTGATGGCGTTATGACCACTAATCCCTGTATCTGTACTGACACCATCAGTAAGGTCAGTCCTGTTTGTAGCTACAGGGTCTAAAATATTTCTGTAGTGAGTGGACTCTCAAACTAGCTGCTCAAGATGGAAAATGTGTTCAAAAGTTCTTTGGAAGACTGCCTGTTCATACCTCCTGCAGTGAATCCATAACCATCCCAGTTTATACTCAGTAGCTTAAAGTCACCTGCGATTAATATTGCATGATCTGGGTACTTTCACCCTACTGACCATGGACTGTCATAGAATGACTCTATAACTGTCACAGAAGAATTTGGTGGACAGTAAAAAACCCAACACCGAGACCTGTTTTATGGATCCAGATAACTTCAAAGTCACATTCGAAATCAATCTCATTAGAGACAATATGGCATCCAATCTGTCTTTCCAATATGTGTTCCTTGACTCGATAAATAATTAAGATCTTTTTACTTTGGGTTTCAGCTATCTCTCAGTCCAAAGAATAATTTGAGGGCAACAAATTTCCTGTAGGGCAGTAAATTTGGGAACTTTTTAGTGAATTATTCAACAAATTACTGACAACATTTTGAGAGTCAAGGTGTCTTTACTATGAACCCGGCCTGATTTAGCTGTCTGCATGTCAACTAGCGAGTGTTCGTCAGATTACCTCAAGCTCTCACCTAGCCTAAAAAATTCCCATATTCACTCCACAAGTACTCTGTTGCCCAAGCATCTGTTTCTTTTCTGTAGTGCATCCCTGACCTATCAAGGGGTGTCCTCATGCTCTCCACCCAATAACACAGGTCCAGAAATCTGCTGCCAAGACTGTCACAGAGTCAAAGAAGCCTTTAGTTGATATCCTCCACTTGGCTCCAAACCAATGCACACTGATCAATTTTTGGAACAATGCAGCAAATTGTGAGCTCTGCTTGCACCCCAAATGTGATGCCAGCGGCCTTCACCACATCCATCACCACCCATATGAACTGAGGACAGCCTCAGAACCCAAGTGACAAGCATCATTGGTGCTGATGTGAGCCCTAAGTTGCAGAGGACTATACTCCACATGCTCGATGGCTGCAGGCAAGTCCTCATCCACATCTTGGATGAGGGTCCTCAGCAGACATACCAAGTGCACATTGGCTTTCTTTCCTGCCCAGAACACTATTCCACTAAGGAGTTCCGTAATGGGTGTAACATTGGAGATCCCAGTAATTACCCCCTGGAGCTGCCAGTAATTACCCCCTACTATGTCTCTGCTCACACTCTGCTGAAGAAGTGGCCACCTGTCCCTACAGAAGGTGGCAAGGCCAGATAGCCAGCCTCCATTTTGGCCCTCCGCATCGAGTGCAGCAAATGAGTTATCAACCGCCACTCACCCTGCAGTGAGGGCAGATCTCCCACATTGGGTCCACTGGAAGGTGTCACAACAACAGACTGCGGATGAAACAAGTGATGTCTGAGGTCTCTCATGTGATGTGCCAGATGCTCTGTGATTACTACATCTGAGGCAGCAGCACCCATGTAACTGGCTCAGGGCCATTCCGAGTTAAGCATTGTGGTGTTCAAGCTATACTTCAGGTTTGAAGCTTCCTGTCAAATAAATACTGTATGTTCAACTGGGAATGAAACTTGAGATCTTTGCCTCTCGAGTGAAGTATCCTACCAACTGGGATTTCCAGTCATAACCCACCCTCATAACTTTACTTCTGCCCATACCTCTTCTCCTATCTTCATTCTTATAATCTTCAGGTGATGACAAGTTTACCTATTAATAAATACTGAAAGTAAAGCCATTTTGCAGTTTCCATTTTTTCTACAGCAATAATCAATAGAATGTCATCTGAGTATATAATATGCAGCCACTTGTTTCATTAATTATCTCTAGTTTTTCCAGCATACTATCAAGGGTTACTGGACACTTTTTTTCAGAGAATATAAGTTTAAATCTGGTGTCCTACTGTAAATCTCTTAGGTTATTGTAGAGTAGTGTTGAGCAACTGACTTATCATAGACATGATACTATGGAAGGTTACTATAAGTCATCAAATGCTCCAGTGTGGCATATAAATGGTTTGTAGAGTATTTGAGCTATAAGAATTAATGCAGAAGTGAGTTCTCAAAACAGACCTTAAACACTTCCACGTGTAATAAAACAGGTACAGTCTCAAATATAGCTGTAATCCTAGTCAACAGAAACACCTACAGAAAAATATAGTGCCATGGAGAAAGTTTTCCAGTCACTGACCATTATCTGATATACTGTGCTCTGGTATAAAAGACCCAAACTAATGATGATAAAATATGACCTAGAAGAGTGTTTGACTTTCTAGTGATGTGGACTGTTGAGCTTTCAATGAAAATCCAGGTCATGTTTATCACTAATAAGTTGACACAGAGAATGACAATTTAAAGCAACTGCATATAAGGTAGAGTAATTCTTCTTTTGATATGAAGCTCTGAAAATACAAAAGTAGTGTGGAATAATGATCTGCAAAAACTGAGAAGAAAAATCAGACTAGAGAGAAAATTCTCTCAGTTAGCAGTAGGTATGAAAGATTTTCAGATGTAACTATGGACCTGACATAATACCAAAAATGAACACAAAGAACTACTAGAACAAACAGACATTGTCCTACAAGTCTATACAATAAACACTTGCTTTGAGAATAAGTTATAGTAAAATATGCACAAGACAGCGTCAGTTTCCATGCTGATGAAAGGATTATGGTGGGGTTTTATCATCAAATTTCAAATTTTATACACTTTTATCTAGTGCTTGATTTACAACAGTATGCACCAGTACCTCATAATGATACCTCTGACAAGAAAAAATCAGAACTGCAGGTTTTGAGATGTAGTACAACAGAACTTCTGCTGCAATTGAAGCAATGGAATACAAATGTTATATTCATACTGCACAGAAAAGCATTAAAATAATATTTTAAGAAGTCTAAATTTGAGAAAGACCCCAGGGTTGGTCACAGTACCAGAACCTCTTCTCTCTCTCTCTCTCTCTCTCTTTCTCTTTAAAACAAGTACTGTTCTTATCTATCAGTATAGTGTTAAATCAGAGAAGATCAGAATATATGGAAGATAAAAATGACAAAACTCTATCATCTGGATCATTGTGCCATGAAGAGATAATAAAAACAACCAGCCAGAATTCAAATAATCATCTGACTCTCTCCAGTATTTTTCATTAATAAACATGCATCTCACTAGGATTAAGTCATTTATACTATTACAAACTACATTTGTGCTAACAAAGCATTTATTCATTTTTTGAGAATAATCCCTGCCTGTAATTACTGATGTTAAGAGAGTTTGTGTTTTCATTATTAATTTTACTTGTTTATTATTCTGCTGTATATATGATTACACATTCAATATTTTTCTATAGTTTTTCAGAACTAAATGAATAAATACTGTTTTCTCTGTGTTCTAGTTGCCATTCTTTGTTACTTCTGATCATAAAACCTGCAGTATTGTTATTGTGATAAGAGGATCTATATCAATGAGAGATGTGTTCACTGACCTTACAGCTGGAGCTGACTATCTTGAAATACCAGAACTGCCTGAAAATAGTATGGTAAGTTTGTATCCATAAATATACAAATCAAATGCTTTCTGTATATTTATCATTGTAATGCATGACACTTTTGTATTTCTGAAACAAAGTGATTTCAGTTGTAATTTTCTCTGTTGGCAGGGCCATCGAGGAATGATACTAGGTGCAAAAAATTTGAAGAAAGTGTTGCAAGATACTGGTGTAATCGACAAAGCCATTGAGTTGTACCCACACTACAGTCTCACCTTAACAGGTACCATTAACATGATATAGAAAGGGAAGACAGTACTGTAAGATTATTTTAATGAAATGCATACTGATAGTGGTTCAAATATATTTAATATTTAGTTTTGTGACATATGGCACTCAAATTCATTGTTACAGACACATTATATCAACAGTTCATAATGTTATATAAAACAAATTTAATTGCCTCTTTCACCTTAATGCTGTTTACAGGGTGACAATTATTTAACTGTATCAAATAAAATTCTCACAACGTCTAAATGGTTTGTGTTAGGACTTGCAAACAGCACAGTTGTCCATGGGGTATGATGGGCAGTTAGTATTTGCATTATGGTTTGGTTTAGTGACAAAACCCACTTTCATTTGGAGGGGTTTGTCGATAAGCAAAATTGGTGTATTTCGGGGGCTGAGAATCCACATTTCATGATCGAGAAGTCTCTTCATCCTCAACAGGTGATTGTGTGGTGTGCAATGTCCAGACGTGGAATAATTGGTGAGATGTTCCTTGATGGCACAGTGACTACTGAATGGTACATGAAGGTTTTGGAAGATAATTTCATCCCCGTCATCCCTGATTCAACAAGATTTCAACAAGATGAGTTCATGCAAGATGGAGCTTGACTCCATCAGAGCAGGAGAGTGTTTGATGTCCTGGAGTAGCTCTTTGGAGACCACGTACTGATTCTGGGGTACCCAGAGGCCACTGGCATGAGTCTCAATTGGTCGCCATATTCTCCAGATCTGAACATATTTGACTCCTTTTTGTGGGGCTTTATTAAATACAAGGTTTACAGAAATAACTCCAAAACCATTGCTGAGTTGAAAACAGGCATTCAGGATGTCATTGACAGCATCCATATTCTGACACTTCAGCGAGTCGCACAAAATTTTGCTATTCATCTGAGCCACATCATCGTCAATGATGGCAGGGACATTGACATAGCTTAACCCGAATAAGAATATCTGTAGTGATTTTTACATGTTGAATAAATAAATAGTTTGTAACTAATTCAGTGATCAGGCCAAATATCTCACGAAATAAGCATCAAATGAAAAAACTACAAAGAACGAAACTCGTCTAGCTTGAAGGGGGGAAACCAGATGGCGCTATGGTTGGCCCGCTAGATGGCGCTGCCATAGGTCAAACGGATATCAACTGCATTTTTTAAAATAAGAACCCCCATTTTTTATCACATATTCGTGTAGTACGTAAAGAAATATGAATGTTTTAGTCGGACCACTTTTTTCGCTTTCTGGTAGATGGCACTGTAATAGTCACAAATGTGTAAGTACGTGGTATCAAGTAACATTCTGCCAGTGTGGACGGTATTTGTTTCATGATACATTACCCATGTTAAAGTTGACCATTTACCAATTGTGGAAAAGGTAGATATCGTGTTGATGTATGACTATTGTGATCAAAATGCCCAACAGGCATGTGCTACGTATGCTGCTCGGTATCCTGGACGACATCATCCAAGTGTCTGGAACTTTTGCCAGATAGTTACATTATTTAAGGAAACAGGAAGTGTTCAGCCACATGTGAAACATCAACCACAACCTGCAACAAATGATGATGCCCAAGTAGGTGTTGTAGCCGCTGTTGCACATCAGTAGCAGAGAAATTGCGCGAGAATTGGGAATCTCAAAAACGTCAGTGTTGAGAGTAGTACATCAACATCGATTGCACCTGTACCATATTTCTATGCACCAGGAATTGCATGGCGACGACTTTGAACATTGTGTACAGTTCTGCCACTGGGCACAAGAGAAATTATGAGACGATGACAGATTTTTTGCACACATTCTATTTAGTGACGAAGCGTCATTCACCAACAGCGGTAATGTAAACCAGCATAATATGCACTATTGGGCAACGGAAAATCCACAATGGCTGCGACAAGTGGAACATCAGTGACCTTGGCGGGTTAATGTATGGTGCGGTATTATGGGAGGAAGAATAATTGGCCCCCATTTTATCAATGGCTATCTAAATGGTGCAATGTATGCTGATTTCGTATGTAATGTTCTACCGATGTTACTACAAGATGTTTCACTGCATGACAGAATGGCGTACTTCCAACATGATGGATGTCCAGCACATAGCTCATTTGCGGTTGAAGCAGTATTGAATAGCATATTTCATGACAGGTTGGTTGGTCATCGAAGTACCATACCGTGGCCCGCACGTTCACCGGATCTGATGTCCCT
This sequence comes from Schistocerca nitens, assembly GCF_023898315.1. Classification (NCBI taxonomy): domain Eukaryota; kingdom Metazoa; phylum Arthropoda; class Insecta; order Orthoptera; family Acrididae; genus Schistocerca; species Schistocerca nitens. The sequence goes on from NC_064614.1 coordinate 1,011,767,528, forward strand.
GGATTTCTTTTTGTCGACAACGCCTGACAACATGCATGAGCGCAGTGTCAATGCATGTGCGAACATTACGGAAGGCAAACTACTCGCTGTTGAAAGGAATGTCATTACACGTATTGCCAAATGCATTGAAGTTGATGGACATTATTTTGAGCATTTATTGCATTAATGTGGTATTTACAGGTAATCACATTGTAACAGCATGTGTTCTCACAAATGATAAGTTCACAAAGGTACATGTATCACATTGGAACAACTGAAATAAAATGTTCAAATGTACCTACGTTCTGTATTTTAATTTAAAAAACATACCTGTTACCAACTGTTCATCTAAAATTGTGAGCAATATGTTTGTGACTATCGCAAAGCAAAGAAAGTGGTCCAACTAAAACATTCACATTTCTTTACGTACTACACAAATATGTAATAAAAAATGGGGGTTCATATTTTTTAAAAATGCAATTGATATCCATTTGACCTATGGCAACACCATCTAGAGGGCCAACCATAGCGCCATCTGGTTTCCCCCTTCAAGCTAGACAAGTTTTGTTCTTTGTAGTTTTTTTGTTTGATGCTTATTTTGTGAGATATTTGGCCCAGTCACAATCAATGGACCACCCTGTGTGTGTCTATATATAATTTCTTTTTTGTTGTGTCGTCTTCATCATTATCATCTTTCATCCCCATTACGGTTGGAGGTAGGCAATGGCCAATCCCCTCTGCTATACATAATGTATATATTATATAATTGGTGTGTGTGTTTGTGTGTGTATGTGTGTGTGAGAGTGAGTGTTTTTGTACTAGTGGTACTTTATCATTTATATGGTTAGGTTTCAGTTACTTCAACTTGTTTCACTAAAAAATCAATGTAATTAGGGCATGATTAATCATGTCATTTAATTTTCTGCAAATTCATTGATTGTAATGTTCAATTTTCTGCATATAACTGTTCCTTGCTAGGCCATGTCATATAAAAAAAGTAATATATAGCATTTCTAGGTCAAGGTGATTTACAGTCAGACTAATGCAGAGTACATTATCTGCAAGAAACCCAAGGAATTCTTGTGTTTAATTATTGCCAAAGCACAGGCAATATTAGGTTTGGTGCAAAATTGAAGTATCTGTTTATTTTTTGAGGTGCAGGCCTTTAAAAAATTGATGCTTCTCAGAGAGAATCAGATATTGACTAGGCTGGCTACCATAATTTACACTTATGTAATATTGAACTTCATTTCTGAAATTCAAAGGCCACTTGTCTAGAAATAATAAGCACAATGGAAAAAAGAACATTTTGAAAAAGGTTTCAAAGAATATTGTGTCACCTCACAATGATGAATGAAAATGAATCACTTAAGTGGTATCAATAATTATGTAGAAAATATATAAACCACCACAGAGGCATTATCTGAATGGGATGGAAATCAGCAGATGTGATGTACATGTACAGACAAACAAATGATTGCAATTTCAGAAAAAATTGGATTGTTTATTTAAAAGAAAGAGCTTCACATATTGAGCAAGTCAATAAAACATGGATCCACCTCTGGCCCTTATACAAGCTGTATTCAGCTTGGCATTGATTGATAGAGTTGTTGGATATCCCCCTAAGGGATGTCTTGCCAAATTCTGTTGGTCTTGTGCATTAGATCATCAAAATCCTGAGCTGAATGGAGGGCCTCACCCATAATGCTCCAGATGTTCTCAATTCGGAAGAGATCTGGTGACCTTGCTGGCCAAGGTACAGTGTGGCAAGCATGGTGACAAGCAGTAGTAAAACACACTGTGTGTGAGCAGGAATTATCTTGGTGAAATGAAGTCCAGGATGGCTTGCCATGATGGGCAACAGAACAGGGCTAGAATATAGTCTACACACTGTTGTGCTGTAAGGGTGCTGTGGATGGCAACCAAAGTGATCCTAGTATGAAAAAAATGGCACCCCAGACCATTACTGCTGGTTGTCAGGCTGTATGCTGGGTGACAGTCAGGTTGGTGCTCCACTGATGTTTGGGTCATCTCGTTGTGTGGAACAGAATCTCATTGACTGGAGTGGAATTGTTGTCTGTAATGAGTCCCACTTGGAACTGAGTCCTGACAATCAGTCAGTCTCTGGAGATTCCCTGGACACTGGTGGGATTACAACCTGGCTGTCACCTGGCATATGGCCTGACAATCAGGAGTGATGGCCTAGAGCAGCGTTTCCTTTAATAGCAAGACCAACCTGACTATTGCCCACAATAGGGCCTGACATCAGGAATGATGGTCTGAGATGCCACTTCTTTTCATACCACGATCCCTTACAGAACAGTAGTACGTTGACGATATTCTATGCATCCTCTGCTTTGTTGCCATTCATGGCAAGAGATCCTAGTCTTACATTTCAGCAAGATAATGCACTCCTGCATATTGCAAGAGTTTCTACTACTTTTCTTCATTCTTGCCAAACCCTACATCAGCCAGCAAGGTCGCTAGATCTCTCCCAAATTAAGAGTGTTTGGAGCATTGTAGGCAGGACCCTCCAACCAGCTTGGGATTCTGATGATCTAACATGCTTATTGGACAGAATTTTGGCCAATATCCCTCAGGAGGACATCCAACAACTGTATCATGCAACATCAACCCAAACAACAGTTTGCATAAGACCAGAGGTGGACCAACACATTATAGATCTGCTCTATTTCTGAAGCTGCTTCTCTTGAATAAATCATCCAGTTTTTCTGAAATTGTAATCATCTGTTTGTCTCTACATCACATCTATCAATAATATTCAAGTGAGTGCAAAAAATTGCAAGATGTACAAATTATGGGTGTGATGAGAATTAAATGGCATAGGAATAAGAAAGTGTTGTGACTCGCCGATCATTTAAAGTGCCGCCGCGCAATTACGCACGTCCTCTACGTGCGGCGCTGTCTGTCTGCCAGCCATGCAGCAGCGGTGCCACCTAAGCGGCCAGCCGAGCAGTGGCCGCTAGACTGAGACTCAGTGCTTATCTGAACGCTAACGTGTACACATGTCAACTTACTCTGTGACATATATGTGTTGTTGTGTCGTTCCTAAATATACTTGTTAAACTTGAAGTTCTAACAATTGGCGACGAGGTAGTGGATTTTTCCTTTTCACCGTTGACTCACAGGGTTCCATGGCTACTGTCGAGCAACTCTTGCAAAATCTCCTTGAACAGCAGACGCTTCTAACAGCGGCGATTCGCGATTTCGTCGCGGCATCGAATGCGGGCCGTTTCTCGTCGTTGGCTGTACCTCCTTTTCCTCCTTACGACGAGACGGCGGAAGACTGGTCTGATTATGAAAAACGTCTTCGACAGCACTTCTTGGCATTTTATGTCTCGGACGAACAAACATGTAAGTCTCTGTTCCTTTCCTGGATTTCGCCTCAAATGTATCGGTTATTGTCGCAATTGGCTCCTTTGAAGGATCCTGCGTCTTTGTCCTTTGCTGAAATGTGTTCACTTCTGTCGGTCTATTTTCAAAAGCAAACGCATGTGGTAGCCTCTCGTGTTGCCTTTTATCGTTGTCACAAACAACCCAATCAATCTTATCGCGCTTGGGCTGCTGAACTTCATGGCCTCAGTCGAAAGTGTCACTTTGTTACTGATGTTTACAAAGAATCCTATGCCGATTCCATGGTACGGGATGCTATTATCCGGTCGGCGCCCGACAAAGAAGTTTGGCAACATGCCCTCCAGTTGGCGAATCCGACTTTAGATGAAGTTCTCTCCATTGCGCAGTCTTTTGAAATTTCTCGCGCCGCTGGGGCACAAATAGAAGCGTGGGGTGACGTCGGGGAAATACAACCTCTGTGCGCTGTTGACGACGCGTGCGGCGCGTCCCCGCCGGCCGACGTGGCCGCAGTGCGCTCCCACGCGCAGCCTCGGCCTAACCGTAAACAAACCCCTAAGAAACTGCAGCAAAATCCCTGGCAACTTCCTTCATGTCCAAGGTGTTTTACGAAACATTCACGCGAGGATTGTCCACAACGTTGGGCTGTGTGTCACAATTGCAAAAAGAAAGGTCATGTGTCTTCCGTTTGTAAATCCGACCGCGTATATGACGTTCATGAACATGACGCGGATTCCGATTCTGTGTTGTCTGTCCATTGCACTTCTTCCCTTTCAGGGAAGTTATTCCTCACTGTCCAAATCCTTGGTCGAGATGTTCGCATGCAGGTGGATACCGGTTCTGCCGCCACTATAATTAATTCTCAGACGTATCTTCAGCTGGGTTCTCCCCTCCTGTCCCCTGTCACTCGGCAATTACGGACGTACAATAAACAGAAGATTTCTCTCTTGGGACAGTTTAATGCGGAGGTATCTTACAAATCCGCCGTTCGCACTGTTCCCATATTTGTGGTCGACCAGGGCAACGCAGAAAATCTTTTTGGTTTCGATGCCTTCCGCGTTTTTGGGTTCTCCATAGATGACTCTGTCAATATTGTCTCTGACGCTATTCCTTATGCTCAACTGGATTCTTTGTCGACGACCTTTTCGTCCATTTTTTCTCCTGGGTTAGGCCGTGCACACGACTTTGAAGCTCATATCACGCTCAAACCCACTGCTCGGCCTAAGTTTTTTCGGGCTCGGCCCATTCCTGTGGCCCTTCGTGATCGGGTCAAACAGGAGTTGGATCGTCTCACTACTTCAGGGGTCTTGCTTCCTGTCACTTCCAGTGAGTGGTCCTCTCCTGTCGTTGTAGTTGCCAAGCCCAATGGTGCTATTCGTCTCTGTGGCGATTTCAAAGCCACGGTAAATGCTCAATGCCTCATCGACACTTACCCTATGCCCGTCCTGAAGAACTGTTTATTAAACTCGCTGGGGGGCAGTATTTTTCTAAAATTGACCTGTCGGAAGCTTATCATCAACTTCCTCTCGACGCTGCTTCCCGGCAGTTTCTGGTCCTTAACACGCCTTTCGGCCTCTATCAATACCAACGCTTGCCTTTCGGGGTTGCTAGTGCCCCTGTTCTCTTTCAGCGATTCTTGGAACAATTATTGCTCCCTGTCCCTGGGTGTATCAATTACATGGACAACATTGTTGTCACGGGCTCCACCACTAACGAACATCTTCAAAATCTCCACACACTTTTTAATGTCTTACAGACTGCAGGTCTTAAGTGTAATCTTCAGAAATCACAATTTTTTCAGGCATCTATCATGTACTTGGGGTTTCAACTCTCTCGGGATGGTATTCGTCCGCTTCAACAAACTGTCGCTGCGATCGATGCCCTTCCTCGCCCTACGTCTGTTAAGGAACTGCAGGCCTTCTTGGGGAAAATAGCATACTATCACAAGTTTTTACCATCTGCAGCGTCGGTGGCTCAGCCGTTGCATCGCCTGTTGCATAAAAACGTGCCTTTTCACTGGTCCGCGTCATGTGATGCGGCTTTCCAGAAATTGAAGACTATGCTGATACAGGCCCCGTGCCTAGCTACTTATCGACCTGGCCAACATCTTGTCCTTGCAACAGACGCCTCTCAATACAGGGTTGGGGCAGTCCTTGCGCACCGTTTTTCTGACGGTTCGGAACAACCCATTGCTTATGCCTCCAAAACGCTCACGGATGCCCAACAAAAGTATTCTCAGATTGAGAAAGAAGCTTTGGCCATCATTTATGCTCTTAATAAGTTTGGTGTTTTTCTCTATGGCACAAAATTTCATCTTGTTACGGATCACAAACCGCTTGTTTCCTTGTTTCACCCATCGACGTCACTTCCCGACAAGGCTGCACACCGCCTCCAGCGTTGGGCTCTTTACTTGTCCCGTTTCAACTATGAGATTCATTTCCGGCCTACGGCTCAACATGCGAATGCTGATGCTTTGTCTCGCCTCCCCATGGGCCCTGATCAGGCATTCGATAGGGACGAACTTTTGTGTTTCCACCTGGATGTTGCCGAGCAGCGGGTTGTGGACGGGTTCCCCATCACTGGGGACAGGCTGGCGGCTGCTACGGGTTCTGACCCTACCCTCTCCCAGGTTTTACGCTGTATTCAGATGGGTTGGCCTGATCGCCTGTCCGCTAAGACTTCTGATCCGTTGCGGAACTACTATCCTTTGCGCTACCGCCTCACGGCTAGGGATGGTGTTATCCTCCTCTCCACTGACAATGTTTCGCCGCGTGTTGTGGTCCCCGCGTCTTTGCGTGCTTCGGTCTTGCGCCTCCTTCACCAGGGGCACTGGGGTGTGTCGCGCACAAAATCTCTGGCGCGCCGTCATGTGTACTGGCCTGGCATCGACTCTGAAATCGTACACATGGTCGCTGCCTGCGGCCCTTGTGCGTCACAGGCCGCTGCCCCGAAGTCATCTTTGTCACCGTGGCCTTCGCCTGAGAAGCCCTGGGAGCGCATTCATGCTGATTTTGCGGGACCCTTTTTAGGTACTTATTGGCTCCTCGTAATTGACGCCTACTCTAACTTTCCTTTCATTGTCCGTTGCACGTCACCTACCACCGCAGCAACCACCAGTGCTCTCGCTCGCATTTTTTCTTTGGAAGGCCTCCCCTCAACTCTTGTTACTGATAATGGTCCACAATTTGCCTCTTCTGACTTTGCGGATTTTTGTGCTCGTCACGGTGTTACGCATGTCACGGCCCCGCCGTTCCATCCACAATCCAACGGTGAGGCTGAACGACTGGTCCGCACGTTTAAGGCTCAAATGCGGAAACTTCTGACTTCTTCTGCTGCTGATGAGGCGCTTCTCCAGTTCCTGGCGTCTTACCGTTTCACCCCCATGGGCGATCACAGCCCGGCTGAGCTCTTACATGGCCGACAGCCCCGCACTCTACTTCATCTTCTGCGGCCTCCCACCTCCCGGCCGCGGGTGCCTTCACTTGGCCGGTTCACCACCGACGACCTCGTCTGGGTACGGGGATATGGCAGGCGGCCAAAATGGAGCCCGGGCTGCATCTTAAGACACCGTGGCAGACGCCTGTATGAAATCCAGACGGACACAGGTGTTGCAGTGCGTCATTCGGACCAGCTTCGGCCTCGGGTGCCAGCAACACCTGTTCCGAATGCCGCCACACCACCCTTGACTCTCCCTGATGCTCGGGATCTTGGCACATCTCCATACTCACAACGCCGCCCTCTACCCGTCATCGCGATGCCAGCACCAGAACGGATGCCACCAGAAGACGTGCCCATGCGGGAACCGGAGGACCAACCAGTGTCAGAGTACATCTACTCGCCTCCTCCTCCAACAGACGCTGACACATAGCCCATGTCTCCTGTCATATCAACTGGACTTGCCACAATGGGCAGATTGGTGCGTGGGGCCCCAGCAGATTCGACCCCTACGTCTCCTGTCATCTCGACCCGTTATCATCGGGGACACTTCCGTCCGTACGGGAAGCCTCCTCCTCGAGATTTTACGACGAGTCAAACAACGCCTATGGACATCAGCCATCTCCAGGACACATCCATCAAGACCGGTGCAACAATTTCAAAGGGGGGAAAAGTGTTGTGACTCGCCGATCATTTAAAGTGCCGCCGCGCAATTACGCACGTCCTCTACGTGCGGCGCTGTCTGTCTGCCAGCCATGCAGCAGCGGCGCCACCTAAGCGGCCAGCCGAGCAGCGGCCGCTAGACTGAGACTCAGTGCTTATCTGAACGCTAACGTGTACACATGTCAACTTACTCTGTGACATATATGTGTTGTTGTGTCATTCCTAAATATACTTGTTAAACTTGAAGTTCTAACAGAAAGATAAGAAAAACAGGAAGTCAATAACTTTGACAGATTGTCTCAAAAGCACTATGTCTTTGATTCTTTTCTTGTTTACCTACTTATCATAAACTTTTCATTCTCTAAAGTAACTGGTTGTTATTTCAGGACATAGTTTGGGTGCTGGAGTAGCTGTTCTCCTAGGTCTGATGTTGCGTTCAAAATATCCTAACCTCAAGGTTTACGCCATTTCCCCTCCAGGTAATTATATGTTACACAGCTCATTGTTGAACTGAAATCTTATTTACATTATGTTGAATTATTATCATAGGTTCTTTATTCATCCTAATAGAAAAAGTAAATAATTTGCTAGCAGAGTGAATTGGTATTCAAACCAACCATCAGATTGATGACATCTTTACTGTACCTTACAATGATTGTTTCTCTTCACTAACATTAATTCATTCATCCACCTTGTGTTTCCTCAGTTCCACTGTGATGAATAGCCTTAAGGGTTGTAAAATAAGTTAAAAAATACAAGGAGCTCGCAAGATGTGGGGTAAAGAGGATCTGAGATTGCATGATAACAAAAAAATGGGTGAACCGAATACATATATTTTTTCCTGAGACTGCTATTTACTGTGCTCACAGATCATGCTACATGTCACATTTGAAAGCCCACTATATTACTTACATGTTATTCATCAGAAAATGACTACTTGTTCACAATTACATTTAATATCAGTTACTTTCAGTTTGCTGTCAGTAATTAATTGTGCAATTTTCTCTTTTTGTAGTTTTCATTCACTTTTTTTCTGATGACAGTTTTCATTTTCTGGAGAGTTAAAACATATGTATAGTCAAATATAACATAGTAATTCATTTCATTCCCTCTTTGTGCATAATAATGGGTTAGTCAATTGCCTCATCATCTCTCTTCTTCCAGCAAACACATCATGTGGCCACTCAAAGCCCAGTTCATAGGCAATACTATTTAACTATTTGTGGATGTTACTATCGTCTACATCTTTACAACCATTAATTTGTTTCACAAGATTGGTCAGAAGTGTAGCAGTGTCACATTTCTCACAACTATAATCTTCAAAATCGCTTTCAGCAGAGGTAGTTGTATAGTCTTCCAGTGGTAAGACAGGAGTCACATGCATAATAGCATATTCAAAATGAAAATAATCACTCTAATCATAACAGTATACTTTGGGCTTGGCTATTGTCTTTCTTCAAAATTTGCCCAGCTATACTCAGATAATCTTCACCTTGAAAATTGCGAGGTTGCTGTACATTAGGATATAGGATAAGATATTATAAAATATCACTATAAGTCCCATTAACAGTCATAAATATATCCTGCTTAAGTTATTTGTAGAAGACATGTAAGTGTGGTCTATATCTAAGACATTGGTTGCAAATAGACATTTTAAGTACCATAACTTAACAGTTGCTCTTAAAAAAAAAGAACTGCTAATTTTCTAATTAGACCAATCCACTGCTGTCTGTGTACAAGAGCATTATTTGCACATGTGCTTATATACTGACAGTTATTGAAGGAAAATAGTTATATGTGTCTTGTGAAGCCAGAGCTTCTTTCCTTTATATTTTTCCCTTTAGAGAACTATCAAGGATCATTAAGTATTGTTGTTGTTGTGGTCTTCAGTCCTGAGACTGGTTTGATGCAGCTCTCCATGCTACTCTATCTTGTGCAAGTTTCTTCATCTCCCACTACCTACTGCAACCTACATCCTTCCGAATCTGGCTTGTGTATTCACCTCTTGGTCTCCCTCTACGATTTTTACTCTCCACGCTGCCCTCCAATACTAAATTGGTGATCCCTCGATGTCTCAGAACATGTCCTACCAACCGATCCCTTCTTCTAGTCAAGTTGTGCCACAAGCTCCTCTTCTCCCCGATTCTATTCAATACCTCCTCATTAGTTATGTGATCTACCCATCTAATCTCCAGCATTCTTCTGTAGCACCACATTTCAAAAGCTTCTATTCTCTTCTTGTCCAATCTATTTATCATCCACGTTTCACTTCCATACATGGCTACACTCCAAACAAATACTTTAAGAAACGACTTCCTGACATTTAAATCTATACTCGATGTTAACAAATTTTTCTTCTTCAGAAACGCGCTCCTTGCCATTGCCAGTCTACATTTTATATCCTCTCTACTTCGACCATCATCAGTTATTTTGCTCCCCAAATAGCAAAATTCATTTACTACTTTAAGTGTCTCATTTCCTAATCTAATTCCCACAGCATCATCCAACTTAATTCGACTACATTCCATTATCCTCGTTTTGCTTTTGTTGATGTTCATCTTATACCTTCCTTTCAAGACACTGTCCATTCTGTTCAACTGCTCTTCCAAGTCCTTTGCTGTCTCTGACAGAATTACAATGTCATCGGCGAACCTCAAAGTTTTTATTTCTTCTCCATGGATTTTAATTCCTACTCCGAATTTTTCTTTTGTTTCCTTTATTGCTTGCTCAATATACAGATTGAATATCGGGGATAGGCTACAACCCTGTCTCACTCCCTTCCCAACCACTGCTTCCCTTTCACACCCCTCAACTCTTATAACTGCCATCTGCTTTCTGTACAAATTGTAAATAGTCTTTCGCTCCCTGTATTTGACCCCTGACACCTTCAGAATTTGAAAGAGAGTATTCCAATCAACATTGTCAAAAGCTTTCTCTAAGTCTACAAATGCTAGAAACATAGGTTTGCCTTTCCTTAATCTTTCTCCTAAGATAAGTCGTAGGGTCAGTATTGCCTCACGTGTTCCAACATTTCTACGGAATCGAAACTGATCTGCCCCGAGGTCAACTTCTATCAGTTTCTCCATTCGTCTGTAAAGAATTCGCGTTATTATTTTGCAGCTGTGACTTATTAAACTGATAGTTCAGTAATTTTCACATCTGTCAACACTTGCTTTCTTTGGGATTGGAATTATTATATTCTTCTTGAAGTCTGAGGGTATTTTGCCTGTTTCATACATCTTGCTCACCAGATGGCAGAGTTTTGTCAGGACTGGCTCTCCCAAGGCTGTCAGTAGTTCTAATGGAATGTTGTCTACTCCGGGGGCCTTGTTTCGACTCAGGTATTTCAGTGCTCTGTCAAACTCTTCATACAGTATCATATCTCCCATTTCATCTTCATCTACATCCTCTTCCATTTCCATAATACTGTCCTCAAGTACATCACCCTTGTATAGATAGATCCTCTATATACTCCTTCCACCTTTCTGCTTTCCCTCCTTTGCTTAGAACTGGGTTTCCATCAAAGCTCTTTTTATTCATGCAAGTGGTTCTTCTTTCTCCAAAGGTCTCTTTAATTTTCCTTGGGATGTTTGTATTCCTTTTTGTCTGCTTCATTTACTGCATTTTTATATTTTCTCCTTTCATCAATTAAATTCAATGTTTCTTTCTACTAGCCTTCGTCTTTTTACCTACTTGATCCTCTCCTGCCTTCACCATTTCATTCCTCAAAGCTCCCCGTTCTTCTTCTACTGTAATTCTTTCCCCCATTCCTGTCAATTGTTCCCTTATGCTCTCCCTGAAACTCTGCACAACCTCTGGTTCTTTCACTTTATCCAGGTCCCATCTCCTTAAATTCCCACCTTTTTGCAGGTTCTTCAGTTTTAATCTACAGTTCATAACCAATAGATTGTGGTCAGAGTCCACATCTGCCCCTGGAAATGTCTTACAATTTAAAACCTGGTTCCTAAATCTCTGTCTTCCTATTATATAATCTATCTGATACCTTTTAGTATCTCCAGGGTTCTTCCATGTATACAACCTTCTTTCATGATTCTTAAACCAAGTGTTAGCTATGATTAAGTTATGCTCTGCGCAAAATTCTACCAGACGGCTTCCTCTTTCATTTCTTAGCCCCAATCCAGATTCATCTACTGTATTTCCTTCTCTCCCTTTTCCTACTCTTAAATTCCAGTCACCCATGACTATTAAATTTTCGTCTCCCTTCACTACCTGAATAATTTCTTTTATCTCCTCATACACTTCATCAGTTTTTTCGTCATCTGTAGAGCTAGTTGGCATATAAACTTGTACTATTGTAGTAGGCATGGGCTTCATGTCTATCTTAGCCACAATAATGCATTCACTATGCTGTTTGTAGCAGCTTACCTGTACTCCTATTTTTTTATTCATTATTAAACCAACTCCTGCATTACCCCTATTTGATTTTATATTTATAACCCTGTATTCACCTGACCAAAAGTCTTGTTCCTCCTGCCACCAAACTTCACTAATTCCCACTATATCTAACTTTAACCTATCCATCTCCCTTTTTAAATTTTCTAACCTACCTGCCCAATTAAGGGATCTGATATTCCACGCTCCGATCCGTAGAGCGCCAGTTTTCTTTCTCCTGATAACGACGTCCTCTTGAGTAGTCCCCGCCCGGAGATCCGAATGGGGCACTATTTTACCTCTGAAATATTTTACCCAAGAGGATGCCATCATCATTTAATCATACAGTAAAGCTGCATGCCCTTGGGAAAAATTACGGCTGTAGTTTCCCCTTCCTTTCAGCTGTCCTCAGTAGCAGAACAGCAAGGCCATTTTGGTTAGTATTACAAGGCCAGATCAGTCAATCATCCAGACTGTTGCCCCTGCAACTACTGAAAAGGCTGCTGCTCTTCTTCAGGAACCACATGTTTGTCTGGCCTCTCAACAGATACCCCTCCGTTGTGGTTGCACCTACGGTATGGCTATCTGTATCGTTGAGGCACGCAAGCCTCCCCACCAACGACAAGGTCCATGGTTCATGGGAGGCATTAAGTATTACTGATTTAAATAATAAATACCAGTACATTTAAGAGTGCATTCTTTAATATAGTATTAAAAACTCCTGTACTCTGGTAACAAGAGCTGTAAATTGACACAATAATAGTAACTTTTTTTTTCTTATGGAGAAGACATGATGATTGGGCATCAGTTTCCATTGAAGAAGAAATGGTTGAAATGATGGTTCTACATTGTAAACACTGAATAAATAATGTGCTCCACTAGACCCCTCTTGACAAAAAAGAATCAAGCCTGCCCACATTACTAAGGAAGTGTGTGGCATGACAGATTAATATTTGTATCTTTGCTTTGTTACAAGCTGCATCAAAATTGATCAGTCCATTGATAGTGGATGAGCAGTTTTGTACAGACATGTTTTCGCTCTGCTCCAAAAAGTAAAAACATTAGGGTTGTGTGTAAACTTATGTTAAACAACATAGCTATATGTTTTGCACAATGAAAGAAACAAATGCAATGTGTCACCTCAAATGGATCCTACAGTACAATTATTCCTGAATTTGTACACAGCTTGTTGTTAATGCACAAACAGAAAACAATGATTTTTAGTTACATCTGAAAATGGATGAGCAACCATTCAAAAAGGAACATAAATTATTCTAGGAAAGAAAATATATGTTTAGGAATTCATCAGAGAGTCCTCAGTGACACATGTCTCCATCAAAACTCACACTGATTTTAATACAGCATGATGTTTCTCTTAGAAAGAAGATCTCAATGACTGCAAAGATAAATTTGAGTGAAGTGAATGTAAAAGTAAAAAAGTTAAAATCTTTTAAAGATCATAGAAGTATGAGGAAAAGAAATTGCCCAGCATAGAGGGAACTGATCTCAGGTCTAATACTGTCATTATAAAATACTGAGAGCAAAAGGTTTACAAGTTTCAGATTCATAATCAATAATATCAAAAATAGCTTTATATCATCAGTAATAACTTTGGTATTAAGTGCTCTGAACCATAACAAAAACAACAGTGTAGGCGAAAACTCAGAATTTTTTTTATTATTATTGTTAATTTTTTTTAATGGGGTAGCAAGCACAAATGTATGCATTTTTGTAAAGTCTGTAAAATCTCAGTCAAACAGCAATATAACTGGAATGGATTATTATGCAAAACATCTTAAAATGATGTGCTTATCTTAGAAATATAAAGAACAGAAGAGCCTTTCACACAAATCTGCCTGATTTCTACATTTACTTCTGAGCACACACTATGACAAAACTGAATTAGATTGACAGAACCACATCCACTCAGTGACATATGCAATACCCTGTGTCTCAACAACCTATAATAAACTGTTTCATGCCATTGATTATTTTACAGCCTAAATAACAAGTGCCCAATTACTTTGGTCTGCCTTTGTTTCCCCACAGAGACGCATTGGTTGTTGCCACAAAAACTCATTACTTGCTACAATTTTGTATGGCTTCATGAACATTTTTCACATTATAGCCATCTGTACCAACACTTCTATTGTGTCACAGGCATCAAATTACAATGATCAGTTTGCCAGTAGTTTCACTTCACACACTTATTTACCAGCAGGTTTGATCCATCTAATAGTGGTTCTTGGCAACTGTCTATACCCTGCAAGCCGTGAGTGCATGGCTTCATCTAACAGTTGTCATCAACAAGAAGTAAGGGGAATTTTCACATAACTGGTGTAAAACACAATATGATGGACCATTAAACTTCAACAGATGTGTAACGTTATCACTCTTGACCTCATCTAACTGATCAAATTTGCTATCTTGGTCTTTTTTCCACAGCATATTTTTTATGGCTGCAACTTACACAAAAATGAGCATGTCAATAGAAAGCAGACAAGTTGTGTTGCTCTTATGTATAGTTCTTGATCTCAGACTTGTTGCACATAGTCAGACATGAAATGTGAATTGTTTTCATATTTGATGATGCAGAACGTACTAGTTTGAATCCTTTTGGATACTTCATTGTTGTTGCACCTATTGTATTTATGTGTCAATTAGTTCACTCTCAGTCAAACACTGTTTTCTGAGCAGCAGTGTCATAATAAAACATAATGACTGCTCCTCGTGGTATGTTTAAACAGAATGCCGTGATATTACTAGTATAGGTAGTTATGATTGTGGTATACAAAATTGTACCTTTGTACTTGTCTGGCAGTTAGGCTACAAGCTGTACTGTGCCCATTCAACAGGAAGTCACTACTTAACCTGTTTTTATTGGCTATTGGATGTCTGCATATGTTTGAACCATTTTATGCTGAGCTGATCAGGAATAGCAATTATTATCAGGTAATGAAAGAGCTCAATTTTTTTCCAGATTAAAACTGATTACCATTCTAGGTCTTTAACTCAAAATTTTACTGTACAGGAAACCTTCTGTGAATTTTCAAAAGTGTGTGACAGGTATGCCGTAAATTAAGCTGTGAGGTCATGTCATGAATCGTACATGGATAGATCAGCATGTAGAGCATTGTCCACAACAGTTCCATATTTGCGATCCAGTGTAGTGCAAATTTTTAATTTCATAAGACGTTTCATCTATTTATCACACCAGTAAATATCAAGGGAAAAGCTGTCAAACATAACTGAAAATGAAGGTAATACTTTTCATTTTTATAGAAGATTAGAAGATCAGTCAGTGATCAATATACTGAGAGAGTAAACCATGATTTAAATGAAAACTGTAACGATCTAGGAGACGTGTTCATAAATCTGAATAAATTCTTAAGCTGTAAATGTTTGGATAAAGCTGGTTTGTATTTAAACAGGTTAGGATTTAAAACTTTTAGTAAAATGTTCACTGATATGTGTAACATTCTGCAAAATAGTGGAAATTTATAAGAATTGATGGGGATGAGTAACAGTGTTTGGTGACAAAAATGGCAAGACTTAAATGGTATCCAAAAAAAGACCACAAATAGAAAAGAATGTCTCTACATAAAGCACTTGAATGTAAATTGTCTAAGTACTGACTTTTCAAACGTAAGTCTAAAATGGACAAATTACAAATTATTCTATTGGAATGTAGAAGTATCAAAGTTATTTGCCTCAATGAACATTGGCTTACATTGGACAATATTAAAATTCTTAATAAAAATGAAAATTTTGAATTAGCCAAAGCTTTTGTAGATGAGAGAAATCACTTACTGATTCTGATGTAAAATATGCTAACTTCAATATTAATATCATAGTTGAAAGCAATGAGATGTTCAAATTCACTGACTTAATTAAAAAAAACTTTGGCTTCAAAATAAATTTCATGCAACCCTCTAGGGTAAATGCACTGTCAGCTACCTGTATTGGTAATATTCTAACACATTATGTATTTAAAGATGTTTATAAATTTTGCATATTTTTGGGAATCTCTGACCACTCTGCATTATTCACTGAACTACCAAAAATTAATAAAAAATTTCATTTCACAAAAGCAACATAAAAAGTAACTTCAATGAAAAAAATTCAATTACATTTAGAAATAAGCTGAGAGGCTGAATGGCCTTACAACAACTGTATTTTGAGTAATAGTGGCTTGAACAATTTTTAAGTAGTTTTCTTGCAATATTTAATGAAACCACATGCAGAAAAATGACTAATAAACTTAAATGGTTAACCGAGGGTATAAAAATTTATAGCGCCAGAAAGAGAAAACTCCACAATGAATTGAAGTACCACAAAATAAGACATTTTACTGAGTGTGTTCAACATTATAAAGTTACACTATGTGATCAAAAGTATTTGGACAACCCCAAAAATATACTTTTTCATATGAGGTGCATGGTGCTGCCACCTCTGCCAGGTACTCCATATTAGCGACCTCGGTAGTCATTAGACACTATGAGAGAGCAGAAAGGGGCACTCCACAGAACTCACGGACTTTGAACGTGGTCAGGTGATTGTGTATCACTTGTGTCATATGTCTGTAAGCAAGATTTCCACACTCCTAAACATCCCTAGATCCACTGTTTGCGATGTGATAGTGAAGTTGAAATGTGAAGGGACACATACAGTACAAAAGCATACAGGCTGACCTCGTCCGTTGACTGACAGAAACCACTGACAGTTGAAGAGGGTCGTAATGTGTAGTAGGCAGATGTCTATCCAGACCATCACACAGGAATTCCAAACTGCATTAGGATCCACTGACAGTACTATGGAAGTTAGGTGGGAGCTGTGAAAAATTGGATTTCATGGTTGAGTGGTTACTCATAAACCACACATCACACTGGTAAATGCCAAATGACGCCTCACTTTGTGTAAGGAGCATAAACATTGGATGATTGAATGGTGGAAAAACGTTGTGTGGAGTGACAAATCGTGGTACACAATGTGGCGATCCGATGGTAAGGTGTGGGTAAGACGAATGCCCGGTGAACGTCGTCTGCCAGTGTGTTTAGTGCCAACAGTAAAATTTGGAGGTGGTGGTGTTATGGTGTGGTCTTGTTTTCCATGGAGGGGGCTTGCACCCCTTGTTCCTTTGCATGGCACTATTACAACACAGGCCCACATTGATGTTTTAAGCCTTTCTTGCTTTCCACTGCTGAAGAGCAATTCGGGGATGATGATTGCATCTTCAACACGATCGAGCACCTGTTCATAATGCAAGGCCTGTGGCAGAGTGGTTACATGACAATAAAATCCCTGTAATGGACCGGCCTGCATGAAGTCCTAACCTGCAACCTATAGAACTCCTTTGGGATGTTTTGGAACACCGACTTCATGCCAGACCTCACCAGCCGACATCGATACCTCTCCTCAGTGCAGCAGTCCATGAAGAATGCACTGCCATTCCCCAAGAAACCTTCCAGTACCGGATCGAATATATGCCTGCGAGAGTGGAAGCTGTCATCGAGGCTAAGGGTGAGCAAACACCATATCGAATTCCAGCATTACCGATGGAGGGGACACCGTGAACTTGTAAGTCCTTTTCAGCCAGGTGTCTGGGTACCTTTGATCACATAGTGTATATTTAAAAAAGCTGTGAAGGCAGCCAAACAAATGTCAAACATGAAGTTCATTGTACAACATAAAAGTAAAACAAAAGCAGTGTGGTCTATTGTCAAATCAGAGATAGGTGTTATAGTTAGTAGTAATGAAATATCTGGGATTAAAGTAGCTGATAGCTTTATCAGAGTGTTCAAATGAATTCTTAATAAATGTGATAAAGTCAGACGTTGATGTAACAGAGTATCAGGGTGCAGGTGGTTACTATTGGGAGGTGTGGCAGATGGATGGTGTGTTAGGAGGCACTCTCCCAGTTCGCCACTTGCTGGTTCCTCAGGGAAGAGGAGGTGGTTGGAACCTGTGTACAAGAGTGGGGACAGTAAAGGAAGAGTAACTTTTAACCATTTATTTCTGCAAATACATCTCTCGTTTAGTGATGCTACAGCAGTACTCTGCCACTGCTTGTCCAGGTGCACCACAAGCACCTGGCAACTACTCAGGAAGTGAATGCTGCATCTCCACCCTCTGCACTCGAAGAAGGTGGTGCGTGTATACGTGGTTTATACATACTGGCCTCGGAGGTTCTCGATCCCCCCGTAACTGTGGCTCATCTCCACTCTCTGAACCGCGACAACAGTTGTGTGGTCGAGAAGTGTGCCGACCCTAGCCTGCCATGTAGGTAGGCCTCGTGGCTCCGTTGAAGTGTCAGGAACACTGGTGTCCTGGCCCGAGTCGACACAGAAGACCCCCCAGGCCTTCCCGTCTGCATTGGAAGCTGTCAGCAGCACCGAACTCACGACTGGTGCTTACAGAGAGGAAGACATCTCTCCGGTGGCTGTCGACGATATTCGGCAGGAAATCTACAACAGACTTATACGCCACATGAATACTGTGTCAGAGAATCGAGTACGTCATCGATCCTTCTTACCGACTCCCCTCTGAACTCAAATGCTGGAGTATTTATAGTGTGAAATATCGACTGGTGTTGACCCAACATCACTTGTAATGACAGCATAGGCTTTCCTAATGTGACTGTATCAGTGTTTCACATCATGCCCTATTTGCTCAACACATTGTTACCCCAACAGACTGGTCCGTAGCAATATTCGATACTCCTTCTGGCATTAGCAATGCGGCTTCTTACTTTGTGTAACGAGGTGATGAGAGACTTCTCACTCGTACTGCTTTACTAAGCTTCTGCTTATGCTAGCTACCCAGTTCATGCAAAGCACTAATGTCCTGCTCTCCGCCTGATCTGCTAATGTGATGAAATGCTGCCATTTTGTTTCATGCTTGTTGACACTCCTGCAAGGAACACAAAGTGAGTGAGGTCCTGCAATTATGAAATTCTGTAGCCAGCTGCCTGATACAGGGTTGGTACATAACCAGAGTAAAGTAAATCACTTTGGAATCCACCGAGAATCTGAGTATCTTACAGATTTTAAAAAAGTCACAATAAAGGATATGAAAAATGTTATATTATCATTAAAAAATAAAAACTCTGCTGGGTGGGATGGGATACCCACTAAAGTGATTAAAACAATGTATGGCATAATAGCACCTCCCCTAACTAAACTATTCAACCATTCTTTTGAACAGGGATGCTTTCCCGATGTTTTGTAGTATGCTGAAGTCAGAACTCTGTTCGAGAAAGGGTCGAGGGAAGACACGGATGGGAATCTATTGGCCTATTTCTATTCTCCCAGTCCTGTCAAAGGTGTTAGAGAAAGTAGCTGCAAACCAGATAAAAAGAATTTATTGTAAAAAATAATATTATTAAGTAACCAATTTGGATTTCAACCAGGAAAAAAACACTCTAGAGGCAGTAAATAAATTTATTGGAAAGATAGATAAATCATTGGATCAGAGAAGTAAAGATGCCGGTATGTTCTGCAATCCCACAAAAGCATTTGACTCCGTGAACTCTGACTTGCTAAGCTATAAATTATACAAATGTGGGATTAAGGACAATGCTCTAAATTGGCTAACATCATACTTACACAACTGAAAACAAAGGGTAACTGTCATCTTAGATGCAGTGAATTATTATTCTAAATGGAGTACAGTATCACAAGGAGTGCCTCAATGCTCCATTTTGGGTTCATTCTTGTTGCTATTCTACATAAATGACAAACCCATAAATATAGATTCCCCATAAGTTGTGTTTGCAGACAGTACTTCTGTTTCAATTGAAGATGATGATGCAGAAAACATTCCGAGCTCCATTGAAAGCACACTGGATACCTTAGAAAACAGGTTCTAGTTAAATGGGTTGAAACTCAACATTGCAAAAACCAATGAAAGAAGCTGACATGGTCAAATTACTGGGACTAAATTAGACAAGAATTTAAACTGGAGTCCACATATTGACTTCACATCAAATAAACTAAGCAGTTTTGCATTTGCAGTGCAAATACTAGCAAATTCCACCAACTTGAGTACACAAAAAAATTGCTTGTCATAGTTATTTTGAATCTGTTATTAGATATGGAATAATTTTCTGGGGAAGTATAAGTAGTGTATCTCAAATACTGAAACTGCAAAAGAAAACTTTCCAATACATGTGTACTGCACAGCAAACAGAGTCTTGTCACCCATTATTTCAGAAACTACAAATCCTAATTGTTCCCTCCATTTACATTTATGAAATTATTTGAGGTGAATCGTTTTAACCATACATCTAACACAAGAAACAAAAGTAATTTTATGCTTCTCACACACCAGTTGAAATTATATACATGGACTCCACAGTATATGGGAATGACAATATATAACAAGTTAATGGCCAAAAACATATTTATAATGAGGCAGGAAATTTTAAAAACTAGGCTACAGTAGATTCTGTGGGAGAAATGCTACTGTTCAATAGAAGAATTCAAAGACGATGAAATGATAATTTGAGCAAGGGGTAATTAAGTGTTAGATTTTATTGCATGTATATATAACATAAATGTATTATTATGATTATGCTGTTTGTTAATATCAGCTGTTCTTTGTTTATGGTGAAATTTTACCACAACTTGATGTGTCTCCTGTACCTGAATCAAATGATTTAGATTATGCACATTATGAGACAAATAAACAACAATTCACAATTCATAGAATTGGTTACATTTGAACATCAACAGAAATGTTTGAACTTGTTGACATGAACTAAATAATTATAAAACAGTATCTAAGAAACTTTGTCAAATTATAAGACTTCTGTGAGCATGTAATCTTCATAATGATATTCTAGCTTCCTCCAGTATGAATGCTGTACGTCCAGGTGGCATTTTCCTTCTGTACAACTGTGTGTACTTGCACTCATTCTGTGGTGTGCTATCATAAAATACATAAATTTTTCTTTGGAAAATCCAGGATGGAATGTAACAATACCAGAGAAGGAAAGTTACTACTCACCATATAGTGAAGATGCTGAGTCATGATAAGCACAACAAAAAGATTCACACAATTAAAGCTTTCGGCCATTAAGGCCTTTGTCAGTGGTAGACACACATACACACATGCACACACACACATTCACACATTCACAACTTGCACACACGTGTGCAGTCTCAGAGTGCTGAGACCACACTGCAAACAGCGGCACCAGTGCATGATGGGAGTGGCAACTGGATGGGGGTAAGGAGGAGGCTGGGGCAGGGAGGGGGAGGGATAGTATGGTGGGAGTGGCGGACAGTCAAGTATTGCAGTTTAGACGGAGGGCAGGAGAGTAGGTTTGGAGGGGGGAGGGGGTAAGTAGTGGAGAGGTCAGAAATAAAAGAAATTAAAAGACTGGGTGTGGCAGTTAAATGACGGCTGTGTAGTGCTGAAATGGGAACAGGGAGGGGGCTGGATGGGTGAGGACAGTGACTAACAAAGGTTGAGGCCAGGAGGGTTACGGGAACGTAGGATGTATTGCAGGGAAAGTTCCCACCTACGCAGTTCAGAAAAGCTGGTGTTGGTGGGAAGGATCCATATGGCACAGGCTGTGAAGCAGTCATTAAGATGAGGGATATCATGTTTGGCAGCATGTTCAGCAACAGGGTGGTCCACTTGTTTCTTGGCCACAGTTTGTCGGTGGCCCTTCATGTGGACAGACAGCTTGTTGGTTGTCATGCCTACATAGAATGCAGCACAGAGGTTGCAGCTTAGCTTGTAAATCACATGAATGGTTTCACAGGTAGCCCTTCCTTTGATGGGATAGGTGATGTTAGTGACTGGACTGGAGTAGGTGGTGGTAGGAGGATGTATGGGACAGGTCTTGCACCTAGGTCTATTACAGGGGTATGAGCCATGAGGTAAGGGGTGTCTGTCCGCATGAACGGCCACCAACAAACTGTGGCCAAGAAACAAGTGGACCACCCTGTTGCTGAACTTGCTACCAAACATGATATCCCTCATCTTAATGACTGCTTCACAGCCTGTGCCATATGGATCCTTCCCACCAACACCAGCTTTTCTGAACTGCGCAGGTGGGAACTTTCCCTGCAATACGTCCTACGTTCCCATAACCCTCCTGGGCTCAACCTTCATTAATCACTGTCCTCACCCATCCAGCCCCCTCCCTGTTCCCATTCCAGCACTACACAGCCATCATTTAACTGCCACACCCAGTCTTTTAATTTCTTTTATTTCGGTCCTCTCCACTGCTTACCCCCTCCCCGCCCTCCCCCCCTCTGCACCTTCTCTCCTGCCCTCCGTCTAAATTGCAACACTTGACTGTCTGCCACTCCCACCATACTATCCCTCCCCCTCCCCACCCCAGCCTCCTCCTTACCCCCACCCAGTCACCACTCCCATCATGCACTGGTGCTGCTGTTTGCAGTGTGGTCTCAGCTCTCTGAGACTGCTGATGTGTGTGCAAGTTGCGTTTATGTGAATGTGTGTGTGTGCATGCGTGTGTGTATGCGTGTCTACTGCTGACAAAGGCCTTAATGGCCGAAAGCTTTAATTGTGTGAATTTTTTTGTTGTGCCTATTTCTTCTCAGCATCTCCACTATATGGTGAGTAGCAACTTACCTTCTCTGGTATTGATAAATTTATCTTTTATTACTGGAACAGAGTCTGTGATACTATTGGCTATTTTGTTACATTATGCAGCACATTTCATTCACCAAAACTGAATTCCCATTTGCTTCATGTTATCTTAATACATAATTCATAGAAAAGTCACACAATAGTCATGAAACACAAGCTAAAGTGACTATTGCTCAGCTAAACTCTGGTGAGATTTTTAATATCATTATGGAGACAGTGAGTTGTTATTTGTTAGTTTTTTCAAATGGTTTATGTATAGCTAAGGAATAAAATTCATATTGCATTTACTGCTCTAATACATGTTTCAAAACTGGCTGCATTTGTTGTCTTGGACAGTATATCTAACATATCTTGTGAATTACTTTGAAATCTCCAGCCACACATGGCACTTTGGTTCATTTTATTGTTTGTTGTATTTCACGTTTGTTACAAAATGATGTAGCATTGCTGTTACCAAAAGTTGTTTTTTAATCAGTTATTTGTTTCTGCAGCTGGTGTTTTGAGTAGGGAAGCAGCAAAAGTGACAGAAGAATTTACATTTTCAATTGGTGTGGGAGATGATTTTGTTATGAGACTGGGTGTGGACAGCATGGAAAACATTCGAACAAATGCTCTCCGTGTGTTAAAATTTTGTAAACTGCCCAAGGTAAGTGGCTAAACATTATCTGATCTGCTCTGTTTGTGTCATAGTTGATAATGACAATAATAATGAATACTGCAGTGGTGGTAGTGGTAATAATAATTACGGTAATGATGAACACTGTGATGGTGATGGTGGTGGTGGTGGTGGTGGTGGTGGTGGTGGTGATGATGATGATGATGATGATGATGATGATTGAAATAAACTCAGCAGCCCAACTGAGGCCAACAAACCCATTTTCTGGTTCCCAGAGTCCAGACCATGTGAACAAGATGAAATTAAGTGCCACACTCCCCTTCTCGAAAGCAACGAAGCACTTGCAGAAGAATCAATAATTGTAGAACTGCATATACAAGGTCCTGAGGAATCAGCTGAAATGTTCCAACAGCAAATTAAAAAAAAAAAAAAATTGGATTGAGGAAACCCTATCCAAAGACTGGAAAACAGCTCTAATCCATCCACTGCAGAAGATATGCACCATGAAAAACATCAGCTACAGAGAAATATCCCTCCTACCGGTAACCAACAGAATTCTCTTGTTTGTCATCCAGGAGTGCTTAGAAAGCCAGGTCAGGTATCAAAAATCGGAATACCAAGGTGGCTCCAGGAAAGGTTGTCAACAGGAGAACAAATCCATAACATCAAAAGCAACATCAGATACTGTACTTTATAGGTCTAAACAGTACATATCAGCCTTTTTGGTCTTCAAGGAAGTCTATTATTCAATAGGCTGTGAAGCCCTGTTCAACATCTGTAAGGAATTTGGGCTGACCTTACTAGCATTAAGTAGAACCACCTGACAGACAGTTACTAACTCCCAGATGAACTTCCTACGTTTCGTCTCAGAGTTCTTTGTTATCAAAACAGGAGTCAGACAAGTCAGTGGACTGTTTCTGATGCTTTTCAACTGTGTTCTTGAAAAAGAAAAAAGTCATCAGGACTGGTGAAGAAGACTGATGGAAACTGACTGAAGTCCAGTAAGAATGGGAACTAAATGCAAAAGAATCATGGTAGACTGACTAGCTTTTGCCAGTGATATACCAATTCTGTCAAATGACGTAGAAAATGCTAGCATTCAGATCTAACTGTTAAAGGAAACTGCCAAACATACTGGCCTGCAGATATCATCAGAAAAACAGAAAGAATTAATGACATCAAATAACCCCACTCTCCAGTGTAGAAAAATTTAAGTACCTGGATGAGATTATTATGAAAAATGGACTAGACATGGAAACCCGTAATGAGTAAATATGTTAATTTCAACAAGCCTACCAGATGTTGAGTGTGACCCACAATGGAAAATGCTTTTCACAAAACACTAAGATACATCACTGTGAAACAGTTCTGAAGCCAGTAATTGTGTATGAAGCTGAAAGCCTACCCCTAAGTGCAAATAAAAACCTTCTTGAAGAACTGGAGAAAAAAGAGTGCAGAATCATTATAGCAATCATGGAATCCAACTACAAGAATGGCACCCACCAAGACAAATCCAGCAAGGAAGTCTTTGCCAAAACAGAGAAAATTACAGAGACAATTCACAAATCACATGCACGGTTTTACTGTCATCTTCACCCAATGGATGCAAACAGGTTTACCAAGGAGATCTTCCACTTTTTTGATTCAGACCCCAAAACCAAAATGCCCTGGTTTAGAAATACTAAACAAGACCCACAACTCCTACAAAATCAGACCCAAATATGACTGTGACAAGGCTGTTTTCTGCAAAAAGATAGTGACAAATGGGCTGCATCAAGCCAAGCAACTATGCATGGAGGAATGTAAGCATGTCCACTCACAATGAATGAAGGAAGTGTGGCTGTCAAAGAAAGCAAAATTCACTGACCAATATAACAAGACTTAACATGATTATAGATGGCCTCACTGTAATAATAATAATAAATTATTTGAATGTATTTCATTAATGTGTATATCTTCACAAACTGTATCCTTTTCTAATTCTTACTCCCACCATTGCAACAACAATAAAGAATAAAGAAAAATCACTACAAGTTTGTCATATCCAGTCATCCATTAATACTGCATCTTCACACAGTATTAATAATTCAGATGTAGTAGCATTTTCATCATCTATTTGAAGCCCATGTTGGAACATTTTCATCATCTTGGTGAAAAATATATTGAACTAAAAAAATAAAGATAAATCTTACAAAGAGGGAGAAAAAGAAAATTAAAGCCACCAAATGATTAATTCCTAATACAAAATATACATTAACTGTTAGCCTTTTTATTTGGAAAAATAATCACCCTTTTTGTAATGCTCTGGAAATGTTCTACCTGACTCCTCTACGATAAGATCAGATCATACCACTGTCAAACATATGTAAATAAAATCATGTACCACAGTTATGAAAAACACTTCAATTATGAAAGTGTGATAAGGTATATCTGAATGACTGAAAAGTGTATTACCATCACTGGATTGTTGACTTCACTTTCTGTTGCTCATCTGAACCATCCGTTTCCTCACTACTGCAGAGTCCTTCTCTCCAAAGGTCTGGGGAAGCAGAGAACTCTTCACCACAATGGATCTTCTAAAGTCCAACTTGTCTGATACATCCACAATGGCATTTCTAAATTTTTTTGCATGCCCATGTGCACAATGGAATATACACTCTTTCCTTCATAATTCCAATATTATCAGTAATAAATGAGATCTTTTTTTCCTACAAGGCTATATTTTATTGTACAAAATCCTTTATACATCATGACAAATATTGTGACTATGTTTTGCTGAATTTCTGTTGGACATGAAAATGACAATTACATCAAAATTGGAGAGATAGAGAGAGAGAGAGAGAGAGAGAGAGAGAGAGAGAGAGAGAAAGGGGAAGAGAGGATGGTGGCAATGGCTGTACCACCCATGCACATAGTCTTGCTAATGTGAAACACTACCTTTGAAGCATACTACTGACAGAAAACCCTCCACATCTGTAATTATTTCTTCAGGGACAAATTGACAAACGAATCTTTGAATTTTAACTTGTTCAAGGGCTTATCAAGTCAACACAACAATCATTTTGTCTGCTTTAGATTCATTGGTGACTTCTATAGATTCATTAGAGACTTCTTAATTGTATGGACCCATGTCAACAATAACCTTGGTCCTATACTCCAGAACTTCAGTGTCTACACCCAAACCTGCTCCAACTGATCCCTGTCATCTCACAAAGCTACCTTTCTGGATGTTGGTTCTTGGTGGTCCCATAAAAACCTTTGTTCACATCAAATGCATGAAATACCAACAGTAATTCAATTTTGAAAACTATCATTCCAAATTGAAGTCTTTTTCTGAGAAACTTAGTGCCCTTTGGTACTGCTTCTGCAGCAGAAAGCAGGAGTTGTCCAAAAACACATTGCCAGAGTTATTACTGGCAAACAATACCCTACCCAGCTTGTCCAGATCCAGGTCTCTCACGCCAGTTCCTTCTATAAGGCAAAAAAGTTTGTCACCATTGTCAGAAAAATATTGACTAATACTCCATTACCCATGGTTTCAGTTACCTCTCATTGTGGCCTGAGCTGGTGGGTATCCAACCCATAATTCCATTTCTGCATCCCTTGTAAGAGCTTTGATTACCTTTCATTGTGACCTAAGGTGAGGAATATCCAACCAAAACTCCCATCCTCATCTTCCCCGTTCTTGTGTCACCCACTCAACCTATGCAATACCCTTGCCCATTCCTGTCCTACAACTACTGTGCAACATTGTATGAGGGTATGAAACACAATCTGCCAGCCTGAATGTCCAGTGCCAAACTGTGACAAACAATAACTTCACACCTGATTGCTGAACGTCTGTGTGTAGCAACAAAAATTTTGACAGCTGCTTCAGTATTGGTGACATTACTCCCAGCACCAACTCATCAGTCTTTGAGCACAACCTTCCTCCACATTTCCTACCTCCCAGTGCTTTGCTACTCTCTCCTTGTCTTCCACCTTCTCACTTTCATATCGTATTCCATATCATACTTTTTATTGAATTTTGTGTGTATGAATGTGTTTGTTTGTGTTTCTATCAACCTGCCAGCGCTTTCGTATGGTAAGTCACATCATCTTTGTTTTTAAATATATTTTTATTTAATTCCTTAATGTTGTTTTACTCGTGTAAAACCCTTTGGAGGAGTGATACTATTACTAGATTCTTCTGAATTTTACAGCTATTTTTGTAGTACATATTGTTTACTTATCATGTGAATGTTACTGTTGTTACTGCTTAGAGGTAGAATGAGTGTTATTCTTTATGTGTGTTTCCATAAACATTTAATGCTATATTTAAGTTTGGCTAGATTCTTTTGATTAATCATGCCATTTCAGTCACAGTTATTACTCTAAGCACCCTATTGATCATTTCATTCAACTCTTACCTTATCTTGCAGATGCAGATAGTAGTTAGAGCTATCTAAATATTTCAATAACACCAATATGGAAAGAATATATTGTTGCTCACCACATAGAGGAAGCACTGACTTGCAGACAGGCACAAT
Source organism: Schistocerca nitens (assembly GCF_023898315.1). Taxonomy (NCBI): domain Eukaryota; kingdom Metazoa; phylum Arthropoda; class Insecta; order Orthoptera; family Acrididae; genus Schistocerca; species Schistocerca nitens. Next base: position 1,011,795,140 of record NC_064614.1, read on the forward strand.
GAAAAAGACTGCTAAAATATTAAACACACACACACACAAACACAAACACTTGGTCACTGGTGCAGGGCTCTGGACCTTTTTGCAATTGCAATTGCAATTACACAGCAGATGGCTGCTGGTATGGGTAGTATGGGTAAGGAGGAGGCATTAAGAGAGAATGGGGAGGGATAGTAGGGTAAAGGTGGAGGAAAATATTAGTGCAGTTTGTCAGAGCATGTAGAAATTTGCTGGGGACTGAATATCACTGTTGGATGCAGCATTGAGAGGCTCTGCTGGGGTATGGGAAGTTATGAGGGGAAGGGAGGGGGGAGGGGAGAGGAGAGGAGTACAGAATGGAAAAGGGCTTTTAGGTGCATTGGTGGGATAAAAGATGTGTGTAGAATTGGAGTTGGAGTGGGAAGGGGATATGTATGGGAGGTAGAGATACCAGATATTTAGGCCAGGGGTTTGGGAATGGAGAATATGTTGCAGGGAGAGTTCCGATCTGCACAATTTAGGAAAACTGGTGTTGGTAGGAAGAATATAGATGGATGGCACGGGCTGTGAATCAGACATTAAAGTGAAGCACATCATGTTGGGCAGCATGTTAAGCAAATGGGTGGTCTATTTGTCTTTTGGACCCTGCTTGATGGTCACCATTCATGCAGACAGACAGCTCATTAGCTATAATGCCCATATAGAAAGCAGCACAATAGTTGCAGCTTAGCTGGTAGACCACAAGGCTGCTTTCACAGTTGGCCCTACCTTTGATGGAATAGGGGATGCCAGTGACAGGACTGGAGAGGGTGGTTGTGGGAGGATGTATGGAACAGGTCTTGTTTCTAGATCAGTGGTAGTCGACCTGGTACATATCACCCAATAGTGGGCACTGAAGCTTTCCTGGTGAGCAGCTAGAAAATTCTAGTAATAACAAAGATACAAAACTGTGTGATACATAACAAAAAATTGACTATCTCTGATCTAGCTCTATTGCAGGAATAGGAGCCATGAGGCAAGGGTGAGGATCAGGAATGGAGTAAGAACAAACAATGATATTACATATGTGTGGTGAGTGACACAATACCAAAGTGGAGGATAGTGGGGAGGATATTCATTGCAGGATATGATGAAAGGTAGTCAAAACTCAGTCAGAGAATGTGATTCATTCACTCCTGTCCTGGGTGGTACTGAGTCATGAGGGGCATGCTCCCTCGTGGCCTGGCAGTGGTATTTGGGAAGTGGTAGGTGACAGTAGAGACAAGACATTAGAGAGGCCTGTTTCTGGACAAGGTGGGGAGGGTAATTTTAGTCTGTGAATGTCTCCATGAGATCCTTGATATATCTGGTGAGGGACTGCTACTGATGGCTTTGGATTGAGCCTGATTGGTACATTTGGTGGAAAACACATTTCTACTGTAGGGGTCAGGAGAATGAGACAAGGTTTTCAACTAGGTAGCTGGATTTAATTTGGGAGTGGGTCAAGAGGCTAGGCCATTGGAAAGGATTGATACTCCTGTGGGACTGAGTCTTTTGGAGGACAGATTCATGACTGTTTGTGGGTCTGTTTAGGTTTTGATTTGCAACATGATTGTGATCCTGTTCTGCTAAGGCCTAAATCCAACAGATTTATCAGTCCTTTTCAAAGGCCTTACCTTTCAACCCACTCTTAAATTCAGTCATGGCTGGGCTTGTTAAAGATCTCTCCTTCTCCCAATCCCTACAGTGAAAACACTTTTTTGTTACCAACTCTAAAAATCAGGCTGTTCCTTTACAACCTGTTGTCATGCTCATCACTATCAATGCCACCTCCCTGTACATTAACATGCCTATTGCTATTGGTTGTGCCACTATTGAGCATTACCTTTCCCAAAGTCTGACAGACTCAAAACCTACTGCCTCCTTCCTGGTCACCATAAACAAATGTATCCTCATCCACAATTACTTCTCCGTTGAAGGCATCACCTACAAATGAATCCAAGATGCAGCGATGGATACCCACATGGCACTGCCCTTTGCCAATCTATTCATGGGCCATCTAGAGGAATCCTTCCTAATCACCCAGAATCTCTGATCCCTTACCTGGTTCAGATTCACTGAAGGCATCTTCATGACCTGGACATATGCGAGGACATCCTATCCAGATTTTTCCAGAAGCTCAACATTTTCTCCTTCGTTCACTTCACTTGGTCCTCCATAACCAACCAGCCACCTTCCTCAATGTTAACCTCCACCTCAAGGATGGCTACATCACTAACTTTATCCACATGAAACCTACCAACCATCAACAATAACTCCACTTCGACAGATGCAGCCCTTTCCATATCAAGAAGTCTCTTTCATACAGGCTAGGCACATGTGGGTGTCACATCTGTAGGGATGAACAATCCCTATCGAAATACAGGGTGAGTCACTAACTATTGCCACCTAGAATAACTCTGAAAGTATGATAGTAGCTGAAAAGTTTGAGGGACAAATGTTGCATGGGACAATGGGGGCTATAATATGACGTTAGTTTTTTGTTGCTAGGTCAGGTTGCTTCAGAGATATGAAAGTCAACTTTGTTTTTTTAAATGGGATGCTATAGTTTGGTACTTATTTTCTGATAGCGGCTATCGAGACGAATCCAAAGATGTGTAACTGTAAGGTCTTTGAAGGTCAACAAAGGTCAAAAAGGTGGCATGAACATCCATTTACAGAAGGGGTTTGAAGTGGTGACCATTAGTATCAATCCAGTGCTGCAATCTTCTTATCATGGATTGATTGGTATTCCTTATCACTTTGGTACTTATCAAAGCACATGCTCTGATAATATTGTATGAATAGTAAATATTCGCTGAATATGGCATATCCATCTAATGTGCCCTTGACTTGTAAACACCATTCGACAGTTACGCAATACAACACTAATAGGAGTGGTAAGACTAGTATCATTGAATCAAGCGAATGTGAATGATGTATTCCTTTGAAGAACAAGTCAATATGCTTCTCATTTATTGAGAATGCCAACAAAATTCAGTGAGAGCTAGAGACTTGTATGCTGAAAGATATCCTCAATGTACTCACCCTACACATCATACATTTAAATATGTGTATGATAAATTGAGAACAATTGGATCTTTAACACATCGGAAACATATCCAGCAAAGGAAAGTTACTAACGAGGAAATGGAAATTGGTACTCTTGCCACTGCAGTTCGAAATCCTTGTGTTAGTTCTTGTCAAGTCGCAAGGGAATCTGGCATGAGCCACAGTAGCGTTGTTCATGTTCTCCATCACCATAATATCATCCTTATCATATCAGTCTCCCCCAAGAATTAACTGGTACAGATTGTATGCATCGCATTGAATTCTGCCGATGGCCTCAGCTTCAGATTCAGAGGGGTGACACATTTATTAATTTGATTTTATTTACTGATGTCGCTACATTCATGGGCTGTGGAAATGTTAATTTGTATAATGTGCATTATTGGGCAACTGAAAATCCATGTTGGCTGCAGCAAGTTGCACACCAAAAACCGTGGTCGGTGAATGTATGGTGTAGGATTCTGGAGGACAGAATTATAGGTCCCTATTTCATCAAAGGAAATCTTAATGGTAGGAAGTGCACCACATTTGTGCAAGAAACATTAAGTCTGTTATTGGAAGAAGTACCTTTAGGAACAAGGAACAGAATGTGGTATCAACATGATGGGTATCTGGCACATTTTTTGCTAATAGCTAGAAATGAGTTGCAGAGACAATTCCCAAATCATTTGATTGGATGCAGAGGAGATGTGTTGTGGCCAGCTCTTTCACTAGACTTGACACCTTTGGATTTTTTCATGTGGTAATTCGTAAAAGACATTGTGTATAAAGACATTCCAACTACACCTGAAGATATGCGAGAGAGAATTGTCAGAGCATGTGCTTCGATAAGTGCCAATGTGATAAGGAATACCACTCCATCCTTGATAAGAAGATTGCAGCACTGCATTGATACCAATGGTCATCACTTCGAACACCTTCTGTAAATGGATGTTCATGCCACATTTGTGACCTTCATTGACCTTCAAAGACCTTATTGTTACACATTATTGGATTTGTCTCGATAGCTGCTGTCAGGAAATAACTACCAAACTATAGCATCCCATTTAAAAAAATCAAAGTTGATCTTCATATCTCTGAAGCAACCTCACCTAGCAACAAAAAACCATCATCATATTATGGCCCCCATTGTCCCATGCAATATTTGTCCCACAAACTTTTCAGCTGTTATCATACTTTCGGAGTTATTCTTGGTGGCAATAGTTAGTGACTCACCCTGTATAGCAAGGATCTCATGAAGGCCTTCACAGACCAAAATTGTCCTCCCAACCTTGTCCAGAAACAGATCTCTCATGCCTTGTCTTTCCATTCACCTGCCATTTCCCACATACCCACTGTCTGACCACAAGAGAGCACTGCTCTCATTTCTCAGTGCATTCAGGACTGGAGCAGCTGAGTCACATTCACCACCAGGGTTTTGTTTACATGTTATTGAGCCTTGAAATGAATATCTTCTGCACTATCATCCTCACCTAATCCATAGTTGTATTCCACCACCCACCAAACCTATGCAATATCTTTGTTTGCCTCTACTCCCCTCCTGCTCCCAACCCCTTGCATCATGGCTAATATCTCTGCAGTAGACCAAGACGCAGGACATGTTTCATACATCCTCCAGTCCTATCACAGGCATCTCCTCCCCCTACCCTTCGAAAGTAGCCATGTGATCTACCACCTAAGTTGCAACCGTTGTGCCACTTTCTAAGTGGACATGACAACTAATGGGCTGCTTGTCTACATGAATGGTCACCCTTCAACTGTTTCCAGGAGACAACTGGACCATCCAATTGCCAAATATTCTGCCCAATATGATGTGTGTCACTGTAATAACTGCTTCAAAGCTTGTGTTATCTGGATCTTTCCTACAAAAACCAGATGTTCTAAATTGCACGGGTCAGAATTTCATTCCCATAACCCTCCTAGCCTAAACCTTCGGCAGTCCCTGTCTCCCATGCATACAGCTTACTCTGCTCCCACTCCAACATTACACATGCCCTCTATCTTTCCAACCCATCTACAAATCATTTTCCATTTCCTGTTTCTCTCATCTCCCTTTCTCCCTCATGATTCCTCATGAAACCTCTCCCCCACCTTCCCCCAGCACAGCCTCCTGACATTGTACCCAACAGTCATATCCTGTCCCCTCCAAATCCCTACATGCTCAAACAGGCAGCACTAAGATCTCCCTAGCGTCTTCCCCCAGCTCAACCCTGCTATACCTTCCATTCCCATGTCATGTCTCATCCTTACCCCCATCACCCATCCCAGCTCTGTCAGAGGCATTTGCAGTGGGCTCCAGCAGCCTGAGACTGTGGCCAAGTGTATGTGAGTTGTGCTTGTGAATGTGTTTTCTACTGCAGAGGAAGGACTTTGTCTGAAAGCATTAATATTTTAGCAGCCTTCTTCCACTGTGTCTGTCTGCGACTCCATGGCTCCTCTGTGTGGCCGGTAGCAATATATCTTTTCCATTTTGTTATTTTACAAGCTGCATCATAGTTGCAAATATAAACAGTGATCCAGGTACTGTCAAATGTTTTTTTATTCCAGTCTTTGATCATAATATTAAGTCCTTCAATGATGACTGGTTTCAGCCAGTAATAACCATCTTAAGATCTGTTCTACACCATGCCCTAATGTGATAAAGCTGTAATACCATCATCAAAACATAGAAATACACTCAGAAAATCATTGTCATGTAGAGCTAAAATATAATGCAAAATAGGCCACATCGTCCACACAGTTATTTTGCAAGTGGCGTTACTATGACAGTAACACCAGTTGCAAAATGACTGTGTCAACAATGTGGCCTATTTTAACCATATTTTAGTTCTACATGATGACGCTTTGCTGAGTGTATTTCTATGTTTTGATGATGGTATTATAGCTTTATCACACTAGGGCATGGTGTAGAACAGATCTTAAGATGGTCATTACTGACTGAAACAGGTCATCGTCGAAGGACTTTTTTGTATACCGCCTGGAAGGCGGCATGTGGGTAGGAGCAGGAAAAGGTGAAAATCTCTCGGTACTGCAGTGTGAATTAAAATCACCTTTACTTTAGCAATAAGAGTAGTACATAACTTTGCCCTGAGGTGCGAAGCTAAAGCAAAGTGTCCCAGCCATCTGCTCTTGATCAAATGGGAAGAATATGGGCTCGTAGAGCCCTCCCACTCCGGCTAGAGTGCACTGTCATTGGTGTCTGTCATAGTGCCAACTTTAGAACTTGTATATATGCCATCGCATTGTAACTATCAATACCACATCCCTACCTCCTGAAACAATGCACCATCATTGAGTTTGGTTTCTGACGGCGGGTGGAGGGACCCGGGGCGGCGCAGCTGAGGGGGCAGACAGCGGAACTGCCGGGGTGCGCTGTCCACCCATGACCACGAATTGCTCACAAGGGGGGTGAGGAAAACCTCCTGTGGAAAACCTGCATAGGCCGCGCACCACCACTGGGTATGCTCGGATGAGGAGGTGGAGTAACGACCTCCACGAGCGACGACAACGACGGTTGTGGCAGCGGCGGCAGTGGCGTGACAGCAGCCTCAGTGTCCATAGTTTCCAGCACCGTGGAGGAATGTGGTGGTGGCTGAAGGTAGGGCCATGGCAGCAGCGAGAGGCGCCCGTCTGGTGCAGGTGACCGGACCGGCCGCACCGGCGATGACAGCAGGCACGCCCATGGAGGTGCGAGTTGCAGAGGCGCCATCGGTGGAGTCGTGGGCTGAGGCAGCAGGAGCCACAAAGCGTCCAGTTCTGCTGGAAAACAATCAGTGGCAGAAAACTGAGGATGGCACAAACAAATCTGGTTCCAGTGTCGCTTGATAGTGTCGGAGGGGCCAGAAATGACAAATAAGCCGCATCCAAGCTGGCAAAGAATGCAGCCCTGCTCCCAGCACTGCCTGCCAGAAAAAACATGATAGAACACCAAAGCATACGGCGCCAAGCCAGAACGAGGCAAAGCAGCGGGAGCATGCAGCAGCGGGTGCAATAGCTGCAGGAGCGACCGATGGGCGTGGCTGTGTAGCAATTCCACTGGGGAATGGGTGCCACGCAGCTGAGAACCATAGGAAACAAGGAAAGTCCAGAGTGCATACTCGCACCTGCCATTAGCAGCAGAGAACGTTTCAAACTCTGAGGACACAAATTGTGGGCTGTTGTCTGAGACAATAACTTCAGGAAGGCCCTTGATGCAAAAAATAGACGTCAAAGTCTGAATAGTACTGGCAGACGTAGTAGAAGATGGTTCAAATGGCTCTGAGCACTATGGGACTTAACATCTGTGGTCATCAGTCCCCTAGAACTTAGAACTACTTAAACCTAACTAACCTAAGGACATCACACACATCCATGCCCGAGGCAGGATTCGAACCTGCGACCGTAGCAGTCACGCGGTTCCGGACTGAGCGCCTAGAACTGCACAGCCACCGCGGCCGGCGTAGTAGAAGACATAGGTAGGTACAACAAAAGGAAAGTTGCTGTATGCATCAATAACTATCGACCAGCAGGTGTCCCTGCCAAGGTGCAGTAGGAGTCGGCCATGCAAAGAAGTGCTGGTGGGGAGCAGATTGATGCTCCACACAAGAGCGACAGTTAGCAAGTAAATTCTCAATTTGTTTATCAATGCCGACCCAAGTGCAGTGACGACATGCTAATTGCTTCACCCGCACTATACCCCAATGACCAGTGTGCAGCAACCTGAGGATTTCTGACTGCAACGAACCAGGTACAACCACACGAGACTGATCATTGTCAGTTCATAACAAGATAATACCGTGGTGTACAGACAAGTTGTGACACTGCGCAAAGTAACGCCGTACAAGAGGATCTTGAATGTGCGTAGCAGATGGAGGCCATTGAGTATGAATATAGTGCAAAAGAATCTTCAAAGAAGCATCAGCAGCTGTCATGGAAGCAATGCGATGAAAATCCATTGGAAAACCATCAGCTAATTCCTTATCTTGTGAATCAATAAACATGCATGACAATTCAGAAGAATCAAACACGTTGTCCGGACCAATAGGTAGACGAGACAAAGCATCAACATTGCCATGCTGGGCCCTAGGCCAAAACAAGATTTCGTAATTGTAGTTAGACAAAAACAAAGACCATCGTTGCAACTTTTGTGCAGCACAGGCCGGAACTGGCTTTGACGGGTGGAACAATGACGTCAAAGGCTTATGGTCGGTAACCAAATAGAACTTGCGACCGTACAAAAAATCATGAAACTTAGTCACTCCATAGACAATAGCTAAATCTTCTTTCTCAATTTGAGAATAGTTTTGCTGGGCAGAATTGAGCAACTTAGACACAAAAGTGATCAGGCAATCGACAGAATTAATGCAGTGCAAGAGAACCGCTCCGATGGTGAGAAGATGCATCGACAGCCAAAACAACTGGTTTGGAGGGATTGAAAGGAATCAAACAGTGATCACTCAACAAAGCAGATTTGAGCTTGTGGAAAGCAGCGTCACATTCCGAAGACCAAACAAGAGGAATGTTCTTACGCCGAAGGCAATGCAAAGGTGCTGCAATCTGTGCTGCATTTGGTATAAATCGAATATAATATGTGATTTTGCACAACACAGACTGAAGTTCTTTCAAGTTCCTGGGTCCTGGCAAGTCTCTAATCACACTGAGATGTGACAGCGAGGGGTGGATACCCTGTCCAATCATATGTCCTAAATACTGAATCTCAGTTTGAAAAAATTTGCACTTGTCTCTGATACACTTGAGTCCTGCCTGCAAAAGTGTAGTAAATAAGGCACGCAAATTCTGCAAATGTTCATCAGAGGTGCAACCTGATACAACCATATCGTCCAGATAGTCAGAACAGTCAGCAACAGTGGCACACAGCTGCTGCAAGTAAGACTGAAAAATAGCAGGAGCCGAAGCACACCCAAACGGAAGGTGGCGAAACTTGAACAATCCAAGGTGGGTGTTGATCACAAAATAGCACTGTGACTGTTCGTCTAGTGGAGTCTGGAAGTATGCATCCCGCAAGTTAATCATGGAAAAGAATTTTCCCGCACCAAGCTTATCAAAATGTCTTCAGGACGCGGTAAGGGAAACGTAGCTACCACTGTCTGAGGATATACTGTAGACTTAAAGTCAGCACAAATACGGAGACGACCGTTTAGTTTCTTCACACACACTATACGCGAAGCCCATGGCGAAGCAGAAACAGGTTCAATGACACCACTGTCTTGCAAATGCATAAGTTCAAGAGCTACGGTGTCGTGCAGTGCGTGTGGTACCAGGCGTGCATGCCGGAAAATAGACATGGCATTTTCTTTAACTACAACATTCTCTGCAAAGTCCATGGCACAACCAAGGCCATCAGTAAACAGTTCAGCAAAATCATCGCATAGTGCGGCAACACTATCTGCATGGTCACTAGTGTTGATGCAAAGCAGAGTGTCCTGAATTGCGAGGCCAGAAAGTTCAAATGTGTCCATGTCAAAAATGTTTGTAGCATCACGAGAGTGGAGCACATGGAAAGGCACTGTACGGGTCATTGCACCATACGTAGCTGGCAAACTACACACGCTGAGCACTTAGATTTCTTGTCCAGTAAATGCAGTCAACGTGGAATGCGAATGACGAAGTGGGGGTGAACCAAGCAAGTCATATGTTGATTTGTTCAGTAACGAAACTGATGCACCACTGTCCAGCTGCATGCAAACAGAACAGCCACAAATGTGCAAAGTCACAAAAAGTTTCCATGAATCGCTCTGAATGCAATAGGAAGTGTCTGGCAAAACTTGATTCACACGATGAGCAGTCGAAGCACATGAAGCAGAAGGGTTTGAATAAATGGCGTTAATAACCATAGGCTGATGTGAATCATGATTACGACAGTTTCTGTTGCAGTGATGCTCACACGAGTCACACAAATGGGAGACAAGTTGTGAATTAGTGTTTCTCTTACTACACACAGCTTGCACGTGTCCTTTCTTAATACAAAAATAACATTGTGCTTGACGGGATGGGCAACTGTCCCGTGGGTTGGCACAAAAGCAGTTCAGACATGATTTCAGTTTCTTAGTGAGTGCCTGGCGTGAAACATGTTTACTTGTTCACAAGCGATGCGGCTTGGCTGGCGGTGCTGGGGCCAGACAAAGAGTCACGTTGAATGTGGAAGTAGCCATGTACAATGTATCTTGTATGTCTAGCAAGTCCACTACTTCCTGCAAAGACGGGTTTTTAAGTCTGAGGATTTGTTCGCAGATGTGGTCATCTGCCACATTCTGCGCAATAGCATCTCTAGTCATTATGTCCGCATATGAGTGACCACATGAGCAATTAAAGTCACAATCAGATGTTAGTCCCTGAATGTCCGCTAACCGAGCTTTATTGGACTGAGTAGGGCCACACTGGAAATGAAAGAATTTGTAGCGTGCGGCTACCACATTGACACTATCATGAAAGTGGGAGCTCAAAGCATCAATCACTTCATCGTAAGTTTTAGTTTCTGGGCGGGTGGTGGGAAACAATTTCACAAGCACACGTTATAACACAACACCCGCGTTGGCAATGAAAAAATCAAGCCGCTCTGTACCTGGTATGTTGTATCCTGCGAAGTGTGCCTCAAGCTGGGCGATGTATTCTGGCCAGCATTTAACATCAGGATTGAAGGCACGAAAAGGCAGTGCCGTCGGTGACGGCGTTGGTACAGGCAGTGGCATCGGAGGTGCCAAAGTAGCTGCAGTTTGTAGTGTGACCTGAAAACATACAAGATCGGACAGCAAAGCCTGTTCCTGCGGCGAAGCCATGGTTTACAGAATTGAAAGTCTTATACGGAGGCTAGCATGAAAAGAAAGCAGTACCGAGCAAAAAAAGGAAATGATAGGAAGGGAAAGGGGAGTCCTCATCACCAACTTTTGTATCCCTCCTGGAAGGCGGCATGTGGGAAGGAGCAGGAAAAGGTGAAAATCTCTTGGTACTGCAGTGTGAATTAAAATCACCTTTACTTTAGCAACAAGAGCAATACATAACTTTTCCCTGAAGTGCAAAGCTGAAGTGAAGTGTCCTGGCTGTCCGCTTTTGGTCAAATGGGAAGAATATGGAGCGGAGCTCGTAGAGCTCTCCCGCTCTGGCTAGAGTGCACTGTTGTCGGTGTTGTCGTAGTGCCAACTTTAGAACTTGTATTTATGCCGTGGCATCATAGCTATCAATACCACAGACTTAATATTGTGATCAAAGACATTTTGTTGTTATTCAGTCCAAGATTTTCCATTGTTTAAATATTGATTGACATTTTATTTGTTATCCTGCCACATTTTTCTGTGCTGTGTTTCTCATTCTAAAATTTTCTCCAGTATCGTATTCTTCTGAATGGCTTTGGATATGCACTTTTTGGCATACCGGCCCGTGATCTGGAAACTACATGGAAGAGTGATGCACCTGTTCCTAACACAACAGGGCATTTACCTCTGCTACTTAATACATCAGAGACATTGCCCCCCAGTGTGAGTATATTTGATATGCTGCAATTTATTTTATTGTAAACAGAGCTCCTTATAACTAACAAACTATATAAATTGAAGGGCTGTTACAGCTAACTCGAGAGCATTGTATGGTGAGGTATCCTTATACACAGAAATTAGTTTCAGAACAGTCTGAGCTGTAGAAGTGCTTGTACAACTTCACTTAGTACTGTATATAACTGTGAGCTAGCCTGAAAGCTCACTAAAGAATAAATTGATGCATGTCACTAAAACCAGCCCTAAAATAGAAGTTTTAACAGTTTGCAGTTTGTGGCACACTTTATCTATTACCTAGTTGTTTATTTTATTGAATATTTTGTTCAAGTGTAGGTCCACAGTCTCCCAAGAATTTTGTGAAAGAAAACATTGTCCATAATAGGCTGTACAGTTTATCCTTTATTCGTTATGTGATCAGCTGATTTTGATGCTATTGTTTTCAAGCATCTACAAAAGAATTCATAACATGGTCATGTATTACATTAAACATATACACCATGGAAAATCATAAACATCACTACAAGTATGTTGAAATTTTATAGAAGCAGTCTTACTTACTTATGCATAAGCATTATGGAACATGTTATATGTGTTGTGACATACATTTCATAGTGGCATTTCTTCTGAAAAACCTGTAATTCTCAGGGAATTTCATTTCAAGTGGAAAAATTGTGGAAATCTCAGGTAATTTCATAAAACTGAAACACGATTTTATTGAGTTTTATAAATAACAAAATTTAAAATACTTAATACTTCAAAGTCTGTTAATTATATAAACATTATTCCATATAAATTACTGGTGTTTCAAAACTTCAGCTAAACTACTGCTTATGGCTGATATGTAGCTCAGCTGAGAAGAAAGAAAAGTCATTACTGTGGTATGCTGCATGCCCTCCGACACCCACCCACCACTCTCCATTAATTTATGAGGAGCTTCTTGACACCATCTTCCTCCTCACACCTGGAATTCTCAGGATTTTTTTTCCAAATCTGAGTTGCCACACTGCACTGGAAAACAAATTCTGTATGTGAAGCAATTTGTGAAATATTTCATCTACAGTACAGTCTAAGAAAAAACATCTTCCTACAGGCATATAACCATGTCATCTCATATGTAAACCATAAGACTTCCATGTACAGACTACAGTTGAAATCAGCTGTTCTAATTTCTAGCAAAGATACAGTCAAAGATAACAGATCTTTGTATATTATGTGCTTTGCAGGTATGCCAATACATGGAAGTTGATCTTATGTACAAAAACAGATTTTATGAAACATATGTTACATCAAAATAGATTAATGAAACATGTTGTTATGTGAAAGTGGTATACATAGAAATATACATTATAAAATAATATTTGTACATATTGAAGGTACAAATCCAAATATGTATTTTTAGTGAGAATCAGTACAAAATGGTTATAAGAACAACATAGCATAGTGGTAAAATAATATGCAAAGTCTCTGTTTTGTTAAGGATAAGATAAGGATCAGGGAGGGGTAGGGACTATGATATTATTCGTCTAAAATGCAATACATATAGCCTTGGGGAAGAAGTACACCAGCACAATGAAATATAATAAATGTATACAATGCCTGCTTTACACTTATACATATTTCTGTTACTTCTCAGTGCAGCATAATCATTAAAGCAGCATATAACTGAAACTCAGGTAATGTACATCTCATTATTTATGAAGTGTGTGAGGGATGAAAAGTTAAACATGAATGACACATGAACATATCGTACGTACTTTCACTAAATGCAGCAGTGCAAGGTGTACAGTAATAATGACTATAATACACAACTTTCTAATCACTGATGTACAATCCAAGGTGATCCATATGCCTGTAAATATTGTTACAGCACTTCAGAATATAAAACATGACAATACACCAAGTAATAGAGATGTACATGTTAGAAATCAAATGATATGTCAAACAATTACTGAAGTAAGAGGCACCACGTACAAAAGCAACTTGTATACCCAGTTTAGTACAATATGGTAGTTGATATGTGCTCTAGCTAAATTAAAGTTAATAAAAATGAATATAAAATATAGCCATGATTAAGTTATTAATAAAATATAAACCATGTAAGTACAGCATTATTCACAATATAATTAAACTAAGTAGTGTATATATTATTCAGATTGCTACCATTATGGACATAAAGTAAACCATAATTATCTGTAAAACAAAGTTTTGGTCCAGCATATCATACGGATAATATAATAGTATCTATTTCTCTCTGATCCCTATCTTATTCTTGACAAAACTAAGAATTTGTAAATTAAATTATCCTCATGCTATGTCATGCTTTTAACTATTTTATACTCATTCTTATTTAAATACAAACTTGGATTTGTACCTTGAATTTGTATAAATATTGTTTTATAATGTATAATTCTGTATATACCACTTTGGCATTGTAAAATATGTTTCATTAATGTATTTCGGTGTAATATATGTTTCATAAAATCTGTTTTTGTACACAAGATTAACTTCCATTTAAGCGTGTAATATACAAAGATGTACATTATCAATAGTCATATATGTTATCTTTGACTGTATCTTCATTAGAAATAAGAACAACTGATTTCAACTGTAGTCTGTATGTAGAAGTCTTCTGATTTACACATGAGATGACATGGTCATACACTTGTAGAATGATGTTTTCATTCATAGATTGTAATGTAGATGAAGTATTTCATAAATGGCTTCACATATGAAATGTGTTTTCGATTGTATACCCCAACACATACAACATATTGCATAGTGCTTATGTACAAACAAGACAGCTTCTATAGAATTTAAACACAATTGAGTGATGTTTAATGGTTTTCCATGGTGTATATATTTAATGTAGTACACCATATTCTGTATTCTTTTGTAGGTGCTTGAAAATGACTTAGTCTTGAAATTGGCCAATCACACAATGAATAAAGGATATTTGTACAGTGTACTATTGACAGTATTTCATTTCACAATATTTATTATATTTCATTTTAGTACATCTCACAATTAATAGAAAAAGAAAAACACCTTTACTATGTTAACTACAAAGACCAAAACAGTGCCTGATTATCTCATCAGGAATTACAACCTAATGAACGTATGTTTTAAATCATTCACAAATTATATTTTGCTGAACATATTTTTAAATCAAATTATATTGAACTAGGAAACATAATGGGGCATTCAGCGCACAAGGGAATCAAGTTACAGTAAGAGAATTTTGAGAAAAATAAACATGAAGTCTTTTCTGGATAATTAATTACAGGAAAAAGTTTATGCAGTTTTAAAAAGTTTAAATGACAAAATACATTTTATATAATGTATTCTCATACTGAGTAAGGGTAAATTTAAGTATGTTACATGCTACCTTGAATAGAAAAGTAAAATTTTGAATTTGATTCTTTTGTGTACTGAATGGTATTGCACTTGTATCTTCCTCTTGATTCTACTCTACAAGTTTCATTAAGAAAACAGTACTGGTAATGAAAACACATTTTTTGAATATATAATTTTAATTTTATTCCCGGTGTCTGCTTGTAAGCAATGTTTCCAGCAGGAAGTCATGCAATTCAGATTTGAATAAAAAATATTCACTTTCATCTCCTTGCTCTTGCAAAGCTGAGGAAGCTCTTGTGGCAGTGTCACACAGGAGATTCTTGCAAAATGGTGATTCAAGTTGGTATATATAGCAGTAAGTCTGTGTGTACTTTTTCTTCACTGTTGTTACTGGTATACTTGTTACTGAATACAATAGGACCCTGCTGGATGTTATAAAAAGTATGTCATGGAATGGGTGGGTTTCTTTCTTAAGACAATTTCATTAAATGGCACATCAGTTCTGAATCTGCTTAAACATCAAGGTTAAAGAAAGTTCTATTTCAGAATGTTACCACCTCATAGTCAGCCATTTGAAGCCATAACCACCAACCATTTATTTCTGTTCATTACTGAGTTCTCCAAGCTTCCAATAGATAATAAGTCTGAGAATTTCATTTCAATGACCTCAGATCTGGGGGACATTTCCTTTGCTTTTCCAACAATATCGATACAATCCTTTAGTGTGTAAATCACAAAATTTTCCTACTGGCTTTCTCCACTAAACCAAAGACACTATCATTAAGTAAGTAAGAGTTTTCTGATACCAAGAATTTGTGATCAATGGTTGAGACTTCACACTGGGATCTTGATATAACTTCGTAAGAGACAATGACATTTTAAAGTCTGTTTTGCCCAGCACAACTGTTTGAATATATGATTATTTTATTACATGTAGAGGCTACACACCCTAAATCTTTCTCCAGTCCATCAAAAATATTTCAAGCTAAAATCTTTTGGATTTCCAGAACCAATTATTCTGACACCTGATAATCAGGCCTGACTGAACAAGTCCCCTAAAGTACACATTTTGCCAACTGTAATCACTGCAGTAACAGAAGGAATGAAATATGTTTCCTCTCTCTTCTTATTTGAGTTAATTGTGACATTGCAACATGCAGTATCCTGGTGCATCAGGGGCGGTGGGAGGGGGGGGGGGAGGGGTTCATTAACAGGAAGGCTTTTAGTTGGAACTCTTACAGCTTCCTTGTAGTATACTCTTGCCCACAGTTTCACTGCCATTGCATAAGTCTCCTCTTCCATTTCTCAGGATGTTGAGAGTGTCTTCTTACTCTGCTCTGTGCATTCTGTCCGATCTTGACTGCAGACATTATTGTCAGCTACTGCAGAAGTTCCACCCCTCAGCAGCTGTGTCATCTCCTGCATTAAAAGAAAAATGTGTTAGTGTAACAATTACTGTAAAGGTACCATAAAATATTGTTCTCATAATGATCAGTCTACTTTGATTAGAGCTCACATGTCAATAAAAGAAACCATTCAGACTTTGGCAGTGGATATGTTCCCATTGTGCTCTGAACAAAAGGCTACTTCCTCCTATGCTCAATAGTGATGCCAATCATACAGCACTTATGTACAATATCTGGACATAAATCTTTTATGCTCTGAAAGCTACTTCATCAGTAAGTCTTAAAAGTGGAATAAGTCCAAAATAACAAAAAATAGATTTGATTCCCTTGTACTCTGAATGTCTTTCATGTGGATATTACCATTGAAATAATGAGGAATGGACTGCAGTGTGATGTTCTGTATTTTGTTTTCATTTTTGGTGTCATAATTCATCATATCTGAGTGTTACAGTAAACAACATTAAAAACTGTAACAGTTTCATATATCGCCTATACATTATTGGTTACAATAAAACTAGAAACTTCATTTGGAATTGGCTGGCTGTGGCACAGAGACTAGCAGGAGTTGAAAGATATGGAAAAGCAATAACAATAAGACATGGTTAGAAAAGTCATATAAGCCAAATTGTGGCAGATATTCAGGAAATACTATTGATCAGCTGACTTAAGATCACCTGACCTCATCAGCTTCAGTGCCCCATGACTGTGGGCAATGTGTGTAGGACACTGAAAGAGACCATATACAGTCTGTCAGTAAAGGCAATAAAATGCAAATGAGGGCATAAACAGATTAAAAAAAAAAAAAAAGAGGCAAGAAGATCCTTCAGTCTGCAGCAGGTCTCTGTAAATGAATGTTCAGAATGACCAATCTGACAGTCACTCATCCACATAAGTCAGTGTTCAGCCACCCCCCTTTCCTTATCAAAGATGAAATACTGGTTCCAGCTAAGAGAGTGGGCTGTAGCAGTCCAAAGCACCTTTTAAAATTTCTATTTAGTCACATTGCATTCAATGTATTCAAAAGAATCAATAAGCATGTTAAGATTAACTCACACAGGCAAGTAACTGGCTGACAAATACAGCTTGGAGAGACTTATTCATGGCATAAAGCACAAAGTGAGCATTCCCACATGTAAATCTTTAGCTACTAGTTTTCCAGTTCAGGCTCCATGACGTTTCCCAAACCTCTGCCATCACCTAAGGTAACAAAGAGACCTCAATAATAATAATAATAATAATAATAATAATAATAATAATTTCTACTAGGCTTTGAGCAGTCTGGTATTGTGTGCAGCACCGTCTCTGCTACGATCTTTTTTTTCTGTTGTGGTACTAATCCTTGTCCTTCTACTGTCCAGTTACTTCAAGAAGACAAAAAGCTGCATAGTTCTTCACTCGTAGAAATGTTTTTGAGGACTGCTGCATGAAGAGAATTTAGAAATTGTGGGACAAATCTGACATTGTTGCTGTTTTCATTAGTCAAACCGTATATGAAATTTTTTTATTACAAATATTAGTTTGAAGCTTAACAAATATCTAGAACATGTGGGACATTTGCCATTGTATATCACTGATGCATCATTCATTAGTTGGTTTTTAGCAAATGTGTATCAGCCTGCACCTTAAAGCCACTGGAGGACAACTTTTGCATTTGTAATTACTAGAACATTCACTTGGAGCAAAAGGAAAGTAAGAGTTTAACATCCTGTCAGCTACTTGGTATACAGCCAGAACAGTATCTGCTCTACTCTCAAAGTTTCCAGTGTCCACTCACCGAGCGAGGTGGCGCAGTGGTTAGACACTGGACTCGCATTCGGGAGGACGACGGTTCAATCCCGCGTCCGGCCATCCTGATTTGGGTTTTCCGTGATTTCCCTAAATCACTCCAGGCAAATGCCGGGATGGTTCCTCTGAAAGGGCACGGCCGACTTCCTTCCCCATCCTTCCCTAATCCGATGAGACCGATGACCATGCTGTCTGGTCTCCTTCCCCAAAACCAACCAACCAACCAACCAGTGTCCACTCTATGTCGTTTGAGTTAAGAAAATCAAAATACAGATCTATAGGAAGAAACTGGACCCCTTCCCACACTGCTCTATAAGCAAAAAGTGCTGAAGCTTTGTTGAGGCCAAATTTGAGAGCGAATATAAATTTGATGTGTTTAATCAGACTGGGAGGAGTTTCCCAAATAAAATGAAAGGTCCTTTAATATTAGTAACAAAAAGTGTGAAAGACTGATTGTTTTGTCCCCCGATGTGTTATGCCTGGCAGAATATCATTTGCATATTGAATGGATACGTGTAGAGAAACACAAGTTTAGCTCATTTTCTCAAGAGCTTAAAAGAAAAGACAAGTACCAGTTCGTAGAAGAGAAAATAGTCCTCAGGAATCAGAAATGAGCTCTGTATACTGTCTTTGACACATTCCATTCACTGCCTGTTGCCCGTAGAAATTATGGGTGCCTTGTGATCTCCCTAATAGTCAGTGCTCAAAGAATTTCTGAGTGCAGATTTGCTGTTTGTTACACCACGATGCATTATTTCTGACCAGTGACAGGTTGAAGTCAGTTGTTCACTTTTTTAGTACTTTGGAGAGCCACTAGATGGGTGATCCTGCTTCCGCAAAGTGCTACGTGTCTTGAAAAGCATACCACAGGTGTGATCAGCTCCAATACATTTGTTGTTGCAGTGTTCTTCCTTAGTTGTCTTGATTGCAAAAGTTTTTCATGAAATGGGGGACAATTGACTGATGGGGGGGGAATTCTAGGTCTGCTTGAAGAATCTGGTTCCGAAATTGACAATGATAGTTTTGAAATCAATGACAGTATTTCTGAAACAGATGCTGATTTGCTTTTCTCCTTCATCTTTTAAGCAGGAGCCACACAAAGAAGATGAAAAGGTTTACAGCTTCTGGGGGACTCCTGCACTCATTATGACCTAACTAGAATGTGTTAAAATCACCAGCAGGTTTCATGACATCATCTCTAAGCTTGCCATCTCTGTATGCTCACGAACTCGACTCATGAGTCACAGCTGTCGCCTATTTAATGAAAACTAATCACTTGAGTCTGTTATCAGGTACAAGAGGCGCCTACCAGAAAGGCATAGAAAGGTGAGCAAGTATAACTGTGGACTCATGGCATTGCTGTAACATAAGCAGCCATTACGTGTAACAATATCAGTACTATAACTGATTAGTTATCAGTGAATATTGTTCTTGCATACATTTACTAGCTGACAAGCCTGGTATTGCTCCACTTTGGCAGGCAGTGTATTACAATCTGGCACAAGAGTCTTATTTGAATATTCTGTTCCACTATTGTCCACAGTGCATTATTACAACCTTGTGCTACAGTTGGACAGCAAGAATAGTCCATTCATTTGAATTAAAGTCAGAGGTGATCTACCTCACATAGTGTGGGCTTTATGATCCTGTTTTATGTTACTTTCCCTAATTTTGAGTACAGCCACAGCCTGCCTTTAAAGTATGCTTGTCTACACACATCAGTGTATTTCTGTAAAGTTTTTCATGCATACTTTAATATTGAACCATTTCAGATAGCCCATTGCTCCCATTCATTCCTACTGAATGTTGCAGTACTAGGAATCCACTACACAGGATAATGTATATTTGGCTTTTCCAACCCATGTGCAGAGACACTATATTGTGGGGCACAAAGTTATGGAGTGTGCTGTAATTTTTCTCTAGCCAGAGATCTCTATTGCATATGTTTATAATAAGATACATTTTACTTTTGACCTAAGCTGTAATAATTTATAATCATAACATTTTTGTTATCCTTTTCATTTGAGTGGATCTAATAAATGTCAGTATCCAGGTATTTTTAGTGTCTCGAGGAATGCTGATTGTGTAGCTCAGATAATAATTCAAAAGGCAAGGTGCATAGCATCCATTAGTTGTTAAATTAGTCAAAGAAAATTTTATTAGAAATAACCTTCACAAAGTATGTGAAACTAAGACAATACATTAAAAATGTGAGTGCATACTGCTGAATAGGGGACTTACAGCAAACACAAAGTGAGGTAGCATAATGGTTATCACACTGGACTTGCATTTGGGAGAATGACAGTTCATCCACATTTGACCATACAGATTTAGGTTTCTACGATTTCTGTGAATTGTTCCAGACAAATACCGAGATGATTCATTTGAAAGTGCACAACCTATTTCCTTCGCATCCCCTCTAATGACCTCAATGTTGATGAGACATTACACCCTAATTTTCCTTCCTACCTTGTCATACACTGATGTTATGGGTGTCTCGCAACCTTAAAATGGCTGTGTTCAATATGTGAACTTTTTTCTGACACTGTCAGTTTTTACCCCTCTTACTTTTAATCTGTGCTTCATAATTAATGATTTTAGGAGAAGTTATTTCAATAAACATGTTTCAAACAATTGAAGAACTTTTTTCCACCACCAGTCTTCTGATTGGCATGATGCAAGCAGCTGGTGCTTCCTCTCCTGTGCCAGTCTCTTCATTTCAGAGTACACATACCACCAACATCCTTGATCACTTTCTGGGTCTACTCAAATTTCTGTATACCCATACAATTTTTGCCCTCTGTGATTCCCTCTAGTTCCATGGAAGTTATTTCTTTTCTGTGCATGTGTTGGCTAGTATACTGAGACCAGAATTGAAAGCTATTTTTGATATGTGTATTTTTAATGGAGTATGTATCCACCCCCCCCCCCCCCCCCCATGAACCATGGACCTTGCCGTCGGTGGGGAGGCTTGCGTGCCTCAGCGATACAGATGGACGTACCGTAGGTGCAACCATAACGGAGGGGTATCTGTTGAGAGGCCAGACAAACATGTGGTTCCTGAAGAGGGGCAGCAGCCTTTTCAGTAGTTGCATGGGCAACAGTCTGGATGATTGACTGATCTGGCCCCGTAACACTAACCAAAACGGCCTTCCTGTGCTGGTACTGCGAACGACTGAAAGCAAGGGGAAACTACAGCTGTAATTTTTCCCGAGGGCATGCAGCTTTACTGTATGATTAAATGATGATGGCGTCCTCTTGGGTAAAATATTCCAGAGGTAAAATAGTCCCCCATTCATATCTCTGGGTGGGGACTACTCAGGAGGACATCGTTATCAGGAGAAAGAAAACTGACGTTCTACGGATCGGAGCGTGGAATGTCAGATCCCTTAATCAGGCAGGTAGGTTAGAAAATTTAAAAAGGGAAATGGATAGGTTAAAGTTAGATATAGTGGGAATTAGTGAAGTTCGGTGGCAGGAGGAACAAGACTTTTGGTCAGGTGAATACAGGGTTATAAATACAAAATCAAATAGGGGTAATGCAGGAGTAGGTTTAATAATGAATAAAAAAATAGGAGTGCGGGTAAGCTACTACAAACAGCATAGTGAACGCATTATTGTGGCCAAGATAGACATGAAGCCCATGCCTACTACAGTAGTACAAGTTTATATGCCAACTAGCCCTGCAGATGATGAAGAAATTGATGAAATGTATGATGAGATAAAAGAAATTATTCAGGTAGTGAAGGGAGACGAAAAGTTCATAGTAATGGGTGACTCGAATTCGAGAGTAGGAAAAGGGAGAGAAGGAAACATAGTAGTAGAATACAGATTGGGGGTAAGAAATGAAAGAGGATGCCGACTGGTAGAATTTTGCACAGAGCATAAATTAATCATAGCTAGCACTTGGTTCAAGAATCATGAAAGAAGGTTGTATACATGGAACAACCCTGGAGATACTAAAAGGTATCAGATAGATTATATAATTGTAAGACAGAGATTTAGGAACCAGGTTTAAAATTGTAAGACATTTCCAGGGGCAGATGTGGACTCTGAACACAATCTATTGGTTATGAACTGTAGATTAAAGCTGAAGAAACTGCAAAAAGGTGGGAATTTAAGGAGATGGGACCTGGATAAACTGAAAGAACCTGAGGTTGTACAGAGTTTCAGGGAGAGCATAAGGGAACAATTGACAGGAACAGGGGAAAGAAATACAGTAGAAGAAGAATGGGTAGCTTTGAGGGATGAAGTAGTGAAGGCAGCAGACAATCAAGTAGGTAAAAAGACGTGGGCTGGTAGAAATCCTTGGGTAACAGAAGAAATATTGAATTTCATTGATGAAAGGAGAAAATATAAAAATGCAGTAAATGAAGCAGGCAAAAAGGAATACAAACGTCTCAAAAATGAGATCGACAGGAAGTGCAAAACTGCTAAGCAGGGATGGCTAGAGGATGTAGAGGATGTAGAGGCCTGTCTCACTAGGGGTAAGATAGTTACTGCCTACAGAAAAATTAAAGAGACCTTTGGAGAAAAGAGAACCACTTGTATGAATAGCAATAGCTCAGATGGCAACCCAGTTCTAAGCAAAGAAGGGAAGGCAGAAAGGTGGAAGGAGTATATAGAGGGCCTATACAAGGGCAATGTACTCTAGGACAATATTATGGAAATGGAAGAGGATGTAGATGAAGATGAAATGCGCGATATGATACTGCGTGAAGAGTTTGACAGAGCACTGAAAGACCTGAGTCGAAACAAGGCCCCGGGAGTAGACAACATTCCATTAGAACTACTGATGGCCTTGGGAGAGGCAGTCATGACAAAACTCTACCATCTGGTGAGCAAGATGTATGAGACGGGCAAAATACCCTCAGACTTCAAGAAGAATATATTAATTCCAATCCCAAAGAAAGCAGGTGTTGACCGATGTGAAAATTACTGAACTATCAGTTTAATAAGTCACAGCTGCAAAATACTAACACGAATTCTTTACAGATGAATGGGAAAACTGGTAGAAGAGGACCTCGGGGAAGATCAGTTTAGATTCCGTAGAAATATTGGAACACAGAGGCAATACTGACCCTACAACTTATCTTAGAAAATAGATTAAGGAAAGGCAAACCTACATTTCTAGCATTTGTAGACTTAGAGAAAGCTTTTGACAATGTTGACTGGAATACTCTCTTTCAAATTCTAAAGGTGTCAGGGGTAAAATACAGGGAGCGAAAGGCTATTTACAATTTGTACAGAAAGCAGATGGCAGTTATAAGAGTCGAGGGGCGTGAAAGGGAAGCAGTGGTTGGGAAGGGAGTGAGACAGGGTTGTAGCCTCTCCCCGATGTTATTCAATCTGTATATTGAGCAAGCAGTAAAGGAAACGAAAGAAAAATTTGGAGTAGGTATTAAAATACATGGAGAAGAAATAAAAACTTGGAGGTTCGTCAATGACATTGTAATTCTGTCAGAGACAGCAAAGGACTTGGAAGAGCAGCTGAACAGAATGGACAGTGTCGTGAAAGGAGGATATAAGATGAACATCAACAAAAGCAAAACAAGGAAAATGCAATGTAGGCGAATTAAATTGGGTGATGCTGAGGGAATTAGATTAGGAAATGAGACACTTAAAGTAGAGAAAGTGTTTTGCTATTTGGGGAGCAAAATAACTGATGATGGTCGAAGTAGAGAGGATATAAAATGTAGACTGGCAATGGCAAGGAAAGCGTTTCTGAAGAAGAGAAATATGTTATCATTGAGTATAGTTTTAAGTGTCAGGAAGATTTTTCTGAAAGTATTTGTATGGAGTGTAGCCATGTATGGAAGTGAAACATGGACGATAAATAGTTTGGACAAGAAGAGAATAGAAGCTTTTGAAATGTGGTGCTACAGAAGAATGCTGAAGATTAGATGGGTAGATCATGTAACTAATGTGGAGGTATTGAATAGAATAGGGGAGAAGAGAAGTTTGTGGCACAACTTGACAAGAAGAAGGGACCGGTTGGTAGGACATGTTCTGAGGCATCAAGGGGTCACAAATTTAGCATTGGAGGGCAGTGTGGAGGGTAAAAATCGTAGAGGGAGACCAGGAGATGAATACACTAAGCAGATTCAGAAGGATGTAGGTTCAATGGTTCAAATGGCTCTGAGCACTATGCGACTTAACTTCTGAGGTCATCAGTCGCCTAGAACTTAGAACTAATTAAACCTAACTAACCTAAGGACATCACTCACATCCATGCCCGAGGCAGGATTCGAACCTGCGACCGTAGCTGTCACGCGGTTCCAGACTGAAGCGCCTTTAACCGCACGGCCACACCGGCCGGCAAGGATGTAGGTTGCAGTAAGTACTGGGAGATGAAGAAGGTTGCACAGGATAGAGTAGCATGGAGAGCTGCATCAAACCAGTCTCAGGACTGAAGAGATGAGGAAGCTTGCACAGGATAGAGTAGCATGGAGAACTGCATCAAACCAGTCTCAGGACTGAAGACCACAACAACAACATGTATCCACAACAAAGAATCGGTAATAAAGTAAGAAACAATCTTCCGTCAGGAATAAATGGAAAGAAAGTAAGCTTGGTGTTCATTATGGAATGTAAATTGGTCATGGAAAACTCTGTGGATAAAAACTAAGTAATTTGTTGACTGGTTGCTCAGGGATTGCACTGTAAAAGTACTGCCTTGTCACTCATTAAGTGCAACAAGTAGCTTCCATCAAGGGTTTTTTCTCCATTTTCTGCTATGCATTTCTTTTTCTTTTCAAAAGCATAGTACGAGTAAAATACAGTAGCTATTATCATATTGGGGATATGGAAACTGAAAAATGAAACCATTCCATTCTGCAAAAAATATTGAAAGTGATATATATCAAACTGAATTATTACCACAACCATATGGTTTTCTCTTGATCAGCCTCTAATGCAGTTGAAACAACAGACACCTGAGAATTGGTGAACATTTGTTTGTGACATCTTTCTTGCCTAACTTGCTCCACCTCATATAGCAGCCCACACTGCACTGTGTGCTGTCACCATACAACAGCATTACTCAGTCTCATTGTAGAAGTAATGGTTATTCTTCATGTTCTGCTGTCCCTGTCAACACATATCATTACAGTGAATATCATACTGTGTGTGGATGGGTTCATAAAAATCCTCCTTGAAACTCATTTTCTGCTGATATGGGGTCTCACATTGGATACAAGACTGATAATAACAGTAAGAAAATTAGATTTTACATTAAATCTGTTTCATTCTGTGTAAAATGCAATGGAAAACTGAAAATTGTGTAAATATCTTAGACTTTAAAACTGTACTAGTTAACAACTGTTTTAATGACACAAAGAAATGGTGTGAGAAGATGAAGTACTGAAAATATGTAAATGTACTGCCTAAAAATAATTAAAAGAAACAAAAAAAAAGATGAAAGGATAACAATTAGAAAGAAGTTAAAAAAGGTGAACTAGTAACAAACAACACAAAGATGACACCAGTGCAGACAGAAGTAAGTTACAATAAAACTTGACAAGCAATGTATAGTGATTATTTACCTTCTTTCCTTTCATCTAGTCTCATTAATTTTTTGCTTTATCTGCTATTAATCACATGCTAATTTTTGCAGATTACATTTTATCTGTCACATTTTGTTCTCAAATATGTGAACTTCTTAGGTAGGAAACAAGATAAATTATTTTATTTTATGAATATTTTACAGGAATCTGCCGTTTTTGAGAGGGATTTTACTGTTAGACGATTCTCCCGCACACAGCTGTACATGCCAGGACGAATTCTCCATATTACTCACAGAAAGAAAACAAAAACTGAAAGGTAACACCGAAAGAGAAATATTTTGGTTTTAGTATTAGAATAGAAAATTAAGAAATGGACTTCGTTATTGATTCAGTGATCAACTGTAAAGTGGATTTGAAGCAGTTCTCCACTCCTGTCACTTTTCAGTTATTCTTTTCATTTCAGCACAAGTGCAGTATCCTACAGGATTTAAAATTTGCCTTGTATACTCATGTCTCAGCTTGCTGCTGAACTCCTTCCCCTCCATCATCCATTCAACTACAGTTTTCAGTTAAAGCTCAAGCCATAATATGTGCCCCCAACCATTTTATGTTTATAAATAATTATATTCATTATCATGTAAAATACAGGAAAGCAGGCACTTGTCTATAGCTTAAATGTGTGAGGCTGCAGGTGTGAGTGTTTGGGTGTCTGTACAGTTGTGTGTATTAATGTGAATGTGTGCACTGTTGCTAGTGTAAGTACAAGACCTCAAAAGCTAGTGTAAATGTTGTATTCTGGTGAGTGTTTCTATGTGCCACACATCAGTCAGCTATAGGTGAGTGCTTGCCTTTTCATTATTTTATGTATTATTCATCTACATCTACATCATACTCCGCAAGCCACGTAATGGTGTGTGGTCGAGGGTACTTTTGGTACCACTATCTGATCCTTCCAACCCTGTTCCACTAACAAATAGTGCATGGGAAGAATGACTGTTGGTAAGCTTCTGTACTGGCTCTAATTTCTCGAATTTTCTCCTTGTAATCAATATGTGAGATGTATGTGGGGGGGGGGGGGGGGGGGGGGGGAGTAATATGTTGTCTGACTCCTCCTGAAAAGTGCTATCCTGAAATTTCAATATCAAATCTCTCCATGATTCATGATGCCTCTCTTGCAATGTCTGCCAGTGGAGTTTGTTTAGCATCTCCGTAACGCTCTCTCACCAGCTAAACGATCCTGTGATGAAATGTGCCACTCTTCATTGGATCTTCTCTCTCTCTCCTCTATCAGTCCTACCTGATAGGTATTCCAGATAGATGAGTTACATTTCCAAGATTCTTCCGATGAATCTCGGTCTGGTATCTGCTTTTCTCACTATCTGTTTTATGTGGTCAGTCCACTTAAGGTGGCTCTGGATTGTTACACCTAGATATTTTATGGAAGACGCTGTCTCCAGCTGTTTGTCATCAATAGTGTAGCTGTACAGTAGTGGATTTCTTTTAATATGTATGCGCAATATGTTACATTCATTTACGTACAGGGTCAACTCCAGAGTCTGCACCATTCATCAATTCTTTGCAGGTCATTCTGCAAATTCTTACTATCTTCTGGTGTTGCTCCTTTGGTATAAACAACTGCATCAACCGTGAATAGCCTTAAAGAGCGTCCAACACTTTATACTAGATCATTTATATATATTGTGACCAGCAACAGTCCTATCACACTTCCCTGTGGTACTTTGGATATTACCTTTACATTTGTCGATTTAGTTCCATTAAGAGCGATGTGTTGAGTTCTGTCTGCAAGAAAATCTTGAATCCAATTGCAGGTCTGCTCCAATGCCCCATAAGCTTGTAGTTTTTTCATTAAATGGCCATGTGGGATGGTGCCAAATGCCTTACTGAAATCAAGGAACATGGCATCAACCTGAGCAACGTTGTCCACTGTGCTGTGGATCTCATGGAGGAACAGAGTGAACTGAGTTTCACAGGACCTCTGTTTGCAGAATCCATGTTGATTTTTAAAGAGGAGATGTTCATTTTCCATGAACATCATAATTCTTGATCATAAAACATGTTCCATAATTCTACAACAAACTGACGTCAACGATATAGGTCTATAATTGTGTGCATCTGTCTTATGGCCTTTCTTAAAAATGGGAATGACCTGTGCTTTTTTCCAGTCATTAGGTACCTTCTGTTGCTCAAATGATCTATGATAAATTACTACAGAAATTTCTGGTGTTTATTATATATGCATTATTAGGCTCTTTCTGCCTCATTGATTCACTGCAAGGTGTCTTCATTCTCTATTCAGTCAATCTGTTTGATTTTGAACAGACTCGTGAAGTAACACATTTCAAAGGCTTCTAATTATTTACTTTATTTCTTTCCCATTCTTATGTACTGCTTCATACAAAGCTGTACTCCAAACATAACTTTTCATGAATCTTTTTCTGGTCATTGGGTTCATGTTTTTGGATTTTACCAGTTGCTTCTGTTTATAATTAGCCCTTTTATCTTCAGCATGAACCATGGACCTTGCCGTTGGTGGGGAGGCTTGCGTGCCTCAGCGATACAGATGGCCGTACCGTACGTGCAACCACAACGGAGGGGTATCTGTTGAGAGGCCAGACAAACATGTGGTTCCTGAAGAGGGGCAGCAGCCTTTTCAGTAGTTGCAGGGGCAACAGTCTGGATGATTGACTGATCTGGCCCTGTAACACTAACCAAAACGGCCTTGCTGTGCTGGTACTGCGAACGGCTGAAAGCAAGGGGAAACTACAGCCGTAATTTTTCCCGAGGACATGCAGCTTTACTGTATGATTAAATGATGATGGCGTCCTCTTGGGTAAAATATTCCGGAGGTAAAATAGTCCCCCATTCGGATCTCTGGGCGGGGACTACGCAAGAGGACATCATTATCAGGAGAAAGAAAACTGGCGCTCTACGGATCGGAGCGTGGAATGTCAGATCCGTTAATCGGGCAGGTAGGTTAGAAAATTTAAAAAGGGAAATGGATAGGTTAAAATTAGATATAGTGGGAATTAGTGAAGTTCACTGGCAGGAGGAACAAGACTTTTGGTCACGTGATTACAGGGTTATAAATACAAAATGAAATAGGGGTAATGCAGGAGTATGTTTAATAATGAATAAAAAAATAGGAGTGCGGGTTAACTACTACAAACAGCATAGTGAACACATTATTGTGGCCAAGATAGACACAAAGCCCATGCCTACTACAGTAGTACAAGTTTATATGCCAACTAGCTCTGCAGATGAAAAAATTGATGAAATCTATGACGAGATAAAAGAAATTATTCAGGTAGTGAAGG
Organism: Schistocerca nitens; assembly: GCF_023898315.1. Lineage (NCBI taxonomy): Eukaryota > Metazoa > Arthropoda > Insecta > Orthoptera > Acrididae > Schistocerca > Schistocerca nitens. The sequence goes on from NC_064614.1 coordinate 1,011,824,074, forward strand.
GAGACGAAAAGTTAACAGTCATGGGTGACTGGAATTCGTCAGTAGGAAAAGGGAGAGAAGGAAACATAGTAGGTGAATATGGATTGGGGGGAAGAAATGAAAGAGGAAGCCGCCTTGTAGAATTTTGCACAGAGCATAACTTAATCATAGCTAACACTTGGTTCAAGAATCATAAAAGAAGGTTGTATACCTGGAAAAATCCTGGAGATACTAAAAGGTATCAGATAGATTATATAATTGTAAGACAGAGATTTAGGAACCAGGTTTAAAATTGTAAGACATTTCCAGGGGCAGATGTGGACTCTGAACACAATCTATTGGTTATGAACTGTAGATTAAAGCTGAAGAAACTGCAAAAAGGTGGGAATTTAAGGAGATGGGACCTGGATAAACTGAAAGAACCTGAGGTTGTACAGAGTTTCAGGGAGAGCATAAGGGAACAATTGACAGGAACAGGGGAAAGAAATACAGTAGAAGAAGAATGGGTAGCTTTGAGGGATGAAGTAGTGAAGGCAGCAGACAATCAAGTAGGTAAAAAGACGTGGGCTGGTAGAAATCCTTGGGTAACAGAAGAAATATTGAATTCCATTGATGAAAGGAGAAAATATAAAAATGCAGTAAATGAAGCAGGCAAAAAGGAATACAAACGTCTCAAAAATGAGATCGACAGGAAGTGCAAAACTGCTAAGCAGGGATGGCTAGAGGATGTAGAGGATGTAGAGGCCTGTCTCACTAGGGGTAAGATAGTTACTGCCTACAGAAAAATTAAAGAGACCTTTGGAGAAAAGAGAACCACTTGTATGAATAGCAATAGCTCAGATGGCAACCCAGTTCTAAGCAAAGAAGGGAAGGCAGAAAGGTGGAAGGAGTATATAGAGGGCCTATACAAGGGCAATGTACTCTAGGACAATATTATGGAAATGGAAGAGGATGTAGATGAAGATGAAATGCGAGATATGATACTGCGTGAAGAGTTTGACAGAGCACTGAAAGACCTGAGTCGAAACAAGGCCCCGGGAGTAGACAACATTCCATTAGAACTACTGATGGCATTGGGAGAGCCAGTCATGACAAAACTCTACCATCTGGTGAGCAAGATGTATGAGACGGGCGAAATACCCACAGACTTCAAGAAGAATATAATAATTGCAATCCCAAAGAAAGCAGATGTTGACAGATGTGAAAATTACCGAACTATCAGTTTAATAAGTCACAGCTGCAAAATACTAACGCGAATTCTTTACAGACGAATGGAAAAACTGGTAGAAGAGGACCTCGGGGAAGATCAGTTTGGATTCCGTAGAAATGTTGGAACACGTGAGGCAATACTAACCTTACGACTTATCTTAGAAGAAAGATTAAGAAAAGGCAAACCTACGTTTCTAGCATTTGTAGACTTAGAGAAAGCTTTTGACAACGTTAACTGGAATACTCTCTTTCAAATTCTGAAGGTGGCAGGGGTAAAATACAGGGAGCGAAAGGCTATTTACAATTTGTACAGAAACCAGATGGCAGTTATAAGAGTCGAGGGGCATGAAAGGGAAGGAGTGGTTGGGAAAGGAGTGAGACAGGGTTGTAGCCTCTCCCCGATGTTATTCAATCTGTATATTGAGCAAGCAGTAAAGGAAACAAAAGAAAAATTCAGAGTAGGTATTAAAATTCATGGAGAAGAAGTAAAAACTTTGAGGTTCGCCGATGACATTGCAATTCTGTCAGAGACAGCAAAGGACTTGGAAGAGCAGTTGAACGGAATGGACAGTGTCTTGAAAGGAGGATATAAGATGAACATCAACAAAAGCAAAACGAGGATAATGGAATGTAGTCAAATTAAATCGGGTGATGCTGAGGGGATTAGATTAGGAAATGAGACACTTAAAGTAGTAAAGGAGTTTTGCTATTTAGGGAGTAGAATAACTGATGATGGTCGAAGTAGAGAGGATATAAAATGTAGACTGGCAATGGCAAGGAAATCGTTTCTGAAGAAGAGAAATTTGTTAACATCGAGTATAGATTTAAATGTCAGGAAGTCGTTTCTGAAAGTATTTGTATGGAGTGTAGCCATGTATGGAAGTGAAACATGGACGATAACAAGTTTGGACAAGTAGAGAATAGAAGCTTTCGAAATGTGGTGCTACAGATGAATGCTGAAGTGAAGGTGGGTAGATCACGTAACTAATGAGGAGGTATTGAATAGGATTGGGGAGAAGAGAAGTTTGTGGCACAACTTGACTAGAAGAAGGGATTGGTTGGTAGGACATGTTTTGAGGCATCAAGGGATCACAAATTTAGCATTGGAGGGCAGTGTGGAGGGTAAAAATCGTAGAGGGAGACCAAGAGATCAATACACTAAGCAGATTCAGAAGGATGTAGGTTGCAGTAGGTACTGGGAGATGAGGAAGCTTGCACAGGATAGAGTAGCATGGAGAGCTGCATCAAACCAGTCTCAGGACTGAAGCCCACAACAACAACAACATTTTCAGCAATCATTGCTACTACATCTTTCTTGCATCTTCCTTCTTTATTTGTTCAACATCATAGGTAGCAGAATTCATCTACATCTTCAAAATATTTTTCTCCAAGTCTAACATTTAGCCATCCAGAATGTCCAGCCACTATGTTCATGATTACATTAGTTTTCCTTTTTATTTGTGTGTATACTACAGCCATCAGTCAGCTCATATTCCATTTCATCAAGCATCTGATTGCATTCGTGTTGTTTTTCCCTCCCCCTGACCACTGCTAAGTCATCAGTGAACCGTATCATGACTGATTTTTTTGTCTGTAACAGAAAACTTCCACACTGAGACAGACTTTTACTTCCCTCATTGCCTGTACACTACACACAAATTAAGTATCAGTAGTGATAATGAGCAATCGTACCTGGTCTCTTGTATCAATTCTTTACTAATGTTACTACCAGTCTGCTTTATCAAGAGAATGGAATCTCTTCTACCCCTGTAATAACCTAAGAATGAAAAACATTTTATCTCATTGCACATTATCAATAGTTTCTCCAAATATACAAATATAAATTATGTTTCCTTATTTTTCCTATAAATATGCCCACTGTTATTAGCCACAATGTTAAAATAGCTTCTCAGATGTCCCTACTTTTCCTAAAACTAAATAAACCTCCTTCTAACTTCTGGCAGTTTTCGGCGACTAGAGGAAGCAAAGTGGTGCGGGTGTGCAAGACCCACACGTTCCCTTCATCATTGGCCTTACTTGGAGTTGCTTTGCAGATCTTTTTTTCTGGATAGTCAGCTGCAATGTTCTGCCCAACTTCTTCTCTGAAGATATGATGCTGTTTGGAGGAATTTTCTCTACCCTCAAAATGGTTGCGTGCACTCAAGAGACTTTTAAATCAATCCTACTATACTTCACTTCCACAAACAGATTACCACATAATAGTTCTCACATAAATGAGTCATATTTCGTAACTCCAATGGCTCACGGTCCATCAGAAACTGTTAAGTACTTTTATAATAAATACAGTTCCAAAAATCTCTCAAGATTCTCGTAAGTCCACCATCCACAACTCTAGAGAGTCAGTAAGTGAGTAAGTAAATAAAAGTATGTAAAAATTGTCTTTCTTTTCTTTTACATAATTCAACTGTTCACAAGAATGACTGACATAGCACCATCACAGAGTAAGGCACGCTTGCTCCAAGTGTTGGTCATGTAACTTCTGTGACGAGCAAGGCAACCACTTGCCCATGCCGATTGACCGTCACTGTTGCCGTATTCTCCCAATACCCATCCATCCTGCACACACAGTTTTTGTTTCCTAAACCCTGTACATTATAATGCAAAAGTGATAGATCATTCTCATGTGGACTGAAGTCTGATTGAGACACAAATGAAACACACACACTTGCATCTGGTGTTGCACTGGTGGAAGGTTTTATTGTCCTAAAAAAACATCACTTTTGTCCTGCTGATGTATTGTTTTACTGACCTGGTATTTTGTGGTTGTTTCCCCAAGTATTCATTATTTTTGTCCTTGAGAGGGATAGCCTCTGCAGCACAACATTGCACATTCAGTTTGTTGTTCACTACTTCTTAAATCTGTGTTATAACTAAGTTCTTCCCTAGTCTGTTGAGATGTAAGCCATGGGATGTGTGGAATCTTCTTCCTAAGCAGCTTATGACCACAAATGTAACATTTTCGAGTTTCATGCATATATTTATGATCTGTTTATTGACTGGATCTGGTTATTTGCACTTCTTTATTTACGCATAACCAGATTGGCAAGTCATGTCGGTTGTGAACAGAGAAGACAATCATGTTTGAGCTTCTCAGCTCATGTGGCCTTCTTTTGGGTGAGATCACTAGGTCTTTCATTTCGTTTTTTGCTACATCATTTGTCCCCACTAAGAACATGAAAAAAGTTGTTATTTGTTGTTGCTGTTTTCATGTCATGGTCCATGGAAGTCACTGCCTGAAATTACAATCTGTACAGGTTTTTGATAGAATTTCATCAATCACAATATTTTGTCTGTTTGTACCACTTGGTTTAAAGTGAATAATACTAGTTTTTTCTATCTTTACTTTTAGGTTCTCTCTTTCAATGTGAGCTCTTGCCTTTTCAGTAAAGTTATGTATCTCTTCAACTAGGCTGGGCTCACTGCCAGCATAGCAGACACCAAATGTATTGTCTGCATAATAGTGATCAATTGGTTATTGTCAAGAGAACTTGGGAAATCATTTACATAGCATATGAATAGGACTGGACCTAAAATGGAGCCTTGAGGAACACCAAAATGTGTATTTCTTATACTTGATCTTCTCCTCTCCAGTATTTCTCCATTAGAGTACATAATCTCCATGTACTGCTGTTTACCCTTTAAATATGTTTCTAGCAATTGGATGAGTTTTCCAGTGATACCACTCTTTGCAATTTTTGATAAGAGCATGGCATGATGTACTCTATCAAAAGCCCTTGAGAGGTCTAGGAATACTCCTACTGCTTGGGATTTTTCATTTCTTTTTTCAAGTACAAGATGGACAAATTGTACTGCTACTGATGTGGTACTTTGACCTCTTCTGAAACTGTGCTGGAAATCACTTGACAGCTCAGCATTGCACCTGGTTTCACCATGCTAGTTATTTTGTGATTGCTTCTAGACTGAAATTCGGCTGCTATCTTCTGTCCTTGACTATCTGCAAATAGGTTTATTTTACATGTTTTTGCTAGTAGATGATAACTATTTTCAGGCCTTCTGGTGCTTGGGTGTTGCATGGTGGCACTGTTAGTTTTGTCTTTTTTGTCCCTATTATTTGATTATCCATCTTGAGGAACACTTTAATTTTGATTCACTGTCGGCAACTACATTCATACTTGAATTGCTTTTTTTGTGTCATTGAAAGCGACTCTGTCATTCCTTGTTTCTGATGACCTTTTTCTTCCCATGTGGTTTAATGCAGCTTGTTGAGATATCACAGTCTACAGCTGAAAGCACTTTGAAAGGCTTTTTGTGCACAAAGAGTGTGTCACTGGTACTTTTACCATTTACATAATTTTATAGTTCTTGCTTGCTGTTTTTGTAAGTGACTTTAGTCCACTTTTTGCTAGCAGGCGCAATGTTTTGTGGAACTTGTTGAGTATTTGGCCCACTTTTCCCAAGCTGAAAATTAGAGATAGCACTTTCAGGGTGCTGATTATAAACTGTAAGCTGGACACACGTTCCTTTAACTTCATGATTTCGTCTTTACAATTTCCACATGTCTTCTTTTTAATGGCAAAATTAACTCATTTCTGTGGAGAAACATGTTGAACTTTCATGTTGGCTGCCATGTTACAATGATGAACATATATAAAAGAAAGATACAGGTGGGGTAGAAAGTACCAGTGGGGCTATGAGGCTGGCACAGGGGCAGAAGGATGGACCGGAATGTCTACAGGAGAAAATTCTCTGAAAGTGGGCTTTGGAAGGTTGGCTAGTTATTATCTTCCCTACATGCTCATATTTCTATTAGAACCTTTTCTTTTCATTGAGTTGTGATCTATGAGGGCTGGTCAAAAAGTATATTGTTTTTATTTATAGAACCAGTCGTTATTGAGATACAATGAAAAGGACAGTTGCTACGAGCCATGCTGAGCTGCAGATAGGCACAACAAAAAGACTGTCAGAAAGTGAGCTTTGAGCAAACAAGGCCCTCGTCAGAAATAGACAACCTCAAAACTGCTGCCACTGCTGGAAGCATTGCTGAAAAGCCTCTTTTGATATGGCGCGGAGCTCCTCCACCAGATTCTGCATAACGTCTTCCCTGTTCTGATCTAGTCCCTTTCAGAATCTTTTCAGTTTAGGCAAAAGCCAAGAGTTACTCAGGGTTAGGTCAGAGGGACAGGGAGACTGCCAAATTACAGCCTTGTTGTGTTTGGTTAGAAAAAAAAACTCAGAATTAATTGAGAGTGATGGGATGGGTCCACTATTGTGGTGAAGGTGCTGACTGCCCACAAGCCCAACTATTTGTGACTCACAGCTTCATGAAGATGATGCATAATACTCCTTATTGACATTCATACCTTCTGAGGCATACTCATGATGGACCACTTCCTTGGGGTAAAACAAAGGTCAGCATGACTTTCACATTGCTGCAGACCCACCTCAATTTTTTGGGACTCAGGGATGGTGGATGCTTCCATTATGATGACTGCAACTTTCTTTATGGGTCATACCCACAAGCCCAGGCCTCATCACCAGTAATCAGTGGTTAAGAAAGTTAGGATTGCTGTGCACAGTATCCAGCATGTCCTGTGGAATCTCCAAATGAAGTTGCTTTTGCCCAGTTGTTAGCAGCTTTCACACAAATTTGCTGAGATCCAAATGTTCTATTAAGATGGAATAAATGGATCCAGTACTAATTTTAACATCCTCTGCAAGTTCTCTGATCATGGACTGTCTATCTTGCATCACCAGGGTCCTTACATGTTCAGTAACTACCTCATTTGCAGATGTTGAGTACCTACCTGCACATACTTAAGTCTTCACTGATGAGTGGCCACCTTTGAAGCAGTAGTACCATTCCTATATCTGTGTGGCACCCATTGCTTTGTCACCTAACACTTGTTGAATCTTATGAAGTCTTTCAATTTGAGAATTGGCATGCATAAAACAAAATTTGATTCAATAATCCTGTTTTTCTGTCATTTTACCCACAGTAAAAAATCCGATGACTACCACTTACACATGGTCACTTGTCAGTGGCTAGCCAGTGACTGGTTATTTCCTCAGTCTTGAAAAAGATTAGGTGTGCACACAATGTATGCCTACATACATACATAGTGTGTGCACATTAATTACATTGTTGGTTTCAACAATAAAAATAAGGTCAGGTACTTTATGAACAGCCCTTCTACAAGTGGTAGGCATGAAGTTTTAACTATCAAACTATCACCTCAAAAACAAGAAGCTGCAGTCATGAGACTTGGTGATGGTTCATCTGTCAATGTGGACTTTCTTTTTCTCTCAAAATCATCAGTGGCTTGGCAGGGCCTTGATTAGCTGTTGTTGTGGTCTTCAGTCCGGAGACTGGTTTGATGCAGCTCTCCATGCTATTCTATCCTGTGCAAGCTTCTTTATCGCCCAGTACCTACTGCAACCTACATCCTTCTAAATCTGCTTAGTGTATTCATTTCTCGGTCTCCCTCTACAATTTTTACCTTCCACGCTGCCCTCCAATACTAAATTGGTGATCCCTTGATGCCTCAGAACATGTCCTACCAACCGATCCCTTCTTCTAGTCAAGTTGTGCCACAAACTCCTGTTCTCCCCAATTCTATTCAATACCTCCTCATTAGTTATGTGATTACCCATCTAATCTTCAGCATTCTTCCATAGCACCACATTTCAAAAGCTTCTATTCTCTTCTTGTCCAGACTTGGTTAGCTAACATGTCTCAACTGTCACATCTTGAAAATCATGCCTTTGTCATTCTGGAAATGCCTGCCATGCAATGCTTTTTCTTCGTCTAAGGAAAGAGGAAGAGATCACTGGGAGCGATTTCTAGAGAATACAGGAGAGAGGCAGAGGGGATGCAGGAAAAAAAAAATCAATGATGGTTGTGTATTTGCCTTTTTTGGTGACAATGCTTGCTTTTCTTTTTTGTTCCCAGGGTCATAGTGATGTGATTAGATGGCTAAAGACATCATCTGATAGTGATGTGATTGGATGGCTAAAGACTCATCTGCATTGGCCTGACACAGCTACAATATTTCTGCTGCCGATTTAATTCTGCGAGATCTTCGAAAGGGTGTGAACAGTCATGGGACCCAGCAGCAGACCCTTCGTCATGATCTAAATGTTGTGCAAGATGTAAACTGATGTATAACTGATTTTCCCTTCCTCAACTCTCACCTCACTTATAAACAATTAGGCTTCAAGTACCAGGGCCTCCACTTCTCTTGTATTTCCTGGCTCATCATAGAGAGATAGTCTACCGCTTTGTTCTTCATCATTAAAACTTGTATGACCACACTCGACATGTCTGGGCCAGCTATCCACAGTGTGATATTATGGTTCATCAATGCCTGACATTTCCACCAACTCAGCAAGATTTGCTTCAGTGTTAATCTCTTTCAAATGCAGAAAACAAATTACCACACATCACTTCACTTTACCTTTGGGTTGCATCAGTTTGCTTTGGCTCCTCTATCGGCGACATGTGTGGTGTCACCGCCAGACACCACACTTGCTAGGTGGTAGCCTTTAAATCGGCCGCGGTCCGGTAGTATACGTTGGACCCGCGTGTAGCCAATGTCAGTGATAGCAGACAGAGCGCCACCACATGGCAGGTCTAGAGAGACGTCCTGGCACTCGCCCCAGTTGTACAGCAGACTTTGCTAGTGAAGCCACACTGACAAATACGCTCTCATTTGCCGAGACGATAGTTAGCATAGCCTTCAGCTACATTTGCTATGACCTAGCAAGGTGCCGTATTCAATTGATATTGAGATTCTATTAATGTATCATCAAGAGCGATATTCTACAAATGTGGATTAAAGTTAAGTATACCAGAAGCTACGTACTTTTCTTTATAGCATTCATTACGTATCCTGTTTCAGACCTCACGCCAGCCTGCGTGAGTTTAAGCGCGTGCCTTTCGGCTTCCTCTCATTGTGTCTAGGCTGTCTTGTCTAGACACAACACATGTATTTCACTGTGTCCACCTGCTTAGCTGGGTGGTAACGTGCTTGCCTCTCATCCAGCGGCCCCGGGTTCGATTCCCAGCTGGGTTGGGGATTCCAGTCATTGACTGGGTGTTGTGTTGTCCTCATCATCATTTCATCCTCATCACTGGCATGCAAGTCACCCAATGTGGTGTTGACTGAAATAAGACTTGCACTCGGCAGTTGAACTTCCTCGGATGGGGCTCCAGCCAACATTGCAATATGATCATTTCATTTCATTTCACTGTGTACTGTGACTGCAGGCAGACATGTACCAGCAACAAACAAAAAATTAATTATTTAACTTTATTTTTTGAGATGATCATTCAATCTTTTGACTACCACAGTATCTTCATACAGATTTTTATATTCAATCCAGCTTTTGAATCAACATTCATAATTTTAAGAAAGAAATCCAATGTACATTGGCATATTATTAACAATATTCTGAAAATAAAATATTTTTGTAAAGTTAGGAACAAATCATAAGCCAAATAACGTGAGTAAATTTTACTTTTCTACTTCCAAGAACACGAAGTAACGAAAAGTATGTTAAGCATATGATAATAGAAACTGCATACAGTAATGGAAAATCTGTATCTGTATGAGGATATACATAGGATTCTCTGTGAAATGATGTGTTGTACACAAGAAATGGGGATTTTGACATTCAGGTCATTGGCAACAAAGTGGGTGGGGGTCAATCTCATGTGCTATGAATCATCATAGAAACAGGATATTGAATTTTGGTTAGTCTCTCATTCTTTAGTCAATACTCTGTCTTGTGCTGTCTGCATGGGCTGTGGTTACCCCATCCCCATCTCCCTCCCCCTCTCCCCTCCTACCCTGTAGCATTATCACCAAAAGCTCCATCTTCAACCACCAAGTCGCTCTCTGTCTAATATCCCCTCTTCTTATCTTTTAACTAAATGCAGGTCTGTCAGTCCATAATCCTAACAAAGCTCTGTTCCACTATTCATACTGAAGGAAACTTACATATTTTAAAATTATCTGTTACAATGGAATGAAAATGGAAAGAAATATCAGGAGTCTTCAGGAAACTGATGGGAGCAGTGTCTATACTGAAAGAAGGAAAAAAGAAAAAAATCAGTAATTATCAATAGAGATGTGGAAATCAGTGTCAGGCATCATTCGAACTGCAGTGGGTAGAACACAAACAAGTGTTTCCTATCCAAAGGTCTAATATCTATCTATCTAATGTAATGAAAACAAAACCGTACAATGAAAACAAATTTTTTAGTCAAAGCAAAGGTCACTGTTGTTCAATAAATATCCTTTATCAACTTATGAAATTCAATAAATGCAGATGACTTCATTTCGAGTTAGCCAAGAAAAAAAGGGAATTAGAAGATAATAGGATGTAGTAAGTGGAAGATATCACACTGTAAACATCAAGTCAAGATAGGTGCCCTTTATGCTTGGGCATTGACAAATACATCAGTAAAATATAGACAGGCCTGTTTAAGGCTCAAGTGCCACAAGTGGTCACTTGTGAGAGAGGCACCGGAGGTGCTCATAGTGCACAATGTCTACACAGGGCACATCATAATTATTAGCAAAAACAACTTGTTTTCACTCTCACCAGATTTTTGTTTATTTTTATAGGTCTTACAAGAGGCCAAGGAACAGCAAGGAATGTATGAGGAAGGGAGGGCAAAGGGGATGGGGGGGGAGGGGGGGGAGGTGAAATGACATGTCACTTGTGTCGAAAAATAGAGGAAGAGGCACCAAATAATATGTCACTTGTGTGGAAAAATGTTCTTAAACTGGCCCAGAATAACAGTGATAAAGGTCAACAATGCGGGAAAAGACATTGGTACTAACCATAAAGAAGACATGTTACACTGCAGACAGGCACAATTTTTTTAAAAAAAAAAAGACATACACTTAATTCCTACATGGAGTTTCCATTGTTTGGTGATAAAGGTAACATGAAATTGTATGTTGGGCTGGCACACAGTAATGGGGGATAGTCCTCATAAAATGAACCAAAGCTCATTACGCAACTGATTGAACCTGCCAGAACACCTCCAAGTATTCAGGTTTCCTTAATCCAGAAGAGAAAGTAGACTCATCATCAAGACTAAACTAAATAGATGAAATTCCCTTTTTCCTATACTGTCTTTCACATCAGGTGTGCTTATTATCAAATTATATCAGATAAAGTAGCTAAACTGATTCATAGCAAAATGATGTCTATCTGCTCAATCATCTAGACTACATTCAGCTTGTTCTATCTTAAGTTACATCTACACACACACACACACACACACACACACACACACACACACACACACACACACACACACACACAAGCCACCATTTGGTGCATGGCAGAGGGTACCTCATACCACTATTAGTTATTCTCTGTCCTCTTCCCCTCACTAATGGTCCACCTGCTTAGCTGGGTGGTAATGTGCTTGCCTCCCATGCAATGGGCCCGGGTTCAATTCCCGGCTGGGTCGGAGATTTCCTCCGCTCGTGGACTGGGTGTTGTGTTGTCCTCATCATCCTTCCATTCTCATCATCAGGCGCAAGTTGCCCAATGTGGCGCCAAATGAAATAAGACTTGCACTTGGTGGCTGAACCCAAATGGGACATCCTAGCCAGCAATGCCATATGATCATTTCATTTCCTCTCACTAACAATGCAAGGGAAAAATGACTGTATGTTTCCATGTGACCCATACTTCCTCTTTCCTTTCTTTATGGTACTTACATGAACTACACATTGTTGGCAGTAGAAGCATTCTGCAATGAGATGTGAGTGCCCATTTTCTAAAATTTTATCAACAGTGTTTCCCAAAAAGAACATTGTGATCACTCCAGGGATTCCCATTTGAGTTCACAGAGCATATCTGTAATACCTGCCTACTGTTAAGAAATCTAGCAGCCCACCTCTGATTTAATTCAATGTCTTCCTTTAATTCAAGCTGGTGGGAATTCCAAACACTAACACAGTACTCAAGAATGGGTTGCACTTGTGTTTGAATGCAGTCTTTCTTATAGATGAGATACAATCCTTAGAGTTTTCCTAATAAACTGAAGTTGATGATTCACTTTCTCTACTATTGGGTGAATGTGCTCATTCCATTTCATATTGCTTTGCAACTTTATACTTTGATATTTAATCAACATTGCTGTGTCAAGCAGCTCAGCACTAATACTGTATTCAAATGTTATTGGATTGTTTTCTCTACTCATCTGAATTACCATACATTTTTCTACATTTAGAGTAAGCTGCCACTCATCACACAAAATAGAAATTCTGAATAATTTACCCTGCGCGCTCCTACCTTCACTCAGCAATAATACCTTCCTTACCCTCCAGCATCATCAGCAAATAGTTGCAAGATTAGAGATTAGATTCGATGTACTTTTCATTCTAACTGACCCATAGTGAGGAGATCTTCCAGCATGCAGAATATGTCAGAAGAACATGAATAAACAATTCTTCCAGCATGCAGAATATGTCAGAAGAACATGAATAAACAATAAATATTTACAATGAAAACCAAAAACGCTAGTGTACCTTCCACAGATCACAGGATCCTATCCAACAAATCATTTGTGTATGTAGAGAGCAAGAGCAGTCCTATCACACTTCCCTGGTGCACTATAGATGAAACCCGTGTCTCTGATGAACACTCACAATCTGGGCACTATTGCTTAAAATGTCTTTAAACACTCATATATCTGAGCACCTCTTTCCTATGCTCAGATCTCCATTAACAGTCTGCAGTGGGAAACTATGTCAAATGCTGGCTGGAAATCTAGGAACACAGAATCTGCATGTTGCCCTTCATTCACAGTTAACAGGACCTTGTGCAAGAAAAGGGAAAGCTGAGTTCTGCATGTGTGATGCTTTCTAAATCTGTTATGATTTGTAGGCAGAAGCTTTTTATCTCAAGAAAATTTATTATATTCAAACTTAGAATATGCACAAGAATTCTCCAGGAAACCAGTGATAAGGATAGTAGTTCGTAATTTTACAGGTCCATTCTTTTAATTGTTTTATATACAGGAATCACTTGCAAATTTATACAGTCACCAAAAAAGAAAGATTCACAGTAAATGCAAGCTAAGTAATGGGCCAATGCCAAAGAGTACTCTCTGTAGCAATCCACTTGCTTGGCACATACTTCTTCAGAGCATGATTTAAAATCAGATTAAACCCTGCCTGCCATGCGGGGTAGCTGCATGGTCTGAGGCTAGACACAGTTTGCGTGGCTCCCCCTGTCGAAGGTTCGAGTCCGCCCTCGGGAATGGGTGTGTGTGTTGTCCTCAGCATAAGTTAGTTTATGTTAGATTAAGTAGTGTGTAAGCTTAGAGACCGATGACCTCAGCAGTTTGGTGCCGTAAGAGCTTACCACAAATTTCCAAAAAAACTTTGACTCCTTGTGCATTGTACATCATACTGGATTCTCCTAGTCTTTTTGATGGGTTTATTAATTTTACTAACATTAGTAATAAATCATGATTTAAAATCAGATTAATCTTTGCCTCATTGTGCATTGTACTGGAACTAAGTGATGTCCATTCATCGTCTGAATAAGAGGTAAGCAGCTGTTTATGTACTCTTTCAAACATAAAAACTAACTGTAGTAACATCATCACTATGATTATGTCATGATCACTATCTGACACTGCCAATAAGGTCAGGCCTGTTTGTACCTACAAGACCAAAAATATTTCCATTGCATGTGGGTTGTCAACTAGCTGCTTTTAGGAAAATGTGTTCTGAACTTCATCACAAGACTGACCTCCCATAACACCTGATATAAATCAATAAATGTCGCAGTCTATACTCGGTAGATTAAAGTCACCTCCAACTAATCCTGCATGATTAGAATACTTCCACATTACTGGACAAAAACTTTTTTTTGATTCTGCAGTTGTTATGTGGCATCAGAATTGGGTGACTGGTAAAAATGTCCAATGATTGTGTTGAGTCCACTTAGGCTAGTTAGTTGTATCCAGATAACTTTGAAGTCATACTCACATTTAACTTTGATACAAACAATATTTATATCAATTGCAGTGAACACTCCCCTCCTTTGGCGTTCAGTCTGTCTTTCCAATATACATTCCATGCCTCATTAAATACACTCCTGGAAATTGAAATAAGAACACCGTGAATTCATTGTCCCAGGAAGGGGAAACTTTATTGACACATTCCTGGGGTCAGATACATCACATGATCACACTGACAGAACCACAGGCACATAGACACAGGCAACAGAGCATGCACAATGTTGGCACTAGTACAGTGTATATCCACCTTTCGCAGCAATGCAGGCTGCTATTCTCCCATGGAGACGATCGTAGAGATGCTGGATGTAGTCCTGTGGAACGGCTTGCCATGCCATTTCCATCTGGCGCCTCAGTTGGACCAGCGTTCGTGCTGGACGTGCAGACCGCGTGAGACGACGCTTCATCCAGTCCCAAACATGCTCAATGGGGGACAGATCCAGAGATCTTGCTGGCCAGGGTAGTTGACTTACACCTTCTAGAGCACGTTGGGTGGCACGGGATACATGCGGACGTGCATTGTCCTGTTGGAACAGCAAGTTCCCTTGCCGGTCTAGGAATGGTAGAACGATGGGTTCGATGATGGTTTGGATGTACCGTGCACTATTCAGTGTCCCCTCGACGATCACCAGTGGTGTACGGCCAGTGTAGGAGATCGCTCCCCACACCATGATGCCGGGTGTTGGCCCTGTGTGCCTCGGTCGTATGCAGTCCTGATTGTGGCGCTCACCTGCACGGCGCCAAACACGCATACGACCATCATTGGCACCAAGGCAGAAGCGACTCTCATCGCTGAAGACAACACGTCTCCATTCGTCCCTCCATTCACGCCTGTCGCGACACCACTGGAGCCGGGCTGCAAGATGTTGGGGCATGAGCGGAAGACGGCCTAACAGTGTGCGGGACTGTGGCCCAGCTTCATGGAGATGGTTGCGAATGGTCCTCGCCGATACCCCAGGAGCAACAATGTCCCTAATTTGCTGGGAAGTGGCGGTGCGGTCCCCTACGGCACTGCGTAGGATCCTACGGTCTTGGCGTGCATCCGTGCGTCGCTGCAGTCCGGTCCCAGGTCGACGGGCACGTGCACCTTCCACCGACCACTGGCGACAACATCGATGTACTGTGGAGACCTCACGCCCCACGTGTTGAGCAATTCGGCGGTACGTCCACCCGGCCTCCTGCATGCCCACTATACACCCTCGCTCAAAGTCCGTCAACTGCACATACGGTTCACGTCCACGCTGTCGCGGCATGCTACCAGTGTTAAAGACTGCGATGGAGCTCCGTATGCCATGGCAAACTGGCTGACACTGACGGCGGCGGTGCACAAATGCTGCGCAGCTAGCGCCATTCGGCGGCCAACACCGCGGTTCCTGGTGTGTCCGCTGTGCCGTGCGTGTGATCATTGCTTGTACAGCCCTCTCGCAGTGTCCGGAGCGAGTATGGTGGGTCTGACACACCGGTGTCAATGTGTTCTTTTTTCCATTTCCAGGAGTGTATTTTGGAGTTATCTGCTTTGGGGTTTCTTGCAACTCTTAGTTCTGAGTATTATTTTTGCAAAACAACTTCCCTGGAGGGCAATAAATTCAGGGACTTTGTTATGAGTGCCTCAGCAATTTACTGTTAAAAACTTGACATTTGAAATGTCTTTACTTTGTACCTAATCTGATTTTGCTCTTTGCTTATCAAGTGGTGAGTATTCATCAAAGGACCTCAGACTGTAGCCTAGCCTAAAAGCCCCATATACACTCCAGAACTACTCTAGGTGCTTCCTCCATGTAATGCAACTGTGGTCTATCAAGGGGAATCCTAAAATATTCTGTGTATAGGACTAGATACATAAATTCTGTCAAAACTGAACATTCACTGTTTCATTTTTACAATATGCATTCTCAAAATTCTGTATCAGTCAACTGTAATTGTATAATCACACATTAGCTGCACCAACACAAACAAAAATGGCTCTAGAATGTGTGGACCCAATCAGCTGATGATTTCATTTCAGTTATGCACTTACATACTACAGTAACAAAATACAATGGTGATTATGAAATCTGCAAAGAGAGGGCATGTACTCTCAACCCAGTACAATTAAAAATCATTGTTTGTTAATGTGCACAGATGTTCTATGGCCCTCTATAATAGGTACAAAGCTCTAGCAGATCCTGCAGAATTCTGTAATTATGCTGAATAAATTCTGAATCATATCCCATCATTACTTCAATACACATTGAAAAACTTTGAGTACACCAAACTAACTCAAATATAGACTATTCAATTTGAAATTTTCAGGTCTGAATCTTCCTACCCTCACAACCTAAGACAACAATTTCAATTTGACTTAGCTTTTTATATTTTTCATGTAACACACTTTTGAACCACAGACTGTTTTAACATAATATCTGAGGGCTTTTTAAAAATTATTTTCCAAATATTTCATAGTATTGTTTGAAAATAATTTATCTCACATAGAATAGTAAGTTATTAGTCATTTTCACATTATTATTTTCTTTGTGTAGGAAAAATGGGACAGGTGGTCCTGACTATGAGATGCGCTGGGCCATAGCTGAGGAATTCACAGAATTCCGGATTATGCCACGGATGCTCCTGGATCATCTTCCTGAAAATGTGTATGACATTCTCGGCAAAATTATTCGTGATCAACAGAATGTCAGGCCACAGAAACCATATGTTTCTATTCTTTAATGAAATTGTGCATTTGATACAGAGAAGAATCAGTCTTATGTGTCATTCATTGTGCTCCTGTGATATCAAGTGTTAGTAGACCTCAGAAAATTAACATATTAGCAAAGACCCATTGAGTCTCTACACTGCTCTGTGGTGAAGAAGTGACAACTAGCATCATACTGTATTACCATTTTCATCCAGATGCTTAGCTGTGTTTTGTGAGAAACTTTTCAAGCACCCATCATCATATCAATGTTGAAGAATACTGTGACAAAGGCATATGCCACCATTCATTTGTTTAGCTTTAGTTGTAAAAAATTCTCAAGTATTTAACAATGTGACAAAGTATTTCACTTATTGAAGGACATCATCTAAGCATCATGAGCTGCACTTGAAATGTTTATTTCCCAAACTGGTATTCAGGTGTGTAACCCATTCTCAGTGGCATCTGCTACAGAAGAACAAATTACTGTATGTACATCAATTTCTACAACATGACAGATGTAAATATAATAGCAGAAATGTAAGACTAGTTACATCATGTATCTCTATAGGAATGACACGCATGTCAGTTAATGTATTAGGCTATGAAATCCATCCTATCACATACTACATAGGTTGTCATGTATATTACTGCTGTCAGATCTTTGGCAGTGGCAATCCTTAGTCACATCTGTCATAACTGTCATAGAGTGTAAACATGGAACTGACAGGTCAAAAAGTCTATGTTACCCATCTTTTTTTATTTTTAAGATCATATTTATACACATATGTGACATGCATTCATATATGTAAAATACAATCTCTAGACAGTTGGATTATGAAAGTAGAAAATACAAAATATATAAAATTGCAAAATAATCCAACATATCACACTGTATGACACTGATGTCAGACTTGATCCAGAACTGTCACTGCCTAAGATTTGACAGCAGTAACATACTTGACAATCTGTGTGCTGTGTGATACAACGGATTTTATATCCTATTATATAAACTGATGTGCATGACATTCATATAGAGATACATACTGTAAGTAGACTTATATTTCTGCTGTTATATCTACCTTTGTCATGTTGTAGATACTGATATACATACAGTTGTTTGTTTCTCTGGATCAGATGCCACTGATGATGTGTTATATACCTGAAACACCTTTGGCAAATAAACATTTCAAGTGCAGCTAATCATGTTTAGATGATGTCCTTTAATAAATATCTTGAAACTGTGGAGCACCAAGTGATCAAGATTTTTAAAGTATTTCACTTTATTTTATAATTCCATTTCATTTTGCTGTGTATGATTGTTCCCTGAATGAGACTGATTACCATAACAGTGTAAAACTGTTTTAAAACAGAGATTTCAAGTGTTTTCTTGTGTAAAATCTCTACAAACTAAGAGACTGTAACTGACTCCTTGTCCTTCATAAATACAAGTGCATAAACTTTATATATTTTTTTGTGAATACCTATAGCTTATAAAAAGGTTCATATCAGTTATTCACCATATTCTATTTTATTTTCAACTCTTGTATAATCTCTCAGATAAGCTTATCAGTAAGACAGATTGCTGTACTTATAAAAAATGAACTGTTATATGTGTGTTATGTTTATTTTTTACACTACTAGAAATTGTATGAGATCTACAGACTGGAAGAAAATCACTGTGATTGTCTTGTATAAGCCAAAATCCAGAAAGTTTTATGACTGTTCAAAGAAAATGTCTCTTTGTCATGAATGAGTAACAGGGAATGAGTGGAGTGTGAGAGTTCATTGAGTATTCTACCTAAATTCATCCTAATTTCTTGCTGAAACAAAAACTAGAGAAGCACAGGCAATGCCACTGGTTAAATGCCAGTTACTGTGGACATGTAGTTTAAAGAAAAGAAACCCTTACAACAAAAATTGCAATAATAAACCAGTTGAACAGGTAAATATGTATATAAAAGATTTGCTTCCATAACTATCATCTGTAAAAAAATATATTTAAAGAGTCTTTCATGACAGCATTCTTACAATGAACATTAATAATGTTTTGTGAGGCCATAAAAGATAACCAAAAACTAACTGAACATTTGCATTGCACAAGCCAGAACTAAAAGCATTGTAGAGGGCAGCAGTGTATACAACTGTACAAGAATATAATCTAGTAGACATCCATGTTCAGATTTCTCAATGTTTCTGTAATACACGAGTCAAATGTGTGACCATTCATGTAGCCCTTCTTTATACACATTTAACATCCCATGTTAGTCCTATAGGGCACGGGTCCCACACATTTGAGCAGTTTTCTAGGATGGGTCACACAAGCGTGTTTTAAGCAATCTATTTTGTGGGCTGACTGCATTTTCCCAGTATACTGTTGCGTTACTATGATTGGTAATAATTCACAGAAGCACTATGAAACAAGCAATCCACCAGCAAAAACAGGTGGTAGCATCATTTTTATTGGTGATGTTGACCACAGGAAAAATTTCAAGCCAATGGGTGAGTTGACTGATGGCAGTTAGACAATACCGAATTTACTCGAATCTAAGCCGCACTCAAATCTAGGCCGCACCTGAAAAATGAGACTCGAAATCAAGGAAAAAAAATTTTCCCGAATCTAAGCCGCACCTGAAATTTGTGACTCGAAATTCAAGGGGAGAGAAAAGTTTTAGGCCGCACCTCCAAATCGAAACAAATTTGGTCCATTGTAATATGAGACACAATTTAGGTCAAATGAATGACGATACAGTACAGTAGTTTGGTTCGAGTCGTAAGCTTAGCAGTTAAGCTTTACCAGGTAGCCATTGCTATGCATCAGGCGCTCCGTCCGTAATTATACAGGTACCCTTCCTTTTTCACGTGCTTCGTCTGGTTTGAATAGATTGCTTATTTTTCTTTGATCTGCTAAGTGCCGTTTTCTTTGTTATAGGTGTTTACGCCACTCTAAGCTGAAAATGCATTATTGTACTGTCATGCATTGTTTGTCGCATTCTGATACTGTGTGTTTGCGAACTATCGCCACTCGTGTCATGGCTTGCTTTTGGGCGCACTACCGCCGCTTACAATAAAAAAAAAAAAGAGAGAGGAATTGTCTCATTAGCGAAACAATGGCAAGAGATTGCTATTTATTGTTACTTACACTGCTGCTTTCTTTGATAATGATCAACAAGAGCCAAATAACAGACTGTGTATGATAGAAGATGTTCTGAACGAGAGTTTAGCTAAAATTTTTCTCCATTTGAAAATCTTTGCAGATGCCTCTTTTGTACATTACATTCTGCACAAAAATAAGAGTCATCTTAGATTTAAAAATTTAGTCATTTACCATGCTTCATGTCTGACTGTATCACTATTAGGCATAAGAATAATACGAATATAAACATGACATGATATGTATATTCTTCCGCGTTTGCTGTTGTCTCACACTAGTTTCGTAGTTTATTAGGCAGACAGGATTTAAATGAAATAGCAGCAAACACGAAAGAATACATGGCAAAATGTTTATATTCGTATTATTCTTATGGTGAAGAGAATACTGCATGTGATTCACAGTTCATAAAAGTTCCTATTAGCAACCATCTCTTCTCACAGGTAGGAAAAAATTCAGAAAGTAGAGTTGGTCATATTGACAAACGTCCCATCAATCTTTCCAGTCGGATTTTCATGGTACATTGGAATGCTGCTACATTTGAAGATGAACAATACAGAATTTGTATTTACTTCGTTGGATAATGTATGAAAATGCAGTGGTCGAAACTCGAGGCGGAGAAAAAAGCTCGTCTTCCACCTTTTTTTTAAATTTATTTACTGATGCAGAGGTTTTGGCGCCAGTATTTATCTTTGTGCCTGGAAAGCATGCCTGTGTAGCGCTACATATATTTGACGGCAGAAGTTAGTTGTGGCGGCACCTACCAACATTTTTCAGAACTTCCGCTTACTTTGCACTCGATTCTAAGTCACAGGCGGTTTTTTGGATTACACAAACAGGATAAAAGGTGCGGCTTAGATTCGAGTAAATACGGGAGGTGTGCCCTTCAGATGATGTTAATGGTCCAAAAATTTGTATATGAATGTGTTCATATTGTTGACTCCATGGAACAAAAGTGCAAAGAGGGTCTATCTTATCTCTTATTTTTAAGTTTCTCAAAAAATAAAAATTCAGCAAACATCACAGATTGCTTCTGTGAAAATGTCTCCATAACATATTCTCCTAACTCTGAGAGCAAATAAGAGACAGAATTAGAATTACTCATGAAATGAATTATAACAGAAGCTTTGTAATTTCTCACTTATGTTCTTCATTTTAGGTTTTAGGAGGTCTCTTTTGTAATACCACTACTATTTTTTGGTACTACTGAATAAAATGACACTCTCACAGCCGTTGCGAACAACCCAGAGTTGACCAAACACCATTACATCAGATGCACCAAGAACTGCTGTTATGAAACCAGCAGCTAACACACTGCATGCCAGATGAGGAGGCAGAACTGTAATAACAACAATGCAGCAGGAAGACAGAATCACTGCTGCACAGAGGCCTGATTGCTTCACACTTGCCCCACAGGCTTTGTTGAGGTTATGTTATGGGAAGGATTGCTTTGGCAAAACAGTTATGTGCAAAGTCAGTATAAACACTCTTCATTTTGAGACAGTTGCATGCAGTCTGTGAGGAGAGGTCTATGCTGGTGTATGAGGTGACATAAGTTTTACAAGCAGTTACCAGCCTTCCAGCTGACGTGGCACCTCTGGACCTGCTTCTGTCTGCTGCCAGCCTTCTGCCCTGGAGGGCACCCATTCAAGACTACAGCAGTGCAGACATGTAACTGCCTTCCCCTGTGCAGGCTTACTTTTGTGGTCTGCCTTCACTCACAATGGTGAACATCGCTACTGAAGGCTGTCTTCCTCCACAGGGTTCAATACAGTATTATGCATCTTCCAGTGCATCCTGCTCTGAACTGCTGAGCAGCAAGCAGACAGTGCACACATGCCTCAGAATACATCTGAGTCGGCAGCTCTGTTAAGCCACTGGTGTTGCCACAAGTTACCAAAGAAAAAGCTTGTTTAATCAGTGCCATCACAATCACTGTCTGTAGCTGGTTCATTAATAAAATGTCTGGTTATTAACAATGTTTTTTGTGAACAACCAGTGGTTAATATTCTACAACATCTCATCACCTCACCACAATCTGGCTGCTGTAGAGATCATCCACTGCAGGCCTCTAAATTTTGGTGATAGAAGTGGGTGCTGCGGCATCAGCCACCATCAATACAATTATCTGCAGCTGGATCCAGGACGTCATATTCAGTCACAGCCACAGCTAAAGGTATTGAGAAGCACAGTGAAGTGAGTGGACTAATTGCTGTCATCTCTTGGGTCATATACAATGGAGACGAATGCAAAGTGAGGATGTCATAGGAACCTTAGAGTTGAGTTTGTTAAGCTGGAGGAGCTGATCAATGTTTTGCAATTTTGTGGGAACAGCAGGGAGCACACAGTGTGACCTATTATGTTCAATGCACCATGTATTGATCATTACTACTGAAGGTTTACACGTGTCATCAGTATGGCCATATTACTATTCAATGTATGGAATTGACATGGCTCATTATTAGATTTAGACTCTAGAATAACTATTTCAGATTGCCTGTGTTTTATTGTTATCTCTGAGTGTTTCAGTTGTGTTGGGGTATTGTGTTTGGTTTCTGTTTGATGCGATTTGATGAATAGGGGTTCCTCAATGTCAGACAGGGAGTGTTTAAACAGAAGGTGATTAAGTATTTGATAAACCAAGGAGTGCAGTTTGGAACAGATAACTTGGAAATGCTTTAACAGTTAGTTGCTATGATGGAAGATCGGGCTTCATCCACGTTGACTGCTCCTTCATTAGATTGAGCCATCCCCAGTTTGGTTACCCCATTTTTGTAAACTGGCAAAGGATGTGTTGTTATTTACAGAAAATTTAATGGCAACTGAAGGGCTGGGTTTCTGTACGGAGTAGCAATTACTACAAATGTCCTACTGAAACTTGAAGGGGAAGCGAAATCATTTGTTAGATGTCATAAAGAGTTAAGGAGCACATTCACATTCCAGCAGCTAAAGGAAGGTCTTGTGCACTATTATAAGAAATAGAATGGCACAAGGTTTTTTTGGCAGCAACTGAGTGGATTGTTACAAAGGCAGAGGGAGACATTAGAGCATTTTGTTCACAGAATCAGAAATCAATGCAAACACATACCAACTAATGGAGAATGATGAATCAAACAAAATTATTCTGCAAGAAGTGGAGCATAGGATGCTGTATGTCTTTGTAAGGGGACTGCCACCTGATATGTCAAGGCAGGTATGGGCAGGAACCCTAAGAGATTTGGCTGCTGCTATTAGGATAGTTCAAGGAGATAGACATCACAACAAGACTGTGAGAAAAAATAAGTATTTTCTCTAGGACATAAAATGCTATCGAGTGGGATGTTTGGGACACATCCAGAGGCAATATCACCAGCAACAGTGTGGAAGGTGTGGTGTGGTTGGACACTGACAATGAGATTGTAGGAACAGAAGGTGTAATGGTCCAGGACAAAATAGTTAACTGTTAAACATCAATAGGAACTCCAAGTCTGCCAGTTGGTGTTCCCACTGAATTTTGATGCTTTGAAAATGCAAAGATAAAATGTGCCTTTTAAGAATGGTTTTTATTTGACACAGAGGCCCACATGTCCTTGGCAAGTCTGGACACCTTGGGTGAGAGGCAGTTGAACTCTCCACATTCCAAGTTGTGTGGTGTACATAATAGTAATGTAGAGTCTCAGGGGTTGGTGTGTTTGTGTTTTCAGATTGGCGTGGAGTGGTTCTGAGTGAATATGGAAGTTATACCTCATATAGGTGAAAGGTACTGCACTATTCTGGGGTTGGATTTACTGAGTAGTCCTCATGCTAAAACTCATCTATGGTGACACACAGTGGAACTCAGGGGAACATTGTTCTAGCTAGGGCAAGCTGTCACCAGTGATACACAGCTGCAAAGTTCACCTATCATGACAAACTAATTAAATTGCAGATGAAATCACTAAGATTCAGTTCACATGATAAAGTGCTGCAAGACACCAGAAAATTGCTCTGGATGAGTGTGGGCACATAACTATCTGATAATGTGTTGTAAGTGATGGAGCCACTAGAAAAGAATGAGGTGGTGGATGCATCACAACCTTTGTGTATAAGAGTGTATACAGGAAATAGATGGTGAAAGATTGGTTCACTCCAGTGTAGATAATTTAACCACCAGTGAAGTAATTTGGCCAAAGTGTTGTTAGTCGCCAACTGAGATGTTCTGGACGAAGATCATCTAGACAGGTCAATGTGGACAATAGCCAAAAGTGAGCCACTAGCACAGCTGTATAATGTACAAGAGCAGAATATTTGAAGGGAACAGAGAGTGTAACTAGGAAGATTTTATATAAAAATTTAATTCTTGTGGCCCATTGCTGGCAACACTGGTAATGCAACACAGGGACCTAATGGGAAATAATGCACCAGTGTGACAGAAACCTTATAGAATACCCTATCAATTACAATCAATTATGGAAAAAATTGTCATCCAGCAACTGAACAATGGTATAATACAGGCGGAGTACTAGTCCCTATGCAGCAACAGTCATCATACCTAAGAAGTCATCAGACGGTACAAGGAAGTATAAGTTCTATTGCGACTATCAATAATGGAATAGCAGCACAGTAACAGGTACATATCCAGTACCAAACATTACAGAAACTCTGGAAAACTTTGGGCAGTGCTAGTACTTTCCTACATTAGATCTATGAAATGGTTACCATCATTTGGAACCGGTGCCAGAGGTCCAACAAGAAACTATATTTTCATTATCATGGGGTCATTACCAGTGTCAGTGAATGCCACTTGTTTTAAAACTGAATTATCTACATTTCAGAGGTTGCTGAAGGGAAGGGCACCCATACAATAGTTTGTAGGGGGGCCCAAGAGCTAGGATTTTGGAGTACTTTGGAAGACAAATGGTGACTTGCAAGTAGTCAAAATAGTTCCAGTTCCAAACCTGTTAGAAACCTGCAAACCCTTGCCCCCACATATGGGTGCCCCTGCTCAAGGGTACTAAGGGGTTTAAAGCCATGCCAGTGCTTGGTGTACCTTGATGACATCATGTTTTCCAAGGACATGGAGAAGCATGTGCAATGGTTAAAGGAAGTTTTTAGGAGATTAGGGTCTATGCATCTTGCCTTCTGTATTGAGAAGTATCATTTTGCTTTGAAGGAAGTAAATTACTTGGGTCAGGTTATTAATCTAGAGTGGGACAGCTCAGTCCTTTTTTGATACATGCACTAGAGATTTTCCAGCACTCCAGTTGAGTAAAGAGTTACAGTCATTTTTGGAGTTGGCAAATTACTACAGAAAATTTGTGTAGGGACTTGCAGATATTGCATGACTACTTGCATATATATTAAGAAATGGTATGAAATTTCAGTGAACAGCAGAATGTCGAGTTGCATTTGAAAAATTAAAAGATGCTTTAACAACAAGTGTTGTATTGCTCTTTCTGGATTACTAGAAGGAGTTTATCCTGTCGTGATGCTTCCAGCAAGGCAGTAAGGTGTGTTTTGAGCCAAGAGGTGTAGGGTAAGGAGCATCCAGTGGCATATGCTTCACAGTAGTTAAAAAGAAATTACTCTGACAGAAAAAGAGATTTTAGGATTGGTATATGGTGTCATCTGTATTGGAGAAATTTCAAAGTGCTAACAGACCATGAAACTCTGAAGTGGTTGTTGGAGTTAAAAGACACTTCCAGTAGGCTCACCTGGTGGGCATTGAAGCTGAGTGAGTTTGATTTTGTAGTAATTTATAAACCCGCAAGAGTCATCGTAACACAAAGGGACTTAGCAAGAAGGTTGGGATAGTGCAGGCACAGTGGCAGAGTGTGCAAGCTGCTGACACAAGATGCAAGCTGCTGACAATGCAGCCACTGTTCGTTGTGCTCAATGGGTTGTCAACTAAGATGGTGCCATGCATGGTAGTCCCTGCTGACCCATAAGAGGAGATGTTGAAGGAAGCACACAATCATGTGATATCTGGGCATGGAGAATGTAGAGTGAGAGACTGTAGAACTGGCAGAACAGTATTGATGGAGAACAAGGAAAAAGGATGTAGGTTGGTATGTAAGGAATTGTGTATCATGTGTGCAAATACCATTTCAAAGGTCACCAGAGGCAACCAAACTATCTGAGATGATTAGAATGGATATTTTAGGACAGTTTAGCCAGACACCAGTGGCAAACCACTATGTCCGTGCTATTATCGATCATTTCTCATGATAAATTGCAGTGATTGCCATTATCATGACACAGGCTATGGGTAATAATTTGTTGCTGAAGTTTGGTGTCCCTGAGATGATAATCATGGATCAAGGTGCCAGTTTCATGTCATATTTAATGAAGCAGTTGTATCAGTTATGGCAGGTTCAGAAACTCACGACCAGCCCACTGCATACACAAACTGATAGCAGGACACAACACTTGCATTGTACTATTAGTTTGATGTTGCCTTATTATATCAACAGTCGCCATAACGACTGGGATGTTTCACATACAATTTGAAAATACTCACCAGAACTGGTCCTTTTCCACATGACATGGTACATGGGAGAAAGTGAATTTGCCATTTGATGTATTCAAACCACGAATTGGAAGGAATGAAGAGTCACTTCATGATTTCACAAGGACGTTGAAGAAGAACACCAAGGTCCAGGAGTGCCAAGAGAGAATAGGGAAGAACCCAAGTAAATTACTACAACATCAAGTAGGACAGCAGTGACTAAACTGTATACTCCAAAGGGAAAAATGAAGAATTCATCATGCAATAGAATTACCCAGGGCTATACCAGATAATTCAAATGTTGATGCCAGTAAATATGAAATTGCAGTTAACAAAATTAATATGGGACACATTCAACCCTTTTGGACCATTCTGTATTCTTTGCCACAAGTATCAGCTCTGACCACTAAGAAGAGAGTGGGAGGAAATATGATGGTTAGAGAGCACAAGTATCTTGCACAGTCTGATTGCGAGGTACTATATGGGTTAAGGTTGTGAAGATGAAAGGGGGACTATCAAGTGTTACTCTACGTTACTTCTTTTGATGTGGGTAGTGTGTAAGAGTATTTTGGGTTATAAAGCTTGTTAAGGTGTTACTATTGCATGGATAAGAAAGACTGCTAGTAGTTGTATCACATTGCATGATTGGTGTTATGATTTTGTTAGCGTAGGGACTGTAAGGGTTTTGTGGTTTTTCCTGTGGGAGCAGATCACAGATGCTATTCTGATTTAACTTTTACTGCAGATTAGCAAATTTTATAATGGGTTTAATGAAAATAAACCATTAAGGAAAACGTCATTGACATTAGTTGCTACATATGATGGTCTCTCATTTCAGTTGTGCTTTGAAAATGACAGGGTGCTCACTTGTCAAAATATTGGCCATTATCAAGGACATTATCTGGCTGCATTCCCATAAGTTATTTGAACATTCGATACAGATGCAGCTAAAGTTTCAGAGCAAAAGTGCTGTCAGGAGGGACTAGTAAATTAAATATAGCTTTCACCTGCTCTACTTGCTTCCTCCATTGTCGCGTCTTGCTCCAGTCATCAGTCAGCAGAAATTGGGAAAAACTGGCAGTCTTCAAACAAATAGTGCATATGGTTTCGCACCTGCACACCAACCTTTTAAAAACTAAAATACTGTAGCAAGTGGTAGCAAGAGCTCCATAGCTGAAAATGAGCAAGCATGCTGTTGCCACTTAAAGCATGTTAGCAATATGTTCAGTAATATATGATTTGGATCAAATGACACAGTAAAAATGACCATGTGACATCAATGTGTATGTAAAATCATAGGCTGAGTGTAAGGCTTCTTGTAGGCAGAAGATAGGAACATGGGAGAGACAGATGAACTAACGTACATCTCCCAGTTCATCCTTAAGCCATATTTCTCTCTTGGATTTTTTTTCTGGTCTGCATGCTTGACGGGGGCCTACTTCACCATGCCCTTGGTATGACCCTGTGCTGTAGTTGCCGAGTCTTTAAAGTTTCTTTACAAAGACTGTGGACATTGGTGGATCCTTCTCATCATGAGCTGTTCTATGAGGTACATTTATATCTGGGCAGAAGCATGTAGAGAAATTGTTGCACAAGTTTAGAAGAATAGTTAACAAAGTACTGGAAATATATTTACCCCTAGAACAGTTGACGATGGGAGTGGTTCAGGGATAAAACATAATTTGTGGTTCAGTGGATCATACCCTCTGCACGCATTTCACAGTGTTTTGCAGAATATAGATGTAAGGTATAAAAGGCAACTAAAAGCACCATGGGTGGAGAAAGCACAAGAGACTTGTCACAAAAGATAAAAAGCTTAGTAGGGCTTTTTACATTACAGAAAAATTATGAGACAGTGATACAGGGATGAAGATATTCAGTAGAGTTTCTCCTTGAAATGCTCTTTCTGGCAAAAATCCATGTATTAACTTGTAGCATCACTGGCAGTTGAGAATCAGCCTCACTGGCAGTGAAGGTAAAAATACAAAGGGACAAACCACCCAGCCTAAACAGTTTCCATTCTAAAATTCTCAAGCAAATCATACTTCAGATCATTTAGTATCTGACAATGCCATTAATTATGCATTGTGACTGGAAAGGATTGAAAGCAGTTATTTAAACAAAGGCAGGACAAGAACACAATTTAATTAGAAAATTATTGGTCAGTTTGTATCATTATTGCAGTGTTCCAAATTCAGGAGTGGTGACAGTGTACAATCAGTTGACAACACATTGGAGCTCCAAGGACTACAACAGTTTCTTTATGCTTTTTCACCGTCTTGTCTGTTCAAGAAACTTTAAACAAAACCACTCAAATAGTAAAATACACTCCAAACAAACTTGCAGTGTCCATCACGATCTACAATGCGGATACACTTTCAAACTGTGAAAAGTCTATAGTCTTCTTGAATGCTACAATGGCCAAAAAGCTGTATGGATTGCAAGAGCCATGACTGCAATAAAACAAATTACCAAGGACTGTTCATTGGTATTGATCAGTGTTCCAGTTTTCTGAGATTTAGCTCTCAACCTACACAGTATGCTGAATCTGAAAGTGGGATAGAGGACGTGCTTGTTTGTGCAGAAGATATAATGGTATTGGAAGATCAAACATTATGTCTGGCTAAGAGGCATACAAGGACTGTTAGAAAAGTATCTGACCTTTGATCAGGAAAAAACTGGCTTACCTGGAGTGTTGGACACCTAATCACCCTCAAAGTAGTTCCCTAGAGGCTCTACACACTTCTTCCAATGGTGTTGCCATTGTTGGAAGCCTGCCAAAAAAGCCTCTTTTGGAAAGGAGTTTAGCTCAGCTGTCACTGCTGCCGTAATGTCCTCTCTTGTCTGAAATTATGTTCCTTTCAATGGCCTCTTGAGTTTGGGGAGCAGCCAGAAGTTGCAGGTGGCCATGTCAGAAGAGTAAGAAGTCTGTTGAAGCACAGAAGTCTGGTTTTTCACCAAAAATGTCTGAATCAAGTGTGAGGAATATGCTGGAGCATTGTCAATGTGGATGCTCCATTTTCCTGTTGACTAAAAGTCGAGTTTTTGCCAGTTCAATCCCGCTTCCGGCCATCCTGATTTAGGTTTTCCATGGTTTCCCTAAATCGCTCTAGGCAAATGCTGGGATAGTTCCTTTGAAAGGGCATGGCCGACTTCCTTCCCCGTCCTTCCCTAATCCGATGAGACCGATGACCTCGCTGTCTGGTCTTCTCCCCGAAACAATCCAATCCAATCTTTTGCACCACACAGCATCAAGTACATGGCAGAGGACATCCCTGTGGTACTCTTTAGTGACTGTTTGACACTGTGGTGTGTACTCATGGCATTCCACAATGCAGGAGTCAAAGAAATCAGTCAGCATCACTTTGACATTGCTGTGCACTTCATGGGCCTTCTTTGGTCTTGGTAACAAGGAATGTTTCCACTATAATGATTGGGATTTGGTTTCCAGAATATATTAATACACCAGGACTCGTCACCAGTGATTATGGTGTTCAAGAAATTGGAGTCACAGTTTGTGGAGTCCAGCATGTGCTGTTAGACTTCAACACAAAGTTGCTTTTGCTCCACTGTCAGCAGCTTCGACATGAATTTCATCGACACTCTCTTCATAGCCAAATCTTCAGTCACAATGAAATGTGCCAATGATGTACTGATGCCCACCTCTTCCACAATTTCTCTGACAGTCACATGATGGTCTCGCATCACCACAGTGTTCGCTTTGGCACTGACCTGGTCTAACACTTTCTTGGACGACAAGAGACAGTGCGGTGTTGAGTTGCATGACTCACACGTCTCTTCCGGTTGACTTACACATTGTGCGTGCAGCCGATCCTCTTCTTTGGGTTATCAGCTACGTTGCTCTCACCATTTAATTCATCTCTGAAGACTGTATAAGGTTAAGGGAATATTATTAACCAGCTCTATATTCTTGAAATAAATTATGCACTCATAGGATCTTGTCAGTTCAACAACAATGTATTTTCAACTCTAGTCCCATAGTAACAATTATTCTGTACAAACTCCAGCAAGCCAACTGGTTCCAAGATGAATGTCAGAATCTACTAAACACTCATACAGTTACATATGTTCTGCCTCATTCAGAGCCAAGACATAAAGTAAAGGTCTCTATATAATACATGCTTCATCTGTCTCTGTAACAATCCTCATAACACCACAAACCACAGAACATTATCCACACACTCCTTGACTTTTTTATGTAACTTCCAAGGCCCTGCTGGTAACCACTTGTTGGGGCCACTCATCTGATGCAGCTCCTGGTTCCTCGTGACAGCTGCCCTTCCTGCACACACAGATATGTATGGCATAGTAAAAAGGCTCTCTCACCCTCGTCATTAAAATATCAGGTGTTCGACATGGTGGAGAGCCGAGTGTTTCTAGAATTTACCCCAAAACTCTCAAAGCACTACACTGGTCATTTCGGCATGTTGACAACCGACCAGAATGTGGCTCACTCTCCACTGATAAAGCAGCCATCTTTAAACCAGTTGTACCATTCCTTAATCTGTGTGATGCGTATATTACGATCACCAAAAGCCATCTGAATCTTCTGAATGGTTTCCACCTGACTGTCACCCAGTTTCTGGCAAAATTCGAGTTAGTAGCACTGCTCCAGTCATTCCATCATTCCCCTTGCACTACACATTGCCAGCAACTGACACTATCAAAAGGCAGGAAAAAATTCACACTTGTGCATGAAGGTTCCAAGTCAGCTCATGCAAGTGTACTAGATTCAAATCCATCAGGTGTTTGTAAAAAAAATAAGGTCTGATACATTTCTAACAGACCTCATATAAAATACTCTTGCACATTCAAAAATAGGGTGTATGTAATAAGCTGAAAACTGCTACTCAAAATATCACTTATGTACTGCTTCTAAGTTAATCTTCTTGTTTACAAAGAATTTAAATATTTATAAGTTATTAGTTTTAAAAGTTGGAATTAAATTGCAACTGTTAAGTTTCGGTTTGTGTCATGCCATACCACATCGTGCCATGTGTGTGTGTGTGTGTGTGTGTTTTCTAAGACAATGAGTGTCACATATGCAGACACTGCCTTTGCAAGTAGTGTGACTGCAGGAGGTTTGGATCTGCTAAATTACGATGTTCACCTTAATAATCAACTACACAAACAATGCCTGGACAAAAAGAATTATTTTACAGAATTTACAAAGAGGTGTGGTCCCAAAAGTGACAAAATAGTTGTATGTATCAAAGGAAAATACTTTCAAGAAAGCAATGATATAACACTGCTGGCCATACTTACTTTCAGGAGGTGAAATATATAGTATTGCTGCTTGCTATTCAAACACTACTGTCCCCTAAGTCCCATTAGAAATCATTATTACATAGTATGATGATAAAGAATACCATTTTTTAGCTAGTCAAACAGCTATGCAAATGAGTAGTTGTGTATAACAGGAAGCAATAGTGCAGAAAAATATTTCTAAAATGGTTGTTGCAACAAGCAAAAAGTTTTATCTTACTTCATTGATATAACTGTGGCTTCAAAGAGTGTTGTCTTGTTGTCTAGGAGATCATGTAAAGGTCCAGGTTTTTTAAATGTAAGTGAAGATACTTATTCACATTTTCATGATATTGTGGTTTATTTCCCATCCACGTGTGGCAATCACCTGAACCGTGCTAAAGAGAGTCTTCTTGTGAACTTCACAGTTTTCATTACAATCACTGTCCTTGATAAACAATGTGTGAACATCATTGTAGAACCCCTGCAGCTTTTTACACTCAATGTCATCCCCAAAGGCTATGGCTTCTTACATAATGATGACTGTATGTGTGTGTCACAAAGCCAGTATCATGCTACAATGGTTTAAGGAAAATCATACTGAGTTCAGTATGATGTCTTGACCACCAAATTCACCTGCTCTGAATGTGCTGGAATACATCTGGGATGCTGATGGACACCTTGTCTGCATCAATAAACCAGTGGCATGTACTTCATATGACTTGCATGACTTGTGCTTAGACATCTCATGTCATGCACCACCAGAAACCTATCGAAGATTTACTGAGTCCATGCTACACACAACTGCTACTCTATTGCATTCCAAAGTGGATGAACACACTTTTAACCAGGTGGTCATAATGTTTTGGCTCATCAATGTAGTAAACTCAGCTAAAATTTTTAACACTCATTTCATACAGTACCTTCAAGTCATGTATCATCTTATCACCCTTGAAGGGAGACTGCATTTTTTATACAGCAAACTGTATGATTTTGGGTGAGGCAAGGCTTTCATTAGAACTGGACCATCATAAAAAAACAAAGGCTTTCTCTGTCTGGTGATCTGGTTTGGAACTTAACTGATGGTTGCAAACTAAAACAATAAACACAAATTTAAATAAACTATGCACTCAAATTCCATTTCTTTTCCATTCTTCACCACTCTTTCCTGTCTATTTAAGATACTTCGTTTAATATATTGCATGGGTATGGTTTAGACTTTGGTTAATATTCAATGCAGCAAAAGATCTTCCTCATTAACCTCACCAGCTCATTCAGTAGCATTAATATCTTTTTTTTCTCGAATTCTGCAACTGGCTCAGACCATCTTTAACACTTTTCTTAACAGTGTGTCCTTCCTATGTGTTCTAACTCCCTCATCACTCTCTCTACTATGTTGGCTTGGGTGTTGTACTTCAATGTCAAAACTTACCTCGCTATTTCCCAAGGTAACAATTCCTTAAATGCTTTCGTTAGATATTATTTTTCAGTGTCTGATAACAACTTCTTGGGTTTATCAATGCACTTAAAATTCAAACACCTTGTCAGTGTCTCCTCCAGAGTGTGTTTTGTTAGATACAAGGCAATTGAGACCAATACTCTATGTGTTCCATATATGTACACCAAATCTTCCTGGTCACAAGGCAGAGTCCATGACCAACAAGTCCCACAGACTTACTGGTTCTATTGCATAAGTTGGTATTTGGTGAGTGTCACACACCTTAACCTAGCAACACTAGCTATGTGTATATAATGTGTGCTTGATCCAATATATAGCATTAATAATATAATAGTATCTTCTTCTATGTAATAAATATATTGCAATAGCCACTACCAGTAGGCTGGCCTGAGCTATTGCACTTTTAGAAGGCGGGCAAACTATGCATTCTTCTTTCAAACTTTCCCTGAAATTTTATGACAATGACACATCCAGTATCTGTAATGTTTCAAATCAAAGTAATACTGATAAACTGATGAAGAATTGCACTTTAATTGTTTGTAATGAGTTTATGATGTTCTGTGAAACACCCAATTAAGCTTCAGACAGTAATAAATCTTAATAACAACTTTGTTTTGGCAGCAAATGTATAGGAAAAAGATATCTGCAACATGTCAATTAAGTCACTTAATTAGTTTCAGGAAAGTGCTGTACTGTCATGTACAAATGAACAAGTCACTAAGGTAAATTACTGTCCAAGTCTGAAGTGCCTTCACAAATTCACTACTCAATTGACACTGCCTTAGATAGAGAGGAGGTAGTGCATTACCCTACTGTATTTTGAAGTTGTTGATGGCACCAGGAACTCTGCCTCATAAACTAATATTAAAAGTAGGCACACCTATTATTTATAAAATGCTTTGATCGAGTGCAGTACTAACTGGCTGTGGAACTGGACAAACTTTTGATACTAAGAATAACAATGATACCCAGAGATTTAATTCCCAATTGAAATGGCTCCAGTTCCCCATTAAATGTGCCTTTAGTATGTCAATTAATGAAACACATGGCCAGATGCTGAACAGTACTATAACTGAACTAAGGGCATAGCATTTTTCGGGTGGTTAAATGTATGTGGGCCCTGTCACATGTGGCAACAAAATTTAATATGTTTGCTTGTTGCATTAATCCTGAAGAGGCTATGGGTACTCTGCCAGCTACAGCAGGTACTTTAGACTGGAAAGTCTCTGGCTAGTGACAGTAGCCCGGTGTGGAATATCTGAGGAACTACGATTCAGTGTTCCTTATGCTTACCATGAACTTAGATGTGTATTCTTCCTGTGTTAATTATGGAGTAAAGTACATGTTATACACAACTGTGTCATTATTACACATTAGCTTTAGTCCATCCTGTTGTAAATTCACATTGATGACCCATGATGAGTGTATATGGCTCATTTGAACATTTCTGCTTCCCAGTTCCGATACTGCACATTGACAATGCAGCCATCTTGCAACTTACAAGCACTGAATTTCCTGTGACAAGACAGTGACTTTCACACAGATGTGTTTAGCACTTCACAGCGAAATACTCAGCAACTGATACTGTTCAGAAAACAATTACTCTCAATGCCTCAATGCATTGTCATCAGTGCTGACAGTGTTGTCTATAGTACCAAACAATGTATCCCTACAAACAATCTACTGGGTCATTTCATTCCAAACTTAACTTCATTGAATATCTTTTCAGTATTGTACACCATCATCTTGGACATGCAAATTCTCAAATGTTCACTGATACTGACAGGCCTACCACACTGCATCCAACCTCGATCTCCTTGTTCACACTGCATGACATGGTGCAACCTGTTGGACAATTTCCATACATTGCCACTGAACTTATATTGACTTCATGTATTGATGCCACGAACTTATCCATTGTGCCTCTCCCAACACTGTCCTGATGATCAGCACGACCATGCACCAATGACTCCACTGCCCATTTTGGTTCATAACATCAGCTGCCTCGATTCCAGCTAGATAAACCTGTGATGTGGTTTGTGACCACTGACTGGCCACCCTTGGTATCTTGGACAACAGGGCATATTGCTGATTGTTGGGGACTGCATCAGATGAGATTTTCATCTGGTGCAGTCCCCAACACGCTCTCCTTCTCCTTCTATTCAGTAAGTATTCCCCGACCCAGGGTTTTAGGCGACTTTTCAGAACTGTACCCCTTTTCCCAAACATCACCAGTCCTTTTCCTTCACCCCTCTTCCTTCCCCTTCAGCCATTCTGCCAGAAGAAGGGGCACTGGCTCCAAAAGCTTGCAGACTGTAATGCCTTTTGTATGTGTCTTCTCCTGCTGCTGCTGCTTGATGAAGATATTTTTTATTTTTCCAGTTACATTATATTTTTAAAAACTGATTATTTT
Source organism: Schistocerca nitens (assembly GCF_023898315.1). Lineage (NCBI taxonomy): Eukaryota > Metazoa > Arthropoda > Insecta > Orthoptera > Acrididae > Schistocerca > Schistocerca nitens. Next base: position 1,011,859,723 of record NC_064614.1, read on the forward strand.
AATTGATTACATACACTGGTGGATATGAACCACATGCCTGATCAGGCTCTTTGGACTCCTACCTTGAATACAACTGGCACTATTTTCCATGAACATAATTCACTGAAAAAGTACATTAAAATCGGCAGACAGGATTTTTACTGTTTTGAAACACTGATGATTTACAAATGCTGTAATGTTCCACTGGTATCATTACTGTGTACCAAGTAGTGAAGTACATTTTTATCAGGAGCTAAGGCTTCCTATTATTCAGTCTTGCTCACCTTATCGTTTCTGCACACTTGCCAATATCTTCTGATCCATTTTTATTTCCCAAAGTGCTGCAGTTACTGCTGGAAGTTAAGAGCACAAATCCAGGATCCAGTCTTAAGATAAATATGATGCTTCTCACAAAAAAAGTATCATATATTGTACCCTTGTTTACAATGATCACACATTACAAAGTTTCTTCATTATGCAGAACATCACAAATACATTGATAAGGACTAAGTCCAAAAACAGTCTACCTTATTTAACAGATTTCAATTGAATAAGTATATAACAAGTTTTCTCTTGTTCCCATGACATCATAGGCACCATCACAGCTGCTTTCCCCCATGGCTCACACCATATCTCCAAGGCATGACCTCACAACAAGGAATAAATTGTCCAACTGGCAGGTACCACAAACTTGGTACAGTGTTTATTATCATTCTGACTTGGAAATATGTTGCATCCATCCATTTCATAACACATATGCATAAATGAAACATTCATTCAAACAGTAGTTTATACTAATTCAGTACAAAAATAAACTTTTTACAGTGATGACCAACATTCATCAGTTCATAAAAATGCTTGTGCTACACACGACATCAGCAAAGTTATGTGTTACACAACAATACCTCCAAACAGGGCTCACAGCAGCTACACCATGCCAGCTGTCTAGGCACAGCCAAATGAGACCGGCCACACCCAAGCAGTGCTGAGCATGACATCAACTCTGCTAGTGGGGGTGGTGACCTTCAGCCGAGGACAACAGACATTCACATATCCAGGAACAACATCTCACATGTTGACATTCCTGTATGGGGATAGCTCTGCTGGTTCCACATGAAGTTTGCTGATGTGGCTCACAACTACTGGCCACTTTGTGATTATTCAAAAGAGAAGCCTGATCCACAATAGGTGTACCAGATCATGGTGACAACTCAAGTCACCTCACCTTGCAACATATCAAGTAAATATCTTACATGCCACCTCTTCAGCAGAATGGTAAACTCTACATCTTTGACTGCATACGTACACAATATTTTCTCATAGTCACGGGTTCAGATATGAGTACCTCACCCCTTAATATTCATCAGTGATGAGCAACATACCTGCCATCCAGCTCCATGTAGTGAATGACTCCTATATTACCATCTACTGCTCCATGTTTTGAACCTTATATCTTGGCTTTGGGGAGTTGTTTTGATGGACCATTCTCATTATAGACATTCCTGAACCAGTGCTGAGGGCTGACTTCCTTCAACATTTTCTTCTATTGGTGGATTTAGCATGCAGCACACTACAACATCAAGAAAGCAGTCTCTTCATTTCTAGTGTCGTCAGTTATGGGGCCCCTACCACAATGGCAGGATTCTACAACTTCTCTCTCAAAAGGTACACAATATCATGACACAAGTGATGGACATAAATGATACCTGCATGACTGCCTCACATCATTGTACCAACTGAAACAATTCCAACAATGTTACTTCGACACAAGGTTGAAGTCGTTATGCCTACAGGACAGAAATGAAACCATATGATGAACCATTTGCATTGTGTCAGATGAATTCACTATCACACAATTGCATCTGGCCCCTACCCAGGTGCAACAATCTTTTCCATCTGCTCCCACTGACTCCAGCCAGAGCTTTCAGCCAGAGTGGGATACCCAACACCACAGCACAAGCAACAACACTGCCTCCACATACAACCTAGGTTAGTAATGAGCATCTTGTTCATGTCCCTTCTGCATCAACTCAGAGTGTTACCATGCCCACCAGGCAGCCAGGAGTGCAATTTATGCAAACTGCTATACGAAACTGAATAGTCCTCAAAATCACCAACACCCCACGCCCTGCTGTCCACCACAGACTATGGCGGTTAGTGTGAGACAAGCTCCGTGCAAACCAAATGGCCATTGATGAACTACTACAAGCCAGAATTATGCAACCTTTTGCTATTTTGTGGGTTTCCTCAATCAAATTAGTGCCCAAGAAAGATGATACACTTACGCTATGTGCAGACTACAAGGCCTTGAATGCCCGCACAATCACTGATAGCTAGCCAATCCCCAACATTCATTACTTCACCCACTACCTTGTGGGTGCCTGCCTTGGTTTTTACATCTTAGATTGATTCAGAAGATAGCCATCATTGTGCCCTTCAGTTTATGTGACTTTCTGTACATGCTTTATGAGCTCAAAAATGCGGCCCATACTTGGCAATGATTTAGTGATAGTGTCTCATTTAACCTTTTTGCTATGCATATTTGGATGACATTCTAATTTTTCCCCCTTGATTGGGAGAGCATGAACTGCATCTCAAACAAATTTTTGATGCTCTTACTGACAACAGAAGTGATTAATGATGACAAGTGTCAGCTTTGTTAGCCTGAAGTAGACTTGCTCAGCTACCTGGTCAAAACTGCTGGTATCTACCCTACGCCACAATGAACTGCAACTACCTTGACTGTAAGATTTCCGTGAACTATGCCATTTTTTTGGCATGATTAAAATCTATTGTTGACACTTCCCTAATGCTGCCACTATACAGGCACCACTCATAGAAGTTCTAACTGGCAACAACACAACCAGTAAGCACAAGGCTGAGTGGCTGCACAAATGCAACATGCCTTTGACAAAATTAAGAATGCCTCATGCTTGCCACCTAACATCCAATTGATGATTATGTTGGATGTGAGGAACTTTGTCATCAGAGTGGTTCTGCAACAAGAAGTTGTGGGCATACAACAGCCCCTTTCTTTTCCCTCATAACTCATAAGCTGTTGGATTCTCAGCACAAGTGGTCCACTAATGGTTATGAACTATTGGTGGCATATGAAGCTGTCTGCCAGTTTAAAGATGATGTGCAGGGCAGACCCCTTACCATTTACACAGATCATCAACATTTCGCAGACTCCATACACAACCCTTCAGTATACTCCTACCCTCCATATTTCTGTTACTGAGACTGTATAGCACAATTCACAACTGACTTCAGGTGTCTCCATGGGGTGGACAACATCATTACAGACTATCTGTGGAGAATAAATTCCTTCACCACACGTCAACTACTACAAATTAGCAGATGTGTAATTGCAAGACTGACAAATTATACAGCTCCTTCAAGATTCTACAACAAACTTGTGTACAGTATGTTGTCCCACCCCTGAATCCACCAAGCAAGTATTGTGTGATGTCCATATCAATGAGGAAGATCATATCGGAGTAATTTCACAGTATGTCACATTCTGGCATACATTCATATACAAGACTTGTCACATAAAATTTCGTATAGCTTAATGTCAAAAAAGGATTGCTAAGGCTGGACACACATGTGAATGGCTTGACAGTGCACCAAAGTGGGTCATTAAACACAGCCACCTCTCAGTCTTTTGGGATTCCACTACATCAGTTTCAACGTATCCACCTCACCCTGGTAGGGCCTCTTCCTGAGTCTCGAGTGTGTTATTATATACTCTCCAACATCGACTGATTGACACACTCAATGGAAGTCATTCCCCTCAAGGAGCATTTGTCAACACATGGATATAATGTTTTGGCTGCCAGATCTCTGTGACCACTGACCAAGGATTACAGTTGAATCGGTCCTATTTAATGGACTATGCAACCTCTGGGGCGTATGACATTAGCACACAATGACCTACAATCAACAAAGCAACAGCCTTTTGGAATGATGACACCGCCCTTATCTGTCATTGTGGTCACTGGACAGAAGCATTACCTAGGATGCCATTAGGTGCACGTGCCACTCAGAAAGACAATCTCCATGCCTCTCTTGCAGAAGTTCTCTACAGTGAGTCACTCACTCTGCATACAGACTCTATGCTACAAGTTCCACTGATGGAAACCTCAGAACTCCCCACCCTCATCACATGAGCCAAACAACACATTGGATGGCTTAGGATGCTGCCTCTACAGCTGCACTTTTCTCTGGAAATCTGAGTCCATAAGGCACCATCTGACTGAAACTACATCAGACTCTGGAATGACACTATCCACTCTGCACTACAGCCACCTTACACCAGGCTTCATAAAGTCATAAAATGGGGTGCTAACACTTTTGATATATTGCTTCATGGTAAGCCTACCACTGTGGCAGTCAAGTGCTTAAAACCAACTAGTACCTTATGCAACATAACCCGTACCAATGACATACAAACCAGTCCAACTGGTACAGTTCCTACAGTCCCTTCACAGCTGAATGACATGTTGCCCAGCTAGATATGCAGCACTTTCTGCTGAACAAGGCGAAACTAGTCAATGATTTCCTCATGGTTGAGGAGAGCCATGAGGAACATCAAGTCAAAAACAGATTTATCATCTGACATTTCTCTCATAGTTACAAAATCCTGATCAGTGTGGACACAGCCACAATCACATCACGGCTCTTGCATTAGGGCTTTCACACCAACATGGCCCCCTGGACATCATGGAGGCCAGCAAGCATCCTGTAGATCCTGATATCACTCCCTCTGCTGCTTCACCATGCCCACCCTCTAGCCCCACACCGTTGACAATCATTACCGATCATTCTCATTATGACCGACCTCGCCAACCTCCACCTCACCTCAATGAATACCATGTATATTCCATGGAGAAAAATTCACACGCTACTCTGGATCCAGCCACGGCACAGTTAGTCGTCCACACAGGCATGGAGATGATCACAATATCAGTGCTCCCCATCTATCTTCTCCTCCAGTGCTTCACACTCCTGTGAGGGGAATGGGGTGGTGGGAGGGGGCGGCAGAGGTACTTCGTGGGGATTCCACCAGTGACAGCAGTTGCAGCAAAGTAGAAACTCTGCAAATAGCAACACAGACCTAGTGTGGAATATCTGAGAAAGCATGATTCAGTATGCTCTATGCCAGCCATGATCTTAGACATGTATCCTTCATGTGTCAGTATAGAATAAAGTGAATGTTATATAAATGATGACTAACTGGAACCCTCAGCTGCCGACAGGTGTTGTTGATATACCTCGATGTGGACAGCTGAAAATGTGTGCCCCGACCGGGATTCGAACCCGGGATCTCCTGCTTACATGGCAGACGCCTTGTTCTGACGAGAACAGTTACTGTCTTCATATATATAGTTAAAAGGCTACCCAGCCATTGACCTTCGTCTGTGCAAATGCGCACAGGTTGCCCAAACTCTTACGGGAATTGCCAAAGCGTGCGCGAGTAATGAGTGAATGGGCAAATGTCTGTAAGGTACATTACATATGTAGAATTGTGGACAGTTGGGAATGTGAGTCTCACGGGAAGCATGCAAGGGATAAGTCCCTGCAGTCGCGCTATTCATCTGTGTTCTCGGTGGCTCAGATGGATAGAGCGTCTGCCATGTAAGCAGGAGATCCCAGGTTCGAGTCCCGGCCGGGGCACACATTTTCAGCTGTCCACATCAAGGTACATCAATAACACCTGTCGGCAGCTGAGGGTTTCAGTTAGTCATCATTTATTCCAGGGAAAAGCTGCACGGTCATCAACAGTATTCTGTTCTGACGAGAACAGTTACTGTCTTCATATAAATGTTATATGTAACTGTGTTGTTATTACACATTACCTTTATCCCTTCCTGGGTAAAACCTACAAGGTTATCAATGTAGAACTCACACACACACATACATTATAAATACATTTAAAAAATCTGCCACTACAAAGTTATAACACAAATGAAATATACTTTATTATGTTCAACATAATGTTATGAAGGCTATAGACAGTGTTTTAAAAAATGATTTAAAAGCTTTCAAAGGCTTTTCTGGAGGCTAACTGCAACACATTTCGTTCAGCTTTCTATACATATATGATCACTACTAGAATTTTGAGTTAATATTCAGTTACCTAATGTTGTTCTCTGAACCATAACACTAATTAGTAACCAGTAAACAAAAATTACCACTACTCCAGACAAGGTGTCTGGCACTAGATACTTGGTGGTACAAATGTGAAGCCACAGCAGGTCACTAGTTGCCATATATTTTCCACTTAGTATCATTTGTTTCCATGTGCAGTTTATCATATAATTGTCTCTAAAAGCAAAGACTCTGTAACTTACCAAACGAAAGCGTTGGTACGTTGATAGAGACAATAACAAACACAAACACAAATTTCAAGCTTTCGCAACCCACGGTTGCTTCATCAGGAAAGAGGGAAGGAGAGGGAAAGAGAAAAGGATGTGGGTTGTAAGGGAGAGGGTAAGGAGTCATTCCAATCCTGGGAGCGGAAAGACTTACCTTGGGGGGAAAAAGGGACAGGTATACAATTGCGAGCGCGCGCGCACACACACACACACACACACACACACACACACACACACACACACACACACACACACACACACACACACACACACGCGTGCGCGCGCGCACACACACTGCGAAAGCTTGAAATTTGTGTGTGTGTTTGTGTTTGTTACTGTCTCTATCAATGTACCAACGCTTTCATTTGGTAAGTTACAGAATCTTTGTTTTTAGATATATTTTTCCCACGTGGAATGTTTCCCTCTATTATATTATCATATAATTGTGTAAACATCTATCTGACATCATCACTAGGTTGGTACAGCTTAGAATTTAAAAATAAATAATTGTAATTTCCTTTTGATACATGTCATCCTTCATTAAATAAACATAACACCTGATTCCCTTATGATTGTCAATTGCTTGGTGCATACCCAACAGTAATCTAGATATCAAGACTGGTACATAATTCTCAACATGATGAATTTGAAAATTACATTACTCCAGGAATAAAACCAACCTAGTGATTCTTGAAAGCAACAGGTCAGTACAGATTAAAATTGTTAATAACTTATGATTGGTAAGGAGATAGTTTCACTTCCAGTTTATAAGTACTTCTTGAAACTCTACATGGCACACAGAAATTCCTTCTCTGAAATACCACATTTATGCACACATCATTTTAACAGTCCGCTAGCAGATGCAATTGGACACTTACCATCTGTTCCTTGTCCATTGATAACTTGAAATATTGTACAACACAGATGATAATTTAATGTGCCTGTATACATCCAAAACGAGCACTCAAAATCTGAATGACATAAATGGGAAACCGAGTAAGCAAGTTGCTGTGTTGCTTTTCAACCTCCTCAGAATGTTCAATCTACATTGCAGGCACAGAAATGCCACATGTGATGGAACATCATTGTTAACTTTGAAAGCAATCTGTACACTATCAGCATTGTTGGTGGAGGATTTACAGATCATGATCCAATACTCCTTAGACTTAACCAAAACAAAACTGAAAGACTCCACTCTAACACAGGTGTCAACACTAAGAAAAAGGTGACATCGATTAGAGGGCAGAAGGAAGAAGTAGTAAACCAATTCATTCAGAAACTTAGAAATATTAAGTGGGACTGTACATACCATCTTCAATCTGTAAATGCAGTTTCCGGGCAGCATTTCTGTACATAACGCTTAATATTAATGATCGGCATACGGCCAACAAACGATGTGCATGGTCAGTCCACTCGACGGTATAAAAACAGGTTATACAAGATCTTGAATTATTTATTTTCTCTCTCTTAGTGGTAAACATATCTGTGCCATGTGATAATGTAAACTTACCATTTTTTTTCTTACTTGGCTGCTTCTTTTAATTAATGGCACTCCAATTACTTTCCTCTTATCAACATTTATTTTTCAGTTACCACTAAAGAGCACCACACAAAATAGAGAAAACTTTCTTTTTTTAAAATAATAATTCAGTGAGAGTGTAGCAGTGCGAAGGGGGTTACTCACAATGTAGCAGCCAGTGCTCATTGTGAAAAGTTACGTGACGACAAATTCATGGAAACGGTGTCGTCAGTTGTTTGCCGATTAGTTTAATGGTGTCATAGTGCCAGCAAATGGTGCTATGCAACACTTATTCCAAAAATGGTGTCAGACAGGACCTGTTTTGAACAATTCAAAAAACATTCCGAAATGTGCCCGCCCACCTCAAAATGTGGTTGCAGTTCACCAGAAAATGTTTCAGTATCCTACCAAATCAGGCAGATGCTGTCACAAGAGACAGGCATATCACATCGATCATGTGGATGAATACTCCACCTGGACCTGCACATACATCCCTATGGAGTGTCTGTCATTCACGCAGATGCTCCTCGGTGCTTCCAGTTTTGTGAGTTGCTGTTCAATGAGATAATAATGATTGGTTTGGCTAGTTCTTTATGTCTGATGAAGCCTCTTTTATATCAAAACTCAGAATAGATGTGCGGAGAATACGCGTAACTTCCACAAAACACCATTGCATGATCAGAAGGTTACAGTTTGGTGTGGAGTGTCTGCACGCCACATTACACATTATTGCCCCCACCTTCTTTCAACAGATGCTGATTTCAGCACGTTACATTGCCAACATTTTGAAACCACTTGGTGTATCGCAACAACCCTCTAGTCTTCATGAACTGCAGCAGAACATTTAGGATGAGACTGCAGTAATTTCAGCAGTCCAGCTTCTATCCACCTTCAGCAACTTGCAGATAAGTGTCCAAAAGTGCCAAGAGATGAATGGTGATCACTTTCATCATCTGCTATAGTCAGCTTAGTACTGTATTTCCTTTCCTCTGCAGTGTTTCTTTATGCCCTGGAAATCTGTTCTCCAGGCCACTGTTATTTGTCCCACCCTGTAGAGCTCATTTATTATATTCATAAAACAAATATGTATTACAGGCCATTGAAGATGCTTTACAAATAGAAGAAGGGAAATGGGTATGGCAAGAAACTAGCTGCCTTTCATCTGGTTGCAAAGACAGAATATATCACCATGAATAGTTAATCATTATGTACATCATTTTGTATTACCATTCAGGCAGTCTCTTTCTGAACTTCATCTTGACAATGGGCTGCATAATAAATGTCATAAGTGTATTCAAAATGCACAAATATTCTGTACCATGCATACTGAATAAAACATACTTTGGTGCACATTTCTTTTGCCTGATAGTCACCAAAAAATAAATTTGGATATATTCATGAAAATGAGTCTGTGAATATTTTGTTAGTAAGTAAGAAACAGCCTAAAGGATAATACTAAGTGGCATGCATTATTATTATCTGTAACCAAATATTGTATTATTGTCACCCATATTATATTACCCTATAGTTAATGCACGAAGCACAATTAATCTTCAGTTTTATCAAATATTCTTAATTATCCACTTGAAACAAAAATAAAAGTGCCTGAATTTGAATTCACAACACCCTGGAAAAGTTGCAGAATGTAATATTTTCCAACAAATCAGTATCATTCCCAGCAAATGATGAGTTATTAAAAGTATGCAGGCTGCATGGCGCCCATTGCGATCCCAAATTATACCTGCCAGTCTTGCAATGGGTGTGTGTCTGTGGTAGTTTGAGGCTGAATGCATTCCCATAACATGAGATGCTTCATAGGATAGATAGCAAACTTTTTGCTGCCACATATAGCCTTATTGTGGGTAATGTTATGATGTCATGAGTGTGACAACTGTATCCAGAGGTATTAATCTCTTTCCAGTAGGATCACTCTTCAACACATGTTTCGTTGTGATGTAGGAGTGGTTTGCAGAGCAGAATGTAATTTGCTTTCTTGATTGGCCTCATGTCCCAAATATCAACCCCACTGACAATTTATGGAGCAGAGCGGAGACAGACAGACAATGCAAGATAACTGGTCTGATCCCACATCAAAAATGCACAATGAACTTCAGTATGTTACTCTAGCTGACTGGGGGAGATAAAGGAAAGTGGAAGTTTTATTACTTACCTGATAGACTTTCTTCTTCTCAGAACATAGATGGTCATTGAAGTGGTGGTGCTTTCGACAGAATATTAAATGGTAAAGAAACTATACGCTGTCTCCTCTTCCTGGCTGAAAAATCTTAGTATGAACTGTTCCATTAATGTCATATTTTCTATAGATTAAACAACATGCACAAGGTCTGGAGCAAGGAGGCCAGTCAAGAGGTAAAATTGCATTCTATTCTGCAAACCATTCTAAATAATGGACAATATGTGAGCAAATTAAGCCAGGAAAACAAAGAAAAAAATAGCTGTCAAATATGGTATTCAATCTTAATCGAACCATCATGTAGTTCTCATCAGTCTGGCAACTACACCACACAACTACGAAGTCAATATACCAAGTGCTTCGATATTCAGGTATCTCTTACTGTTGTTTTACTCTTGACTCTGCCTCACCACTTCACATGCCTTTTCCACGCCTGTAAATCTAGGAATAACACAGAGCACTTTCCTTGTGTGATTTTAGAGCATGCATGTTTTGTGCTGAGTGTGAATAAGACATAACTCCCACAATTATGAGTGTCATTTACTTTTACAGTCAATACTGTACACTCTGTGTGTGATTAGCTTCTGTGAAAAACGGCAGGCATTTTTTGTGCTGTCAAGTGTGCTGAAGAAACAGGTAACATGATCAGCATGAGGCACTACTGTAACAATTGTAATTGGCTGCTGACAGCCCCATCACACAACTCACAGAAACAGCAATCTCCTTGATTAAAACAATAAAAAATGTACTGAATTAACCACTTTTTCTACAAACTGTCTGAATACCTTCATTCTGTAATTGAAAACTCCTGCTAATAATGTTGCATGTAGCAATTTTGTTGTAAATCTGCATAACGAGTGTATTATAGTTCTACAGAATATGATGAATGAATGAATCACAATGTAGCTAATGTAACGAGCATACTCATCCAGGAAAGAAAACAACTTAGATTACTGTGTAAAATGGTGAACCATAAGTCTTGGTGAACATGTTTTCAAGTAAGTATCTAAACTTATGCTAATGACTGTTATACTGTTTAAATTAAAGTGGTGTCCATAAAATGATCTAGTTTCTTACTAAATGTGCTGTGAAGAAACAGAGTCTAAATTTCCACTTACATATCCTTGTCCACCAAATTAAGTAGCCAAACAACGATCAGATTATTGATGTCTTAGATGGCTTAATACAGCTGGGACATGATCGTGTTCACAAAGCACAAAAAACCAACACCAAGCAGTAGGATAACCAATACTAGTAAGATAACCAATACCACAGAACCACTTTCAAAATAATAAAATTTTCTTGGAAGTCAAACACTAAACAACACAAGTATTAGCTTCAGTAAAATTATAAGCACAGACTCATATTACGAATGGTGATTTCATCCATTCCTGGCTGCTGAAATAATAATCTTTCTAATCAGCTGTGAAAATGTGATCACAAAAATAATGACTTTTTAGTAATCTGTAGAGTCAATTTGGTGTCCTTCATTCACTATTTCTGGGTTCTGCAATGTTAAATAACAATTTTATCCAAATTGCAGAATCTTCAGTGTAATAGATAAAGTGTCAAATAAGCTTGTAGATACCCATGTAGGCTACTTCAAAAGTATATCTTGCAGGACAATTTTATTTATAAGTTCATATACAAACATCACCGCATCTAGCTTTCGAAGGATTTAGTGTTCACTGTAGCATTTTCTACAACTTCAACTTGTTTTTGTTTACTGTGCAACAGAAAAAACAAAAGTAATCACTTTTTATTTAGTACTGTATACTCCCTAATAAAAGTATCAATTTGTAAATATTGTATTTGGTTTTGTATAAAACATTTATTTCTTGCCTACATACACAAGCTTATAAATGCATATTACAAAATACTTTACTCGGGTCTCCACGTTCTATGAACAGCTTGACTGTGCACTCTGAAATACTGATTCAGCTCTGTGTTCAGGTATCTGGAAACATGTGTGGAAGTAAAAGCTATCTAATAAATCAATTAATACAATAAGTACACTGAAAAAATTATTCAGTTCCTTCACTAGTAGTCAGTTTCCCTACAATGCCACAGAGTGCCACTTTTCTCATTGGAAGTCAATTGGTGGTCAATGTGTTAGATGTAATGCTAGATCATCTGCCAGTTTTCAGTTTCCAAAGGTACTAAAACAGATCTGTTGATCATCTGTACGTTGGAGTTTTACCACTCAGTTGTTAAGTGGAGACCACATACCCAAAGGACTTTTACCTGTCACTAACTACTACTTTTGCTGCTGGCATTAGCTATTAATCTGAGAAATGCTGAGTTACAACTCGGTTCAGGATCCTTGTTAAAGGATTCAAAATAAGTCAGACTTTGCTACATTTGCTGGCTGTGTAAGTCAATTCAGAGACTGATGGAAGGTAAGGGCATACCCATACTACTTCAAATAAGACCATGCCTAGCATAGTACTTTGATGTCCACAGCAAAATTCAGAATGATGACAGCTATACTCTGTATCTTCATGAAAGAACTTCCTCACAATAAAGCCATGTAAGCCACTGACTACCAGCACGGGCCATGACAAGATGCCTCAGATTGCGCAGCTACCCCGCATGGCTTGATAAATTTCTAAGAAGTTTTCTAGATGTGTTCAATAAATCATTCCAACCAAGGATCTGGCACAAGAAGCCAAAAGGAAACTAAACTTGATTCCTCCAGAATTAAAAACATCTAGTGGTAGAAAATGAGAGCTGCATAAAGAGCTGAAACACAAAAAGAATTCTGACTTTATTAACTATGTGAAACATTACAAAGTTAAGGTATTGTCAAAACCGCCAAAAGAATGTCAAATTGTAAGTTCATTTTAGCACATAACAATAAGTCTTCGGCATTATGGTCTGTTATTAAATCCAAATTAGGTACAGTGGCTAAACACCACGAAATTTCAAAAATTAAATAAAACAATGCTATTTTGAATCCTGTTCAAATATCGCAATGCTTTAATAAATTTCTCATAAATGTAGCAAAGTCTGACTTATTTTGAATCCTTATTAAAAATGAAACTCCTCCAGCTGTACTTAAGATTTCATATTTATTTGGCTACTAGTTTCGACATTGCGTCAACTCCATCTTCAGGGTCGTACACTTTAATGATATCAATTGCGTGTGGCCGAGTACAAAAGTCCGTGCTCCACTGCCCACCATCCATGTGGAGCATGTGTGGGTCTCACCATGGACTTCTAGTACTCAGCCACACACAATTGATATCATCAAAGTGTACGGGCCTGAAGATGGTGTTGACGCAACATCGAAACTAGTAGCCAAATAAATACGAAATCTTAAGTACAGCTGAAGGAGTTTCATTTTTAATAAAAATTATACCAGCAGAAGTACCACCATCATCCAATTTAAATATGGATGCATGAAGATATTTTGAATCCTGTTCAAATATCTCAATGCTTTAATAAATTTCTCATACATGTAGCAAAGTCTAAGGCTGATGTGATTACTTATCAAAACAATGTACATATCTTTGGCTTGAACCAGAATAGTGACCTGCTTGTGGCATTTAGTAAAGTCTCAACCAATAATATAAAAAATTGTAGTTTGTCCTTAAAAAAACAAAAAATCTTCAAGGTGGAAGCGAGTACCCAGTGAAGTAATTACATTTGTCTATGATACGAGGGCATTTCGAAAAGTAAAGATACAATGGCTCGCAGTCCTTAAATAGAACATCTATTTAGAAAACGTCAGTTACTTCTTATTTATTGGATTACTTGTTATTTTTCGACATAATCACCCCCGTTATCCAAACATTTGTTAAGTCGGTGCACAAGCTTTTGTATCCCACAGTCATAGAAGGTTGCCGCCTGTTGTCGGAAACACATTTCAATTTCATCTTTGATCTCATCATCGTCGTGGAATGATTTTCCACCAAGACGTGACTTCAGGTAACGGAAGACATGGAAGTCGGTGGGTGCAAGGTCCGGGCTGTATGGCGGATGGTCCAATACGTCGCAATTGAATTGTTTGAGTAGTGCTTTGGTTACGAGCGCTGTGTGAGGCCAAGAGTTGTCATGAAGCAAGCGGACTCCACTTGTCAGCATTCCCCTGTGTTTGTTTTGAATTACCCTTCGAAGAGGTTTCAAAGTCTGACAATATGCAGCAGCATTAATTGTCGTTCCAGGAGGCATAAATTCCAACAGAAGAATGCCTTGTCTGTCCCAAAAAACAGAAGCCATGATTTTCTTAGCTGAAATCGACGTTTTGCATTTCTTGGCTTTTGGTGAATTCGAATGGCGCCATTGCATTGATTGTTGCTTGGATTCAGGTGTATGGTGATAAACCCACGTCTCGTCACCTGTCACAGTGCGATCAAGGAACTCATCGCCTGCTTCAGCATAGTGTGTGAGGAAGTCAAGTGCAAAGCCCATCCTTTTCTTTTTATATTCTTCCGTTAACAGTTTTGGAACCCAGTGCGCACACAATTTCCTGTATCCTAACTTGACAGTCACAAAGTCATAAGATTTGTCATTGACACACCCGGTATGATCTGATGCAATTCTTTCAATGTGAGACGTCTATTCGCACGAATTGCATCCTCCGATCTCCAAAGAAGGGCATCAAAGATCACAGATGGCCGACCTGTTCTTTGTTCGTCATGAACCTCAGTTCTACCTTCAGAGAAATGACGACACCATTTCGTTTCATTTTGTCGATTCACAATGTTCCCATAAACAGAAACAATTTCTTTGTGAATATCCACTGGTCGCTGACCTTTTGCATGAAGAAAACGTATGACGAAGCGCACTTTGGATTTGGCGGGATTCTGAATCAGAGCAGCCATTTTAAACACGACCTACTCCAACCAGAAGCAACATTCAGCTGCCAAACAACTGCGAGGAGAAAGCAAACAGTTCAAGGTTAACACCAGTGTTGCCAACTTGCTCGCCAAAACTCTTCTGTTCCTCAGGTGTACGGTGTATCTTTACTTTTTGAAATACCCTCGTAAAATTGTACACCCTCTACCTTTAATAATAAGTCAGACATTTGAGCAAGCCAACTTACTTGGTGTACTTAAGTATGCAGCAGTTATACCACTACACAAAAAAGGCTCAAGGGAAGATGCGGAAAATTACCATTCTACCTGTACCCTACCAGTGTTATCCAAAGCATTTAAAAAAAAAAAAAAAAAAAAAAAAAAAAAACTGCAGCAGTCCAGATAAATGTTATCACAAACATCATGTTATTCTCAAAAACCAATACGGGTTCCAAAAAGGGAAAAGAATCATGAATGCAATCAATTAATTCATTGAAAAAAAAACAGCTCATTACTGGACAAAAGCGATAAAGTGGCAGGTACCTTCTGTGTCAATTCAGTGAATCACTCCATGCTGCTTCACAAACTAGACAGGTAAGGTATCTGACAAAATGCTCTACAGTGACTTAGATGTGATCTGACAAACAGGAAGCAAAGAGTAATCATAACATCTAGCACCATAAAGTATACATCTCATTAGGACACAATTTCACATGGAGTTCCTCAAGGCTCAATCTTAGGGTCAATCTTGTTTCTCTTTCACATGAATGATTCACCTCTCAATGTCAGTGCCCAACCAGTCACGTTTGCCGATGATACTTCAGCACTTATTGGGAAAGAAAATGTGAGGGAAATTCTGGCTACTGTAATAAACACACTAAACAACATGGTTTCAACAAAATGGTCTGGAACTTAATATTTCAAAGATCGTGTTTACTCAACTTAAAATCAAACAATCAAACATCAGTGATATCAGTATCATATATAAAAATCAAAGTATGGAAGAAGCTCAGTCCATCAAATTCTTGGGACTAAAATTGGACAAAAGTCTAAGCTGGCAAGCACATGTAGATTAATTAGGTACTAAATTAAACAGCCTTGCTTTTGCAATGGATGTGCTACTTGATGTAACAGAAATAAACAGCAGGAAGGTGGTGTACCACAGTTACTTTGAATCTATAATTAGACATGGTTTAAATTTTGAGGGGAATTCAAGTCACACACCACAAATCCTACTACTTCAGAAAAGAATCATTAGAAAATGTGTGCTGCCTCTCCAAGAACATCCTCTCACTAACTCTTCAAGAACCTAAAAATATTATCTATCCTGCATTGTACATATTTGAGATTATAATCTTGAGATAATTGAAGAAAACCATTTCAGACATACGTACAATATTATACATGAAGAAAATTTCATGCTTCCAACACATTACCTAAAACTCTACCAATAGACACACAAGCATATGGGAACAAAAGTCTACAATGGGTGCAGATGTACTGAGCATGGAGACAGGTTCACTGAAGCGAAAACTAAATGATCTCCTGGTTGAAAAGCGCTACTATTCAACTGAGGAATTTATCATTGATGAGATGATCATTTGAACAGCCTGGGTATTCAATATCATTGTGTTGTGCATAATACTGTATGTATAAAATAATGTCTGAAAATTCAGACACCAAGTACTGGACACCATGAGAAAAACAGTTTAATAATGTGTTCAACACCTGTGCTGGTAAAATTAGTGTTCATACATAATGTAACAATGTATATCACAAGCCAAACATTGATGAGTCTCCTGTACAATACGATCAGATGATCTGTAAAATGTTTGTTATGAGATGAGTATAAATACAATGCAATACAATAACCAGCATCACAAGATTCGGAGAACACACTATTCTTTCTTAAGTAAATACCATCCACTGGCAACACTGACAAAACTGGAAGGAGTAATTAAGAATACAGGCTACTGCTTCACTTATGCTGTACAAGAGAATGAATTTAAATAAACTAAAACACAATAACAATGACAGCAGGTGCTCTCATCAAGATAACATCCAGCGGCTTGTGCAGTAAAGTGCAAGGGAGAACAGCTAGAAACAGTGGGGAGACTTGTTCCTCCTATTACTTTGACCATTTTATAGAATTAAAAATTTTTGCTGTTGGTATTAGCGTTTCTTTCCTTCCATTTTTCCAGTGTTGTAATTTGCATTGTTGCAGTGTTGTAATTTACTGTCTAGTAAGAAGGAAACTAAGATTTTTCACTGAACTGACTTTTATTTTGGTAAGTGAATCTATTTCTTTATACATATTAATTATGTAAGAAATAATGCTGCTAACTATTTCTGGTAAAAGTTCATACTTTTAAGGCATAAAGCATAACTGAAAATAAAAGCTAACTGTAGATTAGGGAGCATTCAGAAACAATTTTGTTTATCCATGTCTTATAGGGATACTTGGTCCAGGGATCAAGAGTCCCTATTCAAATGTTTCCCAAAGATTTAATTATTTTTGTGGCATCACATTATTGTAAAACATACCACACCCAACAAGTCATATCATATAACAATGCTTTAAATTATATAAAATGGGTGAAAGTGAAACAAACCTAGTAAATTAAAATGAAAAGTATAAAAATTTTCTTTATATTCCAGAAATATGGGTCTTACACATAAAAGGAAAGAGGGGGACCAAAGCTAGGAAAAAAATTGACTCTACAAGTATGGCTTGCACTGGAAGGAAAAACTTTTGAGAAGCTTAAAAGGAATTCCAAGACCGGCTAACAACCTCAAAACATTATGTTAGGAAGTAATTAAATCAAGATATTGAAATTTCTTATTGTCCTAAATACAAGATGTTGCAAGTGTTTTCAAATGAGGAAGAATATTCTTTATGTGAATATTTCAAAACAGCTAGCAACTTACACCATGGCCTGAGTGCAAAACGGTGTGTACTTGCATATAAATTTCCTTCTGAAAATAAAAATTCCTGAAAACTGGAAGAGAGATGGCAAAGTTGGAAATGACAGTTTCACAGGTTTCATGAGAAGGCATCCTGACCTCTCTCCACACACCAAGAGGAATCAGTAGCAGCAGAGGAAGCAGCATTAATTAGACACAATGTTAGATAATTTTTTTGATAATCTTCACCAGATTATCACTAGGGAAGTTCTTGGACCAGAATCTATCTGTAACACAGATGAAATGGGTCTTACTACAGTCCACAAACCAGGAAAAATAGTGGCTGTAAGAGGAAAGAAACAGATAGGAAAAGTACTTCTGCTGAGAGAGGTGAACTTGTGACAGCATGTTGTGTAATAAATGCTTTAGGTGGTCACATTCCATCATTCACTATCCCTCCACATGTGAACTGGCAGGATACGACACTGCATGAAGCTCCTCCTGGAAACAGTGGTCCACTCATTCCAGCAGTTGGACGACAGCTGATAATATTGTTCTGTTTTTAAAACATTTTCAGAAATGTGTGAAATGCAGTGCTGAATACAAAGTGCTTATCATCATGGACAATCATGATGGTCATATTAGTTTGGAATCTATAGATTTTGTGAAAGAAAATGGAATTATTCATTTGACAATTTCTCCCTCTGCATCCCATAAAATGCAACCACTTGATAGCTCTGCTGCACGAGACTGGATGACAATGCATCCACGGAAAACTGTCTCTATCTATGATAGCTCTGAGGTTTTTGATAGAGCTTTCCCTAAAGATTTCACACACAACAACGTGACCAGTGGTTTTCACATTTCAGGTATATAGTCTTTAACTCTGATGTATTCATCAGAGTGATGAATTTTTGCCTGCATATAGAACACAGACCACTCAGAATCTGTGATTCTCCAAGGGAGTCTGTTTAAGTATCAACACTTTCATATTTCGTAATTAGACCTAGAACTAGAAGAAGACGCAAATGAGCATCTACAGCAATCCTGATGAACATTCCGGTAAAACATAAACTTGAAGATGAACTCGGAGCGAGAAATGCACAAAGATTGAAACTTGTAGAAAGACCTTAGAGACTGGGAGAGATTATCAATGTTCCTGATGAAGATAATTTCACTGTCAAATATGCAAGAAACATAAGAGGGCCAACATTTCAAGTGGTCAGAAGCTGAAGGTATACATGACATTGAAAGAAACCAAATTCTACGAGTGATTCCACCTCCAACACTTTCTACAAAGAATAACAGAGTTACCAGTTTCACTTTTAACAGTGTCAAATTTGGGGGCTTCAATATTCAATAATTGGTATGTTTGTCTACAATTTCATCAAGTTGGGTATTTCAAACACAACAGTCATTACTGATCATCCCAAGAAGTGTGTGTGTGTGTGTCTTTCTATGATTGTACTTAATCATGTATGTCATCGTGAATACACTAAACATGCTAATTATATTTTTACTGTCAGTCATTTTAATTATTTAAATTATATATTTGATAACTTAGTGGCATTTTGAAGCTCTCATAACGTTTTGTAGGCTACCGATTGCACTTCAATAAATGCCTCTACAGACTGTGGATAAATTTGTTTTTTAAGATTCTTACATTAATTTTTTTGTTATTAAACCTTATTTCTCTCTTTTAAATTTTCTAGACAAAATAAAATTTGGTTTGAATAATGAATTAATTGTTTTATTTACCACAATAAACTGGCAAATCAAGTCTCCCCATAAAAGGGATCAAGCGTTCCACACATGGTGAGACTGCACAACTTTGGTTTTTAATTTTTTATGATGATGCTAACTAGCAAAGATTTGAATTAAAAATAGGGACAGAAAGAGTTAAAAACTGAATATTACACATTTTAGTTTTTTTCTGAAGTTTATACCTGCTGTTTCAAAAAGTAAAATGTAAAAAAGGGAACAAGTCTCAACACTCTCCCCTACAAAGAATAAAAGTGTGGCTCATTTAATCCTGAATGACTTGAAACTGTGAAAATTAGGCGCGAAGGTAAATATCATAGTACCATTGAAGCAAACCATAATCTCAAAATCAAATTTTTAATGATGACAATGACAGCTGTTAACTGCAGTGAACCATGAGTTTAAATTTAACACAAGGTTGATGGGAACTAACTCCTTTCAAAACTCGGAAAGAAACACAAATCTCATCTGTTTCTATTAAAAATAAATTATACATAGGCCTACATAAACTGCCACTACAGAAGAACAGTAAAAAGCACTGGTCACTACCAATGCAATGAAAGGAACAAATAGGCCCCAGTCAATATATCTATTGTCTTTTCAATGTTGCAAGTATCGCAGATGAAATATATTGCTGTAATGGGCCAACAAATTAATAAGAAAAAATGTTACAACATACCTAATTTATCTTATAATTTGTTCCATACACAAAAGTTGTTTTGCCAATTCCAAATAGAAACAGTATTTGTTTAAAGTCAGTCTAACACACACTAGAATTATTCATTTCCACCAGTTTCACTCAGAATTAAAACTGTCCTCAAAATAAAGGTACAAAAGTCAAAAATGTAAGCACACAGCAACAATATTACAATTTGCAAATGGAATAACATTGATTCTCAAGCACTTCAATTTAACTAAATGTCCATGTCACAGTACAATAGTGTATGTAAACAAACACAAACAAGAGGTTTATAAGAGACATGTTGCTTCCCTTGCAAATTATTCATAGTCACAGATAGAAAAATCACAATCTTCACAGGGCTTTCATACTGTGGTACTATTTATTGTAAATCTGTAGTTCACAGTGCACCAAGTCACTCACACATATAATTAACTGTACAAGTTAATTGGAATATCCATTCTGGAAGTTTCCTGTCTGATCCTGGTAACCATTATATGCAGCAGTAGCATCAGGTTGTTGTCCTGGTTGCGGTGGTGGTGGAGGTCTCAGTCCACGAGGTGGTGGAGGTGGACCTCTTGGTGGAAATGGTGGCCGTCCAAATGGAGGACGAACAGGTGGTGGTGGCCGCCAACCTGGTGGTGGTGCACCATGTGGAGGTGGAGGAGGAAACTGACCAGGTGTAAACTGAGTCGGTGGTGGTGGGGGAAATTGTTGACCTTGCCATGGAGGTGGCATCATTCTTGGTGGTGGTGGGGCTTGTGGTGGTGGTGGTATCGAAGGCACCTGCTGCTGTGCTTGTTGTGGTTGCTGCTGTTGCTGTGGAGGAGGAGGCTGTTGTGGTGGTGGAGGTGGCATTGAGACTGGTGGTGGCATCTGAGGTAGACCACTAGCAACGGAAGCAGCAACATGTGGCGGTGGTGGCACCGGTGGGGGTGGTGCTGCCCTGCTCATAGGAGGCACTGGAGGAGGCGGAGGCACACCTGGTGGCATAGGTGGTGGGTGCTGAGGTGGTATGGGTGGTGGTGGAGGAGGATGTCTTGGAACAGCAACAGGCATGGATGTAGGAGGTGGTGGAGGAGGAGCATGCATTGGATGCATATGAGCCATCTGAGGAGGTGGGGGAGGCATAGCGCCCATCATTACTGGAACAGGTGGCACAGGGACAGGAGGCAGCTGCTGCGGAGGCATTGGCGCAGGTGGTGGTGGTATTGGAGGTGGAGCATCTGCAAACAGCTGATGGGGCCGATCTGCCTGAGACAGTGGATTCTGTGCAGCTAGGAGGCGCTCAGCAGCTGACCCATGTCGTTCTCCTTTTGCATCTTTCTTAAATGCATAAGACACGGAAATAGGTCTGTTACACAAATATTGTCCATTCATTGCTTCAATTGCTGCATCTGAAGCATCGAAACTGGCAAAGTTAATAAAAGCAAAGCCTTTGGAGTTGCCGGTTTCTGGATCACGCATGATCTTTGGTGTTTGCAGAATAACTCCAAAAGCTGAAAATGTATCATATAATAGCTTCTCGTCAACTTCAGGATCAAGATTGCCGATAAAGATGTTAGCTCCGACATCGAGATTCTTCTGATGAGCTGATGCCTTGTTCACACGAATCGGCTTACCATAAAGTTTGATCATATTCATTATTTTAATAGCATAGTCTGCATCCTCCTCTCCCATAAATTCGACAAATCCATACCCTTGATGCATCTGTGTGACACGATCTTTCGGCATGTGAACATTGACAACTGGCCCAGACTGAACAAAGAGTTCCCACATAAGGGCTTCTGTAACTTTCTCGTCCAACCCGCCAACATATATGGTAGCATCTTGATTACGTTCAGCAATTGGACCCGCAGCCATAATCACATCGATCTACAAGCACCAAACAACGAAACCGAAAACACAAGCGCTGATCAATGATCTTCTAACTTAAAGATAGAACTAACACTTAGCACATAACTTTGATAAAACCGAAGATACAACCGGCGCCAGCAACTGACTGGCGACAAGATGTACTTGGCCGCTGTGTCGCTCGCTAAAGGTCGATTAATACGGGATGTCAACTGGAACAGATTGATTTGATTTGATTTCCATTCGTATTCCATAGGTCCAACTGTATTGAGTTCACAAAGACGTGGAACGAGTCAGTTTTTTACAAATACAATATGATAATCTTATAGCATATACAGACAGTTGGGTACATAATTATATAAAAATTTATGCAGTAAGTTCTTTGAGCAGTAACACAGAAAAAACGATACGTATATTCTTAGATTCGTTAAAGCAGTGCGCAAAAACAGACACAGAACATACACAGATACAGATCTCAAGTTAAATTACGTTCTTAGTGGCATTATGTCAACTTGTATTATATAATATCAAAATTTTTCATTTCATTTATTTAAAAATTCATCTAAACTGTAAAGAGCTTTTTCTAGCAGAAATATTTTTAGTGCTTTCTTAAACTTACTCTTGTTATGAATATCTGTCTTTATTTAAGGAGGAAGAGCATTGAAAAGTTATGTTCCAGTGTAGTGGACACCCTTCTGCGCCAAGCTCAAATTTCTATGCTCGGTGTGTATGTCATTCTTCCTCCATGTGTTATGCTCATGATTACTGTTTGGTTGAAATATCTCTATATTTTTGCTGACAAAAACACGAGAGAAAAATATATTGGCGTGTAGTTGTGTATATTTTATGTTTTCGAAAGCTACTTCTACACGAATCTCTTGAGTACAATCCACATATAACTCTTAACGCTCGCTTCTGAGCAATGAACACTTTCCTTGCTAATGGCTCGCTGCCCCAAAAAAATAATGCCGTGTCAATGAGTGATTGAAAATATCCATAGTATGCCACTTTTTCAGTGTTAGGTTCAACACATGTAGTTACAGCCGTTAAAACAAAATTTGCAGAGAGATCTATAATATGCTAAGACCAGTTCATTTTCTTGTCAATGTGCACTCCAAGAAATTTTGTTGTTTCCATTCTTTCTATTGGCTGATTACCACACGTCACACTTACCTCTCTCTTTTTGTGTTTTTGTACAGAACTGAATAAAGCTGGTCTTACTAGAATTTAATGAGAGATAATTGTTTATCCTACTGCTCATAAAAATTGTGATATCCTCAGCAAATAATTTAAATTTACATGGAAGGCTGGTACTTGATGGTAGATCATTTATAAAAATCAGGAATAATAGTAGCCCAAGAATTGAGCCCTGAGGCACTCCAGATGTAATGGAACTCCTTTCAGAATGTGAGGAAACATCACATACTCCACCTGAGCTATTCAAGACAACTTTTTGTTTCCTGTCTTGCAGATACGACTGTAGCCAATTGCCTGCAACACCACTGATTCCTACTAATTTTGCTTTCTGCAAGAGAATCTGGTGATCAACACAGTCAAACGCTTTAGACAAATCACAGAAGACACCAAGTGCTAGCATTTTTCATTGAGGATGTCTAGGACTTCATTTGCAAGTGTATAGATTGTGTCTTCTGTTGAATGGCCCTTTTAAAGCAAAATTGGCTCTTGCTGAGAACTCCATTCTTCATGAGATGATCAGTAATTCTAACATGTATTAGTTTTTCTAGAATTTTAGAGAAAGCTGTCAGCAAAGAGATGGGTCGATAGTTAGTTCAGTTTTATCGCCCTTTTTGTACAGGGGCTTCACAATGACATACTTAAGTCTACTGCGAATGATACCTTTCAGCATTGAAAATATGACAGAGAATGTCCCTTATCCACAGACAAGAATATTTCAATGAATTACTAGAAATATTATCAACCCCTGTAGAGTTCTTACTTCTTAGAGACATGATGATTTTATGAATTTCACATACAGTGACAGGATTATTGTGTAGAAATTAGTTATTATTTCAGTTGTACATGTCTCAAATTGTTGTTCCACACAATATTTCTTAATATCTATAGCTTCGTATGCTACACTATCCTTAACACAAATTGCTAGTCCACCTTTGTCTTTACTTTCTCTACAGTCGTATGTTACTAAACTATAACTTACTATAGATGGCGAGGCACAATTATCAGTAACATGGTGCTCAGTTAAGCACAAAATCTGAGCATTACTTATACAATCCTTTTCATTAATGTTAATAAGAAGTTGATTTGTTTTGTTTAAGAGGCCTCTTATATTTTGATGAAAGAAAGAGATGCCTTCCTCTTGCTATTTTCATTCTATTAATGCTGTTGTTACCTGACTGACATAAAAAGTCGTTGAGATGTGAAGGAGGCTCAGCATTTCTTCAGCCCTACAACTTTTTATTGGAACTGCTACATGAAGATTTCTTCCCATTTGTTGCATGTGGAATTTTCGTTTTTCCTGTAGATGTCACATCCTCTTCTTTTTCAGATGACAATCGTGTAGGTGAGATCAGAACTTCAGCATAGGAGAGTGTTTTAGATGGACCTTGCATTTCGATTTGTACGCAAACTGACAAGTTATTTTTTTTTCCTTTACATTTTCAGCACCTGGATGTCCTTGTATTCCAATTTCTAGGGCAGTCTGTGACTTGTTTCCCTTAGTTATGTTACTAATATATTCTCTAATTTGACAATACATAAATCACATTCCCTTGTTGTTTAAGTTCATGCCATGCCATGTTTCCTTTCATGGTAATGACATTCGAGGAAAGATACATTAGGAAATGCTTTAGAAATTTCCTGTAGTTTCCTATTGGTGTTTTCGATTCCTACGTTGACACATGATGCAGGAATTAAGTCATATCTTGTTGGTATGCTCAAGAGGATCACGTTTACATTTCGTAAATTGTTTAGGCTTTCACCATTTCTCTGACAGCCTGTTCAGCATTATTATGATACACATCATTAGAACCTCCTAATAAGGCAACATTTTTTGTGAGTGTTTCCGATAGTTTACTAAGGTCTTTTGTTACTTAATGCATAGGTGCACTTGCTTTTACGAAAGATGTTACGTTAATGTTAATTTCACTAAGTGTCTTCGATATATTTCGATCATGACTACCAGCTAAAACTAGCATTTTTATGTCTTTATAACTTATGTCACAACCCTCCATGTGCCATGGGGAAACGTACTGTCGTTGTTATTCAATTTTGTATAATTTCTTTGTACTTGCGGCACCATCATTGACAGTGTCTAAAGAATAACCCGGTTTTCGCAATGCTTGAATTATCGTACGGTTACATTTATCATCTGAAAACACTTCAGAGCTGTTTTTGGTAAACACAGCCGTTGTAAACACTTGCTGGTGTTGTTTCACGGGTGAATGCACTTTCGACACAATGCAACAGTTCTTATTTTCACTATCGGCACCAATCACTAGACATTTTCACTGAGAGAGATTTTAAGACCGTCTCCAAATTGCGATCGAATCTTTTTGCTGCAGTAAGTTCCTGCTGAAGCGCATCGGCAGTATTTTCCTCTCCTGGATTAGTCGTAAAATCTCTCAGAGTGAAAATGATGTGTTGGCAGAAGAGCCAACACCGTGTTGCTAGAGGCGGCCGAAATGCACGCGTTTAAGCTCACGCAGACTGGCGTCAGGTCTGGAACAAGGTAAAGTAATTATCCTATCAAGAAAAGAACGTAGTTGCTTGAATACTTAACTTTAATCCATAATTGGAGAACATCGCTCTTGATGATACATAATTACAATCTCAATATAAACTGGTAATGGCGCCTTGCTAGGTCGTAGCAAATGACGTAGCTGAAGGCTATGCTAACTATCGTCTCGGCAAATGAGAGCGTATTTGTCAGTGTAGCATCGCTAGCAAAGTCGTCTGTACAACTGGGATGAGTGCTAGGAAGTCTCTCTAGACCTGCCGTGTGGCGGCGCTCGGTCTGCAGTCACTGACAGTGGCGACACGCGGGTCCGACGTATACTACCGGACCGCGGCCGATTTAAAGGCTACCACCTAGCAAGTGTGGTGTCTGGCGGTGACACCACAGAAAAATCAAGTGAAGATACCGTAGTGAATTATAATCAAATAGGGATGTGATCCCACTACACCGAACGTCAATATTGAAAAGTGAAAGTACAGTTATCCGGTAGCATCCATGACACAAAACTTCGGTATAGAGAGTGCTATAAGAATTAACAAACCAGCAATGGAAGAGGTTATTTTTGGCCAAAGGAAAATGCATAGCTGTTGATCTTGACAGAAGTCGTATGGCAAATTTTTCTCACTGCTGAGGAGAGAGACTAGGAAAAACGTCGTCCAAGTATTCAGTATTTATTTGCTGAAGGGAATATATGACAACAAACACGTCAAACAATATTTAGAAGTCAAAGCACAGGCTATGGTCTCACCGCCTTTTCAACTTCAAGTTACGTCAAGACCACTGCTTTCTTTTCTTTAGCATAGCTGAATTTTTCATAAAAGAAGTACAGGTCGGAATATGTACTCTGATTAATTCCAAATAATGGCCAATTCACATTGGGCGTCATATCACGTCAAATCATTCTGCAACACATTTCAAATGCATCCCATCCGATCATAGAGCTCCTGTTACGTTTCTTTGTGGTTTTCCTGGTTAATACCAGTTGTTTGTCGTTATTTGTTATAAACTGTTGCGTTTAATTATTTCTTTTATTAAAATTTGTTATTAATAACTAAATATTAGTGAAGTGGTGATGCAGCAGTCTGAATCGTACGGCAGGAGTGTAGAAATTACTTCCACTCAAGTAGAGTTTTGTATATACCAGTATGGTATTTAATACTTTACAAAGAAATGTATTGCAGTATGGCTGCAACTTAAACTGAAAGATATGTTGTGGATAGAATTACATTGATTAATAGCTGGAATTTATTTGTATGTCGACAGGCACTTGTAGTGCTTCGTAAAGGAATGGACTGAAATCTTCAGGCACTGCAGGTTATTTGTTTAAATATGTGTTTGTGGCAGGCTTATTTTTTCTTAACTAGCACTCTGTACTGTGAGTGGAACAGTTTAGCAAGCATCAGTGGTCAATACTTACGTGGTTTTATTACCTAACCGCAGTACAAATAACGCACTTGAACTATTAAAAGCCAAATACAAAGCTTAAAGCCAACCTATAAATCTTTAAGGGAAAGGTACTGAGGGAGATGTGACTTTTGCAGAAAAATTGGCACTGGACTAGCAGCTAAACTTAACCTTAAGCAAACCCATATTTCACGGTATGTGAAGGCAGCTCATAAGACTGTGTTCCTTTTTGTGATTCTGGATGCAATTTAACATAACAAATTAAAAAACTGATGCTTCGACTTTCTAAAGTATAAATTGAGGATTTCTCTTCCTCGAGCACCTTGTATAGCGTGGGAAATTTCCTTTCTGTACCACACAATGACATCTTTCGGACCCACACTCTTGTCTGTGTTGTTTTGCACTTCAGTCTTCTTCCTCTAATACACACGCTATTACTGCAAGTTGCAAACCACTGGAGCCCATTAAACGACACTTTCGTATAAATGTGGACTCTAGCATCCAAACATATAGCTACCATGATGAATCACCTTACGAAAATCGCAATTGCCGCAACAAAATAGTTGTGGAAAGCAATGCGAGTTGATATCACGTGACTTGAATTGACTTGACCTGCTGTGGCGTGACGGGCAGTGTGAGTACAATAGACCTTGACATGATGGTGCCGATCACTTCCAAATACTTGGCCGGCACGGTCACCTATCTCACTCCCTGTAATTTCTCGTTATGGGACTACCTGAAAAACGGTGTTTAACAGAGGAACAGCCGCCCGCGGTGGTCTAGCGGTTCTGGCGCTGCAGTCCGGAACCGCGGGACTGCTACGGTCGCAGGTTCGAATTCTGCCTCGGGCATGGGTGTGTGTGATGTCCTTAGGTTAGTTAGGTTTAAGTAGTTGTAAGTTCTAGGGGACTTATGACCTAAGGTGTTGAGTCCCATAGTGCTCAGAGCCATTCTTTTTTTTTTAACAGAGGAACATTCACACATGTGCTGATTTGAAGCGCAGGTAGCCAGCGTACATATGGACATAGTTCATTCTGCTGCGCAGAATGTAACCCTGCGCTTTCAGACTGTTCTGGACACTGATGGGCGCCATATTAAGCCCCTTTTGTAGCAGTTATGGAATCAGACAATAATAGGACGATGTACCATAGCAGCACATTAAAAGTGTTTCAACTGAATTAATTCTGCATTATTTCTCTTCCCCATGTTCTTGACATTAATGCTACCAAGTGTGGTATTCCTAAAGTATTAAGTTTCCGTGTTATAACGTGTTAAATAGGGGAAGTTTAATTATAACCACCCGGTACAGCAATAACAATGAGACATGATAATGGGAGAGATTATTCAGATTACCCAGCAATCAACAGACGCATATCCATGAAGACCCATGGTCTCTCCAAGACTCTGAGTAACATCAGCTGGAAGTGTCTCTCCCTTTTGGAGTGAGTAAGCTGCACACCATAGACAGTGTCTCCTACATTCATCTGAAATGTAAGTAGCTCTCTGTCCATTATTATTATTATTAATGTCATTATACTTAATATATATTCATTTATACTTATGTAATTGTCCCCCCCCCTCCCTTCTGCCCCCAGGAAAATACAGGACCAAGAAGTGCAGCATCACAACAACTCTTCCTGTTATCACACTCATCAGTGAGAAAAGAACCAGTGGATTTATTTTAAAGACAATGAATTACTGATTTATAAGAAAAATGTGAGTGGCTGATGTCTGTACATAGGATTTATTTAAATAAGTTAATATGAAGGGTATTTTTAACAGCAATAAAAGCCATAACAATTATTTTTAGAATTTTTGTTTATTTGTTTGTCTATCTGTCCACCCATATGTTTGTACGTCCATCAAGCAGAAACTACTGCACGAAATTAGATGTCGTTTTCACAATTGTATTGTTGGAGGTCTCACTTAAATCTGATGCATTTTCATCTTGATATGCCATCTCAAAGACAAGTTACCTTTACATGCAAAGTGTTTTCTTTAACTGTGTCAGTACAGGGAAATTGCCTTTACGTGAAAACAATTTTGCCATAATCAGTTTTTTGGTCAAATGCGAGTTGCCCAAGAAAATGAGTCAAACTGGCAAATTTCTTTATGTTAATCGACTCACTTTCGTGTAAGGAGCATTTCATTATATTGGAAGAAAAAAATTGGGACAGAAGAAGTGTTACACAACCAAACTACAGAAACCAGGAGAGAAATGATAGAACCATAAATAATAATGTTAACAGTTTAATCCTGTTATCCATGGACGTTCTTGTTTTCGTTTTGATTTGGTGTAACTATTATCATTGATAAGTTTGTCAGGTTCATGTTAATGTTATCATTGATAAGTCTGTCAAGTTGATACTAGAAATCTATTATTGCTGATAAATTTGTCGAGTTGACACTAAAAATCACTTTCCTACATTTCCTCAGAGGTTTTCAACGCATCTTAAGCTGGGTTTACACTAGCAAGTCGCTTGCAGAAATTATTGCTGCAAGTTATTACGATCCGCTTGCGGCTGTGTTTACACCACAACGCAAGAATTAAGCAAGATTCTTCCGCAAGTTCTTTGGCAAGAAACTTGCGTCAACAAGTTGCAGATACTGTTTACATATGCTTTCAGTACCACTACGAGTGTCTGCCGAAGTATAAAATGACAAGTAGGCGTGTGAGATATGCTGCAGCTCTTGTAATTGTAATGAAAAACGTGAAAAAGAAAAAGAGAAGTATTTGGGTTAGAGAATGGATAATGAGAAGATCGCAATATGGTGCCTATAATAACCTTTTGCAAGAACTTAGTATCGAGAGCATGGATACGTTTGAAAACTTTTGCAGAATGTCCTCAAATGATCTGGAGTGTTTGTTGACATTAATAGCGCCCGTCATATCAAAACGAGACACAAAGTTCCGTACTGCTATTTCAGCAAAAGAACGTTTGCTTGTCACTCTACGATTTATAGCTACAGGTGAGCTACAAATAAAATAGGCCTTTTCGTTTATTTGTGTGAAACATAGAACGAAAACAAGTTTAAGTTTTGAAATCTTTTCTTTGTAGGAGACTCATACAAGTCCCTGATGTACTTGTTTCGTATTCCGGTCAGCACGATTTCTCTGATCGTACCTGACGTATGTAGAGCCATTTTTGACGTATTGAAAAGGGAAAATTATTGGAAGGTATGTGAAAACACAACAATGAAACTAAATTTTTATAGAAATAAACTCCATTTTACAGAATGATATACTTATAAAATATTTTTTTTTCTAATGCTCATAAAATGGATAGTGACTAGCTAATTAAATAGAACATGTAATAATTACACATCATCTGTTTCTAGACTCCTGAAACAACAAGCGAGTGGATGCAGGTGGCAAAGGGGTTTGAAGAGAACTGGAACTTTCCACACTGCATTGGGGCATTGGATGGGAAGCATATTGTGATGCAAGCTCCAAAAGACAGTGGAAGCTATTATTATAATTATAAACAATGCCACAGTGTTGTATTATTGGCACTTGTAGATGCCAGTTACAAGTTGTTATACATGGATGTAGGCTGCTATGGAAGAGTTTCAGATGGTGGTGTATTCAGTACCTGTTTCTTATCTTCAGCCTTGGAGCAAGGACATCTTGACATTCCTCTGCCCAAACCACTTCCTGGCAGAGAAAAGGACACCCCCTATGTAATCATTGCAGATGATGCATTTCCAATGAGGTCATATTTAATGAAGCCCTATCCATTCCATAACCAGCCGGGTCCGAACAGAGTGTTTAATTACAGGTTATCGAGGGCCAGAAGAGTTGTGGAAAATTTTTTTGGACACATTGCACAACGGTTTAGGATATTGAGGCGTCCATTGTTATTAGGTCCTGAAAAAACTGTGACAATAGTTTCAGCTATATGTGCTCTACACAATTTCTTAATGGACAGGAAAGATGGCAGTTATGCAAACCGAAGTAATTTTGATGTAGAGGATGTACAGAATGGTGAGGTAATAGGGGCCTCATGGAGGAATCAAGAGCAAGGAACACACAATTTAATCCCCATTCAAACAGGGCAATGTAACAGAAATTTTCACGATACTAGAGCAATTCGTGAAGAATTCATGAATTACTTTGTATCGCCATTAGGTGAAGTACCTTGGCAGTACAGATACATTTAAAATGTAAACTGTAGACTTGGAAAATATATTTGCTGCCTGCGACTTATCATTT
Source organism: Schistocerca nitens (assembly GCF_023898315.1). Lineage (NCBI taxonomy): Eukaryota > Metazoa > Arthropoda > Insecta > Orthoptera > Acrididae > Schistocerca > Schistocerca nitens. The sequence goes on from NC_064614.1 coordinate 1,011,891,121, forward strand.
ATAGCCTTACCGTTAAGTTCAATAGTGATGTTCTTTTCTGTGGCTGGCTGCCCCAGCACTCATTTCACTACATTCTATATGGCCCTAAGCATGTTTTCGGAGTTACTGATTTCTGACATTACATACATGTTCCTGGACTTTACTATAAAGTTTCTCAGTAATTTTGAGTATTTTTTTTAATGTGCAACTGCAGGACCAGTTGAACACTTATTTACTTAATGTTAAATTGCAAAGATTGGCTGCAGTGAAAAGAAGTATAAAGCCTATCAATATCTGCAAAGAAGCCTGTTAGTAAGTAGTGAAACTCAGTTTAAGATCAGAAGAATTGGAGCTTGCACTACTTGACAAAAGTTGTGCATAATTTTGTTCCACATGGCCATAATGTATGGGCACTCAATGTAATTACAGCTGCACAGAAGATAGAACATCATGTGTATAGTATGCTGTGGTGCAGTAGGATATTCTATGAAATCAATTATTAATGAATAATACACTCCTGGAAATTGAAATAAGAACACCGTGAATTCATTGTCCCAGGAAGGGGAAACTTTATTGACACTTTCCTGGGGTCAGATACATCACATGATCACACTGACAGAACCACAGGCACATAGACACAGGCAACAGAGCATGCACAATGTTGGCACTAGTACAGTGTATATCCACCTTTCGCAGCAATGCAGGCTGCTATTCTCCCATGGAGACGATCGTAGAGATGCTGGATGTAGTCCTGTGGAACGGCTAGCCATGCCATTTCCACCTGGCGCCTCAGTTGGACCAGCGTTCGTGCTGGACGTGCAGACCGCATGAGACGACGCTTCATCCAGTCCCAAACATGCTCAATGGGGGACAGATCCGGAGGTCTTGCTGGCCAGGGTAGTTGACTTACACCTTCTAGAGCACGTTGGGTGGCACGGGATACATGCGGACGTGCATTGTCCTGTTGGAACAGAAAGTTCCCCTGCCGGTCTAGGAATGGTAGAATGATGGGTTCAATGACGGTTTGGATGTACCGTGCACTATTCAGTGTCCCCTCGACGATCACCAGTGGTGTACGGCCAGTGTAGGAGATCGCTCCCCACACCATGATGCCGGGTGTTGGCCCTGTGTGCCTCGGTCGTATGCAGTCCTGATTGTGGCGCTCACCTGCACGGCGCCAAACACGCATACGACCATCATTGGCACCAAGGCAGAAGTGACACTCATCGCTGAAGACGACACGTCTCCATTCGTCCCTCCATTCACGCCTGTCGCGACACCACTGGAGGCGGGCTGCACGATGTTGGGGCGTGAGCGGAAGACGGCCTAACGGTGTGCGGGACCGTAGCCCAGCTTCACGGAGACGGTTGCGAATGGTCCTCGCCGATACCCCAGGAGCAACAGTGTCCCTAATTTGATGGGAAGTGGCGGTGCGGTCCCCTACGGCACTGCGTAGGATCCTACGGTCTTGGCGTGCATCCGTGCGTCGCTGCGGTCCGGTCCCAGGTCGACGGGCACGTGCACCTTCCGCCGACCACTGGCGACAACATCGATGTACTGTGGAGACCTCACGCTCCACGTGTTGAGCAATTCGGCGGTACGTCCACCCTGCCTCCCGCATGCCCACTATACGCCCTCGCTCAAAGTCCGTCAACTGCACATACGGTTCACGTCCACGCTGTCGCGGCATGCTACCAGTGTTAAAGACTGCGATGGAGCTCCGTATGCCACGGCAAACTGGCTGACACTGACGGCGGCGGTGCACAAATGCTGCGCAGCTAGCGCCATTCGACGGCCAACACCGCGGTTCCTGGTGTGTCCGCTGTGCCGTGCGTGTGATCATTGCTTGTACAGCCCTCTCGCAGTGTCCGGAGCAAGTATGGTGGGTCTGACACACCGGTGTCAATGTGTTCTTTTTTCCATTTCCAGGAGTGTATATTTACAAATTAACAATTATGATGAACGGACAAGGAATCTTCTATAGTTTGGTTTCTTTACAGAACTTATCTTACCTTTGTGTAATACCTTTAAATTGTGAACTGTGTGTTTTGTATGCTTATTCCATTCCAACCCTTAACACATTTTTAGAAACAGGAGAATATTCATTCATATTCCATTTACATTATGGCGCTCTTGTCTTGTATAAAATCTCACATTTGGAGAACTGTATACTATTTTATTCATAGAAATTGTAGATGTAGTCAGTGACAGTACAAAGTTACAATGGCACTGGCCCAACTGCATTTAAGTTACTTGAGGAATCAAAATGTAAACAGGTTCCCTCCAACATTACTGCAAATTGGTATTCACAGTACTTGGCAATTTATGTTCACTATTTTGTTCTGGAAGGTAGCAATACGTAGGCAATGTTTTTTTATTGGAGGATAATATGGGAAATGGCAGCAAATATGTCTGCGAGACTATATTTGACATGCAACCAAACATTTCAATTTTGAAATAAACTATAGTCTGCACAATACAATTTACACAAGGAGCTGTGGAGGCCAAGGAAGGATCACAACCTACCTTACAGTTTCCTTACAAAAATTCTTTCCTTAATTGCAGTTTTGAAAATAACTATTCTGCATATAACTTTCACTAGGAGATCCAGGTCAGGTTAGGAATTGAAACCCACTATGTTTCTTTACAAAAATCCTTCCTTCGTTGCAATTTTGAAATATTTTGCACAGTACAATTACAGCTTCAACAGAGTTGTGTAGGCCAAGAAACTAAGCACAACCTACCATTCAGTTTCTTTATGAACTGTCTTTCATTTGTTATTAATATAATCTTACATTTGTAACTAATTATTTTGGCACAGAATTGGAATACAACTACTTCTCATACAATCAGCGTTAGTGTACCACATTTAAGTTTCTAGCTAATAATCATACAGATTTAATAAGCATTTACTGTTCCTATATGTGAAACATTTAAAAAATCAATTTCTGAAGATGTTATTTGTAAGACCTCAACAAAAGCCCAAAATGTACACATTCCAGTGAGCCTAAATTCACCAATCATTACAGGTTTACTGAGCCATTTTTTAAGGTTGTTGAATAAACACTACATTCTGAAAATAAAATGTTTTATTTCGGTATCATACAGATATTCTATTATCATTATTCTATGTTTATAAAATCTGTTACATTAAGTACGCATTGACTGGCAGCACTTGTCTCTCTCACTGGCGAAACTGGAGTGGATGGTATTTCTGCACTGTCAATCTCGCTTATTTCAATGATTTTTTTCAGAATCATTATTTTCAGTTTGTTTACATTTTTTTCATTCTTTAGTGACCGCAGCTCACTAGCCACATAATCTCCAAAGGTTTGGAAAGCATCAATTTCCTGGCCCAGAATTTTTTCTGCCTTTTCAATGAGCCCATTACCACTTCCTTTAGTCTCCTTTCGTTTTCGTTTCTTCCCCTCATTAGCAACAGGCACATCATCTCCTGTAACTATTTCTTCTCCCTGCAAAAAGTAACAAAATTGAATATAACAGCAGATCAAAGGCAAACAAGAGGCAAACAAATGGAACATAACTAACTTTCCATACAGTGTCTATAGGCTTCATTGGAAGCATATTGCTCATACTACAACCAAAAGACAGTGAAGGTTAATAGAATTTAAGTTCACAATGTAAAATGTGACTAATACATATTAATTATACCATTTTGTACTATCTGTGTAATTGTTATGCGAGAACAACTATTGTTTAAGTCAGCAATCAAAAGATTGTTTTGAACATCACAGGGCTTTCCAAGCCCTGGTTCTGTTGGTGGAGGTATTATGAAAATAATTTGTTTACATTCCCAAAAACTGGATCTACTCAATACTATGGCTAATGATCTTGCTGCAAATGTATAATTCCACATGGCAATCAAATTTGCAGAGACTAATATAGTTAGTTTCGTGTTACGTGGATCATTTAGCATGATAAATTGTAACAATGTGGAAGGAGTCATTATACATAGCAAATTAATTTGTGAACATGTCTACATGCTGAACATTTATAAGGCGTATATATTTTTTGTATCCATGAAAGTTATAACATACAAACTCGTTAGTACCCACCACCTACTGCACATCACAGTAAAAGAAATTCTTCTACGGAAAAGGAGTTTCTTTTCAATTTTTTACTTTGCTATCTGTCAGACACTTCATATCACTGTGTAAGTAGTCAAAACTTTTAGTTGCAGCATGGTGCGCTGAAGACAACTTTAATGTAGAGTAATTAATGTAATTTCATTAAGGCATAAATATACTGTGAAGTAGTAGTCAGAATACCCACTACCTTAAACTGGTATATATGGGATGATTGTGGTTGAGCATCACATATTATTCTCACAGCATGCTTTTGGACAATGAAGACTTTCTTACTTAGATATGAGTTGCTCCCAGAACACTATTACATATAACACTGTATGAAAGTATGTCAACTTACTGATTTGTCTCTCCCCAATGATTCTAAGTTCAAATGTGGATGAACTGAGTTGTTTTAGGAATCCAAAATATGCTTTTTCAGTTTTAATTTTCATCAATATGGACACCTAAGAATTTTGAAGTTTCCACCCAATTCATTATTTCCTCACCATCTATTAACTTATCACTGGTGTAGTACACACCTGGATGTGCAGGACTGATTTTTTTTTCTATTTAAATTGAGGGTGGGACCATTTGCAGAAAATCAGGCAATGATACTTTTAACAACACTGTTTACCAATTCTTTTGTTGAAGAATGCTTGGATTGATTACAGCACGTCTCATCAACAAAAAGATCTAATTCTTCTTCTTGGATATTAGCTGGAAAGTCATTCACCTACATGAGGAACTATAATGCTGGAAGGAGATAAGTGTTGTGCTGAGGCATTCAGTAGAGTAATACTACACAGATACTTAATTATTGGGCTCTGAACAGTGATATTATGCTAAACAATCATTATTAAGTGTGATAAGAAGTCTTAAAAAATATGAACCCACCCAAATCATTTCCACAAATATTGAGGCAACAGACAGTGGTGTAAAAACAAGGTTCTCAAACATCTCAAGGGGGATAAATAAATCATGAGAGTACACTATCACAGTATTTAGCAGTTAATTCTTTAACGTAATACAGTTAGGTGGTAAAAGTCATAAAATTGAAATCTCACAATGAAGAGCAACCTACCCCACTTTTACTTCCCAACAAGGAGCTACAGTAAACAAACAAGGAATCCCAGCTTAACTTCACAGCTACTTACCTTTGTTGATAGCGAAGATATTCTGTTAGAAGTTGTGGCAACACTACTCTCTAGAAATTTCATTGCTGAAAAAAACGGCCACCGAGAATCCGAAACTACGCCAGGAGAGCCGCTTTTTATTTTCTGCAGTTTCCTAACTTCTTGAGAAAATTGGGTCTTTAAGTTATGCCACTTTCTTTGTACCTCTTTCACTGACGTGTCGAATATTGACGAGATTTCGTTCAATGCACACATCTTCTTCATTCTATCCTTAAAGTCCCGATTATGTACGTCCCAAATTTCGGGGTAGCTCTCCACGGCTTCAATAAAATTTTTTCTGTGTCCTGTTTCGTCCATTCTCGTTTCTCCTCCATTTCTGAAATTTGTTGGCATATAATACGTGAGATAGCTGCATAAAATTAAGTCACCACATTAAGTAAACTGTTAAATATGAGTGTTATGCAGACGACATACTTACTATAACTTGCGCTTCCTACTTGCAGGAAATAGAAATAAATCCTAAAAGCTGCAAGTTACTTGCAGATAGCTCTTGCGTGGTGTTCACACTGAAAGCGGAAAACGTGCAGCAAGCAACTTCCGCAATAAATTGCTACGGTCGCAAGTCGACTTGGCGATAAGTTTCCACTCGCAACTCGCGCGGCAAGTTGCTCCGCGCAAGTAAATTGCTGCAATATGTTGCTAGTGTAAACCCAGCCCTAAGTGAAGTGATTCAATCGTTGTGATTTCGTATAAGTGTCGTCATTCCTTTAACCTCTTTCATTCTTGAATTCATTCTTCAGTTGGTGTCACTGTTATCATTGATAAATTTGTTGAGTAATAATAATGCCTTTCTGAAAATGGTATTAGCTTTCTTCTGTTTCTGCTCAGGCCAAATAAGCGTGATTAAGGAAGTTCATAACGCGAGAGAGGGCGTGAAGAGTGTTTAGCGTTTTAGCGTTCTGTAACTGAATTGTCTCAATCCCAGGGACTTCTTGTGAACGCAAATCACCTTTGAATGCTAATGAAATACATAACACTGTGTCGCAGCCTGTAGAGATTATCGCAGAATATGAACGTCTCTTGAGTACAGGCCAATCTTGTTACGCACTACGCCCATCACGAAATTTCATTTTCTCTTTAAAAGCACCTGGAAAGAGAAGCACGTTTATCTGCTGACTGTAACCATCAAGAAACTTCGCCGCTACTGGAGACAGATGAGTAACACAGGCTTCGTTTATCTGCTGACCAAAGCCATCATGGTATTTCGTGGCTTTTGGAGACAGAAGAGCGGCCCTAGTTTCGTTTGTATGCTGAGAGTAATCGCCATGAAAATGCACGGCTTTTGGAGACAGATGAGCAGCATGAGCTTCATTTGTCTGCTGCTCACAGCGACAACTATGACAGACAGGAGGCAAGTGTCCGTTACATGGAACAAGAAAGGAGTCATACACGAGGAATGCGGCAAACACTATCCAGTGAGACAGTCAATGGTATACAGCCCTGAGGAGCTTCCGTGGCTAGAAGAAGGAAAAAAGTGAATTTGGCTACCATTCAGCAATAAAATACGTCGATTATTCTCAGCTTGGCTCAAAGAATAAAATAAGAACAAGTTCGCCTTGGTTTGAATGGCAAGGAGAATCCAAGGGACAACTGACAAAGTTCACCTAGAAAGCATACAAGACCCACCCGAGTAACTGAAAGAGTCACTAAACGGAGAGTACCTGGTACTAAAACCCTTTTCTTGAAGAACTTAAGGGCCTACAACAGCGCTTTCCAAATGACTTGTTTTCGAGCAATTTGGTTCTCTGAAGGGATGTTTATGCCTACTTTTAAGGTAAAGGATCAAGTGTACCATTTGACAGGTTCGTTGTTGCCGACAGATTTTCCAAGATTTTTACAAATTTATTTTGTAGCTAATTGCCAATAACAGACAACTGTTAGGGGGAAAAAAAAAACCAACAACGAAGAGGATCTCACCTAGGTCGCTACAAGCCACCAATTACAAATGAAATCGATCAGGAATGTGATAGGGAGACATTGTGTTATGTACTCAAGATGATCGTCTTCAAAGAATCTACGAATCACATAGTGCTTTTGATTCGTTATAGGATCCTTTAATGTTTTGTCGTGGTGAAGAAGGCTATATTTTGCTGTGTATAATGTTGATGCTTGCACAGATACTCAGAAAATTCATAAAAAAATTTTTTGAAATTCAGTTCTGCAGTTTTTTAATCCAGCTCCGTGAGAACATATTTACTTATACCAATTTCGAGGTCTTTTTAACCAATTTTTAGTAGATGTAGACCTACATGCAAAAATTGAAACTCATCAGAGACAATTACGTGTGAAGAACATCAACCTTAGATACGCTTTACAGCAAGGTTCTGATGCTGAAAAGTTGGTTAGGATGGTGATTCTTCCTTCAACATTTACTGGTGGTCACAGGTCTATGGCACGGCATACTAACAAGGGAACCTCCCCATCGCACCCCCCTCAGATTTAGTTATAAGTTGGCACAGTGGATAGGCCTTGAAAAACTGAACACAGATCAATTGAGAAAACAGGAAGAAGTTGTGTGGAACTGTGAAAAAATAAGCAAAATATACTAACTGAGTAGTTCATGGGAAGATATGCGACATCAAGGACTCTAAGAACACAGGAGCGCCGTGGTCTCGTGGTAACGTGAGCAGCTGCGGAACGAGAGGTCCTTGGTTCAAATCCTTCATCGAGTGAAAAGTTTAATTTTTTTATTTTCAGTTTATGTGACAAACTATTGTGTTTCCATCACTTTTTTGGGAGTGATTATCACATCCACAAGAAAACCTAAATCGGGCAAGGTAGAAGAATCTTTTTACCCATTCGCCAAGTGTACAAGTTAGGTGGGTCGACAACATATTCCTGTCATGTGACGCACATGCCGTTACTAGTGTCGTATAGAATATATCAGGTGTGTTTTCCTGTGGAGGAATCGGTTGACCTATGACTTTGCGATCAAATGTTTTCGGTTCCCATTGGAGAGGCACGTCCTTTCGTCTACTAATCGCACGGTTTTGCGATGCGGTCGCAAGACACAGACACTAAACTTATTACAGTGAACAGAGACATCAATGAACGAACGGACAGATAATAACGATGTAAAAATAAAGAAAGTAAAATTCTCACTGAAGGGAAGACTTGAACCAAGGACCTTTCGTTCTGCAGCTGCTCACGCTACCACGAGACCACGGCGCTCCTGAGCTCACATTGTCCATGATGTTGCCTATGTGGCCCATGGACTACCCAGTTTGTATATTTTGCTAATTTTTTCACAGTTCCACGCAACTTCTTCCTGTTTTCTCAATTGATCTGTGTTCAGTTTATCAAGGCCTATCCACTGTGCCAACTTATAACTAATCTGAGGGGGGTGCGATGGGGAGGTTCCCTTGTAAGGATGTGTTTTTCTATTTTAGATAATACGGCGGTGCAGATTTCTTTATTACTATGACCACCAATCCAAAGTACCCCAGGATAGAGAACAACTTATTTGCTTCCTGGCCAAGTGTCCTACAGAATGCATGGCTTGATTTCTCGAGTATTTCATTCAAGACGAAAACGCCTGATCGATCTTCTTACAAAAGAAAAGATATTTAGAACAGTATGGCGCTATATGTATTCAATAGAGTGGCAAAAGTGTTGTTTGCCTTGTTCGCACAACCTTTTGTGCATTGAAGGGAAGATTAGGCCCAACGACATTGATCGAGTTATTAGCACCAAAATAACAAATCCTGATGCAGACCTCATTCTGTGCAGGGGTGTCAAAACCAAAATGATAGATGGTCCGTGTGGCTCATTGAATACCAGTTCAGCTTACATGAAACAAGGCTGTTGCACAAAGAGGTTTCCAAAAAGTTCGTTAATGAAACCTCATGATGAAAATGTTACTAGTGGAAACGGGTTTCTATCGTATTGCTGCAGGGCGCCTCAAGATGCATGTTTCACAGCAGAAGTTGATAAGTGTGGTGGGTGTGTTGCATAGACAATTTGGATACGCCACGCAACTGCTCTACACCAGAAAACAGTTTTACAGCTGTTCCACTAGGTAGCCGTACCAGTGCCTCCAGGGGCAACGGACTGGGAGGGGGGGGGGGGGAGGACCTATTTGCATCTGCAACCCACATGAGCAAAACAGTTTCTATAATATCCTGCCACATGGCATGCACCACTATGCAGAGGCAGTTCATGTCCAGTCAGAGCTACAGATGGACATCTGCTCCACTACAATGGCACTGCCTGCTGCCAACCAGCTGTCTCCTCAATGGACACAATCTGGCCTCTGCAGCTCTGCTGACAGTACAGTCCCTATGGTTGGATGTCATAACCTGGTTCACAAACTTGGGTGGAATATTAACTATATTCTGTTTTTCCAAGGCTTTATATCATTGCGGACGTACTAACAGTAACTCTTGTGGAAGTTGTTTTCTGTGTGCAGCAGTAGACTTTGTAAATATAGTTTGTGTAAAACTCAATCACGTATGAGACATTGAGTTGTTGAACAAAGGCATTCAACCTGTCGGTCATTTTTGAGTGTTTGGATTGTCAGAGCAGATGAGCACATTATTTTCTGCAAATAAACTACATCTTTAAGGAAAATTAGTAACTTTAATTCCATCTACTGCAGATTCTTTAGTGGCAATGAGGTTTATTTATGACTCGTGTGCACCGAAAACACTGGTTAGGAACTTGTGAGTGTCTTTCTCGAGCAAATACTTTCTGTCTTCGATGGCTGAAACCTTGGATATGACTTCACAGGTTTGCCTCACTTTGCACTACATGCAACAGTTTTTTCAATCCATGATAGACATGGTGGCAGCATTGTCTGTAATGATGTTGGAATTCTCCAACCATCTCTCCCACACAGACACCATTGTGAAAAACTTCCACACTTCAGCCATTTGACTGCAACATTGATCTGTTGATCAACTACATCGTGTGCATGGAACGAAACTTCTTGGTCCATGGCATTTCTGGTAATGAGCAGCAGCACACATTCTTGTTAGCTTATGGTGGACCTGAAATCCATGAGCTGGCACAACAACTGAACCCAGAGGCTGAACCCCATGTCCTTCCTTATGACCAGGTCAAATCCAGTTTGTGTGCTTTTTTTTATTCCCAAGTGCATGTAGCTGCAACCTGCCATAAATTCTTTGGCTGCCACAAGCTCGCTGGACGATCTTACAGGGAATACCTAGTTGCAAGGCCTCTCATGGGACTGCTGTTTCATGTGCCAGAATCTGTCCTGTCAAAGGCAGCTGCCTCACCGAGGGACATGATATTGGTGCACTTCCCAGATGACACACTTTGGACAGATCTGGTTAAACTGGAACTCACCAGGTCTTTTGAGCAGTTAGTGCATTCAGTGGCAGCACTGCACAACCAGTCTCAGGCTTTTGCTGCTAGGTCCACCTAAGCTTCTCTACCACATGCACAGCCGGACTGGCAACTGTCCCACAATGACCAAGTGCCCATCTGCCAAACCCTGCAATTGCTGTCTTGTAGCCAGTGTTTTGTGCCACACCCCTATCACCATATGCTGAAACAGTGGCCAGAGACTATCCTTTTCTTGATGTCGCTTATGTACAATCGGTGTTTTCCCTTACCATGAAGAGTCTTTCCCTGACAGTCTCCACTGCTGGTGTGCCTCTTCGCTTGAAAACTGGCATGTGTTCCTTGGCCGCAATCATTGACTGGCACTCCTACCAGTAGTTAGGTGTTCCATCCCTCCAGTGCGTGAAATACCGGCTGCCATCATATAGTAATACCATTGTCTGTTTTTCAGGCCAGTTCATGGCTACCATCCAGTATGGCACCCACTCTATTGAGGTGTACATCCTAGTGATGGACTCCCTGGGGCCGTAAATCTATTGGGGATGGATGTGTGGGGTGTGTTGGGCCTCGAGATCCACAATTCCAAGCCTACCACCCATCACAGTCCAACTTGCATCCGACTGTGGAGGGGGGGGTAGTTCTGTCACATGTTGTTTATAGTGTGGAACAGCCCATTGCTTTCATTTCAAAGACCCTCTCTTCAGCCCAATGCCATTATAGTCAAATAGGGAAGGAGGCACTGGCCATAATCTTCGGCTTCAAAAAGTTTCATGATTACATCTATGGAAGGCCATTTACCTTGCTCACAGATCACAAGCCACTGTTACCCCTTTTTAAGGCTTTCCTTCACGCTAAGATGGCCCATAGCTGCCAGCATTGGGTGCTGTTTTTGTTGGCCTATAAATATGTCATCAAATACCATTCCATCACCTGTCATGCCAATGGGGATATTTTGTCTCATTTACTGGTAAGTCAGGACCCCGATTTTGATAGGGACCTGGAGTTGTGTTTTTGTTTGGACAATGAGGCCGAAGATACTGTCACACACTTTCCACTAGATGAATCTCCAGTAGCCCAACACTCTGCAGACAACCCAGTCATCCAGGAACTTCTGCGCCTGGTCCAGCATGGGTGGCCTGCTGATCCCCACAGCCTCATCAACCCAGACCCAAGTTTACCAGCACTGCTACTATGAGTTGTCTACTCCACATGACACCCTCCTCCTACAAGGAGAGAACCACCTTACTTGTGTGGTAGTTCTGGCATCTCTCCAGCAGTGAGTGTTGGCCCTCCTCTACAAAGGGCACTGGGAAGGGGCAGAATGGGTGGAGGAAGGTGTACTCCTCACCAGGTGTTTGGCTCATCAGCTTGTGTACTGGTGGGGTATTGATGCAGCTATCACTTGCCTCGTTGCCACACGTGCCACCTGTCAGAGTAAGCTTCTTCCCATGACCAGATGTTTTGGCACCTTGGTCATGCTTTCCACCTGTCCTTTGCCGTACCATTCCTGGGCCATAGCTGACTCACAAAGGTGGACACGGGTACAGGTTTTCCCTATGTTCCCCGCATGTCTGCAACCTCCTCCAGGCATACCACTTGGAGCTTGGCCAAAATTTTTTCCAACAAGGGAGGAGCTGCCAGAAAGTTTGGTCATGGATAACTAGCCCCAATTTACTTCCAAAGAATTTCGTTGCTTTTGTGAAGCAAATGGCATTCAGTTACTTCATAATGCCCCATTCCATCCATCCTCCAATGGCCTTGGTTGAACATATCCTTCACATGTTTGTGACACAATTAGCAAAACATCACCCTCTGGATGAGGCCCTAAAATTATTCCTTGCTTCCTATTGTTTCACGCCTTAGGATGGAACCTCCCCAGCCAAGAAATCAGATGGGCAGTCTCGCTGGTCCAAACTCTTCATCACCCATTTGCCATTCTCTCCCCCATGCTCTTCAGGGACCTGTTTGGGCCTTCATCTTTTCCTGGGGACGTTACCAATGGCTCGTGGCAATGGTCACAAAACTCCTTGGCAGTGCCACGGCAAAAGTCACCCTCTATACCAACATAGTCTGCCTCAAGCATGTTAACCAGTTATGGCCCTGTTCAGAAGACTTTCTGCCTGTGCCTGTTTCGTATTCAGAAGGCCACGCACTACTACCATACAGCATCCAGCAACCTTCTCATGCACCGCCAGTACCTGGTTTCTGGTCCAGTTCACATTCCCTGAACCGATGCCCACGTACGTGAAAGTCATACCGGCCCCCTTAAGCAACCTAGCAGCATACCAGAACCACCTGAGGACGTCGATATGAGATGTGCTCTTTCTGCCCTGGCCTGGGGCAGGAGAGGGAGGCATGATATGTTCTGGCATTCCGCCTGTATGGCCGGCAACTCATCTGGCACAATAACGTTGTAGGTTGCCTACATGCCATGCAACCGATCTGCACCAGAAAATAGTTCTGCAGCTGTTCCACTAGGCAGCCCTAGCAGTGCCATCATGGGTCCAGATTGGGGGGGGGGGACCTATTTGCGTCCGCAACCTAAAACAATTCCTGTGATATACTGTGATGCAACATTATTTACGCCCATGCACTGCCATGCAGTGACAGTTCATTTTGAGCCAGAGCTACAGACGAATATCCACTCCTCTACAATGATTCTGCCTGCTACCGACAAGCTGCCTCCTCAACAGACGCCACCTAGCTTCTACAGCAGCCTAGTCTCAATGGCTGCATATCATAACCTGGTTCAGAAACTTTAGTAGAACATTGACTGCATACTGTGTTTCCGAGGATCTATATCACTGTGTATGTACTAAAACTAAACTCATGTGGAAGTTGGTTTCCTTGTGCAGCAGTAGAACTTTACAAATATTAGTCTGTGGGAAACTCAAAAAGTACAAAATGTTGAGTTGTTGAAAAAAAGGTCTTCAGCCTGTCAATCATACACACTAAGTACATCTGGTGTTCTTTCCTGCCTCTTGCTTCTGTTTCCCTAAGAGATAGCATTATTCACTGAACATTTGAAATGCCAATGATTAACATACCCCTACCCTATGCATAACATCACTCTTAAAGTGGGTATTACAGTTATGCTACTTCAGAACTTAAGCCCTTTGAAGTTGTTTAGTGTAACTTGCCTTAAAGTGGTGTCACAATGTGACATTCACATTGTAATAATATTGTAGAAGCTGTGGAGCTGGTGAAATAGTTTTCATACCATGCACACCCCTCATTCCCTACAATTTCTCTTTCCAATTCAAACGTGTACAGTTTCCTGTGAGCATATGCATGCCATGACCATTAACAAGTTGCCAGGACATAGGCTTCGAACTGCTGGCATTGGACTCAGGGCAAACTGTTTCTCACATGGTGCTTGCTCGGACATCACTAGTGCAGTTTATAGTGGTTCCCATGAGCAAAACATCAAATAATATTTATAAAGAAATTCTTTAATTTTCATAATTTCTTTAAATACAACAATAGCCATTCCCTTAGCCATGTCTATTGGTATTTCATACTTCAAATATCTGTATCTGTGCTTGCAAACACATCAATTCTGTACCACTGCACACTTTTGACAGCTTCACCTTCAATTTCTTATGTCTGTTTTTCTCGCTGATAAAGAGCTTCAGGATTTTTTCAAAATTCATGTGAATTCAAGATCCATGAGGGCAAAGTCGTGGGCAAAAGCCAGTATATAATAAATAATAATATTTTTGTACAAAATGGTCTCATTTTGCCCTACCCTATTTGTCAATTATAAAGACATACAGCCATGGTCTTCCAGATTTACCAGAGTATTCTGTACCGCTGCAACACTCCCTGATACAAGGCAGTCACCATGTGTGTACTGAGAATGTACCTGAGGAAAAAATATGTATAACTAATAATTATTTTTACTCTGGCTGTGGGAATTGGGAGGATAGTTGTCATTAACCTATCACTAGAGAGGACCCTAGCCAGTCTTGTCAATAACTGCTGGATGTGTGTGTAAGGACAGCTGCTATTAAACTAGCCCCAGAGTGTGCCCTGGCCAGACTGACTGATAGCCACTGGGGATGTGTGTGCAACTTTAGCAAGAGTATCTTCAAAAAAATCTCTACCCTGTAACCACACTTGGATGACTGACTTTGCATTAAATTTTTACCTATAGGAGGTATTCATAATTACAATTTGACCACCAGTGATGCCATGTAGTTGCAATCTTGCCACAACATCACACCGATGTCGCGCAGACACAAGGTCTCTCTGATAGTCAACAGAGACTACAAATATGTCATGAATGTAAAGAGCATCTTTTAGATTTTTTAAAAAAACTAGCTATGGAGTGCCCCAGGGTCCTGTGTTAGGACCTCTGTTGTTCTTGATGTACATAAACGATTTGCCAAAGCATCTGACAGTTGCAGAAATGGTGATGTTCGCTGATGACACTAGCATTTTTATAAAAGGATACACTGAGGATGATCAACAGCAGAGTGTCTCTAGGACAATAAATGAGACAGGAAAATGGTTTAGTGATAATGCTTTGATCATAAATAGGGATAAAACGGTATTGACGAATTTCAGTAATATTAAAAGTAAAGCTAGGAGAAGAGTAAAAGGTGAGTTAGGGAACTATGTTATTGCACAAGTTCCATACACAAAATTCCTCGGTATATGGGTGGATGAGTACTTGAGATGGGAAAAGCATCTAGAAGTTCTGAGTAAAAAATTAAGTAAATGCTGCTATGTGCTAAGAATGCTTCGGGAATGCTGCAACGCTGAATCTTTGCTGTGTGCCTATTATGCTTACATGAACAGTTTGCTTAGATAAGGTGTGATCTTCTGGGGAAATACAGGTACGGCAAAACAAGCTTTCAAACTTCAAAAAAGGGCTATTGGAATAATGATAGGGGTTCCCTGCAGAGTGTCATGCAGGGAAATATTTAAAGAATTTAAAATAATGACTCTTCGTAGCTTATACATCTATGAATGTGTATGCTTTCTGAAAACTCACCAGGAATTTTCAACATTAAATAATCAGGTTCATAACCACGAAACAAGGAACAGGGAAGATTTTCACAGAGACACCCACAAAGGAGCACTCTACCAAAAAAGTGTAAACTACCAGCCCAAAATACTTTTTAGTGCATTGCCTTCTACAATAAAGAAAATTAAAGAATTTCATAAATTCAAGGTAGATCTTAAACAATTTTTACCAACACATAGTTTTTATAGCATTGAAGAATATCTGAATATGGAAAAGTAATATTATTTATATATACTGATATAAAATATTTGTATTTATTATCCAAGTTTTTGAAACAAATTAAAGATAAGAAACTAAATTGTAATTGACTACATCCATACAATGTATATTGTTAACGGATGAATAAAGAGATTAATTGACTGATGTGAATACATTACCTCCCAGCCTGCCTCTGAGAGACACAGTGCATGCCAGACTCATGGCAGCCTTGATGGACAGCTTACACTTGCCAATGACATCTGAGTCATGTGAACAACAGTCAGCAACTATCTCTCTTTGGTTAGTAGGAGGGAGAAGAAAAATTATTCTACTGTTCATTTGTGCCGCTGCTACTGCATTCAAAAAACTAATTCTCCAGCTGAATCACGGTGGCATATTCAGGGATAATTTAGTATCACAATTTCTGTGTTACTTCATGCAGTCAGCAAGAATGAGGACTAGTTTACAATGAGGACTGTCACTGAGCATCTAGCATCAATGGCTGTATAGCTCGGAGTATTTATTCCTTTAAAAGTTTTACAAGCTGCCACTCAAAGAATGGTGCATATTAACAGCTTTCGATAAATTCTTGACACAGTCTTGTGAGAGCTCTCAAAGGTTGTCTGTGTCGAGATGTATAAGATGTCCAAGATAACAGACATCGCACAAATACTTAAGGTAAGCCTGGCCAATGACCCCTTCAGTGCAGATGGACGTCACACTCAAACTCTTATGATAATCAGTGAACTACTGTGAGTAATGATGATAATGGACAGAGGCACTACATCAGTAGTGTGTGAATATATTGAAAATCTGGGTCTGACAGGAGGTGTGCTTGGGTAGTTCATGCAGTTGACGACCACTGTGCCTGGATGGCTTAGTGGTCAGAGCATCTTCCTAGTGAGCAGGAGACCTGGGTCTGCATCCTGGTCTGGCACAAATTTTCAAATTTCCCCTATAATAGTAAATCAGTGCCCACTAGCAGCTAAATGGCATTAATTCCTTTATATCTTGATTCATAGTAGTTGCAGGATAAAAATGGTGTGTCTGCTTTCAGATATGTTCAAAAGAACAGGCACCAAATATATATAGATTTGCTCTCTCATTCTTAACACAACCTGAGGGGATATGTTTTGAGCACATTTATATATTTTCAAAAAATCCTTTTTCAGCCGAAATACCATTTATTATAGGGAACTACGTATGACACTGATGAAGTAACCCACCAGACATTTAGTGAAAGCAATGATCATCTGTCACCTGAGAAAGTAATGTCAAACATAGTATTCATATTTTATGATGTCGTAGTGGAAAACTGGATCAGATGTGAAGATATTTTTGTTTTGGGCATCATATGTAAGCTAATGTATTTTATTTAAGTCAGACAACCAACATGACATCCAATGAATTTTTAACGTATGTGGGGCTTGCTGGAATCACACGCCATATGGCTTTCTGACTATTGATAAAATGAGGAAATCAAATGACCATCAGTATGGATGAAACTTCTAGGAGTTTCTGCTTGAAAGGTAGTAAATCAATACAGAACTGTATCAGTATACTGTAGACTATGGACAAATTCACAAGCATGTCATAGACGCATCCTGCAGGTGCTAACCACAGACCAACATGGATCTACATGTTGACAGAAAAACTGAGGCACTCAACACAGAATTAACACAACTGAAAAGTCTTGCCAAGGTAGGGCCCTGCACACAGAGGCACTTGAAGGTTGCTGTCCACGGCTTCCTGGTATGAAGTGTGTTTCCTTAACCATAGGCTTTTAATATAACTAGCTGGGGATTTTTACCTTTTCTGTTTTCTTATTTTGCTCTTTTCACTGTCGGTAAATGTGCTTTGAACATGCCACTTTTTCAACTGGTCAGTGTGAAGTGTAATGCCTTGCTTGTTCTGTTCCGGGAAACAGTATTTTATTCTGGGAAGATCGAGTCCTCCCCTGTCCTGTATTAGGGCTTAATGTTTTATTGACATAGGAGTAATTCAAATTGGTTGTCATAGAGCGTAGATTACTAGCATTACTATTTGGTTTTTATCATAAAATCCCCTTGTCTACAGCATGCAACATGGTTTCTCTGCCAGCTGCTGTTCCTGCCACCACCGGATTTGGCAATTCCAAAGAGCACGGCTGTGGCTTATTCAAGCTGAGGCCATATTTTGATCATTTCTCAACTTGACTTAAATGTGATTGAACATTTGGATGACATTTTGTACCAGCATTCTTACAGTGTGTTTAAGGAGGCTGTCTCCAACATTTTTTGTTAATATTGGAATTGCTCCTTCAGAAAATCATTGACAGTGAGACATATTTGGGTGAATCCCCATCTCAGATCCTTAGGTCGCTACGCACACTGCCAGGTACCAAACTTCTGGCAAAAGCATCTTTAAAAACATTTGGATGTGAAGACTCCCAAAAAATGCGAAGACAGTTCTGTTGGCTTTCACAAGCCTTTTGACTGATGAATTGGCTAGGAGAGCTGATGTGGTGATTATCGCATGTTTGGGAAACAGTCAATGTGCAGTCGTAAAGGAGGTTATGGACGCAGGCCCTGAGCCACAGCCACACACGGGGTAGCCGCGCGGTCTGAGGCACCTTGTCATGGTCCACGTGGCTCCCCCAATTGGAGGTTCGAGTCCTCCCTCGGGCATGAGTGTGGATGTTATCCTTAGCGTTAGTTAGTTTAAGTTAGATTAAATAGTGCCTAAGCTTAGGGACTGATGACCTCAGCAGTTTGGTCCCATAAGGCCTTACCACAAATTTCCAAAATTTCCTGACCCACACATTAATGCTATGGGGTGCAGTAGTAATGCATCCAGCAGCTTGGACTGACAGTACCATCTATGGAGAGCTTAGATAACAAGCTGGCACAACTGAATATGTGGCTGAACAGACAGGGAGAGAAGACTGCTAGTCAGGAACGAAACAGAGAACAGGGAAACAACCATTGGCGCTGGTATCACAAATGCTTTGGGGTAATATACAAGGCCCTGCACTTACCCTAACATGATTGGCAAGTGCCAGTTGGTATGTGTGCTTGTTGGAATCCTTCACAGTGCCCACAGCATAAACTGAATGAAACAGTGACCGCTGTTATCAGTTCTGCAATCCTTTTTGTCATAAACAAGAGCTCTAACTCATTATTCGTGATTGAAAAATGATCTGAAATTAGTGTAATTACATGATCAGAGGACAAATACTCAGAAATACCAAGGTGTCTATCCTCATAGCAGCAAACAATTCACTGATAAAACATTTAGTAAAGAAACTTTGGTTTTGAAATTTGAGGATGGTTTCTAACTGATGAGGACTTTTATTGCAGCTGATGTGACTGGCCTGATAACAGGGGACAATTTCTTAATATACTTTTCTATGCTGTAAAACACTACCATGTTGAGATGCAATGTGCTTTATGTCCATGCAATGGACTGAGCAAAGACATCCAGGCAAAATGCATCTTCTGCATCAGTATGTCACCTATTGGGTCCATGTCAATCTGAAAGTGTAGTGCACATGCGTGCATTACACAAGAAGCCATCCAGTTCTGCCGCATATGTTTTTTTAAAGAGTTCAGAGATGAAGGACCAATGAAAGGCACTCAAGTCCTGGATTAACGAGTGCAAAATGATGAGGGGGGGGGGGGAGGGGGGGGGGAGAAAAAGAGGAAGCAAAAACGTCACAGATGCAAAATCAGGATTTGAATCTTGGATACAACATGTTCATTTTGACTTGGAGCATGTGCGCCAAGAGATGTGATGCTTGCATAATGCAGCAGGCTCACAGAACATGGGCCAGGCATTTTCTGTTGCCCGGCCCCATCCACCAACAAAGCTGGGCTGATGGCAGATAATGACCACACTAGCTGTCGTTACAGGAGTTCCCAGCACTGATCGATATAGTGATGGTAGAAGGCAGGCATTGGCATTCTACTCCTCACCATGTCAGGAGGACTCCAGGACAAACTGTGGTTAGTCGGCTTAGACATCTATTTGTGGGTAAGATGTAAGCAGTCAAGGAAGAATTTGACTGATTACTGAAGGATCTATATCTTGTTCTCATAGCTCTGGGTCATCTCCATTACAGATTATTAAAAAAGAGTGAAGGTAAATGAAGATTGCGTGCTGACTAAAGAGAACTGAACTCTCATGTAATGTCTGATGGGTGCCCAGTGGTGTGGTCGCGTTTTTCATGGAGGGGCTTGCACCCCTTGTTGTTTTGCGTGGCACTATCACAGCACAGGCCTACAATTAAGTTTTAAGCGCCACTAGCAAATGAGGGCTCAGTTGGGATTTTTTGACTTTTAGTAAGCAGATCCTAGTATAGTAGCTTGGAGTACAGAAGGAAATAAGCTGCAATATGACAATCAGGAGAAGAAAGTTAAGTCTTTGCTGCAAAATTCAGTCAGAGCATGAACTGAGCTGAAGTCTGAATTAAAATGTGCTGTAGAATCTCAAGCTAATAGCTTTGATTCTAAATTAGTGGAAGTGGCAAGTCAAGTATAGGTCACAAACTAATAAGCAATTCATTGAAGCCTGTCGTACAGAGATCTGTGTCAAAACCATTATAAGGTGACAAGACATATCACACTTCTGTTTTCTGGTCTATCTTTAAGGAAAATTTTGTTGCGGGGGTGTTGGATGATATGAAAATTAAATTTGTGAAGTGTCAGAGGGTTCTGTGCAAATTTGAGCAAACCCAAACTCTAATGCCTTATTAATTATAGTGTTTATGAGAAGTGTTACCTCAATAAATATTGCACCAAAATCAGGCTGATTATGTAACAAAATGAGTTTTCAAATGGACCTGCATACAAAAGCAGCAGAGAGGCAATGCACCTTTTCTACCAAATTGAACTGTACGAATTATTCTCATTTGACAGATCTTCACAGTCTTACTGATTCAGTTGAATTATTCTTGAACTATACAGAAAAACTGGATCAAGCATTATGTTATAGGTTCACTGGCAATGAACAGAAGTTGCAATGCTAACGGTGGTGGTGTTAATTCATGTGTAAGGGATGAAAATAGAGGAAAAGACAGAAACTATCGTAATTGGCATTTTAATCAAGGCCAAAATAATATCTACAGAATAAGCAGTTTCCTGGTAACAGACATAATTTTCTGGGAAGTTGGTGACAGTTCAATCAAACAAAGTACCAAAACTTTAGAAAGAAGGAGAGACAGGGAGAGATGGCTCTGAATCAGTCAGATAGCTAGGCCAGGTCCAACTGAGGTCTAAGATGGGATGTTTAAACTGGCAAGGGAATGGACCAGCAATGAAAGTAATTGGTTTAATGACAGAAATAGGGAAAGAAGAATTTAATATAAACTCTATGGACATCAAAATAACAAAGCGATGTGGGATGATGTAAACAAATATAACAGTAGGCAAAATATTGGTAAAGGAAATAGAAGTATAAATGGTGATGCGGACGATTGTTTTTGAACAGGTTGAATCTAAGGAAGCTTGCAACTCAAGCGTCTGTATAGAAGAGTTGTTTGCTGCAGTAAGGAATTATGAGGTTGATGGCTGACTGCCGTATAATAGGATTTGAGGGAATATAAGTAAGTCCAATTCCAGTATCCACCTAATATTTTGGCCTGCCTTCTGATCACTTACAAACAGGCATTGTGATTGTGCTCGGTTTTCAGATGATGTGCTTTGAGCACATCAACTGTGGCAGCAAGATTGTCATAGTCCGCACAAGTTACCACTGTTGGTGATATGATGCTATATGCCGTTGTCACTGCACTTATCAGGGCGGGTGTCATTGCATCCATTATCTTGTCAGCTAAGTTGGCTGCTGCTTTCAAGGGTATCTCAGTTTGTGACACTATAATTGCCTTGACTTGCAGTGGTAGGTGACACCTACATAACGCATGTAGCAAGTTGTTGGGTATGCTGCCGGTGTCGACCTTGATCCTCAAGTGCCTTAGGTACTGTGATGGTTTCCCATCACTGATATCCTCCTGCATTAAAACTTGCCTTGTACACTCTTCTTGTGACGAATTAATTCAGTCTTCAGCTTTTATAGGAATTTGTTGTAGGTGGTGTGGTTATCACAACTTCGGTATGCTGCAAACCGATGGTCTACTTCGCTTGCCACTATTGCAAACTTAATGCAATATATTGTGATTCCAGCATAAAGAAAATTGGCCCCCACTTGTGAAAACCACAGCTCGGGGTTATGTGGCCAGAAGGGCAGTACACACATGGCAAGTATGGATACCAATGGTTCTGTTGCTTCTGGCACATCAGTCATGATAGAAAGTTGGTTAGCTAGTAGCTGAAGTTCTTCTTGTGCTGTAGTTCAGGCTAGATCAAGACGGGGTCACCTATTTGTCAGGCTGGGAGCTTTACTGTTGTCCGACCTTTAAATTTGTAGCATTGAGCTGTAGCCTGTCTGTCATACAAATATAAACTCTCAAACAAGGAAAGAACAAAACTTTATTGCACTGCACAGAAACATTAACTATTAAGACATAGTAGCTCGAAGACGTTTTTCAACATGTAGAATCTTTCCTGAAATACATGAATGAATCTGTATCTTATGTAGTCCGTAACCAAGTAACTTGACAGGAATATACCTCTGAAAATAACAGATTACAAAGCTAAGAATAAACACATTAATAAGGAAATAAAACAGTGCCTCTGGAGTGGTGCGAAAAATGTTCCACAACTGCATTGTAAATAAATGCATGCACGACACTATATGTTATGACACTGTATCATGAGGATGTGAGTCGCTAAACAGCAGATAATAACGAGTTTGATGTGGTGGTCAGCAATAATTGTGGGTCAAAATTAGATGTATTCATCTTCTACCTCGCAATCAGTACATGTATAGTGTAACATTTCACTTTGTTTAAGTGATGTTGTGCAGGGTACTTAGGACCAACAAATGGTGATCATCGGCTGCTGAAGAAAATGTATTTACATGTAGTTTGGAAAGTGGCACACCCCATGTTGAGCATGGGCTTTCTCCTTATATGCATGTTGATCAAATGACAATGGGGACGGCATTGCTCCTGGTAGCAGCTCATATTTGGCCACACTTGCTGTTCTTAATGTTTTCTCCATTCAACAGAATCCCGCCATGGAGTTGTGCCAGAAGAAAACGGCCATAACAGTGCATAAGAAAAGTCATGGACCAAAAGAAGTTTGAGAGTAAGGAGTGCTTTGAAAGGTAACCTGTTCGATGCAAATGTATGTGAAATATACCTGTCAAACAGAGTATTGTTTGAAGTTGTTTCCCAAATGTAAAAATTTGTTATAACAGGATGTACAAGCGGACAAGAAAAACATCTCCAGGTTAAAAACACGCTTTTTACTCCAATTGAAATACACTTCTTCCAAGGTGAAAATAGACTTTTTCCGTGATAAGCGACAGTGTACTTCCCTAAGAGCTGCAAAAATGTCAATCCTTTGAACAGTAAAGGTTTAACACACCATCAAGAACTTCACAGCACTTCAGAAAACGAAACTTGGGGGGGGGGGGGGGGGGGGGGGGGCACGTTTTGGAAAGAACTTTCACGTGCAGCAAAATGTACATTGCATATTTTCATATTAGGATATGCTGCATATTTTCATATCACGAAAGAATAAATTCGAATTCCACCAAACACAGTATGTTAGTTTCCAAAGCATTGAAACAGAGACTGCAATGTGCTTTCGTAAGCCAATCATAGCTCATGTCATGTGATCTCGTCAGCCAATCACAGCAGATATTGAGAGCACAGGATACATGATGTAATCAGTCAATAGTAACATCACTATTAAGCAGTGTGAATGCACAAATAGGAAAAGTTAATGGTTTACCGGTAAGTGCAGACAGCCTTGTAGGTGGGGCAACCACATCTATGAGTATTCATCTTGGGTATTAATAATCGCATCAGCTGTATTTTGGTCCTTTATTACTATACCACTACTGGTTTCATGGCGTTAAAGCCACATCTTCAGGTGACATATGATTAAAACATTAGAGTGGAAAAACTGAATCTTTTTTCCTCAACATGTTTTTCCCGATGTTTTAATCATGTCACCTGAAGATGTGGCTTTAACACCATGAAACCAGTAGTGGTACAGTAATAAAGGACCAAAATACAGGTGAAGCGATTATTAATATCCAAGATTAATGGTTTAAATTAATGTACATAGTATAGCTACAAGGAAAGCTAAGCTTTCACATATAATACTAGTCTTGAAGATTAATAAGCTACAAGGAAAGTTAAGCTTTTGCATGTAACATTGGTCTTTTTAGAGTGTTACACTTTATGATACATCACACAAATGTGCCAGTAAAATTTTAAACAATGACATTAATGTCTGGTCTTCTGGGCTCAAAATTTTTCTAAGTGGCTGGTCCCGAAAGTTTTAAGTTTTAAATGAGAGTCAAAATGCTCTGCGATTTCAGAAATTCATTCCACATTCTCACATTTAACATAATTCATATTGCACAAAAGAAAATTTCCTTTGAAAATATTTCTTTACAAAGAACTATTCGAATATTTTCCCGCAACCTCTTACACATGGGTTAGTTTCAGCAGCTGCCATAGAGTGCCAGAAAACAGGTTTTACTGCGCATGGGCAGCTACAATGACGTAGGAAGCCTGTATGTTCATACACATATAGCATTAAGAGATCTTACATGACTTCATAAAAGAAATAGGACATCAGAGGGTACTCCTAGAGCATAGGAATTTTGTAAACCATACTAAAATGCATAATTCGGCTTAAAGGACACATTCATATATCCAGATTCAGAATGAAGTAGGCCCCAATCTGATATTAAGCTTGCAGGGTGCTTTTAGGGATGCAAATTTTCTTGGTGTACCAGTACTGTATTGTCTAGTGTTTGATTCTTAATTATGACATAATGCCGTAAGTCCCGTAAGATGAAGATGTGCACTTGAAATTTAGTGAACAGCTGAAACTAGCCAATAGTGTGAAATGAAACACATTTGTTTCTCATAAATTCATTACATCTGTGGAAAATATTAATAAAAGCCACATTTAATTATCAAACCAACAAAAATAATTTCATTGTCGTGCAAGGCAATTAATGCCTGACTGCCAAAAACGTGGAACTAAAATAAAATCAGAAAACTGAAACTAAAAACAGCCTTCCATAATTATGTGAATGTATTTTAATTCACTTGATAGCTCCCGGCCAGAGAAATCTGTTTTGTTTTCATTTGACATGGGAACTGTACATGAAGAGGATATACGACATAAGGAAACAGCAAAATCATAATCGTAAACACGGGTCACTACCCCTCCCCACTAAAACCCAGACCACTCTGCGCACATGCAATCTGGTAACTTGGGCAAGCCGTAAACATTTTCCTGTGTAGCACAATTGCTTACTGCTACTGTGGCACCCACACATCAAGTAGCCAGAAGCTTGCTTGCTTTGTGTCATCTTGAAGCTGCATCTTCGTTAGGTTGAAGGGCCAGCAGGTCTAGCTGCTTTTCCTTCTTCTTCCTCTGGTTGATTTTCAGTTCATCGTGTCTTGCTGGTTTGACACTCTTCCTTTTCCTTCCTCTTGCTGCCTAATCAGCATTGCTACTCTTATAGCAAGTCCAGCCACCTCATTTTCTCTCGCCCGTGAATCTGGTTTCCCAGATTCCTGATGAGAGGATTCGTAGATCTTCTCATGTCAGCATAGAAGAGTCTCGCCGACTGCTTGTAGCAGTCCTTCAGCATCGGCATGCCCATTAGCTGATGTAGTTCGGCCATGCTGAAGTCACGCGGAAGATGTAGTGCCAGTTTCAGGCACATGTTCTGGATCTTCTGGAGACTACTGATATGAGTCTCGGCGGCACTCCCCCACACCACGGAGGTGTATTCCAGCACAGACCTGATAAGTGCCAGATGCAACATCTTTCCACAGTCTGGAGACAGTGTAGTAGTGGGATTGAGGAAGGGGTAGAGGAGGCGCATTCTGCCGAGTGCCTTACCCCGTATTTCGGTGATATGTGTCTTCCATGTAAGGCGCTGATCCATTGTGACGTCCAGGTAGTGGCCAGTGTTTGACCATGAGATGGGGCCTCGCACGATGAGGATTGGTGGCAGGGCTTCAGGTATACATTTCCTCATGAAGATCACAGCTTGGCTCTTCGCTGCATTAAACTTGAGCTGCCACTTGGTGGCCCAAGCTCCTAGCTTGTTGCAGGCTATCTGTAGTCTTCCTTGCATCAGATGTGGGTTGATGAATTGGTGTACAGGGCTGTATCATTGGCATACAGCCCTGTCTGCACGCGTTACGATCGAGGCGTGTCCGCCGTGAATAGGGTATACAAGAGGGACCCCAATTCTGAGCCCTGTGGGACTCCGGCAGTTATTTCCCATGCTGTTGAGGTCCTGTCTTCTATCTTCACATGAAATGGAGATATGTCCCACCAGGTAGGATTGGATCAGGCAGGCGTGTGGCATTGGAACTCCCTGTACTAGTAACTTGTAGATTAGTCCGTCGTGCCACACGCTGTCGAAGGCGCGGGAGATGTCTAGGAGTACCGCCCGAAGGTACTCCCTCTTCTCCAGCGCCTCCATTGCCTGCCCCACTAGTTTCAGCAGTTGGTGTGTTGTCCCATGCCCCCTCCTGAAGCTGAACTGCTCGTTGGGAAGCAGGCCTTCTTCTCTGATGTGACAATGCAGTCTCCTGATATAGATTCGCTCAAATACCTTTGAGACTGTAGGTAGCAGGCTGATGGGCCGGCAATTTTGCGCCAGCCTGTTGTATTTGCCAGCCTTAGGGATCGCCACCACCTTGCATGTTTCGGGCGGAGGGGTAGCGGCTGGCCCTAAGGATGGCGTTGAACATCTTCGTGAGTAGTTTCACAGCCACTGGGGGGACCTCCTTCAGGATTGCACCGCCGACGTTATTGCACCCACACGCTTTGCACTGGTTGAGGTGCAGTAGCTGCCATTGAACCTCTTCTTCCATTGTGGGTTTGATGAAGTCCTCAGGGTCTTCTGCCATGAGGTATACACAGAGCCTATCTTCCATCATTTGGGTATGGTCGTTATCTACTTCTTCTTCAACTAGCACGAAGTTTGCCATAAAGGTATCAGCCAGTACCCCAGCTTTGGCATCAGGCTCGGCCACTGCATGCTGTCCGACAGGTAGCGGAGGGACTCGTTGCCTACTGCGAAGGAACTGCTTGGCTGCTCGCCAAGCAGTGCCGCCTGCGATGTTCAGGGTCGCTATTCTCCCAGCCCAGCCCAGCCCAGCCCCTGCGTTCGCGACAATGTACTGTATGGCACGACGCTTTCGGTGATCCGATTTTTCATTGCCACCTGGCGGGTGACATGCCACTCTCGGACCAGCTGTTTCTTCTCCTGGACCATCTACAGACTGTCCGTCGGTAGCTGGCAGGAGAAATCATGCAGCTTCTGCAGCGTTGCCGCATCAGCCGTACTGATCGCGAAATGCGTGAACGCTGTGAATGTGGCGTCCATGCCATCTACATCAGGATCCGGCACCGTGGCTAGCGTCTCTGACAGGTGCACCCGGAAGTGTTCCCAGTCAGTGTTGAAGTAGGTCTTGCGTCCTTCAGGTGGTGCGGCCCCGTCCGTGCTCAGATCGAAGATCACTGGCAGGTGATCTGAGGACAGGGCCACATATGTCGTTGCGACTGCTTTGTGGGTCACCCCTTTGATGATCGTGACATCTGGGCAGCCTCCCTTGGGATAGTGTGTAGGATCATATGACCCCAGCACTATCGCGTTATTATCAGTGGCCACCTTAAGAAGCCTCCTGCCGCTGGTTGTGGTGACCCTGAAGTTACATTCTGAAGTCAGCACCGATAAAGATGTTGCTGCGCATTGGCAACAGGGTCTTCAAGTCCCAGTGTCATAGGAATTCTCAAGGCTTCCGCCAAGTGGCGATGAAGGTCACTTGATGCATTGAAGTGCTGACTGTGATGCCTGTTTCTTCTAGTTGTGTCAGCTCTGGTAGCTGGATTTGATGGTGTCTCAGCATTCTTCTTACATAGACCGCAGTTCCGCCGCATGCTGTTGGTCTATCGTCATGATAGCACCTACAGTTAGGTGCCCTTGCATTTACACCAGCCTTTAGCCATGACACACACGAGGCACACATCCATAGTTTGTGGCATAAAAACTGCCTAAATTCGCCCTCCTGCTGTTTGTGTTCTATACGCACACATTGAGACTTATGATGTGGTTAGGCATCATGAGTGTTGTTGGCTTCTCTTGTGGTGTTGGCCTGGTTGGCCGTAATCAGTGCAGACACTATCATCTGTGGTAGTTGGAGTAGCAGCTGCTTGAACTCCCACAGCATCTCTCGTAGTTCTGCGGCCTCGATGGTTACTGTGGTCGGAGGTGGTGGTGCGGGCTTAGGTGGCGGTGGTGGTGGTGGTGGTGGTGGGGGGGTGTGTGTCATGCTGTAGCGGCCTCCGTCCTCCGCGCCCACGTATCCAGCCGGAACAGACCTTCTTGGCTCAGGTGCTCCCCAGCACACTTTACGCAGTGTGAGGACATTTTGCCAGGTGGTCAATCCCCTGGCAGTTGAAGCATTGAAGCAGGCCTCTCTGCCTCCTCAGTTTTTCAACTATGACCCCGCTGAGACTTCCCACCCTCGTTTCTTGAAAGATCTTCTTATGCTCCGGTGTGTCATTCAGTATGACAGCTCTTCCAATCTTCTTGTGTTTGGGTATTTGAAACCCATCCACATCAGTGGTCATCTTAGGGGCTCTGCACCCTTTCGACGATGCCTTTCTTTGTGTTTGCAGCGTTGGTGTGGTGGTGAGAGCGGCATTAATAGCATGTTTCTGGTAGCTTTCCGGACTCATTTCCGCCAGGCACTTCCTAGTGCAACTTTCCTCCACCTCCACATCCTCTGCGTCTTCAACTTCTTCTCTGTCGTTCTCCAGGATGAACTGGGCCATCCGGTCTTCAGTGGGCGATGTTAGCCTTTTGGGTGTCTTGATCTTGGAGGTGGCGTTCTTTGGTCCACCCACATTGAGTGCGCACGTTACTGTGTAGGAGGGCATGCCTCCTGCGATAGTAATGGTGCACTTCTGCTGCTTCTTGTTCTCTTTCTGGGAACGGGTTGCTATAGGTTGCCAACAGGGTTTGGCCACCGGTAATGTATTACCCCCCGGCCGGCAACT
This sequence comes from Schistocerca nitens, assembly GCF_023898315.1. Lineage (NCBI taxonomy): Eukaryota > Metazoa > Arthropoda > Insecta > Orthoptera > Acrididae > Schistocerca > Schistocerca nitens. The sequence continues at coordinate 1,011,920,069 of NC_064614.1, forward strand.
CCCATGCAACTAGCCTCCTTGACCGAGGTTGAAGTCACATAACAGCTACCCGATCCATCAGCATTGTCTCGTGCTTTTGCATCTTCATCATCTGTTATCTTCCCAGAGTGAGAAGTCTGAAGGCTGTATCCACCGGCATAACCGGGTGGCGACTTCCCCCACTACTTGTGGCCTCTGGCGATCGGCGATCCGCCACACCCTTCACTTCAGCGTCGCATTCAGCACAGTGTGCCATCTCTGAACTCCTCTCCGGACGGTCTCTAGCCCGTAGCCAGAAGTGGGAGAAGGCAATGCTGATATGCAACTCGGCTGCGCATGCGCATGAGCCTGCTGGCCACTGCTCAAAATGGACTTAATGTAAACAGTTGTGATCTCACACTCATTGGAAGCAGTTTGCTGTTATGAAGTATTCCACAATCTTCGTACTAAAGCCTTTGACACATTTTGCTGTTTATCAGTTCTTACCAGTCAAAATTAAAAATTTAACTGAAGACTAAAACAATGAAAAATTCCTGGAGTTCTAGAAAATTCCTGGGTTTTTTCCCAGATTTCCCGGAGCGTATACACCCTGTATAATATACGTGGCTTATGAACGAAGAAAATTCTCTTATTTAGCAGTGTGCAGAGTAGTAGTCTGTTGTCGAGTTTCCAGCACTCTCAGCAGCACATCAAAAGAGAGAGGAGGCCAATGATACAAGTCACATATGGTATAGCTCAATGCTAATTTCAAAGAGGGTGAGATTTTCAAGTCCAGATGCAGATAACGAGAAAAAGGAGTTTTGGAGACACCTAGGAAACATTTCATTTGTGGTGACTGTGCCATAGAATGGCAAGTGTGCAAAAATTTGGCAAGACACTTGAGAGAAATAAACAATTTTTGTCATAATAAGTTCCAGTACAAAAGGGCATTGTCCTTGACAACAGGGTCAACTGCAACAGTTACTCATGTGGAAATCTTTAATAATAGAGCATTTGAGAAAATAGTAAGAAGTATTTAGATGTTGAAGAGAACATTTTAAATTCCTCAGCGATATGGAAAGAAAAGACAAAATTTGTTGTCGAGAAATCACTATTAAATTTCTCGACAACAGTTACAACACAGTAAAATACGAGCCTATGACCTGAGAAGTCAGTGATTCTTGTACCAGTTGGCTGTTTCCAAATCATCGGTTCCATGCCACTGCATGCCGGCTGGTCGCAGTTAGGTTAGCAGCACATCAAACACCAGCGTTGACCACTAACATAACAACTTTGATCACAGCTCTCCCGCTGTGACGATCCATGAGCAGTGCACCACGTCAAGTGCTGCTACAAGTCGGGTGAACCGTATTTTAACAACAACGATGCATTTTGCGGGGTGTTGTGAGAAATGGGAACGGACTTTAGTTCGCCAGAATGGTGCCACATGTGGAGTGGACATCTTAGGCAACAAGAGGTGAAAGATTTAAGTACAGAACTCTGTACTAAGTCAGATGTTGCAAAGACCGATTTATTTGTATCACAGCTGCTAGGGCTGTGCGCCCTGCACTCTTTGTTATAAGTTTATTGTGGGCTGAGAAAAGGATATTTTAGAAAAATGATAATTTTTTTTGTTGTTATTTGTAAGTTCTGTAACTTGAGATATTCATAGAACCTATTAAAATTTCATTTACACCAGACCAATACATTTAAAGATATATAGTTTTACAGTGAACAGTTCCTAGTGAAGACACGCAAAACTCAGACTGGTTGTCTTTTGAAACATCTGATACATCAGTTCTGTAGAACATTTCATGCTCTTTCAGATTGTGTGTGTTTGTATCCTGTGACAAGGGTTGCCACAAGTTACCCCTTGTGAAATTCCCTGATTTCCAGACAATTTTTAGCATTTTTTCCTGATGACAAATTCTGAGGTCCCAAAGGTACGTAAAGATATATGTTGACAAAAAAATGTAAGGTCTTCTGTATTTCCAAATGTGTGAGCAAAAATTTTAAGAGTTAACATCAACATCTTTTGTAATGAGCTGTTTTTAGACGGAGAAAGCAAGCCAAATGGTATATTTGTTTCATTACAACCACTGGTGTTATTTTATTTCAATAAAACAAAGCACATTTGGTAACAAAAATACACATTTCCTTGGAGGCACAAGAAAGATTTAAAATACCTTCACTGATTTCAGAAATAACCTCAGAAAAAAAGTAGGTCTCTTGAAAGAAGTGTATAAGGCGGGGATGTGTTGTGTAAACCAACACTATAGGTGACCACCAATAAAATGTTGGTTCTATTATGGTTGTTACAGTTGCTTACTACCCACTGTGTTATGTCTAAATATATAAACTACTTTCAAAGTGCCAAAATGTACTAGAATAAATAAAAAGTCTATAAAATGCTGCACTGTACAACGCACTTGCGGTGAGGCAGTCACAATTCGTGAAATCTTTTGCCAAGGGCCTCTGGCCTGCCAAGGAGCACCACAGTCCTGGGTCCATGGATAAACCACGAAAATCCATTGCATTATGCCACACACAAACAGACCTGACTTGCAGGCAGATCGGTGATACTAGATCCGATGGGCGGGGCCTGCACATTACTGGGAAACAATGGGCTTCAGATTGGCAGATCCGATCAGTTAGAGTTACCCACAGAAATGGCCTGTGGTATTCGCTCATCATGGAAGTCCATTTGTGCAGCCAGCTATTCGCGTGTCACAGTTAACGTGTGATGAAATGAGACCACAGTGATCAATCCATGCAAACACTCTCAGAATCAATACTAATGAGTATGGGTAGATGATCACTGACCTGAAGACAGGTACATAGAAAAGACAATCACACTCGAGAATCAGATTCAGACAAACCACCCCTCATGCCTCCCTGCCTCTCATTGGCAGCTGCTATGCCAGTGGCAAGAAGTGATGGCAGCACTGACTGCAAGCTGAAGGGAGTGGTACAAAGGAGAGAAGCAGTAAAAATGGAGTAGGGAACTGGCACAAGTACTCTGCTGCATCTAGCCAGTGACAACGCTTGATGTCTCAATAAACAAACCATTTCATCTACCAAGACAAAAATGAGATTTTCCTTTTGTTTCCAAATTTCCTTGATTTTCCTGACACGTCTGAAATTCCCTGATTTCCAGTACTTGGGGCAAACCTGTGTGTACTTTGTACATTAAGAAATCAAATTTCATTTGTTTGGTGACGAGTTCCATTTGCTAGTCTGCATAGTACAAAGTGTTGCTGAAAAACTGCATGTATTTTGCTGCACTGTTTACCTTTTCACCATATGATATGTCAGTTCATTAGGATATTTCATGCCCTTCAGATATATATGTTTTGTCTTTTGTCTTGCATAGGTCAGGAAATCAAGTTGCATTTGACAAATCAATTCATAAGCTGAAAGGAACCATGAGCAGGTGAAAGTTGTAGCAATTTCCGACAATATGATGACAGCACTGGCACGAGTGATGAAACATGGACAACAGCAAGTCACCATTCCATGGTGCAAAATTACCTGCTACTGTGCCCAGGCGTACATGAACGGCCTTAGCCATCAGGCCTTCTTACCTGCCAGCTGTAAATGAATGTCTATAGCTGTCTGGCTGCTCTACCTGGAGGGCGGACATGTATGCCTGTAGATGTGAAAGGTTTAAGTACAGAGCTTGGTACAAAGTTAGATATTGCAAAGACTGATTTAGGTACAAAGTTGGGTACTAGGCTCGACATAGCAAAGACTAGTTTAAGTACAGAACTCAATACCAAGCTTGACACACTGATTGCAGATCTAAGTGCAAAAATATAATCACAAATGGACAGCATATCCAGGAATTCTGTGAGGAGAAACAAAAATTAGAAGAGGATTAATGTACTGAGATAAACCAACAATGTGGTATAGTAAGATAAGAGATTTTGGAACAGTCTAATGAAGCAGATCTGAATGTAAAAATAACAACAGAATTTGCTGAACAAAAGTTTACCAAACTAAACGAATAAATCTTAGACACATGGTTACAGTTAAACATATTAAAGTAAAGATTTGGATGTAATGGTTTTACCAGCCTCAACTTTCACAAATTTAGAGGAACAGGTAAATGAGTAAACTACTAAAAACGCACAAAAATGACAGAGTGATCAATCAGCGCACCACTATCCACAGTTGGTTTAGAAAAAACAGAAGGGGAAGTACAAAAGCTTTGGGAAGAACTTAATAACACCAATGAGGAATTAAGAAAACAAAAATTTAATTAAAGTAATGGTCTTTCACCAGCACTACTCGAAGAATTAAATACAGGTGGAGTAACTAACTTCACCCAAAAAGGTTCCTAAGTTCAAGCCAGATGACATTCAGCCCACATAATTCTTAAGGGTATTTTTGGGGTTGTTACCAAAACAATGGGATGATAATAAAAGAATTTATTTCATTTTAAATTATTTAGAAGGGAGAGCTGCCGAATGGGGAACAGTTCATTTTGAAGAATTCTCTTCCTGGTGCAATTTTCAACAGAAATTTAAAAAAGAAATATTGGTCATCCAGTATCCAAGAGAAATTGACTACAGAATTACTAAAGCTGAAGTGTTGCACCAATAGTTGACATCCATACAAGAAGTACATGCGAGGTGTTATCCAAAATTTTCGGAACTGGTGCTGCCATCTGTTGAAAATCTTACTTTTGGACTAATGGTCACCATCACCCTCGAAGTAGTTCCCATCCGCACGTACACACCAGTCCCAGTGCTTCTGCCACTGGTCAAACATTTTCTGGGAGTCCTGTTCTTTGAGGGTGTTTATCACTGCCATCAATGCTTCTTGAATCCTCTCCAGAGTGCCGAACTGGTGGCCTTTCAACTTGAGTTTCAGCTTTGGGAATAGCGTGAAGTCGCAAGGTGCCAAATCTAGCGAGTATAGTGGGTGGGGTACAACCGCTATGTTGTCTTTTTGCCAAAAAGGTCCTGGTGAGCAAGGACGTGTGACAGGGTGCCTTATTGTGTTACAGCAGCCAGTTCCCTTGATGCCAAAGTTCCGGCCGTCATCGCCGCACGTTTTCACGAAGTCGTCACAAAGTGTCACAGTAGGACACAGAATTCAGTTTGGTTGGGTGGAACGAATTGTTTGTGCACAATTCCCTTGGTATCAAAGAAAATGATGATCATGCTCTTCACCTGTCTCGCTTTTTTGGGTTTTGGAGAGCCCGGGCTCTTCCACTGGGATCATTGCAAGGGTCTCCATAGTACTTTTTCCGAGATTCGCACAGAATTTGATACACATGCACTGTTCTGTTCGCGGAGGCCATCGTAAGATCGCCACACACCAGAAAAAGAGTATTATGGAAATCACTGTGGACCCTCCCAGCTGAATGACACTCCACACACTGACTCATCAGATATGCAGCTCTCGCCACCTAGCAGTGCAAAGATCCACTACTGCTACTTTCCAGATTGCAGCACCAGTCCCGAAAATTTTGGATTCCTTCTCGTAGAGCGGTAGTCGACTAGGTCAAAATATCTAGATGAACCCCTGGAGCAGAGTCATTTGGTTAAAGACTTAGAAGGTTGCCTTTTCATATGAAAAAGAAATTTGATGTACAGGTAGCATAATGATAAGTGACTCATTAACCTTCATGGAAGAATTAGATATGGTAAATAAGGAATAAAAACAATGTAGGAAAAGACATATTGCTATTTACTGTGAAGGAGACATGTTAAGTTGCAGACAGGCAAAATTAAAAGACACTTCCATTAAGCTTTTGGCCACAGAATTCATCAGTAAAACAGACACACACATCATTCATACACACAAGCATCCGCACCTCATGCACACACGACCACCATCTCCAACACCTCGGCTTATTATTAATTTGACATTTTTCTATTGTAGAAGTTTATGCAACAGGGTCGACATAACACTGGCATTAATGGGAGATTGTGAAAGAGTGGGCTGATTTTGGGTCCTGTGGTGGTGCGCAACATACTGATCATAAAGCAGTGGCCATGTTGATTCAGCTCCAGAACACTGCTGTACAAGCGGTACACTCAGAAGGGTGAAGAAATTAATTATATTTGTTAATATAAAGTTGTTCTAGTTTCAGTGTTCCACAGTGTCATGTGACTGTTTTCGACAAGTTTATCTTAAGCCCAAAGAGTATGTACACAGCCCAGGGGAGGTAGCACAAATCGCTGAGTTGTGGTCTCTCTTGGAGGTCTCAGAGTGAAGGAGGGGGGAGACGGGGGGAGGCTGATCGAGAATGGTGTGGATGGCCAACACTGTGGCAGTTGTAAAGGAGACACCTGTACAGCACAAGGTGTGCACAGTACTTTCAATTGATGGGCCAGCCGGTGGAAATGTCACTGTCTGCAAGAGTTACAATGTGAGGTGCTGTGACTGAGTAGGTGTCTGAACTTCCTTTTCTGGTGAGCAGACGTGCTGTTTAAATTGTGAGAGGTCTTGACTGTTCAACTATCATACCATTTGGTAGAATTACCCACAGCCCATGCACTTCTGCTGAGGTGGTGAACCTTGTACAAAATTCATGGGTTTAGTTAAGCCAGTTTGGTTAATATGTGGCATGTTGCTGGCACAAGATTTCCAGTTAACAAAAGACACTGTTGACACTTCGCCCGTAATTGACATTATGAAGGGTTGTGCTCACCTTAGCAAGTTTGCATGCCGAGTAGCTGGCCTCGCAATGGTTGGAGGATCCTTAATTGGCATATTATTAATTGGACATTTTTCTGTTATACAGGTTTATACTTTGGGGTTGACGTAACAATGGTCATAAAGGGAGACTGTGAAAGAGAGGGCTGGGTTTGGGTCTTGTGGTAGTGGGCCACAACCGGCTGTGAAGCAGTGGCCATGTTGATTCATCTCCAGGGCACCACCAGAATACTACTCTACAAGTGGTATGCCCAGGAGGGCAAAGAAAGTTGTTCAAGTTTCAGTGTTTCTTGATGTCATGTGACTGTTTTCCACAGTCAGTTGAGACTATAGTTTGACATATGGATGGGTGAGTTCTTGGTTTTTGAATTGCATCATGCATGCAACTAGGGAGTAACTGATGGTATTGTCTGTAGAGATGTTTTTCGATGGCGAGAGCCTACTTGCTAATGGGGCCTGTGAAACTATATTGCCTGAGGTCTAGGTTATTGGTGCTATCCTTCAAGGACAAACTCACCTATTAAACTGATTGTGCTTGTTATACTATTCTCAAGAAAATTCTGGGAGAGATATTTCAGGGAACTGAGTATCTGCTAAGTGAAAATGAAATTAAAGAAGTGGGTTCCTATCTTCAACTCTAGTTTTACGCTATTGGCTATGGGTATTTAAAATTGTACTATTATAGTTAAGCAATCAAATTAGATCATTGTGAGAGCTCATATTAATTCCTTGTTAAATTTCACTGTGAATTTGGTGTCTGCCCCCAGTAGCTGAGTGGTCAGCGTGACAGACTGTCAATCCTACGGGCCCGGGTTCGATTCCCGGCTGGGTCGGAGATTTTCTCCGCTCAGGCACTGGGTGTTGTGTTGTCCTAATCATCATCATCATCATCATCATTTCATCCCCATCGATGCAGAAATCGCCGAAGTAGCGTGAAATCGAAAGACTTGCACCAAGCGAACGGTCTACCCGACAGGAGGCCCTCGTCACATGACATTTTTTTAATTTTTTTATTGTGAATTTGGTGCCTAAAGCTAGTACTGGTTACAGAGTCCGTGTCATTAGACCTTCTAGTTAAATTGATGTTTGGAACTTCTATGAGGGGCAGATATTACAAGCTGTGTTTATTGTAAAGAAGAGACGTTAAAATGCAGACAGGCACGATTGAAAGACAGTTACATAAAGGTTTCGGCCATATTCTTCATCAGCAAAAGAGAAACACCCACCATTCATACATACAAACAAACAAGCACACCTCAAGCACACGGCTGTCAACTCCAGCATCTCAGACTGGAATGCAACTATCAAATGGGAAGTAAGCAGCAATTTGAAGGGGGCAGGTAAGAGGAGGGATAGTAGTGTATGGGTGGGGAGAGACAAACACTGTCAGGTGGAGTTTGCAGGAACTAGAACGCCAACAGGTGCAGCGTCAGGAGTTTGTGGGGAAAAAAGTAGCGTAAAAGTAGAGGAGTGGGGAAAGATGGACAGTTGCACTGGCAGAGAGCAGCAAATGAACAGGTTGAGGAGACAGGAATGGGGAGGAGACAATAGGACAGACAGCGTGGAAACTGTTGGGTGCAATGTGTGGGGACAGTATGTTACCGTACGTTGAGGCCGGGATAATTACGGGAGTGAAGAATGTGTTGTAAGGGTAGCTCCTATCCGTGCAGTTCAGAAAAGATGGGGGTGGAGGGAAGGATCCAGATGACTCAGGTAGTGAAGCAGCCATTGTAATCGAGTATGATATGTTTAGCTGCATGTTGTGCCACAGGGGGGTCAACTTTTCTCCTGGACACAGGGTGGTCATTCATTGTGGTGGACAGCTGGTTAGTAGTCATATCAATATAAAGAGCTGTGCAATGATTGCCGCACAACTAGTAAATGAAGCTGCTTTCACACGTGGTCCCCGATGCAGCAGGATAATCCTATGGCTGGACTGGGATAGGAAGTGCTGGGTAAATGGATTGGGCAGGTTTTGCACCTGGGTCTTCCACAGGGATATGATTCTTGTGTGAAGGGTTAGGCCTTGGTGAGACCATCAGCACACGGAGCAAGGGAGTCCTTGTCACTGCAGATACACTGCTCCCGGGTGGCCAGTCTGTACAGGAGGGATTTTTTGGTGTGGAAGGGATGACAGCTGTCGAAATTCAGGTACTGTTGGTGGTTGGTGGGTTTAATGTGGGCAGAGGTGTGGATGGAGTAATCAGAGAGATCATCATCTATGAAGGTGGCATGCTGGGTTGACTAAGACCACATGAAGTGGATGGGAGAAAAGGTGTTGAGGTTGTGTAGGAACAAAGATGGGATGTCTTGGCCCTGAGTCCAGATCATGAAGATATCATCAATGAACCTGAAGCAGACTAGGGGTTTGGCATTTTGGGAGGTTAGGTAGGTCTCCTCTAGATAGCACAAAATGGTTCAAATGGCTCTGAGCACTATGGGACTCAACTGCTGAGGTCATTAGTCCCCTAGAACTTAGAACTAGTTAAACCTAACTAACCTAAGGACATCACAAACATCCATGCCCGAGGCAGGATTCGAACCTGCGACCGTAGCGGTCTTGCGGTTCCAGACTGCAGCGCCTTTAACCGCACAGCCACTTCGGCCGGCTTAGATAGCACATAAACAAGTTGGCGTAGGAGGTTGGCATAGGACGGTGGCATGTGGGTGTCCATGGCTGTGTATATCCTTCCCTTTGAGAGGAGAAGTAGTTACGGGTTAGAATAAAGTTGGTAAGGTGTATGAGCAATGAGGTAATGGGTTTGGAGCCTGAAGGATGTTGGGGAAGGTAGTGTTCAATGGCGGTAAGACCTTGGACATGAGGGATATTGGTGTATGAGGAGGTGATGAGTAGGGATCCAGGAGGTAAAGGGGTGGGGATGGTGGAAAGTTGGTGAAGGAGAATGGGGCCACAAAAAGAGTGAACTTATAAGCGTAGCATTTGCCAGTCGAAGCCTAAATAAGTATGAGCTTAACTATACAACCACAGAAAAGGAATTGTTGGCAGTAGTGTGGCGTTTAAAGAAATTTCAGGCACTTATTTAGGGATCAAATATTACTGTATAAACAGATCAGCAAGCCTTATCTTTCATAAAGGAAAGCAGATTGTTTCATGGACGATTATTGTGCTGGCTCATTTTTTAGTAAGAGTTTCATATAGAAATGCAGCATGTCAAGGGTACTCAGAACAAGGTCCTCAGTATGCTATACAGATTACCTTTACGTATGAGTTTAGTGACTAATGATGTAAAACGTAAAAGATGTTCCTAAATGTAAAATACGAAACATCAATTAATTAGACACGGCAGAATAAATTTCAGCATGGCATGGAGGGTACTTTCAAGTGCTACAAACTTTGCACCAGTAAGGATCCTTACAAAAATATATTTTAAATTTCTTTTAAAATAATGGCAATGCTATCAAATTTCACATCAGTGTTTCATGCTATACATAGGAGCATTCTTATGAATTACATCAGCTCCTCTCTACAAACAGAGGACACTTTTCAGGTCCGTAGGAGTTGCGCCAGTCAGGTTTCTTTTAAAAAAATTTATAAAGGTCCAGCAGGTTAGTGTTTAGCTAGTCATGACAGTGAACTTTTAGTTCCATGTTCCACAGGTTACTCTATAACTGTAACAAATGGTATGTAGCACAACTTTTTATTGTAATTTATTTCTTGAGAATCTTCAAGCTTTCTAAACCTAAATCATAAAAATTTGAACCATTTGTAATTATAAAATAAATTTTTGTAGTAGATATGAAGATGGGCAGCCCGCACAAAACTGGTCATATGGAAATAAAGGAAAGTGATCTGGAGACTAAATTTAGATACTTTTTATAATAATTATGGGGTTGTGCAAAATGTCACATATACCTGTAAAGCTGATGTTTTAGAGGTGCCAGAGAAAGCACAAATTGGTATCGTGGACTCTATGGAGTCCAGTATATGTGAGGATTTATTATTTGTTGTTGCTTATGACATATATGAGGAAGAACAGATATATGTTTATAGAAGAAGGAAACCACATGATATTCAATAGTGATTTGTGTAATGATTGAATGAACAAAGCCAAATTTTAGAAGTGCAATAATGTTAAAGAGTATGAAGAAGTTGAGAAATTAAGTTTGCTAGGGATTATTAAAGATTGGTCCTGGAAACGAAAACATGGTCTTTATGAAAATTTTTGATGATGACAAAGACAGAGCCTGTATGTTGCATGAATGTGGACACTATGTGGAGTGAATGTGCGAAAGATGTGGAGAATGATTTACTATACGAAACAAAATTAGCAAGAAAGAATTAAGTACAGCCAATTATTGACATCAATATGTATTACGCATGATTGAAAGCTCTTGCTGACAGCAGAAGTAATATATGTGGTTTATATAAAATAAAGGGTGTCCAAAAAGTCTTTCCCTGATTACATAAATTGATAACTCAGGCTAGAAGTAAGATACAAATATGAAACTGGTGTCTAATTGTTTACAAACTATCAAAGTTTTTTTCACACATCAGTAAACTTCCACATGAGCACCCTTGGTAGCACGTAGCACATCTAGGCAATATTCAATTTCCATCCACACATTAGCCAACATCACTGGAGGGATCGATTCAATGACTGTGGTTATCCTTTGCCGCAGGGTTTCAAGATCTGGTACACCTGTTTGGTAGACCTCGTCCTTGACATAAACCCATAAAAAGAAGTCTAATTGGGTTATGTCACAAGAGCGTGGAGGCCAAACTGTAGGCCCATCACGACCAATCCATCGCCCAGGAAAGGTCCTATCGAGATAGGCACGGATGTCCAAACCCCAATGAGGCGGTGCACCGTCTTGCTGAAACAAGACATCAGGGTGATACTGAAGCAGCTGAGGAACAGCATACAGTTGCAACATGTCCAGATACACTGCAGATGTGATGGTAGCCTCAGCGAAGAAGAATGGCCCGATAATTCGATTGTGCAATAGCGCACACCAAACATTCACCTTTGGACTGCCTCTGGTGCACTCCATGATCTCGCCAGAGGGTTGTGAACCCCAAATGCACACATTATGGTGATTCACTACTCCACTGACAGAAAAGGTCACTTCATCGGAAAAGGCAATTCGTCTGAGATAACCATCATCATCCTCAATACGTGATAGCATTTCGACCGCAAAGTCATATCGACATGTACTCTCATTGGGCAACAAGGCCTGAACGATTTGCACTTTGTATGCACGAAACAATAAACATTTGTGTAAAATGTCATGGAGAGAGCTTTTTGGCATCTGTAATTCACGTGAGGCCCTGCGTACCGATTTCTTCGGACTTCGCAGAAAAGTTTGCCTTACAGCTTCCACCCTGTCTGCTGAGGATCTTGGTCGACCAGACCTCAGAAGGTCAGCAACCGATCCTGTGTTCTTGAACCTCTCATACCAGGTTTTAATGCTCTTGACATCAGGTGGATTCCTTCCAAATGTTGCCTGGAAGTGTGTCTGTACTGTGGTTGGCGATCGTGTCTCATGGTATCACAGGACACACTGTGCCTTCTCCTGATTGGTTAACATGGCTTCTTGGGCACTGCACCTCATCCACTACTTATGTACTGAGAACCTAAAACAGAAAAAAAAAACTTTGATAGTTGTAAACAATTCGACACAAGTTTCATATTTGTATCTTACTTATAGCCTGAGTTATCAATTTATGTAATCAGGGAAAGACTTTTCAGACACCCTGTACACTATGAACCTAATAGAGATTATATGATGAGAAACTTGTGGAGTTTCTAGTTGTTAATAACGAGACTGGTCAATACCATAAGCTAATGAAGAGAGAGGTTGTGCTTGAGGCTGTTGCACATGGGGAGTAATTTGAGGAGAATTTCCTGGTGATACCATTTTTCATTATAAATTTAATGCTGGCGACAGATTTTCTATTGACTATTGATTGTAAAAAAAAAATTAAATTGAGTTTGACTGTGAGTTGAACATGAAGAGGGTCTGATTTAAGATTGTGTTATCTGGATATAATACATTATCTGGAGTGTAAGCAGTGAAAGATACAGATGATAATTTGCACATAGAGTGAGCAAATTGTATATAAAACACAACAGTGTCTTCCATGACAGACAGAGTAATTGGAGTGAATGATGCACACATGAGAGAGAGTTTTGGTTGGTTACAGCTCTACTTACATGTAAACATATTCATTGGAGAGTGTAGCAAAGTCTTGTTGCTTGGAGGTGGAGTACCACTTTATGGTTGCAAACTGAGTCAGGTGATGTCAAATGAATTGCAACAAAGATAATTTGGAGTTTATAATACATGTAGATGAATTTCATTTTTGTGGTATGGTAACAATTATTTGGGGCAGGGGACATCATGTGGGTTGTTTGTTTAATTGGTTCCTACGTTTTCTAATGCAGTTATTTCATGGTTTGCTTCTATTTTTTGATGAACTTTTGTTGCATGAATGAAGTGTGTGTGAAGTAAGTGTATGTATATTTGTGGCTGTATGACTGTGGAGATAACTGTGGCAACATTATTATTTTTATTGTGAAAGTAAAAAACATAAAAATTATCAAGTTTAATGACAAATGAACTGATAATTTAGGGAAGCTTATTTTTAATTAATTGTGTATCAGTTTCTCTAGTCTCTCACTTATATTTCATGTGACAGCTGATTTCAGAGCAGTGAATTCTGTAGAATACACACTCCAGTGGGCTTGAGAGCTTGAACTCCAGGTCACAAGTACACTGCAGAAAAAGAAAGTGTGTGCTACTTCTTGTTGGAAACATTGCAATCCTACTATCTTATGGATTTCTTTGGATGTTTTTGACTATGCACAATTTGGAGAGCAAAGAAATGGTACAAATACCTTAACCATTGGTCACGAGGGGATTAGAAGTATGAATTCTCAGTCGTGGTTTTTGTTTCATCTGTTGCTGGGGATTTGGCTGGAATGAATGGAGGTACAAAGAAATGGTACTTTGCATCTTACAAGAAAACATCAGCAACTTGACCTCCCAGCAGTCAATCCTGCAAGAAATTTGGACCACAATTATGTATGCAGTTATGACCATCTGAAAGTACAGCTTTTATATTTTTAAACATTATGTTTGTTTGCCGCTCAATCCACCCCACTGCAGCCCCTATTACTACTCGAGTCTGAAGTACTGCATGGCAGAATGACAACCAGAGCCCTCTTACTTGCCTGATTTTGATGGTGAGGGTGAGAGAAGAGGAGGGGGGAGGTGGACACATTTGCCCAACTTGTTCTGAAATGATGTTCAAGAACATATAGTTATACATGAAAAAGAGTAAGTAATATGCGTACATAATATACGGTCGATATTATTTTAACAATATTCGGGTATTGATCTCAAAATGAGAATGAATAAATGCCGGCAACCAAGTAAACATTATGAAGTGAAGTTACTGATTTTTGATCTACAATTTAAACATGCCAATCAAATTTAAGAATAGTACAGCTATTAAATGTACTTCACTTTAACCAATGAAAGTAACACAACAATGTTCATAACTAAATAACACTACAATCCTACTTTCACGATACACTACACTAGACTTTTGCTAATCCGGCCCTCAGCAGTCCGGCCTCTCAGTAATCTGGCACACATCCAAAAACACGTGCACAATGAATTATCATGCACAACACCACTTAGTTGAACAATGCTTCATATACTGTATTTGAAATTGTAGCTTTCTCTACAGTTCGGAATCATGTCTTCTAATAGGAATCACATTACGCTAGACCTCAAGCAGAAACTTGAAATTTTAGATAAGTTAAATTGAGGTTCTTCGCAAAAGCCATTGCTGCCGAGTTCACTTTTGGGTGAGCAACTATTTATTACATCAAAAGGAAAGAAGAAGTTATTCGACAGTACTCAACACTAATGGATAGTGAGTTGAGAAAATGGAAGGTGATGTGAAAGAGTGAGAATGAAGAACTTTATGTAGCTGTTTATAGATGGTTCATATAACAATGCAGTAAAGGAATTCCAGTCAGTGGCCTGATTATACAGGAAAAAGCAGCTACATTTAACAAACAACTTGGCGGTAGTAATTTGTTTGCAGTGAGTGAAGGTTGGCTATCAAACTGGGAAAACTGACATGGCATTCGGCAGCTGACGGTCACCGGGGAAAGTCGCTCAACTAACGATAAGGATGCTGATGAGTTTCTAAGCAAGATATGGAAGATAATAGAGGAAGAAGATTTAAATGCTGATGCCTTGCATAAATGCTGATGAAACAGGACTCTTTTACAAGATGCTTGCTTCAAAAACATTAGCTGCCAAGAACAAGAAGGAAGCTCATGGTTACAAGCAACAGAAACGCTCATGGTTACAAGCAACAGAAACAGCGCGTAACATTAACGGCATGTTGTAACGCAAATGGGAGTCATAAACTACCGCTTATGGTGACTGGAAAATCCCAACATCCATGCTGTATTCAACACACTGACATAAATACTCTACCAGTGCAGTATTGCAAAATTGTATCCTTCAGTTTAATAAAGTACAGTACACTACATCCTTGTGTTTTCAAAATAAATAAAAAACAAAATAACTGAATAAAATAAATTTCAGACACTCAATAATCTGGCACTTCCGCTGATCTGGCACCCATATGTGCCAGGAATGGCCGGATTACCAAGAGTCTAGTGTAATACATCTCATTCATTTACACTGCATTTGTGAAACAACATAAAATTGTTCAAAGCAAAGAGGTCTCTGGCTCAGCTATGGGTTAGAAACCGTGCATTTTGACACAATGAACCACGCATGTTATCAGTATCAAGACAGTAATCCACAACATCTTACTCACTCCACTGCACTTTGCACTCAGGCATTAAGCGGCTGTGGTGGGGTCAAGCAAGTGAGAGACAAATGGTGTGTGCAAAAGTTTTAAAGATGTACTTTCAGAAGGTTGTAACTGTGCACTTTCAAAATTATGTCCCAAACTTTCACAAAGTATCGGTTGCTGGGGCAGATATCTTGCAGGTGTGCTTTTCTCTCCAAGAGTCTAAAGTTGGTGATATTCCTTTGCCAGTACTGGTCAACAAGGAGGCAAGATACAGCAGTGCGGATTGTATTGGATTTTATACAGCATACAAGAAAAAGTTTTTACAGTGAACTAAATGTTTAATTTTAATTTTTAAGTGTGGTGACGATTTTATGGGCAATCAGATAAACAGAACAGAAGGAAACACTAATTGGTACACCACTGCTGGAACACAATTTTGCAGTTTAAAACAGTTATATATAGTGATCATTAAGGAAAAACACAAATTCAGAACATTTTTAAATGTCTGCTTTGTAAAAGTTTTCATACCTTATCCCTTGAGCAATGAAGAGAATTAGGCTTATTTTATTTTCATTTGATTTGCCACCTGTTAGAAATCAAGTCTTTGAATTAGGTAATATTGATAATCTTTGAACATTTTTCTTTTTTCATTTCTATGATATTGGTTTTTAATTCAAAATTAGTAATTCTGCAGCTAGGTATAGATTTTGTTATGCAAATGGGTTATGTTGACAGGCAAATGTTCCACAGTGACACACTAGTAATTAAGTTATTTATTTTATATCTGACCTTAGGTAGGATGCAGCCACGCTGCTCGAGGTGAATAAGGTGTGTTTGGAGCCAATAGTCATATGGACGAAATGTCTACACAGAGTGGACACCTGTGGTCATTTTGAATGGACTGTTATTTACAGTGTGGTGAATGAGGTTCTGAATAATTTGGCATTAAAAAAAGACATATTTTAGCCATGAGTTCACAGTCAGGCTACAGAAACCTTTTAGGGCAGTCCTTTAGAAACATTTCAGGATGAGAAATCCTTGCATGTAAATAAAACAAGATATTTGCAGTTTGGAAAGTTGAAAATAATCCTATTGTTTGGACATGCTCTAGTCTGTCATTCAGGCCGGACAAGACTTTAACAAGAGATGATGCAGGCAGACAGCCAGGTAATCTGGGCAAGCACCACATGGCCTAGAAAGTGTGCACTAGTGTCTCCACACGAAAAGTGCACCACGAATGACTGGGGTGGAATTGTCACCAGATTTACATTTACCAACATTTAATGCAGCACCAACACATGTAAATGTAATTCAATTTATCTTCCAAGCTCAAATGTCAGTTTTGAATATTAAAGATGTCTATGTATTAGGTTAAGAAGAAAATAATGTTAGTGTAATAATTTATGAGGTGGTGTTCATTTTAAATACGTAGTGTTGCTCCACATTGGAGAGTGATATATTACATAACTCTTTTTAATTAATGTTGGCCAATTGATTCTAAGTTGTAACAAATATTGTAATGATAGCGACAGCCAATGGGAAGCAAACAGAGAACGGTAGGGAGCAAGCCAATAGGAAGCTGGGCTTGCATGTTAAGACAAAAAAAGAACCTGCAGGGTAGATTTAAAGGAGAGAATGACTGGTGTTTGGCGTCAAAAGAATTATCGTGAGTTCGGTAATGGTTTTGCGATAGATTTTTGGGTGACAAGTGGCTACATGGTGGAAGCGTGAGGCATGGAAATTTTCACAACTTAGAATTTTTCAGTGTTTATAAATGTAGAGGGACTGTAAAGCTATATAGAGAAGTGTGTTAGTATGCATGAATAGTTTAAACATTTAACTGTATATTTTGGAAGATGCTTCCGAGCTGATTTAGTGAACATGCAAGAGTAGTGAATTAGCAAGAGTAAAGAAATGTATTTTGAGAACACTACACCATGCTAAAGGATAACCAAATATGCAACATTAGTTTTTGACCATTGATTTACAGACTTCCACAGAATTTTTTTTTTAAGTATTACATATTTTAAGAGGTGGTAGTATGGACCAAACAAGACAAAAATGTCCAATAAGCATGTGCTCTATAAGATGCATACCTTATGAGCTGTGAGTACTTGCTCATCTTTGCTAATGCGAAACACATCACTTCTACTACAAGTTCCTGTACAAATGATGTAGAATGGAGTACACAAATGAGGAAACTTTATTTACCATGGCTACAGGAGGCAAGAAACATCTGTCAGCATTATTAATGTAAACCATTTTCACAGTTCTGAGAAAGTGCAGTGCATACATTAGTTCTAATGGAACGAGTTTATGTTTTAACAAATTTGTGAATTGCTTTTATGCTATTCTTTTATTTTTGCATTTACCAGCGTAATAGGAGCCTATTATTCCACCCGGGAAATGGTAGACAGTGAATGGAATCAATCAACTGTCGAGCCTGTGTCTAATATGTAAAAATATTCATAACAGCATCGACAAAACTGTGGTTTTCTGAGTGAAGTGGCAAAACTGTCTCCCATGCAGATGTGTAGCTCTTTATGTTTTGGGCAATCCACCAGTTCTGTATGGTGCTCTGCCAGGTCAGCATGTTGCAAGTACAGATAAACCACGTTCATACAGTTGCTGCAACTGGATTGTGCTTAGTAATTATGGGAAGCTGAAAGAAATAAAAGCAGTCTCTTTGGTTAAAAGAATTAGTAAACGGCACAATAATTTTTGAGGCAATTATAAAATGTATTTACGGATGGACTGTGCCTTGTTTCACATTTTACTGGACATGATTAGGGATAAAATTAGCAAGACATATACAGTAATGAAAACAGCAGTTCAGCTGAGGAATATTTAACAGCCGCACTTAGGTTATTAGAAACTGGTCACTCTTTTGAGGACTTGAAATTTAGAACAGGACGTTCAGTACCATCACTATACGCTATTATTTCAGGGATATGCAAAGCAGTATATGATGGCCTGAAGTCAGACTATATGAACGTAAGTGAAAACATCTTAATTTCCACCATTGTAGTGCTAAAGTTACTTAATTTTCAGACAAATCAAAGTATGTGCAGAAATGATTTTATTATATTACAAGTCTTTTATTTATTTATTTTTTTAAGCATGCAGAAGTACGTAAAATAACTAAAAATGGTTCAAATGGCTCTGAGCACTATGGGACTTAACATCTGAGGTCATCAGTCCCCTAGAACTTAGAACTACTTAAACCTAACTAACCTAAGGACATCACACACATGCATGCCCGAGGCAGGATTCGAACCTGCGACTGCAAACGGTCGCGCGGTTCCAGACTGCAGCGCATCGAACCGCTCGGCCACTCCAGCCGGCCGTAAAATAACTCTTGCACCTTTGGTAGTTCTCATGTCCTGGTTGTAAGAGGTGTTGTGTAATTTTAGAGTGAAATAGTGTTATACAATGAAAGCAATTTATGAAACACAATGACTTTTTCACTTACGATACCATGGACCCCAGCTCCTGTAACTCTGGAAGATTATTATTTTAATTTTGTATGGAGAATTTAGATGTAGGCAATGATCTTCACGACTGCGCTGCTCAACAACAGAGTTACGTAAATGTGTTCATCTCTTTCCCTTTGTGGCTGCCATGTCATTTTCAATATATTTGCCATGACATTCAGAACCTGCAATCTTTCTTTTCATTTAATTACGAAATACGTTTATTTTCTTTCTCAGATGAATAAATGCATTTTAACAACAATTATTTTTACTCAGGCCACGGGGAATGAAACTATTTAGAACGTACATGCCTCTATCCTGATTGTACGTTCACATACAACTGAATGTGTACCAATGTAATTATACTTATGACCCATTTCCTTTACGGTATTAATTCTTATTTTGAACCTCTCACTTGGTGACTACACATGCCCTCTTATTTTGTGTAGTCAGTCGGGTGTATTCTTGAATAATGTTATTTACAATATTCAATGGCTTAGTTTCCACAATTGACCTTTGCCTTTGTGTCGCAACAGCGCTTCACGCGAAATACTTATTACGTGACATTCATAATAACTCTCATTCCAAAATTACAACACCGGCTGACTAAGCTTCTAACAACTTTAACAGTGTGGTTACTGTGTGTATGTATGTGTGTGTGGTGTGTGTGTGTGGGGGGGGGGGGGGGTTGTTGCATGCACCATTATTTATATAAACATCGATAATTCCAGAATATGTGATTATAAGGAATTTCGAGAATCTTCCACAAAAGGATAAATAGAAATAACTGCAGATGGTTGGGTTTGAACTGGCTACCTGCAGCATGCCAGGCAACGACGCCAACATGGTACAATATATGCAGCACAGCTTATGACGGCAATATCGGCTACAACGGAGTTTACAAAAGTGGTACCACAATTTTCAACATAGTGACTGTGTTGCAAGCATATTTTATGCCTGACCAAGGCTTTTGACAGTACAATATTACTAAACAAACTAGAAATACTAGGTATATGGAGAATAGCTAATGAGTGGCCCCAGCCAGCGTTAATATGTAACAGGTAGGGACCGGAAAATGTAGCATCTATTCTTGGCAAGATTCGCATCTATTTGTGACTGAATTCACATCTGTTTTTGGCAAAAATGGGGATTCGGAACATTTTGACTGGACTGTTTGCTTTTGCAAAAACTTCACCACTTTTTGTTCCGAAATGGCCTTTGTCTTCTTGATTTAGCAGTATTTCAGCTTTCAAAAATGTATGTTCTGTTGAAAAGCAGCAGCATTTTCCACCAGGGACCTGAATGCATCACCAAATTAAGATGTTTCTGGACAATTTGTCTTTTCCCACCCAGTTTGATGATTACAAAATCTTCAGATTATTAATTTCGACCTTTCATGGGCATTCATAACTGTGCGACCCATGCTTGACAATGCTACAAACTGAACTGACAAGGTACTTAACATAGAAGCTACAATTTTGACTGCCAGGCAGCGTGGGAGAAGTGCACAGAAACAAGCCTCGCCTCCCTATAGCAACACAGCAGCCTACAGCAGGACTGACACATTGTTACAGGGATCACCAATCTCTTCTGGTGTTGTACGGGTGGTTGTCAAAATCTGTGATAGACAAGGTTTAGTCACTTCACTTTTTTTCAAAATAAGAAAAGAAAACAACGAGGAACGTTCAACACAAGGCATTCGAGGACAGCTACCGTGCAATTGCTTGTTGAGTTTAGTGGAGTATTGTTAACGACATAATTCAGGCCCGACCTCTAGCAGTATTCGACGTGACCACAATTCAATACATTCGCCACCTAATTCACCATGTTAAAAGTTTCTGCATTATACTATGTTTCGAGTTTTAGCTAGTAAAAAAAAAAAAAAAAGTACACATTTGTTAGTTGTAAACGGCTGAGTGCTACTAAGTTGCATTACGTGGCATGTATCTTAAATAGAGCATTCAACTATCCACAATTGGCATGGTGCTATATCATTGTGGTGTGCGCACTGATACATTGTTGCGTTCGTACACTTTTTATTTGGAAACAGATTCTTATACACATTATCCTTTTAAAATTGGGCTTTGCCAGATGATGCACAGTACCAGTAACTGAAAATTGCTTACATTTTCGATATTTATAGCAGAAAATACAGCTATTTCAAGCTATCTCTGATAAAATAGTTTGTATGGATACAATTAGCTATGAACTAGCATCTATTAAGTAATTTCGCATTTTGAGGCAGAATTTGCATCTATCTCACATTTATCACAAAATGTGTATTTTTCTGGTCCCTAGTAATAGGGTACAAAACTCAGAGACAAGCTCGCATTTCAAAGGATCCTAACTAAAACAGCTGTCAGACTCAGAACATATTAGCCAGGGTGGTCATGAATGGAGTATATTATGGCCAATTCTGTTATTCATATATAACACTTTACAGACAATATAAGATAAAGAGAAAAAATTATATTTGCTCCAGACAACATCACTGTGGTCAGTGATAGAACAAGAGAATTTTTAGTTGAGAAGACAAATGAAGGGGTTACTGGAAGAAAGTGCTAATCCACAATAACATATTTTGAGTTACTGCATGCAATATGTTAGCTTAAATTCAAATATTAGAACACAAATACAATAAGATTAAACAGTTCGTACATAAGACAGGGTTTACAGTGGTCTGTATAGAACTACTTACATTTGAAAACATGATAGATATCATCATCAAACTAATTACAAACCTGAGGGAGTACACATTCCTCTGCCACTCTTTTCTCATCACCCTGTATGTTTTGTTTTTGAATTTACTGCATGCTGTCAACAAGCAGCTTCATATACTGCTAGAAAGCATTCTCTACTATAAAAAATGAGTTGCTGTATTGTAATTATGTGCTTACCTTTTAATTTAGCTAAACTATAACATGTAATAACTCAAATACGCTCTCGCGGGTTAGCACTTTCTTCCACTTAACTCCTATCATCAGTGTCTAACAGCCAGTGGCTTCTCTTCTGCAGAACAAATGCACAAAAGATGTTCACAACTTTTTAACTGTAGACATGGGCCATGAAAATAATTAAGCACATTATAAGGAAATATTTTTAAAAAACTGAGCAACCTTAGATCACCAAGTGCGTTCATCTAGCAATCTGTTGTGTATCCCAGGAAAAATATTAGTACTTAACATCACAAATTTGTCTGTACATAATCATGGAAGAAGAGCCAGACTGAACGACAACAAAAAGCAAATGACAAACTCAAAATAGAAAAAATAGAATTTCCTGCAATGGATTAAAATTGTATAATAAATTGCTCATGGGGATGAAACTAAACTACGTTTATTTAAATAGACAGTCAAAGTATACCTCTTAAATAAAGCATACTACACACCTAAATGTTACTGGGAGAACTCAAGAATAGGGGTTAATTACTTAAAGAAAACTCTTCTGTCACTTTATAATATAGGTTCACAGCATGCGGGTTTTCACAGGAGATCTGTAGTGCTTAACACTTAATGACGCTCAACATCTTGCTCATTACGAGATGCCAACTTCAGTTTTTCAGACAGACAGTACGGAAGATATAGAGGATTAACAGAAGTGTGGCAGCATGGTCATCGTCCTGAACTCATCTACAAATGTATGTCGTGCATGCACAACACATTTTTGGAAACACAATAACCAAGCCATAACATCTTACCAAACTAAGTTGTTCGAAGTATGCACAATTTACCACAGTACACTTCGTATAAACTGAATCATGTACAAGACTTATGCATTTCCCAGTGCTGAGCTGATGAACTCTATATCATAGGAAACGATCCTGTTATGAACAATTACTAAATTTCAAATTAATTCATTTCCCTCAAATAAAATTACAACATTACATTAATTTTCTTCATGCTTACAGGGTTTGATGTCAGTGAAGTAGGAGTGTACAAAAAAATTTCAAAGGGAACATTAATCCTCTGTCATATGACTTGTTAAATTAATCCAATTTCTCAAAATTAGAACAAAATGAACAACTGAAGTTCACTAACAAGAATTTCTTCAATGATAAAAAAAATTATACATACAAAAAGAAATTTATTTGAGTCAATAGCAGACACAGATAAAAATGTCACTAACATTAAAATAGAACAAGTTTTGAGTGCTTCACCCTAGGAATTTACACATTTTATCACAGTGGGTCTACTGCAATAGCTAAACACATGAAAGTGGAGGGGCAGATAACTTACTAAAAATTTCAGTTCTCTTATCTTGACTGTGATGCCACATGTAAGCCTGACAAATATAAAAAAGAGACAATATGCCTAATTGTAGAGCACTGCCCACAGTCAAACAATATAAAACAAGTTCTCACCAACTCTCAACTTAAGTAATGAATGGTAGAACAGGTTGTTGTACTAGTTTCTCAGTTGCAATACAAAATACTCATTTCTTTTTTTCTGTTTTTTTGTTTCTTCACATCAAAATAAATCAAACAACACTGTATTTCATTCACATTTTCAGTTTGCCTTCAGCACCCTAACACTGAAATAAATTTCTTTCACAGCATTCTGCAGAACTGTGTTTTGTAGTTTGTACGAATTTATTTCACAAAGGCGGCTAACAAGGCAGTGATGTCTCTTCCCAGGTATCCCATCTTGTCCATATACACACGGTGAGATGACAATGGAATGCTGAACAATACTGGAACTGCTCTTCATGTCAAATTTATTGTTCATTTCCTGCAACATATGAAAACAGAACACAGTAGAATGAGACCGTACTCCCACATTTTCCATTTTTTGCAATGCTTTTATGGTATACTAAGGACACCACACAGCAAATGAGTTCAATTTATATTCTTCATCATGCTCTGTGAAGGCAAGGATTCAGAAGAAGAAAAGCATGTTGCTCCAATGTACCATAATGGCTACAGTCATAATCCGTGTATGAAATGCAATCGATATTTACTTTTTGAATAAATTCTGAAGCTTACAATACACAATGTAAATGGCTACCTCTGCACTCACAAATACTATCTTACAACTATTTATCCTGATTTTTCATTATATGGAAACAAGGAAAAGATATTTCTTAGATGTTTCCTTCCTTCCTTTCTCTAGGTTGTCCGGAGATCTACACTGATAAGCCAAAAGATTATGCCCCTGTCTGCCGTGAGGCTGGATGCCGCATGGTGACGTTGCGGGCACGTGAAATGCTATGAAAAGTACATATGCTCAGTAGACACTGATGGGGATCGCCCTAGCGAAGATATGAGCTGCAAATGGGGAAATCCACTGAGATAAGCAACTTTGTCAAAGGACAGATTATTATTACAAAACCTGTGAACGAGTAGCTTGACAAAAGGCAAAGCCGGTCAAATGTTCACATGCTACTGTTATGAGCATCTATGGAAACAGGTAGGACAACAGTGGAACTACCACTAGGCGCTAAATGGTTGGATGTCCAAGACATTTCACGGAACATGGGGTTTAGAGGCTTGTGTGCTCTGTAAACTAGGATACATGGTTATCTATGGCATCTCTGCTGAAAGAACATAATGCTGGTGCATGCACAAGTGTTTCAGAGTATACCTTTCATCGTACATGGTTGAACATGGAGCTCCACAGCAGACCACCCCTGCATGTTCACATGTTGACCCAACATCATCATCAATGGAAATGTGTCAGCTCTTTGGGTGAATCACATTTTTGCTACACCAGGTCGATGGTTGCCATCACTGAGATGAACGATGGCTCAAAACGTGCAGCGCGCCATGAATGCAGGCTGATGGCAGCAGTATTATGCTATCTAAGACATTCTTCTGCATTTGCATGGGACCTGTGGTAGTAATTGAAGGCACACAGACAGCTGTAAACCAACTTCATCGCATCATGCTTGATGCCTTCCCCAACAGCGAATTCATCTTTCAGCAGTATAATTGTCCGTGTCTCAGAGCCAGAACTGTGCTACAGTGGTTTGAGGAGCTTTATAATGAACCCACGTTGATATGTCAGTGACCAAATTCACCTGACGTAAATCCTATCGAACCCATCTGCATTGCTACCGTGCACCATCACCATGTGTGGAAATCAGCGGCCCATTATTTACAGGAATTACATGACCTGTGTGTAGACATTTAATGCCACCAACAAACTGTTGAATCCATGATACACAGAATAAGTAATGCATTTCATTTCAAAGATGGGCAAACAAGCTATTAGGCAGGCAGTCACAGTGTTTTGGCTCATCAGTGTATTTGTTCTTTTCCCCAATCCTTGGACATGAGTGACCTCAGGACTTCAATGAATCACACTCGCGCCACCGAAAATTACAAATTCAATATTGAGGGCTGTTTAGTGTTTTTAAGTATTCAATCTACCCCAACGTTCTAGGCGAAAATGTGACTGAGACCAACACCAATCAGCCTAGGGATCCCAAAATTTATGGATTTATTATTAATATTAGAAATTTTAGATTTCTTTCGTGTGTCTCCTTTCCCACCAACTGCAGCCTTAACCTCACACTAATTTGGTCAAAACCCTCCCTTAGGGTTGCCTTAGTCATGTCACTTTAGGACCTGACAGAGAGAAAAGGGGCATGGGTAACAGTGTAAGCCCACTTGATGCTCAATATTCATATAAATTCAATTTGAAGTAAATAAGTGACAGATATATAATTCATTATATTTACCAATACACAAAAATAAAACTGAAAAGCTTCTGAATCCTAATCAAGACAGTTGTTTTTGAAATTAGCTTTGTACAGAATAGTACAACAACAGTTTACACCGTCATATAACTTTTTTGTTTAGTACATACATAGTGATATAAATAAGTAACCCAACTTATTGGATAAATGCAACACAACTTATCAAAAGATACTCACTTCTTCTTGCTCGAGTGATCACGACTACCACTGTCATCTCGAGGTCGCTTTTTGTCTTTGGAGTCTGATGAGGATTTATGCTTAGAATCAGACGACGATGACTTGTGTTTAGAATCAGATGACGACTTATGCTTAGAGTCTGATGATGACTTGTGCTTAGAGTCTGAAGACGACTTGTGCTTGTCACTATGTTTGTCACTGTGTTTGTTTTTAGATGGGCTGAAATGTGCAAAAATAACTGTAATATAGCTTGAAAAGTGTGACAAACAGAAAATATTTAGTACACCAACAGATGTTCAACAGCAAAAGCTAGACATGTTTATGAGTACATTAACTTACCAGACTAGCACAATTTAAATTGCTGTACACATATCATACATTTAAAACAATATATTATAATGCCAATCATCATCAATTACAGCTCACACTATTACCAAGTCGGTTCACAAAAGAAATTTACTAACAATCCCCCCCTCATATGCCCATACAGAGAGATGTTTCATGCAATGATGGAAAAATTAGCAGCGGAGACCTCTTAACATTGATGACAATGATGAAATCACTGCAGTATTCTTCAACTACATTTTACACATTCTACGGAAAACAATACAAACTCTAATGTAAGCACCTAACCTAATGGACAATATACTGCCCCAACAAACAGTACTGTTTTTGGAGTAAACCATTGCTAAATTTCTAGTGTTCATGCAAGGGCACTTTGGTTAATGTAATGAATACTGTTAAGGCTTTCTTAGTGCTTTTGACAGATTTTAACAAACTTCTATGCAGTCAATCAGTAGTTTAATGATATTAGGGGAGTAAAATTTTTTTAATACTATGAAATGAAGGGTACGAGAACATGAATACGTTTGCGAGTTCTCAATCAGTGGATCACATTAGAAACAGATTAACTAATCCCATGCACACTCATTCTACACAGACTGGACTCTTTAAGTCTTTCCTCATAGAAATCGTGTATTTAGAATAAACATAAATGTCTTTTTGAAAGTTTAAAAGTAACAACTAGTGACTAATTTTGTAGAGTTCTTCATCCATGTGTGTGACATATTCTTCTATAATAATGGCCACAGAAAACCAGTTTGGCAGCAGCATTATTTATGGGCATGGTGCTCAAAATTGTGCTGGAATGTACCACTTATCTTCATAACAACACAAACACTTGGAGATTGCCCCCAACTGCAGAAAGATGGTATCCGAACCTGACTCATGGTTGCAAAGCATCACTGGTAAATATGCTACAGCAAATGAAAAACAGGTCATTTTTAAACTCGGCTTGTTAATATTATTAGTATTACTCGTCAACTGCACTTGCATTTCATGGATATTCTTTCATGTCATGCACCAGCAAGACGATTCCAAATGGTCTGTATTATGCCAGTTTCTCTCTTTGTACAGAGTAAAAAAGTTTTCTTTTTTCTTGGTTGCTTGCCTATTTTATCAAGTGAAAACATATGTGCACCAACACTATCCAACAGTATGACGATAAGCTAAGCAATTACAAACTGAGGAACTAAACTTCAATAAGCTGAGCTGGGATCGTTATTTTGCAGGATACATTATTTAATTTGGTTGCCATAATGTCAATACGATAGAACATCACTATTTTAACAACTTCAGCAGCAGGAAAAGATTTTTTTTTTTTTTTAAACTACAACCAATTACAACAGAAAAAATAGACGTGCTCTCCATGGTCATGCAAATGGTTCAGCGTTTGGTAAAATGAGCATACCATTCAGAAGTTAGCATATCTACAACAACTACAATGCGTGTCTGTGTGGATTCACACAAGCCTACAAAAGTACCTGTGTTTTGAAGAAGCTGAGGCTTTCTTATTCCCATGCAGCTTCCTAATTGCATAAAAAATAAGAAATATTAGTTTCATGATTTTGACAGCTTTCACTGAAAACCAAATACATCTCAAAAAAGTTTTACTACTATTAATGAAATTATTCTGACATTTAAAGTGACTTCATATGTAACAAATTGCCTGAATGAACCCAAATTCCATACACAGTTACCCTATCTGTTTGTCTACCTGTGAAAACATAAGATCACTTCAATGACACTGCAGCATTTAACAACTGAATACAGACACATGCCCACATCCACACAAGCCTGCAAATTCTGTAAAGAAACTGATCTGACTGTATGGGGAGGAAAATCTAAGAAAGTACAGGCATAGCCTACCCTGCTCTGCCCTATCCTCCATGTGAAATATGTTCACGTCATTGCTTGTTTCACCACGTGGAACACCTTCTTTTTCAAGGTTGGAGTGCCCACGAGCACCCACACATCCACACCCACACCCGCACACGCACGCCCACCCACACCCACACCCATACCTATGCGCACCCGCACACGCGCAACCGCACACACAATGTTCCCAAAATTTTTCCTGACCACTTCAAACGTGATTGAAACAGGTGGGTGTTTATCTGTTTTGTAACTGGTTGGTTTAATGCTCTATTTGTCCTGAAATCTGAAGAATAATTTGTGTTTATAGAGTGACCAATGACTGCTCTTCTCTTATTGGACAATAATCCATCTCAAGCATTGGAAACTCCGTAAATAATTGCAAAGTCTCTCCTAGCCAGTGTTGCAAGCTTATTTCTGACAATGGTTTAAGACATTGAGAACTGCTCCTTCAAGAACTGAAGAACTTAATTAAGATAACGCCTCCTTTGCAAGAAGATGTATTGGCCATCAATATCAAGCAAGCTACATACAGCGCAGCTGGAGCGTGGATAACATTTCAACAAAACATCCCAAAGTGATTAATGAATCATTTGCTGAATCCTGAAGATGACGGCATTAGCAGATAACATTTCAAACTCAGCAAATAATATTAATGAACTTGAAAACAGGTATCAACACATAATGCTGGCAATGCCTAATTCCCAGTTATTGATAATGAGCCTGTAGAGATGATTAATATAGATGCTGAAAATGGAAGGTTGGTTGGTAAGAGTTCAGCAATGACAAAAATACAGCAAAGGAATGCAGTGCAAAAACAAAGGAAGTAGGTTACAGTACACTTGTTCAACGGTGTGGGATCTGTACCAGATAGGGTTGATAGAAGAGACAGAGAAGATCCAAAGGAGTGCAGTGTACTTCGAACGTGATCGTGTAGCCTACAATGTCATGTTGTTTTGATGTAATTGCATATTATTCACACACATACACTGCCTATGTGAAGTGTTGCCTCATCATCAGGAAAGAGGGAAGGAGAGGGAAAGACGAAAGGATGTGGGTTTTAAGGGAGAGGGTAAGGAGTCATTCCGATCCCGGGAGTGGCAAGACTTACCTTAGTGGGAAAAGAAGACGGGTATACACTCGCGCGCGCGCGCGCACACACACACACACACACACACACACACACACACACACACACACACACACACACATCCATCCACACATATACAGACACAAGCAGACATCTCACAAGCAGACATCTCACAAGCAGACATTGAAATATGTCTGCTTGTGTCTGTATATGTGTGGATGGATATGTGTGTGTGTGTGTGCGCGCGAGTGTATACCTGTCCTTTTTTCCCCCTAAGGTAAGTCTTTCCGCTCCCGGGATTGGAATGACTCCTTACCCTCTCCCTTAAAACCCACATCCTTTCGTCTTTCCCTCTCCTTCCCTCTTTCCTGATGAGGCAACAGTTTGTTGCGAAAGCTTGAATTTTGTGTGTGTGTTTGTGTTTGTTTGTGTGTCTATCGACCTGCCAGCGCTTTCGTTCGGTAAGTCATATCATCTTTGTTTTTAGATATATTTTTCCCACGTGGAATGTTTCCCTACCAAACGAAAGCGCTGGCACATCGATAGACACACAAACAAACACAAACATACACACAAAATTCAAGCTTTCGCAACAAACTGTTGCCCTTAAAACCCACATCCTTTCGTCTTTCCCTCTCCTTCCCTCTTTCCTGATGAGGCAACAGTTTGTTGCGAAAGCTTGAATTTTGTGTGTATGTTTGTGTGTCTATCGACGTGCCAGAGCTTTCGTTTGGTAAGTCACATCATCTTTGTATATATATATATATATATATATATATATATATATATATATATATATAAAAAAGAAGGAACATCGCATAAACAGATGGAAGTGTTCTCTCTTGTCAAGTAGTACTATGCCTAACAGCACAAAGGATGTCAAGTAGTTCTATGCCTAACAGCACAAAGGAACTGTATTATTCCTTATCACCTAATGTAACGACAATTCATGCATGGTGGCTCCATTTGAAACCATCCTGTATGTGTTCAATTAATGTATGTAACACTTGGTTTTCATACTTCCTGTCTCAGTGTACATCTATTAATATAATAAAAATAAGAAAACCCAAAAAAATTAATTTTTAATATTCTGAGTCTGAAAATGTGTTGTATGTGATAGCGTCCATCAAGCAATCTCCAAAGTGTTTAGTGATTAAACATGCAACTGCCCTGGAATGTCTGATATGACCATCTGCACAGAGATCTTCATATGCAATCCTACAAAATGATAATTACTCAATAACAAAGTGAGAGAGATTTTGAAACTCGCAAAGGTGTGCGTCACGAAATTCTTCAGAACATCCACCAGGTGCTGTTGAGATTTCTTCTGACAAGGCCCATTTACACTTGTCAGATACTGTCAGTAAACAAAATTTCCTCTACTGGGTAGCAGAAAACTCTCAGGGGCAATCACCACTTCCCAGCCATCATGTGACAGTTTGGTGCACTGTTGCTGAATTAGGTGTGTGGAGCCCATATTTCTTTGAAGAAGATATTGTAATGGTAATGGTTAATTCAATTTGTTACTGTTGCACAATAGAGACTTAAGTTAAATTAGTTAGCTGGTGACTATGAAGAGGGAGAAGTCTGGTTCCAACAATACGAAGCCCCCAGGTCACACCTATCGGTATTCTCTACAAATTTTGAAACAGCTGTTTCCGGGATATCTTCTCTCTTGATGAGAAGCCTTCACCTGGCCCCCAAGGTCACCAGTTTAATCACTTTATGAGTTTTTCCTTTGGAGACACTTAAAAGCTCCCATGTACAAACATTGCCTGACAACACTGCAAATACATAAGAAGGCGATCACCAAGGAAGTGGCTGCCATTCCACTGCCCATGACACGAAGAACTATCACCGACTTATGGAAATGGCTTCGTCAACGTGTAAACAATGGAGGACACCACTTACTGGACATAATTTTTAAAACAAACTGATACAAAATGGCATAGTATTTGGTGTTCCAAAATAAAAGTACATTTCTGTCTCTCTGTTTGTTTGTAACTACCTTTTGACATAAGGGAGGTCTTTTTGCTGGACTTTGTAGAATCAGTGCAATATTTCATGCTCTAATAATTCCATCAAAGTCCTGAAAACAATCACAACCCTTCATATCTTTGGACAAACTTGTACATGTACAACACATTAAATGCAAATTCATAAAAGGAAACAAAACATGTACAAAACAGATCAAAGCCCTGCACAACTATATTTGTTGACAAAATGTTTAGTATGTGTACACAATGCTTGCCTTACTCAATCTGTCAGGCACTGACATACTAGTGACCATCATGTTTAAGGCACCAGACACATTTGTTGTTCTAAACTATAAGAAGTCAAATTTGCCAACAAATGTGGTAACAGCTTAATTAGAAAGAATCTAAATTGATTAAATGAATAAAGGAGATGAAAAAAGTAAATTTTGGGGATTCAATATTAACATCAGAATCAAGGAGGGTTAACTCACCTGCTTTTATCTGAAGATTTGTTTTTGTGGTTGTCCTTGTGGTTTGAACTGTGCTTCTTATGTTTCGATGAATGCCTAAAACAAAAAACGAATGTTTTATTAAGCAATCGAGACCAGCTGTACAAATTAACTTAAGAGATGACATACATGATAAAATCATTTAATTATATACACTGCCTGACCAAACAAGTGAAACACCCAGATGAAGAAAGAAATGAAATGAAGAAACTTCGCCGTCTACAGGCTACGTGATGCCATTTTAATGATTTCAAAATCGATGAAATTTACAAGAAACTTTAAGTATGAGCCTACATATCAGTATGATGTTGCATCACTTATGGCCCAAATGCATGCACCTATTCCTTTGAGAAGGGTGCCATGAAGCCGCTGAGTCCTCTCCTGAGGGAAGCCAACTCAAAACTGTTGTAACTGGTCCTCGATATCCTGAATAGTGGCACTGGAAGAGAGTTTACATCTCAACTGATCACCCAAATGTTCTACCATGAGCAAACTTAGGGATATTTTTGACCACAGGAGTACCTCAGCATTACAGACATGTCCCGTGTTAATGAGCACTGCTGTGTTGAATTTGTACCATGATACTGTTGCATAGACGTAAGACATGAGAAGAATGTAGGATGTCTGTGACATACCACTGTAACATCAGAGTTCTCTCAATCACTACCTGCCTTGACCAGGAGTTATACCCCATGGCTCACCACACATTGACACCAAGAGTACCACCACTGTGGATCTCAAAAACATTGGAAAAACTGAACCTGTCCCCAGACCGTTGTCATACTCACCAACGAAGGCCATCCGGGGTAGTGCAGAATCATGATTCATCCCTAAAGCACAATGTGACAACATTAATCAGCAGTCCATGTTTCCCATCGTGGGACCACTCCAAATGCAGCCATTGGTGTTGTGGCATTACTGGCAGCCTTGTGACACTATTAATCTGGAGCCCATGCTTCTCACTGTGGCACCACTCCAAATGCAGCCATTTGTGTTGTGGCATTAATGGCAGCCTATGTATGGTATGGTAGCTGCCCAAGATATTTGCTAGTCCATTACCTTTTGTATAATGGCAGGCACAGATGCGAAGTGTCACGGTGTGCTTGGCACACAATACAATGATCCTCCCAAGAGATCAGACATGGTTGACTGGAACCTTGATGTAGGGTACGCCTGCCCTCATGTTCATGTAGTCCAACATCAGGCCACCGACACTTCCGAATACCCCACAGATCTGGATATTGCACGATTCAACCAGTTGGTCAAATGGAAACACAACAGGAGACACCTTCCAAATTCTGTCATACTGATACCGCTGTCTCATATAAGTACGTGCATCTCCGTGTCCTCCACAGTGATATACGATGCTGTTCATGCTCCTTCCATACTATCCTGCCTATCAGGCAATAAACCTAAACAACATTAATGCACTTTGGTGGCCATTCCATCCATCAGAGAGAACTGCAACTCTTAACACACACAACACCAATGGTGTGCACATGTACGAAGTTACATTAACATGCGAGTTTGTCTTCCGGGTGCTTCGCTTTTTTTGTTAGGCAGTATATATCAAGCATTGTAAAACTATCTTACATTCAAATTAAATGTATATTTGTCATTTACTGAGGAAATAACTGCTTTCCATTACTAAATGGGAACTAAGGTAAAGCACAAAATCTATACTAATAATAAAACCTTAAAACTGTCATGTCTGCCTGAATACCCTAATCTCCAAAACTACAACAAATTTTGATGGCGTTTTCACACATAACTTGAGACAGTGTATAGGTTCTATTTAATCAAAATTAGACATTAGACAAAAAAGATATTATGATTTGAAGTTTTATATAAAAGCGAAAAGCGTCCTCTCCCTCTCTCTCTCTCTCTCTCTCTCTCTCTCTCTCTCTCTCTGTGTGTGTGTGTGTGTGTGTGTGTGTGTGTGTGTGTGTGTGTCTCAACATGTGTATCTACAATAACTAGACATATTAGACATATTAGACATATTTTTAACTGATGCCTTGCATTAAAGACCTCTCCAAAATGCATTGTTTTTAGTACAGTTTGTCATGCAAAAGCACCAGAAATGTGGCATCATCAGATAAAAAGAAGATAGATCCGTTACTATAAGAAAATTACTTTTAGTGATGAATATAGCCCTCAAAGAGAAAGAGAAAGAGAGAGAGAGAGACATGAATTGGGCAAAAACAACACTGAATTGTAGAGAAAACAACAACAAACTGAGGAAAAACAACAACACTGAATCGAGGGGGGGAGGGAGGGAGAATGACTTTTCCTGTCTGCTGCCATATCCTCTTGATAACACCTATCATTATACTAAGTAGCAAAAAAACTAATGTTTTGTGTATCACAATTGTGAATGTTTCCCAACAACCTCACATTTTAAAAAACTCATGATGGAGGCCTCCTATATTACATCAACACACACACACACACACACACACACACACACACACACACAGCAGTCAGCTGCCAGAGACTATGGTCGTGTGTGTATTTTTACAAAGGCGTTGTTGGCTGTAAGCTAACTTTCCAACGGCCTTTTTGTTGTGTCTTTCTGCGAATCAGCATCTCCACTATATCGTGAGTAGCAACTATCCTTTTCATTATATTGTAACATTGCTTCCTGAATTTGCCATTGTTTACAAATAACAAAACAAATACTTAATAACAGCTGCCTGGTACAAATATTAATAAGTTGAACTATCAGATGCTACTAGTAATTAAAAATTGTGAAATTAAAATCAAACCGGAAATCTTTACAAATCATAGACTACCAGTAGCCTGTCCCCAATTCATTAGAGAATGTAGCTCCCCTGTATAAAACACCTTCAAATGTCTGATTACATCACAAATGAGTTCTTGTGTTAAATATTTGACTTTCAAGCATGCAAAACCTTTACTGTTGAAGACAAATGATATTACTAACCATTTAAACTTTTCTGAAAACAAAAACTTCTCCTAAACTTTGTGTTGCACATCTTGGGGAATTGCAGCCCATTCTTCACGGGTTACTGCACTGAGGAGAGATATCAATGTCGGTCCGTGAGGCCTGGCACAAAGTTGGCATTCCAAACATCCCTTCTATAGGATTTAGGTCAGGACTCTGTGCAAGCCAATCGAAATCGCCATCGCCATCCCCGAATTGCTGTTGATGACAACAGTGGGAAGCAAGAAGGTGCTTAAAATGTTAATGTAGGCCTGTGCTGAAATAGTGCCACGCAAAACAACAAGGGGTGCAGGCCACTCCATGAAAAACATGACCACACCATAACACCACCACCTCTGAATTTTATTGTTGGCCCTACACATGCTGGCAGATGACGTTCACCAGGCATTCGCCATACCCACACCCTGCCATCGAACTACCACATTGTGTACCATCATTTTTCACTCCACAAAAGGTTTTCCACTGTTCAGTCATCCAATGTTTACGCTTCTTACACCAAGCGAGGCGTCGTTTATCAATTACCAGCATGATGTGTGGCTTATGAGCAGCTGCTTGACCATGAAATTCAAGTTTTCTCACCTTCCGCCGAACTGTCATAGTACTTGCAGTGGATCCTGATGCAGTATGGAATTCTTGTGTGGTGGTCTGGATAGATGTATGCCTATTACACATTACGACCCTCTTCAACTGTCAGCGGTGTCTGTCAATTAACAGACGAGGTTGGCCTGTACGCTTTTGTGTTGTACATGTCCCTTCACATTTCTACTTCGCTATCACACGGGAAACAGTGGATCTAGGGATGTTTAGGAGTGTGGAAATCTCACATACAGATGTATGACACAAGTGACACCCAATCATCTGACCCCGTTCCAAGTCTATGAGATCCGTGGAGCGCCCCATTCTGCAATCTCACGATGTCGAATGACTACTGAGCTCGCTAATATGGAGTAAGTGGCAGTAGGTGGCAGCACAATGCACCTAATAAGAAAAGCGTATGTTTCTGGGGGTGTCCAGATACTTTTGATCACATAGTGTATATTTTGCAGGTATCTTCAATGGTATATGTGGACACTGTCTGCTAAATGGTTGAGTAAGAGATAATAGTAAAAAGCTATACATTACAAGTTGTTCTTGAAGCTGAAGTTTTACCACATGAATAACCAACATCTAGTAAGGAATAAACCTTCTTCCTTTCATTATCTTGTGATGATGTTCACAAGCAAGAGCTCTGAAAAGGTTGAAATTGTATGCAATGTTTGTTGAAAGTTGCTAAGGGCCCTCATTTTGAAATACTGGCCAAATATATTCTGAGTAAATTGTGTGCCTGAATATGTATAAACAGTTTAAAACTTAATATCCGAATTATTGTGTCAAACCATTAATGTAATATTGTACCTCTTAATGAGTATATTATGTCAATATTTATAAATTTTAAACTTGGTCAATATACCCATGCCGGTGAAACATGTCACTTGACAGCTTGCATGTGGTTTGTTACACTGCGACTGCAAGGTTGCAAAGCTGCCACCGCACATGCCCACAACTCCAAAGTACGTTTTGTAAATATAAGCTACAATCAACGTTTATATGTAAGTGCAACAAAGTACGTTTTTCTAACAGTGGAGAGAACGATGACGGAGACTAAGCGTTTGATAGTATATTAAACCAGGAAATAAAAACACCCTAAGTTAATAACAATATCTATAAAAGTCGTTCCAAACTGTTACAGTAATAGCTGCATGTAAAACGTCGTATAATAATGTAAATCTAAGCATACCAAGTAACACGCTATCCACACTCTTAACAAGAAATAAAACAAAACATGCATAGACTACCCGATTGCATAGAGAAAAATAATTAATTCTGTATACATTTACACTCACTAACTTACAATGTCAATGGCGCAATTCCATCCAGTTCTCCTTCACTGTCATCGGAATCAGTGCCAAAACTGTTGTCTTTGTCATAATCATCATCATCATCATCATCATCATCATCATCAAGAGAAATCATTAACTGTTCATTTTCATTTATAATGCCATCTATGGTCTGTGCTTCTCTTATCAGTTTAGTAACATGGTCTACTTTTTTCCTCCATGAGATAGTGTCTACAGTAGCAAGACCTTCACGTAACAGTCTTTCCACTTCTGTTATGGTAAAAGTCTTGTTGTTACTTCTAATGTACACCTTGACTTCACTCCAAACCAATTCAGTTGGATTAAAATGACAGTGATAAGGCGGTAGTCTAATTACCAAGTGAACCTGTCCGCTTGCAATTTCATCTACAACGTATTTAGGCGTCACAGACTTATTTTGTTTCGCGAGTGAGTATAACAGCAGCTTTGTCATGCTCATGTCTGCAGCAATGTCTCTCGCCTGCAACCACTGCACCATAGTTTCTTTACGGTCACTAGTGGTGGGAGGTTTATCTAAAAATCACAGAATGGTACGGTGCATTGTCCATCATAAAAACTGTCAGAAGACTAAACTGGAGCAACAAATTTTTAAACCACTGTAGAAACTGTGGGTGGTCCATATCCTCATGATAGTCACAAGAACAAGGAGCCTCACTCTTCATGAAAGACATACAACAAATTTTCTGTATAATGCCGCATGATAAATAAGAAATAAAGATATATTACCTGTCTTTTTCAGGTGATGTTTTAGCATGTTTGCTGTTGCGGTCATTGTAAGAACCGCCAGATCTCTTCTTTCCTTTTTTGTCCGTATATTCATCCTGAAAATCTCTGTGCTCTTTGTCTGCTTCCTCTGCTTCACGTTCAAGGTCAGACCAGTCTTTTCCTGACTCCTCCGAACTACCCAATTCCTCTTCTGAAAGGGGAAAATTGTTTTTGATAATTACTGGTGTCACAAAATCTGTTTCATTTTTAAATCTCTTATCTTAAGTACCACAACCATATGCG
Organism: Schistocerca nitens; assembly: GCF_023898315.1. Lineage (NCBI taxonomy): Eukaryota > Metazoa > Arthropoda > Insecta > Orthoptera > Acrididae > Schistocerca > Schistocerca nitens. Next base: position 1,011,957,532 of record NC_064614.1, read on the forward strand.
ATTATAAATAATATGTTACCTTCGGACCCACTGTCTTCTGAATATTCAGAATACTCTGAGTCATCCTCTGATTCTTCCGAGTCAATGTCAGTTGGCTAAAATCATAAAAACGGAAAAGGTAAGAAAACAATTTCAAATGAGAAAGAACATTAAAATGTGTGTGTGTGTGTTTTATAATTACTGTGACACAACTACTATAAGTGGGTCGTTTGCAACAGAATGGGTCCAAAATAACAGTTAACTAAAGTGAATGGAAGGACTGAGCGCTGACTTAAGGAATAGTCATTCACTTTGGTCACTGCTGGTGTTGTTTCCAGAACAGTAGTTGCCCTTTCCCTTCACATGTTCTCATTCCCCATTCCCGCCTCGGCCTCAATCTTTTTCGAGTAGTCACTGGTTCATCATTCCAGTTCAACTTTTTCATAATTAATAACTCAATAACAATTAAGTTGAATGTAATAGATACGTTTTTCAGGCAACAAAAAGAGAAATCTCCTAACCTCTACGTCATTTTGGTTAACTGTAGAACAGATTATCACAACGCAAGATTTTTTAAAAAATTATTATTCGTACTTTTTTTTTATCTGCTTGATGTAATGACTGGCTTTTAAAACAACTTTTAATCATTTTTTAGTTGTAGTGCAATAAAGTTTTATGTGAACTTACAATTTATAAATTTCTTGTGCTACCCCCAGTTTGCTTTCTTTGCACAAAAAAAGAGTTGAGTGTGATTTCAGCTCAGTAGAGAGAGATGTTCCTCTCCACTTCAAAAATCTTAGAATGACATAAAATAGAGTTTACTTTTTATCTAAAAAAAATGCTATTCAGAAGTAGTTTTTTAACCAAAAACTTTATTACTTTCAAATTAATTATTCATACCATATTGCTTCATTATCAATACAACCTATAATCCTAGTATCCACTTAGCATGTGAGATAATTATCATGGCAAAATCACATTTTCTTTTAAGCATAGTCATTCTTTGATGAAGTCTCCTTTTTTTTTTTACCTGGAACCTTATGGAGATACTCAGACACAACATGAAGACTATATAGCTAGCTTTTTCGGATCATCTCCCACCCCCCCACCCCCCCCCACCCCCACCGTCAAAAGTGTTCCATGGACATGACACCTGGATAATTTACGAATTTTAATTAAATGACTAGGTGTAGTGTTCATATCTTCCTTTTCATGCCACTGCGAAGAATCTGTTTTAAGGAACTTGTCAGTCAAAGCATATCTGTTTGGAGACAGTCATCATATCAGAAAGGAACTGTTCAATCCCATATCATAATATCTGGGTTTTGATTGATCCCTACTTGAATTCTTATAGAGTTTTGTCTGCTGGATCTGCTTCACAGTTCATTGTAGTGAATGGTTTCAGCAACAGGAACCATACATGCTTCTTCAGTTTTTGTAATGCTGCATGCGGAATATACGTTTTGAAAAAAAATACGGTGCTTTGGATTCAGAAGTGGCACAGGATCATGCTTAAACATAAGTAGTGATAAGGAAAATATAAAGACAGTAGAAACCTGCTAATGAGATGTCTTTGGTACCTTGATGGTGTCAGACTATCAAAAGTGCCAGATTTATGAGTGTCATTTAAAAATAGCAGTGTACAGGGTGTGAGACACAAGGTAAACAATGGGCAAATTGCCTTTATTTATTGCACGTTCTCTCTTTCCATTAAAGTGAAAAACTGTATAGCATAAAACATTTTAGACAAAAAATGAAAAATCTTTTGCATGCATCATGTAATATTATTTTAAGATTTTATGTCAAGATCAGTACAGTACAGTATTACATTGTAGTACTGTACTATGTATGTTTTAAACTACAGTATTTCTATATTTTATTCATTCAAAATAAGACCTAAGGCCCTTTTTTGGTCCAAAATCATTAGTGTGAATGGTGAGCAGTTTAACTGAGAGGAAAACCTTTTTTCAATTTTTTTTTTCGAATTTTCCATTTTAATTGTCTTTGGTAGATATACGGTATCACTTCTTTGGTAAGACAGAGGTTGAGCCTGGGCTGGTATAGTACTGGATGTTTTGCATAACGCCCACGCTCAGTCCATGTTAACATCGCCCCATGGTAGTACCGTTGACTAGGAGCGCTATGTGTGAGTACCACTCATGGACGGACAGTCACTGAATCACAATCGGCCCACCAATAGGAGGATTGGGCGGGGATATGTGGAGCATGCTGGATGGGTTGGCAAGAGTGTGTCAGTATTCGGAAGGCCCTCTTGACTGCCAGCTTGGTCCACAACCAGATATGTCAACTAGTTCCTCCCTTTCGGGGCACAATGTCTCTCAATTTAACTGCAGCAGCTTCCTGTTGCCGTAGTGAGTTTGAGTTTAGCGTATACCTCAGGCATAGGCTTTGGGAGCAATAAAACTTTCACTGCTAACTGGAATCAGTCTTTTCTATTACAGGTTTTCTCCGAACGTTACCAAACACCCTGCTTCCCACTTATTTCTTATCCTGACCAGGTTCAGCATGTACAAAGTGGTGTCAGCTGAAGTGGGATAAGATCACTATTAGCACTGGTTGACATTTCCTTCACGAGTTGTTGCTGCTTTAATTTGATGGATATGAGTTGGCACAGCCTGTTTGTCTGGTAGTTACCAAGTATCCTGGGCAATGGCAGGAAACTTCCATAACCTGTTTGCACTTGGACACACACACTGTGCATGCACTGCATGTCAACACAAGCAGAGCACGCTATCAACAGGGTGTATACTTCGACAAGGTAAAAAAATTCCCCAATTTTTCCCAGTTAAAAAATACGCTTTTACTGGGTGAAAATACACTTTTTACTGGGTGAAAATACACTTTTTCCTGGGTGAAAATACACCTTTTCCATGTTAAGTGACTGTATACTTTCTCATGGAACTGTAAAACTTATCAATACTTTGAACGGTTAACGTTTTATATGTCATCGGCTTTGAACTTCCCGCTACAACTTTAGAACATGAAATCCAGCAAAAAAGAGATATTGGATGGTGTGTAGCAACTTGTACGCTACATGTTTTTGTAATTACGAAAGTGTAAATTCGAATTCCATCCCAAGACAGCACATTAGTTTCCAAAGCATTGAAATTGAAATTGTGATGCCCTTTTGTAAGCCAATCGTAGTTCATGCTGCGTGATCCCGCCAGCTGATATTCAGAGCATAGCACACATGATGTAGTCACCCAATAGCAACAACACTGTCAAGTGACGCGAACACACACGTAGGAAAAGTTGATGGTTTAGATTAATATGCTACAAGAGAAGCTAAGCTTTCACATGTAATACTGTTTTTTTTTTTTTTTTTTTTTTTTTTTTTTGTGTTACACTTTAAGAAACAGCAAAAAATGTACCAGTAAAATTTAAAATAATGACATAAATGTCTGGCCTTCTGGGCTCGAAATTCTTCTAACTGACCAGTCCTCAAAATGTGAAGTCATAAATAAGAGTCAAACGCTCTGTGATTTAAGAAATTCATCGCACTCTCTCACACGTAACGTAATTCATCTTGCATAAAAGGAAATTTACTTTGAAAGTAATGCTTTTCAAACCACCATTCGCAGAATTTTCCTGAGACCTGTTAGAAATAGGTTCATTTCAACAGTTACCAGAGTGTGCCAGAAAACGAACATTACTGTGCTTGCACAGCTACAATGGAGTAGGAAACACGTATGTTCATATGTTTATAGCATTAAGATATCTTACATTGAGTTACAAAAGAAACAGGGCATCAGAGGATGCTACAAGAGCATCAAAAGTTCGTAAACCATACTAAAATGTATAATTTGGCTTGAAGTGCACATTCATATGTCCAGATTCACAAAGAAGTAGTACCCAACCTCATATTACACTTTCCAGGGTGGTTTTTGGGATGTACATTTTCTCAGAGTACCTGTACTTTACTATCTCATGTTTGATTCTTTATTACGGCAAAATGCCATATGTGCCAGAAGATGAAAATGTGCACTTGAAATTCAGCGAACCAGCCTATACTGTGGAATGAAAAGCTTAGTTTCAAATAAATTGACTGCTTCAGCAGAAAACATTAATAAAAGCCAAATTTCTCTAGCAAACCGTCAAAAGTAGCTTCATTGTTCTGCAAGGCAATTATTGCTTGACTGCCAAAAACGTGGAAAAAAAAAAAAATAAAAATCAGAAAACTGAAACGAGTAATATATTTCAGGCTTCCATAATTATGTGAATATATTTTAATTCACTTGACAGCTCTCGGCCACAGAAATCCGTTTTGATTTCATGTGATGTGGAGCTGTACCCTAAGCGGAAACAGCAAAATCACTAAACGTAAACACAGGTCATGTTGAGACTACCCACTTCCCCAGTACAACTCTGACTGCTCTGCGCATGCGCGAATCTGGCAGCTTGGGTGCGCCAGAAAAAAAAAAAAAAAAAAAAAAAAAAAAAAAAAAAAAAAAAAAAAAAAAAAAAAATCCAGTTAGCATCAGGCTTCAAGTAGCGGGAAAGGTACTGCTCTTATGCGACAGAACTGCACATGTGCACGATCCCTCTGGCAACTGCTCAAACGAACCTAATGTAAACAGTTATGACGTTATGCTCATCGGAAGCAGTTTGTTGTTACGAAGTATTGCATAGTCTTCTTCCTAAGCCCTTCAAGACATTTTGCTGTTTGCAGACGTTTGAGTTTGCAAGGGGTTTTGTTGTAAATGGCACATTTCCTTTGCAACTAAAGTCTTCTTTTGGTATTTTTCTCTTGTTTACGTTTTATTGCTGCAGTATTATTTTGCAGTAGCGGGATATAGCAGTATTCTCTGCGAGAGTATCAATTCTTACCATTCAAAATTACAAAAATTTAACTGGGGGAAAAAAAAAACAACCACCTATGAAAAATTCCCAGAATTCCGAATAATTCCCGCATTTTTCCCAGTTTTCACATGGATGAAATAATTCCCAGGTTTTTCCCGGATTTCCCAGGACTACACCCTCTTTGCTGTGTGGCTGAACTTTTCTGGACTATGCCACATTGCTGCTTGCAGTCTTCATGTCCGTGCGGGTACAGTCTGGTGCATGCTGCAAACCACGCCACACCTTCATAGCTGTGCCTTCTTGCTGTGCTGCCAACGGTCCATGCTGCATCGCTGCGGCATGGAGATGCTACCGCCATCCTTGCCCTCTCTGTGCCTAGCGCCACCATACCACTGGTCCATCAACACCTCCGCCTTTCCCCCTGCATCCATCGATGTGGGGTGTTAATCTATTTTTGGTCGTTGCAATGTACCCTTACTTCTCATCACTGTCTGCACTGCGAGCTTCTGCCACAGGAATTCGTTCCTTAATCTAGTGTAGGTAACTGTTTGCACCCTCTTTTGTAACGCTGCCGGTCTACATAAATCCTAGCCCTAATACTGTAACTATGCCTTATGCGCATTTGCGTACTTTGCCAGAAATGGCTCCTGTAGCCCCTGCTTCTGTAAATGATGAGGAATATCTTCTCACGCTCTTACAAATATTGCTTAATCAAATGACACTTTAGAAATTAAAGAGGAAGCTTGATAAAGCTTCACATGATACATGCCGATAAACCCTGCAGGCATCAATACAGACTGTTGCAAGCTCCTCCAGAGCCCCTGCAGAGGATCCCATCATGTATTTGGCTAATACTGCCAGTACTCCCCCAGCAGTTACTTTTGCACCTTCATTTTCTGGGAAACTAGGTGAAAATGTCACTACATTCCTCCAAAATGTCCATGATGTAAGGGCAAATAAGTTCTTGGCCCAACAGCTTTCTTTTGAACGCATCAAAATTAAAGACTTTCCGTTGATGCATGCACATACATGAAGTACACACATACATGGAGTACATTGACATATTACACGACACAGTCACTTTCGGTGTCCTGGGGTTTGCAGAGTGTTACTCTGACAAACAGGGTGAACTGAAAAGATTTCGAAGCATTTGCAGATCACATCATAACTGTCTCTTGTCACATTTATGTCTTAAGGAAGAAACAAACCCACAATGATGTACTAATTGAGGAAGCCGAACCCAAAGCCAAAGCAATTGATGTGTTCGTATGGAGACTTAATCTGCAAATCGGGACTGAGATAAAAGTAGCCTCCACCATCTCTCTGCATGAGGCAGTTCAATGCCAGAAAGCAAGTTGGTTTGTTTTGACTCCTGCATGCACAGAGTTTCTATCAATGAAACAACTGCCAGTGGTGTGGAAAGCCAAATAACACTGTAGAGGGTTGTCACACTTCTTGTTGCACAAAATGCCACACTATCGGGTATCCCAGTGACAAATTTTCACAACACAAGAGAAAGTTTTCCACAAAGGGCTCCTCTGCAAAAGGACAGAAAAAGTGGGAGGTCACAGTGGAACAACACAAAATGGGGAATCAAGCGAGGGGGCAGGCTCTGCCACCCACCCTCCTCCCCAGACACAACTGTGAACCTAGTCAAGGGAAGTATTAACAAGGTGATCAATTCAGTGTTAGAATGTAGGCTCAGGGGGAAGAATGTCCATACGTTAGTAGATATCGGAGCTCATATAAGTGTTTTATTTGTGTCCCAGCTGACAGCACGCACTCATGCCACAGTATATTATAAGTGGCTGAGGTGAGGAGACAATAATACCGCCTGACACTAGTTTTGTTGATCAGCAAATCACTGGGATACAATACGGGTTTTACATGGAAGTAGTGAGGCGATGCAGACGAGATTTTGAACATTATAGGGAATGATTTCCTGCACCGTCTTCAGGTGGTGATTGATTACAAGATGTGTACTGTTCAATTTCATGAGGCAACCCACGGTTTTGGCAGTAAGAGCGCACCTCAGCCTTGAGGAACTTTTGGTATGAGGCCTTTCCCACAAGCTCCAATAGACTCACTTATGTGGGCGTTAAAAACTACCACCACTATCAGAATCACTGGAGGTACAGGAAAAATTCTCTGGATTGATGTGAAAACTCCAATACTGTCGAGATCGGACTTCCTGATCGATCTGCTCTGGCAGAATGACATTCTCGACTGATTGCAAATCAAATGTTATGAGACGTATAAGTAAACTAGAAGTTTGGAGTAGTAGTTTGTGTTGACAATTTCAGTCAACAAGATATTGAGATCCTACATGGAATGATATTGGCAGGTGGAGAAGAGGTTATAGAAACAGTTCAGTGTGGAGATCAGTTTAAGTAAAGTAGGAGGAAGAATTTGACAGTAAGGAAGGTTCATGCGATTATGACTCTGTTAAGGAATCAGTTGCGAGAGAAGTGCGCACATTTGCCTAAGTCTGATCAAAATCTTCTGTACCCAGTTCTGGAGGAATACGCATGGCTAGTCGAGGAATAGCAGTATTTGCCAGCAACTGCCCTTGTACAGCACAAATCCCCATGGGAGATACTAGACTGATTGCTCTGAAATCATTTCATTTACAATCTGTTATTGAAGAAACTATTCAACAGCAGATGGCTGCAGAGATAGGTCAACCATCTGCAAGCCAATGGTCGTTACATATAGTCATGGTCCTAAAAAAATAATAAACTGAGGAAAATCCTGTTGTCTATAAGACAATATGAGAGCAGTAAACAATCACCACCCCTAACACTTACCCTCACCCCATATTGATGGAACACTGGACTGATTAGGGAACTGTAAGCATTTTATCACCCTTGATATGTGCTCTGGCTACCACCAAGTTTCGACTGCACCACAAGGTCAAAGATCAACCCAAAACTGCTTTTGTTGTTCCTACTGAATTGTGTGTTTCTCTGTATGCCTTTTGGTCTAAGGAATGTGCCTGCCACTTTTCAATGGTCTGCTGACTCACTATTGAGAGATTTGAAACTTACTACGTGTGTCATGTATCTGGATGACATAATAATTTTTTCAGAGACAATTGAGGAACACACAGAGAGATTAAGGAATGTGCTGTTTAGGTTGCAAAGTGCACACATAAGTTTCATGTTAGAGAAGTGTTCATTTGTTGAGTTACAGGTCCAGTACCTGGAACATATTATTAGTGCAGATAGAGTTCAATGAGACCCTATTTTGACAGAAGTTGTAGACAATTTTCCAGTACCTACAAACATTAAAGAGTTGCAATCATTTCTGGGCCTAGCAAATTATTATTGCTGTTTTGTAGAGAATTATACTACGATAGTCAAGTCTTTGACAAAGTTGTTAAAGACGGGTTTGCATTTGAGTGGACATAGGAATGTGAGGTAGCTACGAAAAAAATTAAGGATGATTTAACGAATTCACCTTTGTTAATCTGCACAGATTTTCAAAAACTATTTACTTTTTCCACGGATGCAGCTGATTACACTGTGGGCATGACTCTTTCTTAGGAATACAATGGTGAGGAAACACCTATAGGTTATGCCTCTAAGCAGATGAATTCAGCTGCGATTAATGACAGCATAATTGAGAAAGAGCTTTTAATCCTTATGTTTGGAGGCAATTATTTTAAATGCTAATTATAAGGACGCAAGTGCAGTGTGATCGCTGACCATGATGCCTTTGTATGGATGTCAAGTTTAAAGAACTCCTTTAGTCACTGAACTTGGGCAATGCAGCTGGCAGAGTATGACTGCACAGTCTGTCAAAACCCAGGCCGTCGCCACCAAAATGCAGACGTGTTGAGCAACGAAGTCAGACTTGTTCAGGCAGATGATGTTTCAATAGAGGAGATAAAGGAAGGAAAAGAGAGAGATGTAGAAATGTCACCCCGAGTTTGTCACACTGATGTTGGTATTCCATACTGCAAGACCCCCCCCCCCCCCCCCCCCAATCTCTGCCCAAACTCTTTGCCTTTACAAATATTTGCTTGTGTCTGTATATGTGCGGATGGATGTGTGTGTGTGTGTGTGTGTGTGTGTGTGTGTGTGTGTGTGTGCGCGCGCGCGCGCGCGCACGAGTGTATACCTGTCCTTTTTCCCTCCTAAGGTAAGTCTTTCCGCTCCCGGGAATGGAATGACTCCTTACCCTCTCCCTCAAAACCCACATCCTTTCGTCTTTCCCTCTCCTTCCCTCTTTCCTGACGAAGCAACCGTTGGTTGCGAAAGCTTGAATTTCATGTGTGTGTTTGTGTGTCTATCAACATGCCAACGCTTTCGTTTGGTAAGTTACATCATCTTTGTTTTTAGATGTATTTTTCCCACGTGGAATGTTTCCCTCTATTATATAAATATTGACTAAACACCTTTCTGCAACAGCATAAAAAGAAATTTCACGTCAGCCTTCTGCATGTACCGTGAATCAATATAGGTGTTGATGCCACCTAATAGAAGGGAATACTGCCCCAATGCCAATGTTGCTATGAATATTCTTCAAAGTAGCTGCCTGTGAAGCCACTGTGACGTAAAAACACAAGCAGCCTGTGTGGAAACGCAATCTGACCCTGCTAAGTAGGCACGTACAAACTGCACCACGAGCCGGGTGCTGTATAGCGCATTAGTGACCCAGTACAATAGATTTTAAAAACTTTGCTAATATTAGTCACCATGCACAATTATCAAGCAAGTGATGCAACATTCCTTCTTAACATGCTTACACCTACATCGGATCTACTGGCAGAAAGCATGATTCTGCAGAGGTTTTACAAACTTTGGGCTCGCAATGAGCCTGCCCCCTGTGCGCTGGAACTATGCAACCCCTACTGGACAAACACGTCGGGTTTAATCGAACTTTTGAACAAGAGAATGCTAGCACAATACACTGGAATAACATATCTGAAAACACAGTCTACCTTTAGCAATCGAACACGATACCAAGCTGTTACAAATTTTTGAAATTAGTTCTGTATTCCACCACACTGGAGATATTCTACAGTACCATTACATTTCATCCAACTACATCGTACTATATGACATTGGAAGACTTCTGTAACTACTGTGAACATGGAGGATGAATTACATGTTGCAGCACTGCATGTAAAACCCATAGTGAAAAACAGATTGAACACAAACTAGATATTCACGAGCCAAGCGATGCTGATTTATTTGTTTAAAGGCAGACACAATTCATATATTTTGTACCAAGCCAGTCCAGTGCTACTTTAATATGAGAGAGCTAGTAACAGATCAAACTAGACTCAAGAAGTAATGATAAAATGAGACACAAAAATGTCAAGCAGTACCCTCATAAGTCTGAGAAATGCAAGATTGGAGGAAGTTACATCAGAATTATGCCCACTGCTGTTCTAGCTTCTTATAATTGTTTTTAGCATATGGTTATTGAGTTCTGCCTTGCTATTTTTGCATTTGTTTGTATTATACTTTATAACTTTGTTCCAAAAAGAGTGACAGTTTCCTCCTTTCTCTGAGCTTGGCCATAAACTCAAGTGTATTTTGTGTCATGAGAATACTCATAACTAATGGAAAGAAACAGCATTAATGCAGATCGGTATTGTTCAATACGAGCAAACAAACACATGTTGATACAAGCAGATAGTGTGTGTCAATTCTTATTTGTTCATTTATAAATAACATTGTTAAGGAAAAGCTTCCCTATATCTTTAACATCACTTCTCCTGCTGCGACTCAGTGATTTACTATTTCCCCTTGTGGAAGAGCATATCTTATTAGGGTTTCGGACTTGAAATGGAACCTGCACACCCTGAAAGCTAATTGCCACATTTCCTTTTGGTTCGGATTACGGAAAACATTCTAACTGAGCACAAGCTAGCGTAGCTTATTTCCGTAAGAACTGGCAGTGGTTAACTGAGACAAGGAAAGTGTACGATGGTTGATCCCATTAATAAAATTATTGTGCTAGAGGCACCATCCAGGACATATCTACTTACTTTAAAGTCACTGAATGACAACAACGCATAATACTGGGGTAAGGAACTGTGAAATTGTACTATTCCTAGAAGATCAATAATTCAAGAACAGTCTTAATCACATTTATTATTGTTATAATACCGCCAACCGGTTTCAACCTGATGTAGGGGTCATCTTCTGGGCGTTTACACCATTGGTCGACTGCTGGTGGTGTCACTCCTGTCTACGTAACAGCAGGAAACTATCCTGCCTATCCCTATCCTAACTATCCTGATAGTTTCCTGCCATTACGTAGATAGGAGTGACGCCACCAGCAGTCGACCAATGGTGTAAACGCCCAGAAGATGACCCCTACGTCGGGTTGAAACCAGTTGGCGGCATTATAACAATAATAAATGCGACTGAGACTGTTCTTGAATTATTGATTAACCATACTAATTGCTGCTTCTCTCCACAACCATGTTGTCCAAAAATCTATTCCTAGAAGAGACTAAAACCCTTCCTTGCCCTCATTCTGTCTTTATGAGGCACAAATCTTGGTTCGTACCTGTCGGAAACAGTTTATTGTACTCTGTGCCACAAGTGGTTTTGATCTGCTATCAGCCTACAATCAGGTCTCATAACTATCAGGTCATCAAGGCTAACAGTGGACAACTGTTTAACATTTTTTCTTGCAAATATAGTTACACCCACTGTTGAGCTTTCTGTTCATTTAACACAATCCCGCAACACTAGTCTCAAGAGTTTAGTGTTACACCTGCCCGAAGTACCTACAGTGTTACCACACACAAACAGCAGTATTACCCGACAATTCTAAGACTTGACTTTTAGCCTCCATTAACAAATTATTTGCTACAGAACATGGACAAATACTCTTGATCATAAAAGTCATTGAATGAACATCGAACACATGCACCAAGTGATTATTCCCAGTGCTATGTTTGTCCCATTAACTCTGATCCTTGTTTGCTTTATTGAACAAATCTTGTATGCCCATGGCTACTGTAAATGTTTTAAGGTACGACCACAAGCAATACCCAAGCAACAATGGGCCAACATCAAGGGTAATACCTAGGCACGCTTCCGGCATGACCCACCCTCATGTTAAGATGTTGAGACTAGTGGTCTATGTTATTGTATTCATGTTCTTTTTAAATGGTCAAATTCGTGTCTATGCATGAAGTAATGCAGAGTCACTGTACTGAATAATCGTGTGTCAAGGAGTATTTATATTTGAACTTTAAAAGTCATGCATATCAGGTACAGGGACTATTTTGTAACTTTTATTAAGAAATGTATGAGTAAACATTTTTGTAAACAACAGTCACGGGTATTGCCTAGTTATCTTTATTTGTGTGACAAAGCCCATTTTGTGATATGTATGTTAATAATAATTGTGATACAGTTACCTGTAAATGGCCCCATACACTGAATACCTCCCTGAGCCCTCCACCAAAGTGAGACTTGTCCTTGTGTGTTGCAGTCGCCTGTAATTTGTGAGGCCTATTCACCCAGCCTGCCTTTCACCCTATGGCAGCACCAGCACTGTCTGTTTCGGCCGCACCCCTACACCTCGGTACCTGAGCCCTGCCATGCGTAGCTCAGCCATTGTCTGGGTGACCGTCTCGACCAAATCATTGTGCCATCCACTGGCTTTGACAGCAGTCATCCTCCTGACATCGCCTCACTCTGACGATGTCACATTAGCTATCTCGCATCCAGACCCAACTTACAGGGCCACTTCTCTGTAGTTTTGCTTAATTTTGTAAGAAGTTCTATGCGGCCTTTCTACACTTGACTTTCACAAATGTCAAAACCTTTAAATCAATTTTAACGGTTGTCACAAATCATATGTAAACCAGGCCCCTTTTAAATGATTTGCTATAATCCAATCACCAAATATTTCTAAGGTCCCTTATTACTGTAAATGTCAGCAGAACTTTGTGTGGTAACCTTTTAAATTTGTATTCAGTTTTAAAATTTGTAACTCAGTCTTAGGGCCAATAAAATGGTCCCATGGAAGAGGGAGGAGATGTGTGCGGGGAGTAGTGAACAATTTTATTGAGAGGAAAAATGGTTTTTCAAAATATTTTTCTGAATGTTCTATGTTAATTGCCTTTCAAATGATGTACAGTACTGGCACTTTGGCAAGACAGTGGCTGAACTTGGGCGAGCACAGAACCAGATGTTTTGCATAACATCCATGCTCAGTCCATGTGAACATGGTTCAACGGTAGAACTGCTGACAGATGGACACTCACTGAAGCACCCAAGCACCCTCACGGGGTGAGGGGTGGGGGGGTAGGGAGTGGAGGACACGCGTTGGTAAGAACGCGTCAGTATTCGGAATGCTCTCTTGACTGCCAGCTTGATCCACAACCGATCGTGTCCACTAGTTCCTCCCCCGAGACACCAGCAGCCTCCTGTTGACGTAGCGAGTTGGGAGTTTAGTGCACCACTTAGGAATAGGCTTATAAAACCTCCACTGGTGACTGGAATGAGTTTTTTCTTTCGAAGGTTTGCTCCCAATATCACAAGACGCCTGCTTCCCACTCATTTCCCACCCTCCAGCACATACATTACATAGAATACATAAATTTGAAAGTTTTGCACTGTTGTGCGATTTGTTGCCTTCAGAAAATCTTATACAGATATACCAATAGTGGCAGGTAGGTGGAGATGATGAGTTGGTTGTATCAGCCTCTTTTCCTTCATCAGTTTGATGTCTGAGAGGTTCAAGTTCTTGTTGTAGCACCATAACAATTTCTACTAACAGTTCATCCGATTCTTCTTTAACTACAGGTTCTTTATTGTCACTGTCTTTCCAGTCCGAAACTTCATCTCATGGCAAATTTCTTATTTCATTTTGAGCAACATCTAACAGAATGACTTTTTCACTCTGCAGCAGAATGTGCACTGATTTAAAACTTCCTGTGAGATTAAAACTGCATGCTGGATTGAGACTTGAACTTGGGACCTTTGCCTTTCATGGACTAGTTGGCAGCGCACTTGCCCACAGAAGGCAAAGGTCCCGAGTTCAAGTCTCAGACTGAGATCCGGAAGTCAGTTTTAATCTGCCAGGAAGTGTCAACATCTAACAGTTTAACAACAGTATCACTTTTGATTGGAACAGTGGAACCTGTTCCTTTTTCTTAGGCTTTTGGCCAGAGTTTTTGCAAAGACTTTTAACTTTATTCCACACCAAAATGGTTCCACAAACACTCTTTAATGCTATTTTTTTTTTTTTTAATCCACCACTGAACAGCCTGAATTGATAAGCTATTGAAGAAAAGAAGCTCTGTAAAAACATTTGGAATTCTGAATTACTCCCTGATCCGTAAGTTGAATATGAGAAGTAAAGTTTGCTGGAAGATCAGTGGTGAATGTATTCCCCACGATCAATTCAGATATTGGAGGGTTGGCTACACAGTTATCCAGCAACAGTACAACCTTGCTTGGTTCAGGCAAACAAAGTTTTTTTTTTTTTAAATTCTCTCTCACAGATGGTACAAAATTAAGAAAAAGACAGCCCTAAAACAATTCTGAAGTCATCTATGAAGTGGAATGACCTCCATAAATTACAGACCAATTTAAAATTCCTTTAAAAGCTCTTGGCTTTTTGTACTTGCCAATAACATAAGGGGTTAACACAATGCCAAAGTTGGCCCATTTCATCACCATTATAGATATGACTAGCAGTTAAGTTATGGCGTTAAATTGCAGAAGTTTCTTTGTATTCTTCAGCTGCATTTTGATAAGCTAATCATAACTTCCCACGCAGCTTCCAAATTCCATTACTAGTTCTGAATAGGTATAGCCAATCATAAGAAAATACATGTTCAGTTTCTGATTACCCCAAATCATAGAACTGTTTGCTTTTTTTTATAATCATGGGCCCAGTTGCAGGTTTTCCTTCATACTTTTTGCCACAGAACCACTTCTACAAAATTACATTCAACTGATAGAGTTTGGACTTTTATAAAGGTTTTGTGATTGTGTCATTTAATTCTACAGTCTGTGAGGCAAATTTCTGAAGCTGAACTTTAATTCTCTTAATATCATTAATTGTTGAAGAAACAGCTTTACATTCTTCCATAATCTTAATTCTATTCTCATCTTTTTCAAGCTGCTTAATGATCTCAAGCTTTTGCTGTATCATAAGCATAATTTCTTTACATCTCACTTTCACTTTGTCTTGGGAGTTGTTTGAAAAAACATTCCCACAACAACACTCAGCATTATTGTAAATGTAATATAGAACAGCTCTAACCATAGTTATTCTTTAAAGCACCACTTTTTAAATTACTGTAGACAGCTGGTGCACGAAACAAGCTGGCTGACAGGTGACTGAAACAACTGTTGGCGCTACGTGATCGAACTCTGTTGAATGAGTCCAAAATATTCAGTTTGTACGAAGCGGTGCCCAATTATTGGACATGCTGGACCGTCGGATGCCAGATTAATGGACTTTTACTGTAGAACAAACTGAATTCTGTTCTTGTTGTTGTAATTCAACTTCATCAAGGTACATAGATTTTTTCAATACACAAATGACTTTCGCCACCCACCTTGCATGATGGATCCCATTGGAGCAAGGAAAGATACTCCATGAAAGTGTTTTTCGAGAAGAAAGTTCACAGTTAATAAAAAAAATATCCATATAATCCTCTTGTATATTTCGGCCTGCGAGGCAAATACAGATTTTTCTAAAATGTTTTTAAACACAACAAACGCACCTCTCAAATTTGTCATATTTTATGCTGTAGTGACAAACTAACAATCCAACTTGAAATGAATTCAGTGCAAGTTTCACAGATAACTTTTTCCAACCCTTTTCCTTAGCTGTTAAACAACCAAATTATGCATAAAATTATCAGCATTGAAATAGTGGTGGATTTTTCTTTTCTTTTCAAAGACATTTGTGTACAAAATATATTCTAAGTACATCAATAAGCAATTTACTGAATTGATGAATTTCATACTTGTTTGACTCTCATCTGTTAATGGGTGCCTATGCTTACCCAGAAAATCTTTTTCTCAAATAATTGACAACTGATACGTGCATAAACTTTGGAGTCCCTTTCAACTATTGACTGATTTAAAACTGACCATCTTTTTTGATTGTAAAGACCTTCAAAGCACTTACTTCTTTTCACTTATGAAGTGACACTCTCTCAGCATATTTACGGTATTGCTGCCATTGCTGATACAAAGCTTATATTTTAGTGTAGAGTTCCTCAATTCTTGTTTAGGAAATTGTGTGCTTTCCATATAAATCTTCACCCTCTCTCTACCTGGCCTACAGTCACTAGCCCGTTACATCACCTAATTATGTAATGCTTCCTGAGAGTGAATGCAGATAAGGAGATCTAACTAACCAATCTGTCTACATTATGTAATCAATGAATATATCATGCAGAAACACTATTTTTAGGAAATTTATCTAAAATCCATATAGCGAGCACAATCAGATAAAAATGGAACAATGAACAAGTAAAAATAAAAATTTTCCAAAGATGAAAGTGTTTGTCCATCTCTAGCAACTAGGACCCAGTTCTTCTCCGAGTACCTTTCATCTTATACTGTTTGGAAGTCTTTTTTTTTTCCAAATGCCTTATTCGTCACACAAAACTGTTTTAAGTTAGAAGTTTGAGGGGCCTTATTGAGGACTACATACTGATTACACCTGCTGAAAGTATGTTAGTAGTTATAAAATTTGTAAGTGACCAAATGCCAATGTATTAATTTGTGTAGTGTGATATTTCTACCCTTTACGGAAAACAGGTATTTCTGAGACTTGGAACTTGTTTTTGCTGTTGTATTAAAACTTACAAATTAAATGCATTTGATGAGAAGGCAGGATACCAGATCAAAGGTATTAATGGCACACTATAACTATGATTCATAACAGACCCAAGTTACTTGAGTCTCATACAGAAGTTTTATGCCATACCTCATATGGGTCATCTTCCTCCTCCTCATCAACATCATCTTCATTGTTCTCATCATCACTCTCTGGATCTAAAAATGTCCACCCACCACTCTCAAAGAAGCCCTCAGGATCATCTGTTATTGTCTTCATAATTTTTGTCCAATTCAGAGACTGAATACCTTCAGTGTATCTTATATCACATGAACTGCAAAAAAATTAAATTCATGCTAAACAAAAAACTGCTGTCACAACTTTAAGGTCAGAGTTTGTTATGATAATGAAAACTGTACAATCGAAACAACAAGCATAAGGTAGAAAAGGCAGCCACTTCTTCAATGTGTACATCTACATCTACATGATTACTCTGCAATTCACATTTAAGTGCTTGGCAGAGGGTTCGTCGAACCACAATCATACTACCTCTCTACCATTCCACTCCCGAACAGCGCGCGGGAAAAACGAACACCTAACCTTTCTGTTCGAGCTCCGATTTCTCTTATTTTATTTTGATGATCATTCCTACCTATGTAGGTTGGGCTCAACAAAATATTTTCGCATTCGGAAGAGAAAGTTGGTGACTGAAATTTCGTAAATAGATCTCGCCGCGACGAAAAATGTCTTTGCTGTAATGACTTCCATCCCAATTCGCGTATCATATCTGCCAAACTCTCTCCCCTACTACGTGATAATACAAAACGAGCTGCCCTATTTTGCACCCTTTCGATGTCCTCCGTCAATCCCACCTGGTAAGGATCCCACACCGCGCAGCAATATTCTAACAGACGACGAACGAGTGTAGTGTAAGCTGTCTCTTTAGTGGACTTGTTGCATCTTCTAAGTGTCCTGCCAATGAAACGCAACCTTTGGCTCGCCTTCCCCACAATATTATCTATGTGGTCTTTCCAACTGAAGTTGTTCGTAATTTTAACACCCACGTACTTAGTTGAATTGACAGCCTTGAGAATTGTACTATTTATCGAGTAATCGAATTCCAACGGATTTCTTTTGGAACTCATGTGGATCACCTCACACTTTTCGTTATTTAGCGTCAACTGCCACCTGCCACACCATACAGCAATCTTTTCTAAATCGCTTTGCAACTGATACTGGTCTTCGGATGACCTTACTAGACGGTAAATTACAGCATCATCTGCGAACAACCTAAGAGAACTGCTCAGATTGTCACCCAGGTCATTTATATAGATCAGGAACAGCAGAGGTCCAAGGACGCTTCCCTGGGGAACACCTGATATCACTTCAGTTTTACTCGATGATTTGCTGTCTACTACTACGAACTGCGACCTTCCTGACAGGAAATAACGAATCCAGTCGCACAACTGAGACAATACCCCATATGCCTGCAGCTTGATTAGAAGTCGCTTGTGAGGAACAGTGTCAAAAGCTTTCCGGAAATCTAGAAATACGGAATCAACTTGAGATCCCGTCGATAGCGGTCATTACTTCGTGCGAATAAAGATCTAGCTGCGTTGCACAAGAACGATGTTTTCTGAAACCATGCTGATTATGTATCAATAGATCGTTCCCTTCGAGGTGATTCATAATGTTTGAATACAGTACATGCTCCAAAACCCTACTGCATACCGACGTCAATGATATAGGTCTGTAGTTAGATGGATTACTCCTACTACCCTTCTTAAACACTGGTGCGACCTGCGCAATTTTGCAACCTGTAGGTACAGATCTATCGGTGAGCGAGCAGTTGTATATGAGTGCTAAGTAGGGAGCTATTGTATCAGCGTAATCTGAAAGGAACCTAATCGGTATCGAATCTGGACCTGAAGACTTGCCCGTATCAAGCGATTTGAGTTGCTTCGCAACCCCTAAGGTATCTACTTCTAAGAAACTCATGCTAGCAGCTGTCCGTGTTTCAAATTCTGGAATATTCCATTCATCTTCCCTGGTGAAGGAATTTCGGAAAACTGCGTTCAATAACTCCGCTTTAGCATCACAGTCGTCGGTAACAGTACCATCGGCACTACGCAGTGAAGGTATTGACTGCGTCTTGCCGCTTGTGTACTTTACATATGACCAGAATTTCTTCGGATTTTCTACCAAATTTCGAGACAATGTTTCATTGTGGAACCTATTAAAGGCATCTCGCATTGAAGTCCGTGCCAAATTTCGCGCGTCTGTAAATTTTAGCCAATCTTCGGGATTTTGCGTTCTTCTGAACTTCGCATGCTTTTTCCGTTGCCTCTGCAACAGGGTTCGGGCCTGGTTTGTGTACCACAGGGGATCAGTTCCATCTCTTACCAATTTATGAGGTATGAATCTCTCAATTGCTGTTGCTACTATATCTTTGAATTTGAGCCACATCTCGTCTACATTTGCATAGTCAGTTCGGAAGGAATGGAGATTGTCTCTTAGGAAGGCTTCTAGTGACACTTTATCTGCTTTTTTTAAATAAAATTATTTTGCGTTTGTTTCTGGTGGATTTGGAAGAAACGGTATTGAGCCTAGCTACAACGACCTTGTGATCACTAATCACTGTATCAGTCATGATGCTCTCTATCAGCTCTGGATTGTTTGTGGCTAAGAGGTCAAGTGTGTTTTCACAACCATTTACAATTCGCGTGGGTTTATGGACTAACTGCTCAAAATAATTTTCGGAGAAAGCATTTAGGACAATCTCTGAAGATATTTTCTGCCTACCATCGGTTTTGAACAAGTATTTTTGCCAACATATCGAGGGAAGGTTGAAGTCTTGAGGAAGGGGTGGAGATGCGCATCCCTTGGCTGTGGTTACACACTAAATGAAATTGTTTTTTGTCTGAGTTGTAAATAAGCAGAATCTATTGATTGGCAAGACGTAGTGGTAACTGGGGTACAGAAGAAACTAATTTGGTCATGTCACCAGGTAGTCTCATTCTAATTCAAAGCAGTGTGCTCTGTTATTTCAGAGTGCAAATGTATAAAGTGATAACGGAAAACACCTTCACGAGAAGCCATGAGAATTGCTGTTACCATCACTAATTTTGATGATAATGAGAATGAGAGAGTTGTGACAGTCCTGACACAGAGGCAATAGAAGATGCAAGCAAATTTTGACAAGTAAGAGTTAAATCAATGATGTGCAAATTACGGAAGGAGGGACACCATGTCAATTTGAGCAGAATTCAAGTATCTGCCCCAAAGCAGAACAAATAAAATGCACACAATAAATATTTCATTGACAATGTAAAATTTGAGAGCAACGTCTTTGATATTATGAACAATACAAAGAAAACTGTCTTTGCATTAACTTCACGGCTTTTTGTCGCACAAAACTGGACTTCCAGGATAGCACGGAAACTTAAGTAACTGCTCCATCTATGAGATTTTACTTTAAAAGGTGTGTGAATAAATTCATTTTTTGATTTTCCAACACACTACACTGTGTTGAAAAGTGGCAGAGTTTGACTAGTACTGTCAAATAAGAGTGTCAGGCAAGTCTCACAACTATTGTCAAATATCACTGTCAGGCAATGTCTCATTGTTGTGAAGGCAGTTTCATTTTATTGACTTCTGCTCTATGACTACAACAGGTAAGTACATACTATCATATAGAAATATACATAAAAAATTGAAAATATATACATACGAGGACAAAATTTTGCAGTATGATGGTTGCCTACCTACTGCTGCCATACCATCAAAACCTACATAATTTGAAACTGGTCTGGAATCTTGCAAAAATAATATCCATAGTCATAATACACCAAGCAACTACTCTCTAACTCAAAAAGATAATGGCTGATGCTTTTTACTGCTAATAAACAAACACAGTGTATATCACCTTGCCTGGCACAAGCCTTTTAATATAACACTACTTCAGTGACTTGCGCATCAACCTCACTGCTTTTACATGCAAGTACCTTTACAGTTGGTACATAAGGCTGAATGGACCTCCTATCAGGGCTATCCACCCAAAAAAGATTAGAAATATCTTCAGGACTGAAAATAGGATCTTGCCATTATTAGCCAAAAATACTAATCACTATCCCATGTGGTGAATTAAATACAGTTTAGCTTTTTGTGTTATAACATTATAAAACTTGAAAGGTCATGTACTGCACAAAAAGTGTGTGATTACTACTGGAGGAGAGAGATGGCGATGGAAAACTGAAAATATAATAAAATATTTAAGAATATAATGAAAAGGATAGTTGCTACTAACCATATATCAGAGATGCTGAGTCGCAGAGAGGCACAACAAAGTGGCTGTTGCACAATTAGCTTTTGGCCAACAAGGCCTATTTCAAAATTAGATAACATACACACATGCACACACTCAAGCAAACACAACTCACACACATGATCACAGGCTCTGGCCAAAGACTGTGGTCATGCATGTGTGAGTTGCATTTGTGTGTGTGTGTGTGTGTGTGTGTGTGTGTGTGTGTGTTTTGTCCAATTTTGAGATATGTCTTGCTGGCTGAAAGCTAATTGTACGACAAGTCTTTTCGTTTTGCCTGTCTACAACTCAGTTGGTCATCTTTACATTGAATACCAATCTATCCTCTTCCTAATATAGTTCGTTCAGCACAGATTTTAAGAAAAAGTCATGCTGACTCATCCACAACTGAAACAGCAGGCGACAAATCATCAGTCACCATTATGGACAGGTAGTTTTATGGATACTACCAGAAAACCGTCGTGGGCAGCTAATGTGAGAAATGTTGTATGTTCCGTATCTGTTCTGGTTCTAGATAGGTACTTCATTCAGTGGCACTTAAAGACATGTAGCATGCTATGGCTCTCCTATTTGTAAGACTACTGAAGTGTATGCCATCCCCACTTCTCGGGCACTAAATCGACAATGCTACCTACCACCACGGCCAGGTTACCAGTATGTTTTGTTGAGTAATAATTACTGGATGCACCTCTATTTATTTCTGTACACAAGACATTTAGAATGATGAGAAACCAACAAGTTTGTAAATTTCTTCAGACATGTGTATGATGTATCTTTTTATTACAGAGGCATTTTACTTTAGCTGTAAAAGTATGTGCATATATGCTGCTTGAAACTGTGCCTGACAGAATAACTTTATTTTTATAATGACACCCCTGACTGCTGATATGCAGTATTTGAATGGTCATCCATTTTGTTGAATAAGTATGCTAAAGGACTTTACTTCTCTAATATTATTGATCATGATTTTTTCCACAATCAATTCTCATTTTGCTGCTGCTCCTGAGACACACCCGACTCCCACACTATGTTTCACTCTTGGCTGCCACACCTGTCAGCAGAGGCATCGACTCATAAACAATATTTATATAGTGATACATATGATTCACCTATCAACTAGTTACAGACAAGCAGCTGCCTTTCCTCAGTTTTGAGTGTTTAAAATCAGGTAAAATTTCAAATCCTGAAACAGTATTTCATAAGAAACTACATTTGATTTTTCAAACAATGGAAAATCCAGGATGGAATGTAACAATATTATGAGAAAGAAAGCTGCTACTCACCATATAGCGGAGGTGCTGAGTTGCATATAGGCTCAACAAAAAAAACTAACAGTTAAAGCTTTCGGCCATTGGCCTTTGTCAACAATACACACAAGCACAACTCTACACACATGACTGCAGTCTCAGACAACTGAAACCACACTGTCAATATGTTTTTTGTTGTGCCTATCTGCGACTCAGCATCTCCTCTATATGGTGAGTAGCAACTTTCCATCTCATAATACTGTTACATTTGATTTTTTCTATTTAATTAATTAATTAATACTCACTTTAGCCACTCCTTCACATGATCCAACATATTCATAGGAATAGCATTTACCATTGCTACTTTTCGATGATAATCTTTGAAAACAAAGATCATATCAAAATTTTTTAAGTGGAATTGTACACGTTCGAAGTGCACCAGCTCCACATCTTCTAAAGTGATGACAAATGGTGGCTAGAAATAAAAAAAAAATTACATTTTAGTTCACAAAGCAGACATATGGAAAAATAATAAATGTAGTTAAAGAAATAAGATTAATCAGAATCTATTTTTCTCCAGGTATTTGTTTTCCAACATGTCACAACCTCATGGTGGCTTTTAATGGTGACAATATATTGTTCCTATCACCACCAAAATGTTTCCTTATGCAAACTGACACTTGTGGAAAATGTGCAATCATGACTGAATTACCACAGAAATGTTAAAGGTATGGCAAATTTGACATTATAATATAAATAAATGGTTAAAACACTAATTTAAGCACATTGCTGGCACATAATCAGAACCAGTTCTGCAGCAACATGGCCTCAATATAAGACAGGTTGCTGCAGGTGTAACTGATGCTCACAAGCCACAATATGATATTTGGGGGAACAACAGTGAATGCTGTTAACTGCATGGATACAACAAGTTCACCAAATGACATACTGGTAACTGAACGAGTTTATGAAGACTGAAGAATGTTGTTCTTTTGGTCTTCAGTCCGAAGAATGGTCCAATGCAGCTTTCCAAGCTACTGTATTCTGTGCAGGCCTACTCATTTCTGAATAACAACTGCAATATACATTCACTTGAATCTTTTTACTATATTTGTCTCTTGGTCTCCCTCTACAATTTCTGTTTCCCACACTTCCCTCCAACACTCAACTAATGATCCCTTGATATCTCATGATGTTCTTAACAAATGATCCCATCTTTAAGTCAAATTGCGCAATTTTTTTTTAAATTCGGTACAGGATCACCTCATTAATTATCTGATCTACCCATCTAGTCATCAACATTCTTCTATAGCACCAAGTTTCAAATGCTTATGTTCTCTTCTTGTCTTTGCTGTTTTTCATCCATGTTTCACATCCATATGAGGCAACACACTGTACAAATACCTCCAAAAATGACTTCCTAATGTTTAAATTTATATTTGATGTGAACAAATTTCTCTTTCAGAAACCCTTTTGTCACCATTGCCAATCTTCATTTTCGATTCTCTCCAATTCACTTCAGCCATCATCAATTATTTTATTGCTCCAACAGGAAAACACATCTACATTGTTAGTGACTCATTTCCTAATCTAATTCCCTCAGTATCACTTGATTTTATTCAACCCCATTCCATTATCTTTGTTTTAATATGCTGATGTTCATTTTGTATCTTCCTTACAAGACTGTTCGTTCCATTCAGCTGCTCTCCCATGTCCTTTGCTGTTTGACAGAATCAAAATGTCATCAGCAAACCTCAAAGATTCTATTTCTCCCTGAACTTTAATTCCTTCTGCAACCCTGTCTCATTTCCTGCACAATCAGTACTTCCCTTTCATGCCTAAATTGTTATAACTGCTGCCTGGTTTCAATAAGAGTTGTATTTAACCGTTCACTCCAAACATTTTATCTCTGCTAACTTCAGAATTTCAAGGCTGTATTCCATTCTACATTGTCAAAAACTTTCTCTATGTTTACAAATGCTATAAAGATTTAGCCTTTCTTTAATATTATCTCCTAAGATATGTCACAGGGTAAGTGTTGCCTCATCTGTCCTTACATTTCTAAGGACCCTGTACTGATCTTCCTTGAGGTCTACTTCTGTCAGTTTTTCCATTTTTCTGTAAATAATTCTTATCAGTATTTTACAACTATGAGTTACTAAAATGATAGTTCAGAAATATTTGGAACTGTTTTCTTTGGAATCTTACTTATTACATTCTCCTTGAAGGCTGACGGTATTTCTTCTGTCTCACACTGCTACGTGATTACGTGGAAGAATAATCCACATGAATTCCAGGGGCATGGTAAAGTAAAAGGGACGATTAAAGTGATATGACAATCTACTTTCTGATGGAACATTAGTAATTGCACAAAAGTGACTATTTGATAAGTTATCATTTCATCCGCTTTATTAATCTGATTTTTATCTGATGTTTGTACCTGTGAAATTTTTGTTGTTCTAACTGTTAAATGTCTGAATAAGATGTGTCTCCGACTATAGTTCTACAATAGTTAAAAATATTCCAGAGCAAATTAAGTTAGTCGTGAAGTGTGCATTTACGGCCATTTCCATTCCATTTTACTGCTATTCACGCGTATAAGCTTTTCAACAACTTTCATAATATTTTTACTGTAAATGACTGAATGCAGATAAAAGTTTTCTAAATACTTTTGTTAGGACATTTATACTGCTGCATGAATTATTTCCACAGTGTACCGTAATAATATGGGATGCAGACAGTTCACAGGCTATTTAAAGTTATTTATATAATGCTGCATGGCTATTTACACATAAGTTTATGCAACAGTCTAATCACTGAAGTAAGGGTGTAATTCCTTAGAACTCATACAAGAGTTTAAGTAAAGATTCTTTTAAGCAAACAAAGCAATTCCATAAAACAAACTACTTTCATTTACTTTACAGGGTCATTCCATGTGAAATTCACAAATCAGAAAATAAAATGAACCTTGATGATTAGAATTTTGTAATTTTTTGTCATTTATTCTACCTACCAAAACAAGATACAATCCCAAATTAAAGATTTTTTGGGTGTTTTGTTTTGGAGTTATTAATTTTTAAAGTTCCCAAAATTGTGTGATTTTTGCCATATTTTGAAACTTTGAAGCTGCTATATCTCAGGAACTACTTGACTTACAGACCTGAAATTTGTACCAATTTATTCAGCTTCTTATAAGGTTTACAAATACATGTCACATTACTACATTCATAAAAACGTTAACCTTTCAAAACCAAATTCTTTTTAAATTCTTAAAATTTCAATTTTTTTTCTGAAAAAAAAAATGTGTTAGTTATACACTATTTGTTAATGCGTGTGCCAATTTTCGTGACAGTATTCCAATGGGAACATTAAAATAAATCTGATTTTGTGCTATGCATGTCTCTGACACTATTGCTGCTACTGTAGTGTGTTTAAAATTAGTTGTGACTACTGATGTTTCCCTCACTGGAGGGGACATGACACCATTCTCCAGGTAACACCAATGGCGAGCCGGCTTTCCTTACCACATCACCAGCAATTCACACTGTGCCATGCCACGGAAAACAGTACCACATGGTGTTATGCATTTAATGTATCTACATTGCGAAGTTGAAAAGTGGTATTTTCAGGAGGTTTAAGTTTCTTGTAGTCGTCACGTATTGAGAACAAGATAATAGCAGTACAGCACGTCTGAACAGGAAATTAGCAATAAAAGTCCACAGCAAAGTTTAAAAATATTCATGTCATTAACATTCTAATGCAGCTGACATTGTGACAGGATCCTGAAACAGTGCATTATTAAATTAGCAACTGGGGCAAGACAGGTCAGTAGTTTATGAAGAACCCTATTCTCAGAATAAACATGAATGTGTAATTTCTCCATTTATATTGTTGCAAAACGCACAGCAATTCTCGTTTCAGCAGCTGTTGACAGTTTTTAAAAAATTAGATTATTTTATTGAAAAGGATCTGTAGTTGCTTGAATATTGCAGTAGATATGGAAGATTCACATATGAATCATAAGGCAAAATATTCTCCGTTTTGCTCACCGTCATTTGCCAACATCTTGTTTCGATATCTCAGGGATTTATGAGTATTTCATTCTCCATTTTCTCGAAACTGGAGACAGATAGCGATATGCCCAATTAGGATGAATGGGCATAGACAGAGTGTGTATACTGGCAACTCACAATATCCTGTTGCAGAGCATCATGACAATCGTGACCTCGGTGCCTGTTTTACCACACATGCCATCTGGATTCTTGGATTCTTTCCCCAGACACCAGTTCCTCAGAACTCCGCAGGTGGGAACTAGCACATAACATTTCCCTGGTTCTCACCCCCCACCTGGCCTTAATTTACATTAATTTCTTCCGTCTCAGCATTTCTTCACTGGAACTATTATTTGCTTCTTTCTGTTTTAGTTTCCTACATCTTTTATTGTCTTACCCGTCTATCTTTCACTGCCCCCCTCCCACCTCTGTTATGTACAATGCACTTAACTTTTCATTCTTATTAATTCATGCATGATGTTTAAGCAGTAATCTCTGTTTGCATATCACCCTGTCTCCCACCTTTAAGTTCTCAGGTTTTCAAATCTTGTTCGATGCAGTCCCAACAATCAGTGTTTCCTTCTCATCCCTATAGCCTCCCCTGACCCACGGTTCTGAGTGACTTTCCCGAAATCTACCCCTTTTCCTAGACCTCCCCAGCCCTTTTCCTTCACCCCTCTTCCTTCCCTTTCAACCCTTCTGCCTGAAGGAGCAGCTTCTGGCTCCAAAAGCTTGCCAGTCACAACCATCTTTTATGTGAGAGTTGTGCCACCGCTTGGTGAGTAGATCTATTTATCTATCCAATCAAATAATTTTGGAAATAAATTATTGATTTTCTAAAAGTGGATTTTCTCCATAATCTGGGAAAAAAAATCTTTACTTTAGTGATGGTTCAGCAGCACAACACAAAAATCAAAAGAACTTTACTAACTTATGTCGCCACGCTGAAGATTTTGAAGGAATTTAAAAAGAGTGGCATTTTTATGCTACTTGTGTGATGATGATGATGGTGGTGGTGATGGTGGCACAGTAAAAAATCTTTCAGCCACAGTCAGTCTGTGAAATCCTATCAGTCACAAAATATTAACTTCCAATTGTTTGAGGGGGTAAAGCAAACATCCCATCTGTCACTTTTTCTCTATGTCAAATAGCGAACAATCAGCAGAAGAAAGGATACTGGCAGAAGAAAAAAAGAAAAAAAAAAAAAAGAAAAAAGAAAAAAAAAAGGGATGTAGATGACACGTCTTTTCAACAGATTACTGGATTTGATGGTTGAGCTTATGACAACAAATGGTGGATGGGTTGTGTGCTGTCTAGAGACGAAAAAGGAGCTTAAGTAACCTTTTATTTATGCATCCTTGTGGGCCAGCTGCTCCTTTTTCATACCCAAGAAGATAGGATGGAAGATAGGATGAATTGATTGTTCTAAAGAACTTCATACTTTGTAAATTACACCCTACAACTGCACTGGGAGAATGTTCAGACTATCAAATGAAGAGATGCAAAAACTCTGACAGATTATGTTGTCAAACAATGTGTGGTTGTACAAATAATATGTCACTACGGCTTTAGAGGACTAGGTAATGGCATATACAAGAAGAATGTGATATTTAATATTGAGTCTTTTCTTGTTGAAGGTGAACAGAAAATTTCTCACTGAAAGGCATTTAAACAACTTACTGATAAATACTTACAGCTGCACCAATGTTTAATTACTAATATTAATTAATGTGAATGTATTAGTGCAATTCAAGTATAGTTACATAAATTATTTGTTGCCTTTTTTTGAGTATGTAGTGTTTACTTCAAAAATTAGTAACTTAAAAACAAATGGTCCAAACAAAATTTTAATTTGAGAGTCTGCAAGCATACAAAAAATTATCAAAATCTGAGATGTAAAGACCCAGAACATTGGTTGAATTCACATGGAAAGAAGTCAAATTCAGATTAGCTATGTGTCTGACATTTCGTATCACTAGTTAAGTGATCAAATATGTACAAAAGCTAAACTTAATGTTAATAAAGATTAATGAAAGACTCCTTCTCCACAAAGCATTGAACTTGCCACAGTGGGGTGGTCTGACTGTGACTCAATTATGCAGATAGCCATATTAAAGGTGCAATCACATTGGAGGGGTATTTATGGTGTTACCAAACTAACATACTGTATTTGTGTGAATACAGGCTGCACTTTTTTCCAAAAATCTTAGCTTGAAAAATCATGGTGCAGCCTCGAATCTAAATTTCCCCTCACATCACGAATAGTCAGATTCTAAATGACATGTACAAGTACCTTGTGATTTGAAATTAATAAAATTGCAAGTTACTGCAGTTACTTTCGTAAACCACCAAAGACTTAGAAGAAAATAGTAGAAAAACCTATACCTAGTTTGCAAATATAGCAGCTGTTCGTGACAAAGAAACCACTGCACCACTGCCTTTTTAAGCACAATATAAATGTATTTGCATACTATGTTCCGCTAAATTATTTATTGTAGAGCTGTCTGACATATCAAACTAGACCAGTGTTTGGCCTGCAGTCCCTAACTGGGAATGTAAATTAAAAATTACTCACTCACACAAAACTTTAAATTCGATTGGCAAAGTGTTTCTTTTACGTGCTGTTTTGCAGCCTTCAATTTCAATCGTTCCATTATAGCAGCATATCTACAGTTTCTGAACAAGAAAATCAAGCGAGTGTCTTTCCACATCTGGATATTTGGAATTTGTTCTTGAAATGAACATAGACTTTTCAAACTAATTAAGAGTTTCTCATCATTTGCGCATTGACAATGAACATTTTTTTCATACACATGAAATCTACATCCAGCTTCCACTTTCAGTGTTCCTTTGCATAATGCATAGCTGGCAACTTGATGCTCAATTGTTATATAGGATTGCCAAGATACTTTAGTGTCTGCATCACATATATAGTAGTAGTACTTTGTAATAGGAGGTAAATTTTCTAGTGTGGCCTATATTCGAGATTTACTTTTTACTATAATCTCGTATCAAAAGTTTATATGCAGCCTATATTCACATGTGGCTTATATTTGTACTAACACAATATGGTTCGTGAACAGAGGCCTCTTCAATAGTAGCAAATGCACAGCCTGTATTGCTGATTGATCTCTCCTTGTAACATTAACCAACATGGCCTTGCTATGTCAATAATGCAAACTGCTGAAAGCAATGGGAAACTATAACTGTTATATTTAGTGAGGGCATGCAGCTCTATTGTATTGTTTATTAATGATGGCATCAACTTAGATAAAATATTCCAGAGATAAAATAGTATCCCATGCAAATATCTAGGGAGTATAGAGGAGGATGTAGTCGCCTGTTTTTGAAACAAAACTGGCTGTGTATAGGGTGGAGATTGGAAAGTTGGATCCCTTAATCAGATAAATACAACAGACTACTTAAAAAGAGAAATGGATACATTGGAGCTGGATATAGGGGGATAAGCAAAATGTGTTAAGTGTAGTAACTGCTATGTAGTATCAATTAAAATGAACACATTTACTGCACATACACATAACAAGCTAAGACTAACATGAAATTATTGTACAATATGATATTGCACAGATAAAAAGCTCCAGGCTCCAATACACACACTAGAGCAATGTAACTGATGCTTTAACAAGCTAGTCAAATACTACAAATTATCACATTTCCATTAGCCATACTTGCAAAAAATTGGAAAACAGGAAACTACATTTTCAGTCCAAAATCTTGTAGTAGCATATGATGGCAATGCTTTTCCAGAGGTTTTGTCACAATGCCTGCTAACATTTAGTCTGAAGACACATATGCCACAGTGACTTGGGCTGACACTATATTTTTCTCTTATGAAGTACAGTTTTGTGTGTATATTTTTGGTTCAGATCCTGTAGCCACTAGTAATAGAAGTTTCACTGCCTCCTTCTCGAGACTAGATATATTTAGCTGCCTAATCTTTTAAGCCAAGAGCCTGATATGCTGAGGTTAGGGGCATATTTTCCACCTCAGTTGGTGATAAGGCTGCCATAGGCTGTTTCTTACTCTGCCAGGATATCATTTCTCCTTGGGATTTAATCTGAAATCATAATGTCAGTCTTCTATCCTCTGCACCTCCAGTCCAGACTACGTTGCAGTAACCTATTCTGTGGTATTCCTCAGCTTCAGAATATAATACTTTCTTATCCTCGGCACATTTAAGACATCTAAAGATCCTTTTGACTGCCTGCCAGAGGTGCTGCCTGGATTATTAGAAAAGTGGTGAACATTTCCTGTCAAGTTAAGTTGATTCTGGACCTGTTCTGATTGTACATGCATTGCTTCCCAATAGGATATGTTTACCATAGTTTCTTTTCCTTATCCTGATTTTGGACTCGTCACCAGTGACCAGTTGTTTATCGTTCAGTGGCACAGATATCAAGTTACAATCTTTCATATTGAATCCATTGAGAATGTGCTTCACACAGTGTGTGTGGTCTATCCATAAACAACCTACTTTGTGGTTCATAGTAATTAAGGTATCTACGCAGTTAGTAACTTAACCAATGTCTCTCAGCTTGAACTTTTCACCTAGTTTGTTTTTGAAAACATCTGTCTCCCACGGGCTGCTACTAAAGATCAGCATAATATTCACATTATCTCCAGATATTAAAATGTATGTACCTTGATTTTTGCAATAGAAATACATGTCAGCTATTGACCTTCTGAATTTTAAATTGAACAGTCTACTGTCTAATTTCTAGTTACTGCAGCAACTGCCTTGCTTCAATCCATATGCCACCGTTTTAGTCTTTTGAAAACAGAATCTGACACTGTCCTCATAAATGGATCTACTTCCAGAACTTTCAGATATATCTCTTCATGTAAGACACCTTGTAAAAAATCCGTGACATCATTTAAGTGATCAAACTCTATATAATGTTTAGCAGCCAGAGCAAATAAATTCCTTAAAGAATTGTGCAGTGTAGCCACTTTATATGTTTGATAATAGTCTAAGTCTTGCATCTGAGCATAACTATGTATCACAAATCTTGCTTTATAATGCACAATGTGGCCTTTCAGATCTTTCTTAGTTTTTCAGACCCATTTGGCATTTATTGCTCTCTTGTCTGGCGGTGAACTAGCACTTCTCTTTGTGAGAGGGTAACTGTCATTCAGAATTCTTTAAGACTTTTGTATAGGCTCAAATTGGTATGGTTGCTTGTTATTATTATTTGCATTGTCTGAACTTAATTTCTAATTGCAGCCAGATACCCATCAAACTACTACTTGACGTGATAGTTTCAGGCTTGAGGTCAGTTTTTTTTTCAAGTTCAGTAACTGTTATTTCATTCTGTTTCATGAATAAGATGAAGAATAAACTTTACTCCTGTCACTTAGTTTTTTTATTTGTACCGTTCAGAAGTACCTTCATCAAAAATAATGTCTTATTTTTACGATTCTCTGGACATTTTTTTCCAAAAGGCCTGTATGCTGTTTATTCTTTACAGTATCCTACCCAAACATTTTGAGATGTTGATTGTAAAGCTTCTTGCTTCTCCAAGCTGCTTCTGGAGTCTTGTTTTTAGTGTCTCAATTGTTGTTGTTGTTGTTGTTGTCTTCAGTCCTGAGACTGGTTTGATGCAGCTCTCCATGCTACTCTATCCTGTGCAAGCTTCTTCATCTCTCAGTACCTACTGCAACCTACATCCTTCTGAATCTGCTTAGTGTATTCATCTCTTGGTCTCCCTCTACGAGTTTTACCCTCCACGCTGCCCTCCAATGCTAAATTTGTGATCCCTTGATGCCTCAAAACATGTCCTACCAACCGATCCCTTCTTCTAGTCAAGTTGTGCCACAAACTTCTCTTCTCCCCAATCCAAGGATTGGGGAGTGTCTCAATTAGAGATCTGTTAATTAGGCAGACTGATGTGGAGACTGAGTCTGCACGGAATTCATTTGGCAAGTTTCCTTCGGAGAACAAGCATCTTGCTTCTTCCATCATCATCATTATTATTAACCCTTTGAATGTCAAGGTAATGACCTATCGTCACCCCCTACTGGCGCTAATACTTTCAGGGTGCCGATTCGTCGGTACTCTGCTTCTTCTTATTTATCTTACAGAATTGGGCAGTAGATGGTGTTGGCGTGCTGATTACAGATGCTCTTTGACTCGAGCTATGTGTAGGTTGATAGCTATTGACAATTGAGCATCGTTTCAGTGAAATATTAGCGTTTAATTATTCCCTTTTGCATTGTATGTTTATTGACGTCGTGTTTCGCAGTACATGTTTACATTCTGTTATTGCATTCTACGTTCTTGTTTTTGTGCAGTACTGTTATTTATCGTTGTTTCTGTATGTTTTCTTCACGTTAAGTATTTACAGTTTGTTTATTTTCTCCGCTTTTTGTGAAAAATGCGACCTACACCAGGCCAGAACAGAGGACTTACAGACGAATAAATTTGTAAACTTTTAGATTGTACTAGCGATACAGAGTGTTTTATTGGAAGTAGCAACAGTTCAGAAAGTGACAGTGATTGACGATATTGTGAACGAAAGTGAAGACGAAATGGAAGATGTACAATACACTGAAGTAATTGCACCTGAAACACTCCAGCCATTACCACATCCATTTCAAGAGCTGCCAGGACCAAAACATATGCCGCCAGCAGGATCTCCTGTGATAGAATGTTTCAATCTATTCTTTACTACAACGTTGCTGCAACTTATTGTAACTGAAACAAATCGCTCAGCCTAACAGTTTGTAACTAAACATACTACATTGTCCAAACCATATAAGAAATGGAAGAATGTGAGAAGTACCGAGGTAAGAGGTTTTATTGCTTACTTATTAAATATGGGACTCAATAAAAGGCCCACAATGCTCTCATATTGGAGCACAAAACCATCACAGGCATTTCCATGGTTTGGTAAAACATTTTCTGCCCACCGATTTAAGCATCTTATGAAATTCTTTCATCTTGTGGATAGTGAGAAATGTCCAGCACCAGGCCATTCTGATTATCACCCATGTATCAGGTACCAGCCATTGGTAGATCATGCTAATAATATATTTAGACATCATTACACACCTCATGAACAACTTAGTATTGACGAGAGTCTAGTTACCACTAAATGTCACACTTCCCTATTACAGCATTTGCAACTGATGATCCTCGTGGTACTCCGGGTTTGAGACAACTTCCAGAGAAGAAAGAATCAAGATGCTGTGTGTGTACTAGTGAGGGAAGGAAAAGAAGGTCAAGAACTGCTTGCAATAGATGTAATAAGGGGTTGCATGGTGAATGTTTTCCTAAACACAAATGCTAAGTCATACTGTAGACACGGAAATTCTGTAATGTTCTCTTCAAATAAATAATTGTTATCTTTCTAAATAATAACACAAATTTGATATCCCTCATGTCATTTTACTCACAAATGTGTGTAGATTCTATGGACTGTAGTTAGCCTTCTTAAATTGAAGCACAGTGTTGGATATATGAAATCAAAGTCAAATTTATAATATTAAAAAATATATATATATTTTATTTGGACTGTCTCAATCAAATTCATTTGAAACATTATGATAATCTGTGTAAGCCATAATATTCTACATACTTTTATGGATAAGTGGTAATTTTTTCATATTTTTAAAGTGAATACTGAATGATATATGGCAATTTAAATAGAATGTAGCATAACAGTATAAATACGTATGACATTTTTAGCACACAACACTCCAAATCGGGTGACTGCAAAAGGGTTAACTCTTAGTTATTCCATTTTGTTTTTGTGTGTATTCTGCTGTAGTCTGATGTCAGATTCTTTCTTGTCTGAAATAGATTATTAAAATACTGTTCACATGTTTTCTGCCACTATCTACGCACAAAGTGCAGATATTTTTTACAGTCTGCTTTTTAACAAAAATAGTTGTGGTACTCAATTTTTATTTCTGGCATTATAGACAAGTACTTCCTTGAACATTCGTCAAAGCAAGGAAGTATTTGGCCTCTCCAACTGATCTCGTCTGAATTGGCCAACACAAATCTTGGGAATTCCCGTAGCTTGTGCAGTGATGCTAGGTGGTACACAGCATGCCATATGCTCACACATTCAGGATAAATTACTGTGTGTCTAACTCAACCCCCTACACTCAATGTAACCTTCCTCACCCGTCAAGGGTCTGAAAATGCTACACACAAAACTGACAACACTGCAAGCATGCAGAACCTGATAAAGAACTGCAGTTTGCTGGTGGCTGGTCTCCTATCATTTGATTTGCTGAAACATCAATCAATCATTAAGTTATTGTCATCTAAGTATAAAGACAGTTAATTCAAGCAAATTAAAGGAGGGAGGGGGCGGAGGGAGACGGCTCTGTGTTGATCTCTTCAAACCACTAATCACCATTAATTGCACAAATCAGCACGATTTTGCAGAAAGCATCGCTTGTGTGAAACTCAGCTTGCCCTTTCCTCACATGATATCCTGCGAAACAT
This sequence comes from Schistocerca nitens, assembly GCF_023898315.1. Classification (NCBI taxonomy): domain Eukaryota; kingdom Metazoa; phylum Arthropoda; class Insecta; order Orthoptera; family Acrididae; genus Schistocerca; species Schistocerca nitens. The sequence goes on from NC_064614.1 coordinate 1,011,992,218, forward strand.
AGATGAAAGGCAACAGGCAGATTCCATATACTAGCTTTCCAAAAGGTGTTTGACATGGTGCTCCACTGGAGACTGTTAATGAAGGTACGAGCATGTGGAATAGGTTCCCACATACGTGAGTGGCTTGAAGACTTCTTAAGTATTAGGACATAGTATGTTGTCCTCGATGGCGAGTGTTCATATCAGGGACAAGGGTATTGTCAGGAATGCTCCAAGAAAGTGTCATAAGACTGATCTTATTCTCTAAATCTGATGGACAGTGTGAGCAGCACTCTGAAGCCATTTTCTGATATGTTGTCGTTGAGTAACAGGAGGATGATACAGATGACTTAAGGCAAAATTTCTAGTTTGTGTGATGAATGTGCTGCTTAACACAGTCAAGTCAATTAAATACCCACGAGTAACATTGCAATGTGATGTGAAATGAAATGACCATGTAAGGATTATAGGAGGGAAAGCAAATGGTCAACAGCAGTTTATTGGTTCCTCTGTAAAGGTGACCACATACATAAAAAATGTAAAAACGAAGACACAAAATGTCATACCAGCCAAACCAGTTGTAATTTGCATTTGCTGAATCGGGATAACATAGTGAGACATATAGAGACACAAAATTAGTGACATCACCACCCGTTAAAAAATTCACAAAGTTATGCCCTCAACCGACAAGCTGGTTACCAGAGAAAAACCATTAACAATATCGTATACAGTGAGACACTCAGTAGCCTATGCGAGCCCGCACAAAGTATAATGCCCAAGCTCAAGTGGGAGCAAACCAAGCATCTGCCCTACAGCCCGGATATGATGCCCTGCGACTTTCACATGTTTGGTAAAAAAAAAAACTCAAAGGATAGCGCTTCAACACTGATGACAAATGAATGTCATAGTTGGGGACTGGCCCCAGTCACAGCCACAGAAATTTTGGGAAACAGTGGGATACCTGTGCTCAGGTCTGTAGTAATTACTTTTCAATAAAGACTTCATTTATAGTCAGTGTTATTTCGTACCTTTTCTTTTGAACACCCCTTATAGAACACTAGTGCAACAAATTCTTGAGTACTGCTCAAGTGTTTGGGGGAAAACCCTGGAGGGAAGGCAACTTCTTTTCATGCAACACTATTGAGAAAACTTGTAGAACCGGCATTTGAAGCTGACTGCAGATTGATTATATAATGAACATTTTGCCACCACGAAGATAAGAGAAATTGCTGCTCGTACGGAGACAGCCAGTAATTTTTTTCCCTTGCTCTATTTGCCAGTGGAACAGGAAAGGTAATGACTAGTAGTGGTACAAAGTACTTTCTGCCACACACCATACGGCAGCTTGCAAAGTATGTACATATATGGAGAAGTAGATGTAGATTAATGACTACATATCATCAGTGAGGTCAACTACAGTTGAGTCCAGCTGATGTAAAATGAGGATGAGCGAAAGAAATGGCAATTATTTTACTTGATTACTTACGGGAGCAATACAGTCCTTTGTATAAAATGGTTTGCAGAATGTATAGAAAACATTACCACAATTGTTCAATCTTGCAGTCCAATTTAGTGGGCCTCCACAGCATCATCTCACTGAGTGGCAAATGTCAGATGCCTGGGAATAAGTTTGTGTCTACACTTCCATGCAGTGAACAAGAGAGTCAACTGACCATTTACAAGCAGTGTCAAGTTTTGAGCCCACGTGCAAATAGTAACTTTTAATTGACCTAGAGCTGGCATTTGTCTTGCAGCTACTATACTTATGGGCATACTTAAAAACCTATGAAAGATTTTCAGTCATCAATATGCACCTATAAAAAACAAAAAAACTGGAGCCATGGATTTACACAATTCAACTGTAATAAACTTAGCAACTGTTTTGTGATAATCTTTTACCGAAAAATGTGAAGGTATGGTAGTGTTCGTTAATGCTTATAGGAACAGCTGGAGCACACAATATGAACACACTGCAGAAGGCAATAGGCAACAAATCTGCAATAATCGGTAAAAATGTTACACAACAGATAGCAAGGACGCTTCCTGGGGGAAAAAAGGGAAAAAAATCTATTTCTGATCACAGGATAACAAGGAGAGTTGTTGTTTTGTCTGTAATATTTTACACTTCAGTATTGTCACAGAACATCTCGGCGAAGTAATGTGAATGCTGTGAAGTTGTGATTGAGATATATTCCTTCTTCCTATTTTAACAGTAAGCAATACTCACAAACTGTGTGGAAACTCTTCTCTTAATATTTTATGAAACCATGATAAATACGTAACTCACCCACTCAGTAAGGTTTACAAGACAGCCACTCGTTGGCTGCAGTAGTACAGAACTTCGGAAAGGTGCACCAGGAAAGCCTAGCTCTCGGAATGGAGTATCAAATTCTATTTCTTGTTTTGTCATTGCCTCCACCTAAACAAAAGCATAACCAGATTTTCAGTTACAATAAAGACAAATGTTAGGATTCTACTGACAAAAACAATCTTAGTACTAACATTTATCCTTTTCATTTTAGCAATACATCACAGATTTTTTTAATATCAGATGCAAAGAACATTAGACAGTGATTACAATAAATGATCTTTTGTGCCGCAACACTGTTTAACTGTGTTCTAGTAGTTACCTTTTCACAAAAACTCCTGAATGCTGTCTTCAGTTTATGTCTTAACTCCCGTTCAGACTGTTCAGCTGCAAGATCATCACGATCATGCATGTGTTGATGCTTCCCCAAGTCTGTTGTGATTTCTCCAACTTCTGTGTAAAACTGAACATCCACATGTTTCTTCTTTCCAAACATAATGGCATGCTATACAAAAATAAGAAGAAATGTTGAGCAATAAATACAGTGATCTTCTCCCCCTGCACCCCCACATATTAAATATATACAGCACACTATGTGTATCGTACAGGGCAGCTGTAATCTATAATGCTTTGAAGATATTCAACACCAAAATCTGATGTGGTACAATGGAAATAATTAAAAAAGTTGTCAAATATAAAAACCATGTAATTCAACTGAAGACAAATACACTTTAAAACTGGTCAGACAACAGTCTCACTGGCGAGCAGATACTCAATTCTGATGAGTGATCCTACAATGAAAATTCTCTATACATTTCATTCATACTAAAAGGCACTGAAGGTTCAGCACATCAGAGGGCAAAGTATTCTGTAAAATAGTAAGTACAAAGACAGAGTTTTCAAGGCTAATTGTAAATGGCTGAGAAAATTTGAAAATCAAAGTAGAAATTCCCTTAAATGCAACATGATACCTAATTTGCTAATTTTATATTTCTGAATTTTCTGGAAGAAATCCAAATATCAAGAGCAGTCTCAGTAGATAAAACCATCGAGATAGAAACCACTGATTTTTTATACTATTACTTGAATCAGAAGGAAACACATTTTGGAAAAATGTTCAAAGCAAATCAATTTATTTTTCTAATAAAATACAAATTTGCCCTCAAACTAAAATAGAGAAACCACAAAATCCCATCACCTTTATAAACCAGTCTCCTAACCACAGAAATATTCCATTCTCACCAACGCATTATGCACTTGATGAATGGATCCATTATTATAATATTTCATTAATCTTTTTTTTCTAAATCAAAAATTACCACCATCAGCAGTCTTTTTTTTTATTTTTGTGGGGTAACTTAAACTAAACCTGCACATCAGAGAACCTAATTTGCCATCGGCAGACAAATCTTCTTATTGTGCATAACAAAGTGTGACGCATTGATGTCATTCAACACTTGCAAACTAACATCACATGCATTATTCTCAAATTTGCTGCCTGACCCTAAAATCACCAGTTCATCTGGCTTTTATCTTTGGATGAAATGCTGTTGCCTAACATTGGCTACACTAAACACAGTCTCACACAAGCTGCAGGAAATGTACGGTACATGTGCCAAAATAAGCTGCCCCCATCTGCATAGGTGGTTCGATAAGTCTGGTAAATTTTGAATGAAAGAATGGAACATTTTTGTTGCGCCTTCACGGTATGTCAAGGCTCATATCACGAATTTCAACAATGTACCACATACAGTTCATTGTTGAAGGCTATCTGAATTGATTAGTGTGTCAACTGCGATTGAAAATGGAGAAAACCGAGATTCATGCTGTAATTAAATAATTTGATTTGAAGGGTTGGACTAACAGAATCGGATAGAGTTGACAAGGATTCTGCACCATCATTGAAGACCATTTACTTTTGGATTAGTGAATTTCAACATAGTCGTACAAACACTGAAAATGAAGCACACAATTGGGATCACCACAATGGAAACCATTGACAAAATTCACGATCTAGTAGTGCAAGACTTCCGAATAAAAATTCATTAGATTGCTGATACTTTAGGCATCTAAACTGAGGGGGTGCATAATATCTTGTCCTGCATGGAGAATTGCTTATGAAGAAGCTGTATGCGAGGTGGGTGCTGCGATTGCTCACAGTCGACCAACAACGCATCTGGCACCACATTTCAACACAATGTTTGGCTATGATTAATTACAATAAGTAAGACTTTTTGCTTCAATTTGTGACTGCTGATGAAAACCGGCTGCATCATTAAACACTAGAGTCAAAACAACAGTCCAAGTAATGGACAATGGCTGGTGCACCGAAGAAGGCAAAGACTATATTTTGTCAGCTGCTAAGGTGATGGCCACTGTGTTTTTAGGATTCTTATTGAATAATCCTCACAGACGGGTTTGAAACAGGCAGTATCATAACTGGACCCTATCATGCTTCATTGTTGGATCATTTGCAACTTGTGTTGGCTGAAAAATAGACCAGGTCAGCATGAAAGAAGTGCTCTTTCACCAGCATGATGCCCCAACTCTCACATCGACAATAACAATGGCAAAAGCGCATGAATTGGGCTTTTAATTTGTTCCTCATCGACCCTATTCACCATACTTAGCCCCCAAGTGACTTCTTCGTGTTCCCTAAATTGAAACTTTGGCTTGCTGGGAAGAAATTTCCATCAAATGAGAAATGACAGTTGCAGTTGTGGTGTCACAAGGCTGAGGCCTGTCCCACCCCTCATTAAATCAACCAAGACTTATACAAATAATTGTAAGAACAGTTATTATTATTATTATTATTATTATTATTATGTTCTTTAACTTTGTTTTTGGGTTTTCATAAATACTGTGGGAAGAAAGTTTATTTATGTTGCAGATAACGTGGAAGACGTTGCCCAACGATCACCACGAAAGTTCGACACAGCAGCAAGTGGGCAAGGAATAAAACGAATGCTGCAAACTACCGCGAGCCCTGGAAGAGCCTGGGCCGCGAGGGCGTCGAGCTTCCTAGGTCGTTGTTGTACAACGTCAAAGGAAGAGATATTCTGCTTTCTCTTTGTAAACAGATCGATCGAGTCTTGAAAGAATCATGTAAAACGTATAGGCGGGTGACACATTATGTGGGACCCGATGCCTGTAATACTTCCACAGTTATTAAAAAGTTGTTAAACGGCAACACCAATAGTTCATCATTTATATAGATAAAAAGTAGTAAAGATATAGGAAAGGAAGAGTTACGGCGTCAGAACGAAAAGTGATACATCGCTCAGCAACAAAGAAGGACGTAAACAGTGGGCGTTACGTGGTGAAAACAAATCAACTGATAAAATAGTAAGTCTGTAATTAAGCATAAAGCCATGTAACACTGCACAGTCAACCAGTATTTTGCAGTGTGTGACAGAATCTCTTTTTCCGATGGGATGAAAAAGCTGGAGGACTGCTGGACCAAAGTGTATATGCCTCAAAGGAGACTATGTCAAAAAATAAGGTGATTTGTTTAGGAAACATAGACTTTTTCCTTGCTGTTTTACCAGACATAACAAATCACCCTATGTGTATACATAGTGCCATCATATGATAACACCAGGTAGGAACTTTTCTCTACTAACTGGTCACTTTGAGAAAACACTCTGTGCGGTGGCTTAACAAGAGCAGTTGTTTTGGCAGAAATATAAAGACAATTTGTGACTTCAGATACACTGACAATGCAGTCATGTTTAGGGCACATGGATTAGATGTTCTTAATCATTTCTTGGAATGTTTTAATGGTCTCCATTTCAGCACCATGATTATGATGGAACTCTTATAATAATGTTTCAGCAGAGTAGAGGAGCGTATCTGTTGAGCTTTGGGGTTTAGAACGATTCCAGAGGTATTGAATTTCACCGGGCAACTAACACTGCAGTATCCAGAATGAATTTTCACTCTAGCAGATTACAATTTTGTGCTGGCCCATGACTTGAACCTGGTATCTTTGTTTTTTTGTGTGAGAAAGTGCTCTACTGACAGAGCTCTCCATGAACAACCTGCCCTCACAACTGTATTTCCACCAGTACCTCGTATCACCTGTTTCCAAACTTCAAAGAAGTTCTCCCACATACCTTGTGGAACCAGCACACCCAGAAGAAAGAATACTGTGGAGACGTAACTTAAGTCACACCCTGGGGGGGATGGTTTCCAGAATGAATTTTCACTCTGCAGGAGAGCTAGTCCCACAAGGTATGCAGGAGGACTTCTGCGAAGTTCAAAGGTAGGGGATTACATAGTGCCGAAAGAAAGACTGCGAGGAAAGGTTGTGCATCGCGTTTGAATAATAGCTGTTAGATCACTTGCCCACAAAAGGCAGAAGTCCCAGCGTGAAGCCCAAGTCAAGCACACAGTTTGAACCTGTCATGAAATTTCAATACTAGAGTATTCCTGGAAGCTCAGTGACATGCTACTTACACAAGTACTATGTCACCGAGGCGAAGCTGAAGCAGACTAGAATGTTAAAAAGGTGTGTAGAACACCATAACACAACGTTACAACAAACTGAGAAATCTTTGGTGGTGAGCACTCTTTGACTAAGAAGCACAGCATGCAATAGGAGAAGAGGTCCATAGATTATAGCAATCTGATTAACAGAAATATGGGTTTTAATTTATGGAAGTCATGGATCCTTGCATTAACGTGCATCAAAACAGAATGCACTTTATCTTGGCTGTCTATATAAATCTTGGTAATTTTGGAAAATGATAATTCTTTCTTGCTAGCAGTTAGCACAAAGTGCCACTTAATGTTTACATTAAACGTGGCAGAAATGGCAGCTTAAAGTGCACATCCATTTTCTGCAGCCTATATAACATTGCTGTGTCTAGTGGTGACATCTACTTCGGCAAGGCTTGGCAACAGTCTCCATATCTGAAGAAAGTAGCAACGTAGACTACTGATAAATTATGTGAAGCTAATTTTAGGATCAAGTATTAAAATTCCTTAGAAAAATACTACAAACAAGTAAGCTGGGAGAGCTTATGTAGTCACAATATCAATAACAAGTTAAAACATGTAAAGTAAATTGTTTCTTAACTATGTAATCTGTTTGTAAAATAGCCATGCCCATCATAATTATGATCCACAGACAAATGAATGAGCTGCTTGGATAAGATAAAATATGACATCCTAATTACTAAGCAATCTTCAGTTTTTATACCATAGTTCATCTATGTGAATTGGTCTGTTTAAGCTAAGAATATGTTGGTAACAGGCAACTACCAACTAGAGAGAACAACTGAACAGATGACCATTTTCCAGGAAAGCATCACAAAGCTCCCTTAACATGCTTTAAATGTAAATCAATTATCATCCCACACCCTAATCTGGCACTGGATAGAACTTAGCACTAAATCAATCATAAAAATTCCTTACAGGCATTGACTATGTGATAGAGTAGTAATGATACCTCACACGTACTATGGACATTCAAATATGGCAAGTTTGTCAACAGCATTGCATGTATGACATTATACAATGATGAAAAGGAAAATGTTTGTGGTTACATGATAAAATAGTTACCTATAATCTTCCTTTACATTTAGATTCTATAGTATTTTCAAAATATTATAGTGCATTAAGTGCAAACAAAAATCAAGAAAATGGGAACATTTTGCTTAAAACTATGTTTGACCGCAAGTCCCTGTACGTCGCCATATTCATTTAGAACAGTGGTCAGTAACATGATAACTTCACAAATGTGTGGATTTCTTTGTTTTTTTATGGTTGTATTACGACTGCTCTCTTTTGTTTCTACGTGTTTTGAAATGATTGACCAAGCAAGACTAAAAGCACAAGGAAATTCCATATCATCCCATCTATGTTATATCATCTACGTCCAAACTCTACAACCCATTGTGATGTTCACGGATGAGGAGATTTCACACTGAACCACACAGTAAGGTTTTCCCAATTAAATTCAGATGAGGGGTGCAGGAATAATAAATAGGGTTCCTGTGAACAAATTTTGAGCACATATTTTGAGCAAAGCAATCTCATTAATTTGGTGTAAATGTACCAAAGATTGTAAGGAGTCTGTAGAGGATAGCAAAAGTTTGGTGGAGTGTCGCTACACAGAAACAATAATGTACTATCCTGACTCATAAGAAACGAGATTGACCACATTACCAGGAACTACTTAATGTACCATATTTGGAGTGCAATTGCTTTTCATCTTTATTTATGTCCTTATATTGAGACAAAATACATCAATATTGATCAGCTAGGTTCAGGAACAGCTTAGTAGTACTGAGACGAACTTGCATTACACCAAAAAATAATGTGTACATGGCCTGTCACAAATGAAGTGATGCTGGAGCTGAAAATTTGTATACTTTTAAAATATGTTGAATAAACTGAGATTGTCTACAAACAAAATCCATTTGAGTCAACATGTGCCTCCACTAGTTCCTTCTGCTGCTCACAAGATTTCCGATTTAGTTTTTTGTGATGCTATGCAGACTGTTCTTACGTTCTGGTGGTGTGCAAGAAAACATCTGTAATTATTATACACCCACTGCCACCGAGCTGGTTGATTTTGACAAATTTTTCTTAATCATAGGGAGCTAGTTTAATACCAAAAGGGAATAGACACATAACCTGCATACCAAAACAAAGGTTCTTTAGTAATGCAAAAAGTCTCATTCATTTGTATGAAAGTAGTACATTCCAGTAACTAGAATGTCAAGTGTAATGTTCACCTATAATATTTTTAGGCTCTTGACAAAAAAACGTTATAAGTTAACAATCCAAAGATGGAACAATTTATAGTGGGGTTCCCTCACTCTAAAAAACTGACAAACCATTCACTACTTGTGAGCCACTTCTTGTTAATCGATGGCATCACCACTACTTAATTCCAACTGAAAGAGTAACATTTTAATTGCACTGATGAGAAGCATATTAATTACAGAAACCACTGAACATCCTACAGCCAGTGGACTACCAATAATGTGCAAAAACTGCTACAATTGTTACATTAAGCCAAAGATGACCACCCTATTTACCCAAGCATAAGACAACCCTCATTATAAGATGACAAACCACCTTTTTTAAGAGGTTTCTTGAGAAGAATTTATTTTTAACATATTCTGACAAATAAAAATTACAAACTGTTTTATTGACATACAGCATCTGGCTAAAAAGTTAACACTATACTTGTTCTAAATTTATACCAATTATTGACTGTCTACTTTTTGATAATGCAAGGAGACATAAAATAAATTAAAAGAAATGATTCACATTAATTTGCCGGCCATTTTCTTTTCTACATTTTTCACTTACGAACCCTGTTGTCTGTGGTATCATTAGTTTTAACCATCCTAACAACACAATTGTGAAATTTATATTTTATTGTTGCACTATTTGGTTGTTTCTTCCAAATATGTTACGATTTTTGAGGTTGTGGTTAACAAGGGACCTGAGGACACAGCCTTTTTTATCCTAATATATATGTATATAGGATTTCGCTTCTGCACTGATGTGAGGACACTGCAATGTCCCTTGCTTTCAAACTTATCATCTGTCCATTGCTCTCTCATTGGCTGCACAGAACCAGCTGTTGATACACCCCTTTTGTTCCCGTCATGCATCATGGTGATTGTTGACAACAAATTAGCATGAAACACTTAAGTACATCAGTGACCCCAACTACACTTTACAGCCTACTGCAGAAATGAATACTATTTTGTTGAGTGTTTGTCAAATTTCAAAGTCGATTCAAATCAGACTACAAATGGACTCGGGCAAATTGTAGTTTAAACGTGATAGATGTTCTTAAATAGCCAAATTTGCTGCCCTCTCACTATTCCCTCTCTCAACTCAACTGGTTCTCAGCCTAGCTGATATCACTATTCCCCCTCCAACCCTTCCCCAGTGCTGTGCTTAACCAAGTGCAAAACACAGACTGCAATATCTTCTAGAGCGCAAGTCATATGTAACAATAGCAACTAATACATAAATAAAAAATTACACTCACGATTCAGTCTAATTTTTGAACGTTCGCTCGTCCTTTGATCTACTGACATCTGTTGATCCTTATCTCCATGACGGATCTTGCCACTGTAATTTATTCCCGTCACAAAAATTACAATCAGTCTAATATGGTTTATTTCGTTTGTTACACATTTCATTCTGTATTAATTTTCCTTCTTGTTTCATTTTAATGTCACCCTCATGTTCTAAAGCTGATTAACGGTAGGTAATGTTTTTACCCGTTATTGCAAGATGTGAACAGTGACCAAATTTCTCATTTGCAAGCCACTTAGTAAATCATTATAATCTCTCATAATCAAATGAAGTGTTTATCTGAGTTCAGAATCAAGTAATGGTTTTTGAGAGACAACATTTCTTTACTTAAAAAGCAGCATTAATGTTTGCACACGGTATCCATACATATATGAGAACTTTTACTGCAAATTTATTCCAACACAACAAGAGTTTGTAAGATGATAGAATTTAGTACTATTTCCTCCTGTGTCTCACAAAATTGCCAAATTTTAAGCAGAGCAATAGATTGTTGTAGAGCCTAGCTCATAGTTTCTCGTATATCTCTTGCACTCATGCCACACAAGTCAAATGTCACATGCTTGTTCAAGCAACGTCGATACTGTACTGAGTGCTTCAGCATATTGAGAAATACTGAGCTTGTGTGAACACGAGTATCATTTGCCTTGCCCTATCCTTCCGAATTCTTTAAAATAAATCTGCATGTGACCTTCGTATGTAAATATAAGAAAAACCCCAATACATTCAAATAAAAAATGTAACAATGTTAACCATAGCAGCAATAGTTTTATCTGCTAATGTAAGACAACCCTGCATTTTTTGAATGACCATTTGGGAAAAAACCTTGTCATATAATCAGGTAAATACGGTACTTTGAAAGTAGGCCATGAAAAAGTTTCTCTTTTACATTCCTCTCATGTGTGTGTGTGTGTGGGGTGGGGGGGGGGGTTGGGAGGGGGGGGGGGAGAGCGAGGTGCGCTCTATGTCATTAAAGAATTAATCTGAAAGCTGGTAAAGTTTTCATTCCTTTTTGTGTGCATGGCAACAACCACAAGCATCTGCTATTCAGTGTGTTATCTCCTCTACTCCTATATGATTTACTTTAGGCCAGAGCTTTCCTAACCAAACCTGAATGAATTACAAAAGGATGTTTAATTCATGTCCATGATGAGATCAGCAAAAATCTTAAGTAGGCTGAAATGTTAAATAAATATCTACCATTTCCAAATGTAACTGGCTACAATAGAGAGAGATTATTGTAATTTACTGATACTGTACCTTGAGATGAAAGTGGAGTAAGATGATCATTTCACCGTCACAGGGTTGAAAGAAGGCATTCTTAATGTTGTTATACAAGATATCCACCTTATCACCACGAACGGAAGTGTATCTGAAGCCATTCACATGAGCCTCTAATGAACCTGGAGAGAAGATTTTTAACCTAATATATTGCCCACCCACTTTTATGTTACAAAAGACACAACATCATCATTATTACCACCACCACCACCACCACCACCACATACATAAGTACAAGTTTACAATTACGACATTTTAACAGATGTTGACAGGTGTAGAATAAAATGGGTGTAGAACTGCATGTTCTTAATTCACATTTGTCAATAGACTCTGATAATATTGGCTTTCTTGCTGACATGGTCAAATCCAGATCAACATTTCGACTCTGTGAAGATACAGGATAAGTTAAGGGAGAAGAAACAAAAGCAAAAGAAGAACCTTAAACAATGCAAAGCTTCTATCTGTGACTGCATGCCCTTATTCTCACAAACTCTATGGAATCTCTCCTGCTGATTTATTCCACTACCTCTAAGAGACATTAGTGTAGGGTATGTACACACACATTTAAGATTGAATGAGACTGACATTCAACATGACATCATGATTTAATAAAATAAGATGCAAGGTCCAGTGATCACGAATAATTTCTCTTGTGTAGACTATTCACAACAAACAGTAATGAATGGGAAGATGACATATATTACAAGCATTTTACTAGTAGAATTTACAGTGACAATCTTCTCTTCCAAACTGTGATTGTCATTCCTGGTTCACTTGTATAAAACCCTGATCTACAATGTAACCATTTGTTATTGCCACATAGAGGGCATAGTTTTATAAATAGAAAAAGAGCATATCATGATGTGTAGAAAAGCATGTCTTCAACAATTTGTTCTCTCGGCATTCAAGTTCTTGTTATTAAATGGGGCACACATGAAATGTATGACACATGATCAATACAATGGAGTGTGGGCTGCACACTATTAAATTAAATAATCTTTCAAACTACCATGCACTCTTCAGAAATAAATTACTATGCAAACAAATTTATCGGGTTTATCACTTTTCTTCTAATTTAACCTTTTCATCATTTCCCCCTTCCATAAGAAAACCTAAAAACTTTATTTTTTATATACATACCACAAATACAGAGCCATGGTTTAGTTCATCATAACATTTTTATAAACCTTGTCTATGTTCTTTTAACCATCAAACAGAACATGATGAATTTTATATTTAATTTTTCTCACCTACAATACTGTTTCTCAAATACTTTGAATAAAACATGTCAACAGGATTCAAAAACTTCTTCGTTACACTTCTCTCAGTATGATTTCTGTAGGATTACAGAGTTCTCTTTTGAACGGAAGCAGACATGACACTCCATTAATCCATACTTACGAAGTGAGAAAAAGGAAGCCTGCTGTAAAGCATGAAGAGGGAAGGGGGGGGGGGGAGGAAGTGGACTGGGGGATGGGTTAGGAGAGGGTTGCTGATGGCTGGGAGGGAGAGTAAGCACACACACGTGACAGACATGTGGCACCAGTGAGTATATGCTAACCAAATACAAGGGGAGTTCTTCACACTGAGGACACTCCATGTCAAATCAACACGATTTTAGTACAAATTTTAACTAACCATTCAGATTTTGATGGAACTTAGAACAGAGGTAGCCTATATTAAATAACCAATTTCATTAAAATAGATACTTGGTCCAGTTTGAAAATACAGTAATGTGATATGTAAAAAAAATCATCAAAAATGTAACTTTATATAATTTCAAAAATAAGTATTCCACTACAAAAATAACATTTTGTACAATTTATAGGTGTATGCAGAAATATAATGTAACTTACCCACAAACAAATTTTCATTTTTTTTATAAACTGATCTGTAATGTTTAAAATGTAACTACTGACTATGATAGGTGATTATTTCATTAGAACTACTAAAAATATAAGTTTTTAAATACAATTGCAATCTGACAGTGACCCAACAAAAAGTACACTATAACATGGATTTGATAATAATATGGTAGAAAATATCCCTTTTTTGACAGTAGGTTTCAGTAAACAAATGTAACTTAGAAACAATGAAGACCGCCTGATCAGAGTTTATTGAATTATTTTCTGAAAATTTGATCACACTGGTACTGCATGATTTTCAGGCTAAGCAGCAGAGCTCTTTTTTAAATAGTCAAGGAAAACTCGAATGAGGGTGAATGTGTTGTTATATGTACCTTCTCTGAGAATTATACTTTCATAATCCAAGATGAGGCTCAGAGTTATCATTGGTCAAGTTATCAAGCAGTAGTGCACCACTTTGTAGTGTGTTACACGGGAGAGAAGAAAACAGAGCATATGAGCTATGTCATTTTTACACCGTAACACCACAGCAGTGTACAATCTTCAAAAAATGGCAATTCAATTTTTAAAAACCAAATTTCTAACAGATATACGGAAGATATACTACGTTTCAGATGATAGTGCAGAACAGTAAAATATCATACACTTATGTTTCCACAAAGATGAATGGTATTTTTTTTGCCCCTGTTCATGGTGAAGGACCTTGTGATGGTGTCAGTGGCACTGTTAAAGACATCGGCAACAGAAACAATGCTTCAGACATTGTATGACAGCTAATTTCCTTACTCCACAACTACTTTTTGATTGGGCTGTTAAAAACCTTACATCCATACACTTTGAATTTTCGACACAAGAAGAGTACACTGAACACGAAAGATTTCTAGAAAAGAACTTTAGTTAACCTGTTACCAACAGAGGGACTAAAGCATTAAGTACATGAAAAATATTGGTGAAGACTTTATCACATAAAACAGAATCCACTGTTGAAACAGTCACAAAATAGCCAGAAAAACTGACATTGAGAGTTATTCATGCATTATGTTATTGCCATCTACAACAAGAAATATCAGCTAGCTTAGTTTTTAACAAAAGACAAAGGTCTTGATGAAGTTACTTTCCTTCACCCAACTGGACCATCATTATCTTACGTTTACCCTATTAAATCTGACACATTATGGGTGTCTATAAAAGATGTTCTTTGTGAAGGAAACCCAGTAATACAAGCAAGAAGAATGTACCACATTCCCAGGAATAATACTGTGAAAACAAATAAAGTATTTAATCAGTTTAATCTATAAATTTTATAAAAATGTATTTTTTTTTCCAAGTGAAATATGTATTTCTGAAATTATATGTATGTCTGTCCCATCTGTCTGTTAGTCTTCCTCTAGGTCTTTTTTGGTAAATTGGGCTCCAGGCTAGATCTTGTTTGGACCATGAACCATCTTTTGTTCAAGGGACATGACCAGTCCACTGCCATTTCAATGTATTCACTCTTTCCATTATGTCGGTGACCTTCGTTGTTCATCTTATTTCAACTGCTCTCTTCCTGTCGAGGTTTCAGCTGGAAACTTATAACAGACAATGTTATATCAGCCTGCGCATTGTTTTGATGCAGAACCCATGACTTGTTCTTCCACAATTCAGGTCTTATTTTCTCACAGAGTTAGCAAGAACCTCAGGGTAGTAGTGTTGTTAAACAGGCTGACTTTCAGGAACCCAGTGAAGATACACAATTCCATGTATTCTTTAAAAAAAATATCATCATCCCCTTGAATCTTGATTTGGTCATTCGAGCTTTTTTCACTCTAGGTGAAGTTGGGCTCTTTCAAGGCATGGGCTGACACACAGTTCCTGGGTCATAAGATAATAACCAAGATTGGTCACGTTATCACCCTTTCCAAGAAATCAGGATCATTTTCAATGGTACTTAAAGTGTCAGTACAAGCATTTTCATGAGCTTCTTTTTGTTTGATGAGAATTTTTAGCACTTGTTTCTCACACACTTTCCACATATTAAATTGGCTATGTAAAATCTGCCTTACACACTCTTTGTCAATTTCTACAAATTCGGCAATCAACTTACTCAACCAAAGGCCAGATTGAATCATACCTACTTTTCAATATTTGCACTAGTATTCAATGTTGCAGGGTGACCTGGATATCATCAGCTTCAATGTCTTGGAAATGCCTGAACCATTCAAAAACTGACGTACACGATAAAGCATCTTTAGCATACACTTCCTTTCATAGAAGACAGGATTCAGTAGCTGTTCTTCCTAGTTTCATGTGAAACTTCGTGACAATTCCTTGCTCTATTATTACATTTATTTTGCAGCAAAACAAAATAGCAGCTCTTACACAAACAAAGGCCATGGCAACATTGATCTGTCTACAGACACCAGATATGCCACATTCCACTGAGTCAACTTCATGCTTCACACCTACTGGTCATCCCATTCATCTTTGGTGCATGTGCACTTACTCTGTGACAGCATCAGTCCTGTTATTTTATAGCCACAACTTCCATACAACCAGCACATCTTACTCCAGCCTTGTCACAGGATTATCTCATCATATATCACAGGCCGAGCCATCTGTAAATGCGATTATATCATATACCCACTCCACTTTAATTTCTGTACAGTATTTTATGTGGATATGACAACAAACCAGCTATCACCCACAACAAATGAATGGTCACTGTCAAACTGTGACCAAGAGTAGAGTTGAACACCCAGTGTCAGAAACTCCTGCCGAGCCCACTAGCTTTATTACAGTGATTGTTTCACATCTGTGACATTTGGATCCTTCTAACTACAACAGCCTCACTGAGTTACAAAGATGAGGGCTATCCTTGCAATGCAACCCTAAATCCTTTAATCCCCCTTGAGCCACTGCTGCACATCCATCTCCAACTCTGCCCGCCCCATGACCCTAGCTTCACATCTTCTCCTCCAGTCTCCCTCTGTATCTGTCTGATCTCCTCCTTCCAATTCATGTACCACATCATAAGGTGCTGCCCACAATTCTCCTTACTTGGGGCTAGAATGAGCTAAGCGGCACCACATGTCTATCTCGTACACCTGTTGCTTCTCCATCCCAGCCATCAGGTGTGTGTGTGTGTGTGTGTTTGTGTGTGCGCGCGCACGCGCGCACGTGCGTGAGTGTGTGTAAAATCTATAGCTCTGAAGGAGGATTTATATAAGAAAGATAGCAATGGTCTCAAGCTTGTTTATGTCCCTATCAACGACTCAAAACACTTTGTAAGTTAAACAACATAATATTATCTACATCATGACATAAGCAAGATTAAAATCGATTAGGCACACAAGTTGTGAACAATGAATTCAATAAGTCATGGATCACTGGCTGTTAATAAGTAACTAAACAATTGTAATACCTGTCATTCTTTTAGCAACAATGTTGGGTCGTATGTACAAGTCCTTCAGTTTCGGATTGCCCTTATTCTGGGACAGAATAAGTGTATCCTGCTTTACAAGGTCTTCCTTCTCACGTTCTTCAGCCTCACGATTTTTGAACTTTTTCTGAACTTCTTTTATTAACCTAAAAGCAGTGCTGAGATTCGAAGATGGTGCTGACAGCTCTCCAGCTTCTTTGACATTGGTGCTACGGTATGTCCTGCAATACAAAAACAAAAAATGTATATTACTTTCTATGTAGTATTACTCCCAAATAGTTAATATCGGTTGCTGTACCAATAGTAGAGCTAGTGAATTTTCTATATTTCTCAAGAAACAAGTGAAAAAGAAAATTGATACAAATTCCCATTGGAATCTGCAGAAGATTGTTTCTGGACTGGGAAACTTGAGTACTTATGTTGATCACAAATAAGTAATTACAAAAACTTACACTTCTTTCACAAATGTAGCATCAGGTTGTGGGTAAGTGCCACCCTCATTACGGCCCATAGTTGCACCAGGATGGAAAAAATTTATTCGCAGGTACGTGTAGTCTCCTTCAACTGACTGTGAAATATTCTTGATTGTTGAGATATGAAAAGGTACAGGAATTCCAAATACAGGTAGTATGACAGTTTCGTATTTTCGATCTGAAAAAGTATGCAGTAAACAATAATTTCTCAAAAACCAAATAAATAATACCTTACTGAGTAATTGTTTTTATAAAAAAGAAAATAATAATAATAACAATTTCAACCTATTGTTGTTTATTTAAAAGGCTATCAGTCCTTCCATCCTCAAGATGTTCATGTAAAATAATGATGTGAAATGAGGATGCAAGAACTGTCTGCTCCTAGGCCTCAATGTCATCCAGACTAAAATTTGCAGAAGAGCACTTTAAATGAGATGATTAAAGGGAAACTCAAGGTAACTAGAAATGTTAGCACAATCAGAGGAACTAAAATACAGTAGAGGGTGGGGGAATAAAGCCTCTGCGATAATTATGTGCGGCAGGTGGCACATCCCTCTGTCTTTGCCCTAACACTGACACCAATGGAGGATATACTGTATTTAACTGACAATAAGACTATCACAAATATAAAATGATTCCCTTTTCTGAAGAGGCTCCTTGGGAAATTTTCAATTTTAATGTATCAAATTAACAAACTGTGTAACTGATATAAACAATGTAGCAAAAGATAGATTGCTACTTACCATAAAGATGACACGTTAGATTGCAGACCGGCACAATTAACAAGGAAAGAAAGAGAAACATAGACCAGTCATTCACACAAGCAAGCACACCTCACACATACTTGACTGTCAACTGCAGCAGCTTGCTTGTGTGAATGAATGGCGCGTACTTCTCTTTCTTTTTCTGACGAAGGCTGTGATCGAAAGCTTATGTGTAAGTGTCTTAATTGTGCCTGTCTACAACTTAATGTGTCATCTTCACGGTAAGTAGCAATTTATCTTTTCCTACTTTGTTGATATTCCAACCTGGAGTTTCCACTGTTTTGTTACTGATATAAAGTATGTTAAGATCTGCACAAGAAGAATTAACACCATCCATTGTTATCAGTTGTGTTTTCTTATACCGAGAAATGCTGACACACAAGTAGTTTTCCGTTAAAAGCCACAGAAGTCGCTGAGGCAATGTTGTTCTGTGTAACAACATAAGCCATGCCCCCTTTATCAGAGTCAACCACCAGCTCTTACCTTCTTGGTATTTCACAATGCAAGGAGTTGGAGAACAACTCTTTATCTCCAACAGCTTCATTTGTATAATTTCTCAAGTAATCAAGGAGCATTAATTGTGTTTCTCACCCACATACTGAACAACTTGCTGCTTCAATTTATGAGACCTTTCTCAATTTGATGCCCTGAACATTTGCCGTTTCAAACTGGCTATTTGTCGTTTATCTGATGACACCTACAAACACTCACTCCTGTTATATCAATTTTTCTTCCTGCTACACAGTTATTCGTGGCCTGTGCACCAGAGTAACCATTAACTTAAAACAGTTTTATATTGTTTGCATGAACCAATTATGAAGTCCAAACTTTTAGATCTACGTTTCTCAAGTCAAGGCTGTGACATACACCCCTTATCAATCGCTACATTTACTATTCTTAGTGCAACAAACTAACTAAATAACAACAATATGTTATCTTCTTGGGTTCTTAGTCCTGAACTGGCAAAAATCTGACCTCTTCGGTCAATAGTGGACTTCACCTTTGGTTGCCAACCTTGAGAATCAACACTGCTGTCAAGCAGCAGCTACTTTAGCACCATTATTGAACCTAGCGTTTCATTTATTGTTCTGGGCTTAGATTGTTGTGTGTGAACATATTTGCATTAGAAATAAATTGTCTCCTGTATAAATTTATTATGATAATTTGTCTCCAGTAGAAATGTATATTGTCTTTGCATTTATCCATTTATAATGTCCATTCAGAACTGATTACATTTACATTTAGAAGAACTGCAACTTAAACATGGTAAATGTTCATAATGAGCAAAGCGTGTGGGATGCATTCCCATTGTCAGCAGTTCAACAAAATTTGTCGCCATCTCACCACTACCCACCTCAACTTCAGCCATGCTGGTGCCACTGTACCCAATTCCATCATTCTGAAATAATCAAATTAAATCTGCAAATGACTTCAACTACCAAAGCTTCCTCGCCAAATGTAAAACAACACCAAAATTAAGCTATTACACAATGGAAAATTGTTGACCTCTGCAACCACAGCTCTATCTGTGGATACAAGACTACCATGTATTTTTTTTTAACAATGATTTTGGGAAAAAAAACCATGTCATAGTCAGGTAAATCCAAATTAAGATGGGTAACTCTGTTCCTTTTGTCTAAAATGGGGTGAAAAACTTAAGACTCATAGAAACTAGAGGAGCTGTTACCTTCAAGAGTACAATAATAATAATAATAATAATAATAATATTCTTGTGTACAGTAGTGTGTAAGTAGAACAAAGCTGAGGCCCCCCTTTTTGGCACACACTGTCACAAGAGATGGTCCCTTCATTTCTCCCCTAAATCTCAATGCCCTCAGCATCTTCTTGTTATCTACCCCTCTTCAAGAGCAACAAAACCCATGGGGCAAGGGAGAGGGAGTGGGTTGCACTTGTTCCTCAGAATACCTGGGGAGTTTGCAGTTCAAGCATCTGCAGTGTGGTCCCTGCATTGCCAGATGGATTCAACCAAGATGGTACACGTGTCCCACCACCATAGATCTGATACCATGCAGTATTTCAGATGTGTACATAAAACCATTTGGATGAGAGGTGCGTAGGATGCTCATGCACAGCGGAAAGGTTAAGTACCATGTAAGGCACCCTTTCTCAAATGGTCCACACTTCTGAAAAATTTAGAAAAGTGGAAATCAAATCCCAGCACGGGACCACAAGTATCTGAGGACAGCCAATAACAAGTAAGGGCTGTCCTGATTAATGGTAAGCCACCTGTGTAAAATCTCACCTAAGAATAGTAATTCTTTCAGTTGTCTCTTATGACAGGCAGGCACAACTACAGGCTAAACCCCAACACCACATGAGCAAGGTATTTAAAAGGAAAAAAAGGAAAAAAAAGTAGTCAAGACTTGCAACATGAAAATAGAACTAGTACTACAAAAACTGAGAAATATTTGTCAACTGCCTACTCACAAATGAACAATGAGCCACCAGGTGAGGAGGAACATCTCTTAAGACAGAATGTTGGCCAGTACTTTCACAAGATGCAATTTTAGTACTGCCAATACATACAATTAAAATTGTGGAAAAGAAACTGTTCCTACATTTCGAAACTATTAGTTCCACTCTCAGGTAGAAAAGAGGTATACGTTGGGGAAGACTAAAAAGGAGGGACACGCCATTCAGTTCCAAAGACAGGAACTCGCTCACAAGGAGGACATGGGTAAACCTTATATTGTTGAGTACGCTGTGGAACAGATAGATGCAGAACTGCAGTGGCTGTTCCCCTGCACTGAACCTTACTGACAAAATCAAGAATTGTTCAGTAGCAAATAATCTCTCACACAGTTCCTCCACTGCACCTCAGGGCCAGCATTGCTCAGCAGCAAATAATCTGCCAGATTATTATGAAAGTAGAAGCAATAGAATGTACTTCATTCCCACAGCAGCTGGTTCCCTCCCATCCTGCGGCCTGCATGGCATGCTCCTCCTTTTCTAGGCTTCCCCAATGCATCCCTCTTTCCTGCCTGAAAAAAGAACTAATAGTTCTGAAAGCAACGAATAGGTTTTCTTTCTTTCCTTCTTTCTTCCCCATTTTTAACTGTGTCTATTGGCAGTATTAGAATTTCACCTCCTGAAGAGAAGTACTCGCCTACCAGTCTGTCTCTCTGCAAATTTACAAAATATTGATTTAATAGTAGCTGTTAATGGTGGTGGTGAACAACGGAACAGCGCTGAAGACCACAGGTGATTTGTGCCAGAATGTTTGCGAAAATACAGCATTCTGGAAAGTTCGGAGATTCTGACAGCAATTCTGATATTTTGCTGCTACTGGTTTCACTGTTGTCTAATACATGCATACCATCTTCACACTCATCTGCACTGTTTAATACTAAGGTCATACTGCAAAATGTTTTAGTAATAATACATGTAAATATTTGATACAATGACTAAGAAATATTTGTATCACCATCGTGAGTCATCAGTTAACTTCACAGAAAAGTATTACACCTCCAGGGCAGTATACATATACTTTCATACTTTAGCACTCAACTTAATGGTCTACTGAACTGCCCCCGCCCCCCCTCCCCCACACACACACACGGGGGGAGGAGGAGGAGGAGGAGGAGGGAGAGAGGGAGAGAGAATTATATCCGGTTTTTCTGCCTTCAAACATATGTATGCACCTAACCAAACCTCCACATCTTTCCTTTAAGATGGAAGGAAAAGTCTGTGCGGTCCAATTTCTCTCCCAGGGTGAAAGAATGTGGGCAGACAGTGTATCTGCACACAAGGGTGACCCTGGTAACTACAGAAAGTGTACTGGTTATGTAGTGCTATATACAGAGCTATTTCAGCAATAAAATTTAACAATTATATTAATACAGAGATAGCGAGAGATCGTGATACACAGTTTTTGCTAAATCAAGATAAAATGCCAGCTGAGTATTTTCTTTTCTTTTTCAACAACTGAGTGAAACAGCTCTAGAGAAGACATGAAGGGAATATACAGTTTCACCATGAAAATTACTCTTATCATTTATATAATTATAATTAAAATTATAATGCATCCTTTTCTTAATAACTTTTCCAATAAGATAATTTGGATATTTCTGTTATTTCAGTGTAATGTCTTGATGGCATAGGCTATTCAGAAGTGAAACACCAACACATCTAGAGAAAACTGATGAAGAAAAAACCCAGAATTAACATGTACTGTTTTTAGGAAACCATAGAAAATTTATGAAGTAATAATAGCCCAAGATGATTGTGAACCAAACTGCTGCCAAATGTCAGTTCAGAAAACTCTGCTAGCAATTCATTTTGTAAACATGACAGAGTCTTTCTGAGACCTGCTATGAGAGACATTGCATTAGTATAAGAAGATCAAGACTCTCTAATATAAATAACACTGCACTTACAATTTGGGTATTAACACTCTGCTTACCAGAAAATCTGTATAATGTTACCCACCATTCGAGCCCATCAGGCCTGTGATCTTTACACTGACATAAATTGACACTATTTTGACTACTTACGACATGAACCACATTTGAAGTATAAATACTTTTAAAATAATTTTATTCATTTTAAGTTTACATTTTAAAACCACAATTTTTATACTTTAACTGGTGGCTTTTGAATGACAAACAGTTTACGCTCATTCTACACCAATTGCTTTTATAATACAGGGAGTATCAAAAAGAATCATCTGATTTGGCATGTCTACATTTCTGAAACTAATAAACATACACAATGAATTTTGGTTTTTGATGAACAGGCAACTCAAAAAGCTTTTTTCATATATTTTTGTAAGCGTTTAATATGCCCCCCTTGAGATGCACGACATATGTCAATGCAGTATTCAAACTGTTCCCACACTGCAGTGAGCATATCTTGAGTTACAGCTTCCTCAGCTGTTGTTATGCAATGTCTCAAATCCTTCATTGTTGGTGGCAATGGAGGCAAATAAACTGAGTCTTTTATAAACCCCCCACAAGAAACAATCATATACAGTTAGGTCTGGTGACCTTAGAGACCAGTAACATAAGGCTGCAACCGATCCATTCTTCAGTAATCCTTCGGTTTAAAAATTCCCACACTTCCAGATGCCAGTGTGGCGGTGCCCCATCCTATCGGTAAATGAAGTTGTTCGGATCAGTCTCCAATTGTGGGAAAAGAAAGTTCTCAAGCATATTGAGATATGCACTTCCTGTAACATTATTCGCAGCAAAGAAAAATGGACCATGTATTCTTCATCTTGCCAAGAATGAAATTACATAACTCCACACGATGTTGTTTGTCACCTTCATGAATAGCTTGCCGTAGCTGGATTTTGTATGGTTGACGCAACACACGTCAGAAGGACATTGGGGCATGTTGAGCTGTTGAACAGCATGGTGAACAGATTTCTGCGAACTTCTTGAGAAACCATGGCAGATGCGTTCAACACCTGTGTCAGACAATCGGGGATGGCCCAGCAATTTGCCTTTAGACTGGCAAACTGTTTCTTGGAATTGTTCATGCCATTGTCTAAGTGCTGCAGGATGATCCACACCATACCTAGTACGAAAGTCACGCTAAACAGTTATTACTTACTCGCACTACAAAACGTAGAACACAAAATGCTTTCTGTTGTCCCGACACCATTTTGACTAAAACTGAAATGTGTGTACACTGCTGCTACCTAGCAGGAATTTCCAACAGTACATTGTTCACACACGTATCCCAAATAATATAAGAGTCATGATTTTTTAAAATCAGATGATTCTTTTTGATATGCCCTGTGTAATACTTATTGAAAATTTACGCAGAGTCCACAGACAAAAGCAGAGTGTTCCAAGACAAAGGTTTGGTGCACTTATATTATGTAATTTGACTTTTTCTATTTTTCTTGAACTCTGAACAATATGCACATTTCCTTTTCTTAGCTGGAGATTTTGCTGCCCTTCTTTGATCCAGTGCTACTAATAAATTCATAACTTCTCTACCTCTGCTAGTTGGTTTCCCAAATTGATGATTAAAGCCCAACATCTCATTTCTGTATTGGTATTATCCAAATTACATAGTCATTCATTACACTAACATTAATCATGTTGGAGGAAACCACCAATGGCCAAATGGCCAGTGCCCTGTTTTTGTCTCCACACTGCAGCACTGTACCTTCTGGTCCATGGTGCCAATGTCACCTTTTGTGGCATTCTAACTCATGATAATTCCAGGCGTCTTTACTTCTGATGGTGATACTGTTGGCTGGTCATAAATACAGCTAGGATAGCAATAACTTCGTTCTTCTTAGGACATAAGAGGGTATCATCACATCTGGTTAAAATCAAATAATGTACACCGTACTTCACCCATTTAAGGTGTAATAAAATCAGTATGCAGTTCACCTTCATTTTTTCACATTAGTACTAACAAGTGTCAGGTCTTCAGTAATTAAAACTTCCGGGCTAAGAGGCCGTGGTCCAATAGTAGAAATACTTCTCCCTGACGTATGATAAGTGTCAGGTCTTTTGACAACGAATGACAAAAATCAGAAATGCAAAAAAATTATCACAGTTTACATTATATCCAAACTTTTCATTCAAGTTTAGTCACCAGGATTTTCACAAAATTCTCTGAAAGTCGCACACCTCTTGTTTCTTTCTCCTTCACCAAATAAACTTTCATCTTTCAGCACTAGCTTATTGCACTGAAACCAATTTCCCAGATAGCCTGAACTGAAATGGGCAGTGACCTCAAAACGTGACTATGTTAATTTCAAACATACACTTTCTCAATGAGGGGTACACAAAATAACAACAAAATACAAGACTCTTCATTAAGACAGTTCCTAATCGAATACATTGTAGCTTCCTCGCTTTCTCTCAATACACCCTTTTCACTCCGCCTACAAGAAAATCCAGCCTGTGAGGCTATAGTCCATATTTTATTCCCATTACGAGGAGGAAACAAGTCACACTCAACAGAATTTGCACTAAACTGTTGTTCTTCTTCGTAAAGGGATTATTCATGATCATCACCAGTTTTCAGCTGTGTCTACCTCATTATCGCCACCACTGGAAAATTCAAATTCACTAGGTGGGTTTTCAGTACCAGAAGACTGCTCCAACAATTCCCGCCACCTCCGTATCTGATAGTCCTCTCCTCCATAACATTTTTAGTTTGTAGAACTCAGCAAAATAACATACCAGAATCAACATGTGTTTATGAGAAAGTGAACTGTTAAACACTGACAGAACAAGAATGCGAGCCAAAAATAGCAAATGATGTAACAGGCATCTGGTTGTCTAAAAACTGCTTTAACACAAGTTTGTGAGTCCCCTATGGGTGGAAACATGAACCAACACTTTAACACAAAGCTACAGATAAATTTTTTATAATTTTTTCCAAAATATGACTAAGAAGACAAATTAGGAAAAGCCCTAACATTTCATTAAAATAAAATGTATAGTTACTAATAAGGAGGTAATAAAAATCACAGATGGGCCTCTGAGGCCTGATGGTAGTTAGAAGGTTTAATGTGTAAATAATCTGTGACAAATATTCAAGTTGCTCACTTTGATAACATTTAAGCTTTAATATATTGAAAACAGCATTTAGCACGATGTCATCCTGAATATTGCTGTAAAAGTATCTCATTTCAAAAACAGCTCTCACAGTGTTAGTGTGAACTTTCTGAGTTTTGCTGATTCAGACTTGGCACTGTGGTTCTTTCCCCTCCACTAGTTTTCAGCAAAACTCGCACTGTTATATTTTACCCCCTTAACTCTTTATTATTAGGCATTTGTCTCATTGGTCCATTGTATGCAGCCTTCATGCCTTAAATCAACAAACCTGATCTTTAGCAGTCACCAGTGGATCATGTCATGCCGATTTTCTGTCCACGACAAATTTCCAGTTTGAGACTGTCAACTTCCTCCACTGACTTTTTTATTTTAGACAACATACACACCCACATTCACACTATTTCAATTCACATACACACAATCGTGATGCGTCTAGTTCAGAAGAAGGCCTTTTCACTGAAAGCTTACTTGTTTAGCAGTCTTTCTGTTGTGCCTGTCTGTGACTCGACATCTCCACTATCTGGTGTGTAGCAATCTATTCTTTTCAAGATATTGTCTTTAGCTGTTCTACATTTCCAATGAATTTCATTTCTAAGTGACCTACATTGTTGCTGTTTTACTTTCAACATCTTACTTATTAATTTCACTACTTCATCTGTTATCCATGACTACCTCTTTTCTGCCATTTCATTCCTAGTACCTTTTCCTGCTTCATTTACAGCACCTCTTAAAGCTGCTCCAATTATTTTCCACATCAACAACTCATCGAAGTGGCATTATTTCTTTTGCCCCATGTTCAACCAAGGTATTCCAAGACTGTCTATGTATATTTCCCCCTCAAGAGGTTCTCGAAATGTGTATTCACAATAACTAACTAATGTAATGCATATAATTCTATTGACATTTCTCCCCTTTGTTTTCACTGAAGAACTAACTAACTTCCCTATCCTCAACAACTGCAGTCCCATCTTCCATTATAATAGAATTCTCATTTCCTGTGATATATATTAAGAGTTCATTAATATTATCAATTTCTTTGCTAATTGCTTCTTTGGTTGGCTTTTATTATAATATCTATCAGACTTCTATTCAGTATAACCATCAACGTTCTTTTTGTTTGCTACAGATAACCCTTTGCTATACTGACCTATTTCTTGTAGTAAACATATCCGAATAAAACTCACTAATAACTCCTGCAGTTTTTTTTTATGTAATGTATCTCTAAACAAACTACAAGGGTGTTCGAGGCAATAATTCAAAAATGGTCCAGGTGTGAGTAGGACTTGTGAACTGTGGGTTCCGAACAAACTTAATTATCTACACGGAACAGGGGTGGCCAGGAATTCAGATCGCAATCTATGTCCTGGCCTGCACACCACAGTGTTCAAGCAGATTGTACATTTTCCACATCGCCATGCCACGATGTCAGGGGGAAGGGTGGTAAACTGCTAATGCAAAGTATTTAAATGGCAATGCGGTCATACTGCATACGACTTAATTTCACATTTCACATGTCTCAACAAAATAGATAACAAACGAAACAAATTTGCAGAGTAACTTAATTATTTTTCATGCTGAAAACGTAATTTTTACCTGGTACAAAGTATCAGCATACAGACATATGCAGGTGATTTTGGCCTCTGGCTACCACGTAATTGTGACTTATTTGGTTTCATAACTGGAAAAATACCTTTTACACATATATGCTGATCAAAATGTTTTATCACAATTGCAAATTCATTCTGGAGATGTAGAAACGCCCCTGAAGAAAACAATGTAGACATCCTGGACAGTTTTAACACAAAAGGTTTTGTCTTTAAAACGGAAATTACACTGCAGATCCATCAGTTACATCTGCAGACATGCAGGGGAGATTTCAATTGAAATGACAAACAGCCCCGAAAACATATATAAGGTCGCAGTGTCCTCAAAAATGTTCCAAAAACTGTCCTCGTAATTCTTTCAAGGCCACACAGAATACTACAAAAGCCGTGTTTTCTTTAATGCCTGTAAAAAATAAAACGTTGTGTGACTAGGGCCTTCCGTCGGGTAGACCATTCGCCCGGTGCAAGTCTTTCGATTTGACGCCACTTCGCCGACTTGCGCGTCAATGGGGATGAAATGATGATGATCAGGACATCCCAACACCCAGTCCCTGAGCGGAGAAAATCTCCGGCCCAGCCGGGAATCGAACCCGGGCCCTTAGGATTGACATTCTGTCGCACTGACCACTCAGCTACCGGGAACGGACTTTAATGCCTGTCAGCTTAAGGGAATGGACGTTTCTGACCAGAGTTTGTTCCTTCTCTAAGACCTTTTTTTTAAAAAAAAAAAACTGAAATAAGTTTTTTCTCACAATGCAGTGTCTTAGGGTGCACTCAAGTTCAGCTAAAATGTGAGACCTGCAGCCCATTCCAGATGTTTTAATTTTCCTTCCCGCAGTACTTTTTTCCCCTCATAACTCAACAATAGTGGGATTTAAATCGAGAAATCTTTCCAAGCATGCCACACAACTTAATCAACATACATTGCAGTGATATATGAAGTCTCCATTCTATTCCAACAAGAACTGTTGCAACGAGACAGTGGAATAACGCATGCAACTTTTTTGCAGAAATTCAATTCATTTTCTTTAGGTGCTCCATGTCTGAAAAATTAGCACAAAGTACTTCTTGACATACAGAACATCAAACCAATTCTGTCAATTGTAATTTTTTTGCTCTTTCGTTGTCAAATGTCTTAATTCCTTCTATATGGTGTTATAGGTTCATAGCAAAATTGTAGTACAAGTCAATCATGCAACTGCATGATAAGATATTGAGAATCCTTGTCCCTGTCTTCAGTCATCCACATTCATTTTTAAAGGTTGTTGACAATAGATCACTAGACTGCCTCTCTTTATACGATTTCCTACTGGGTCTGTGAACGTCCATTAAACGACAAACAAACAGCAAAGGGCACAAATGCTGACACCATGTTTCTGCCAAATTGAAAACAGCTGTGTTGACTGAGAAAAGTGGCACTGCAATACTAAATAAAATATTGCTCTATACCGGGTACTTCCGAGTAGAACCAAGCAAACCTGGGACAGGCCGAGGTTTGGTTCGCCCACTGTCTGGACATGTGATTCACGTGTGGTTTGGTACGCCATGGCCAGCATTGACAATGTGTTCATCCATTTTAGGATTTCAAAGATCTTTGCCTGTTATCAATACTGATACTGTCAAGATACTGGTCCCATGGATTGCAAGATTTTCGAGGGTGTTTTAATTTCAAGCTCTAAGTCTGATAACAAATGACAGAAGAAAAATTATTTTGTCCGATATAATTACAAATTAATAATTTTCTATTTTTTTCCCTTTGCTTGCACTATGAAAATTTTTTCCTTGCCAAATTACATGATTCTACGTCAAGTACCCTGTAGGTTTTTATGAGTGAGTTTGCAAGTCTCAAAGTATGGAACACAAATGACCATATCTTTTGATTACATTGACTTAGAAGCTAATGTTTATTATACTGCCAAGCAAGGGAAGACAACCTTAGAGAGCAACATAAATTTCAACTTGATATGTCTACCCATTCCTGAAAAAAAGAGCTTGTGACGGGACAAAAGATTGTAAGTGTCGTCACGGATTTTTTATCGTTTCAACATATTAATTTAGTGGCTGGAGAGATGTTAAAACCTTTAAGATTTGTTTTTACTTTACAAATGTTCAAAACTATTGCCACTACATGTCAATATGATGTAGAAAAGGTAGCAAATGGTTGCACTTTAAAGTACGAGCAAGTTGCAGCAAGGACTCTCCATGCGCCAGCAGCAGAAACCAACAGCTAACCGCGCCATAGATCCCATCTCATCTAGTAGCAACAGCAGCTGAAGAATAAGTATTTAATTGTTAAAAGCAATGGAGTCTAAATATGAGCGTCAAAAAGTTGTTCCCCTATGATTAGTATGGGTTAGATAGTCAATATCAGATGGCGAAGAGGAAAGTCCCATTTAGATATTGTGCATAACAGTTGCCTGGGTAAGACAGATGATTGCTGATGTAGCCGAGTTCTAGAACTTAATTTGTTTGGAATATCGTTGATGAGCTGGTTTGATTTAAGATATAGAATTAGATGCTGTGGGGAATTTTGATCACTTTGTTGGTGTGATCGGTTATTGAATACGAGTTTAGCTGTGTGTGCCTATAATAGATTTTGTTCCGTAAGAGACAATCAGGATAGGTTGACGGCAGTAAATTTTAGATTTTCTGGTCAAAAGTTTTTGAAAAATTTAGTTAAAATATTTTATGTGGTAGATGTGATAGTTGTTGCTGTGACCAGCGTAATATTCATCGTTAGTGGTCACAGAAGTAATAAGTGATGGGCTGTCATGCTGAGCAAATGTTCATGCACAAACTGTAGAAGCTGTGTTCTCTGTTTCAAAAAGTTAGGTATGTAAAGGAGTCCTAGTCAAGTCACAGAACTGGACTATTAGTTGCAATTCATGGTTATCTTGGTGTGCACAAGACAATGAAAATTGTTGTGGCTGTATTTGGAGGTTTTTGAGGCTCTAAAGTAATTGAATGTTTGTGATGATTTTGTGGTTGGTGTGTTTTGAGATTTTAATACGCACTACTCGGTTTCTGGTATAACATATATGGGGTATGTTCTGTTTAGCAAGGGTCTCAATCAGTGATTGATAATAGCTAGGAGTCAGAATTTAGACAGCATATGTGTTGAGGTAATACAGCTACTGTTGCCTGCAAATGTGTGACTGCAAATAGTGTGGACAGTTTAGCACCCTGGTGGAACCAACAAACACAAAAGCTGACAACATACCATTGTTTATTAGAGTGAAGAATGACATTTCAAATAGAGACTGTTAGTGAGAACATATGAGCCAACACCTGAAGAATTTTTAATTCAGGATACAAGTGGGGTGGCGACATGTAAATTTTTTGTTTTTAATTTTTTTGTCTCTGCTATTTCGGTTTCATGTGCGATTAGTTTTGAGTCACACATTCACACTAAAACTTCAAACTCGTATTGAATTTATTGAAGTAAAGTAAATAAGGAAAGAAGTAAAAATAAAATTTGTGTTACGAACATTCATTTACTGGAAAGGATAGAACCCCATTAAAGCTATTAATGCAAGTAGTTTTGAAAGGAAAATATATCATTTTTATTTTCAAGACATTCAAAAGCGACAATCACAAAGATAATTAATTTTTTAGTAGTGTTAGAGATAACAAATTAAAGTTATTCATCAATTATAGATAAATTTACTTGAATAATGAAAATGTTTTTAATAATAATTTCAATAAGCAACATTAAAAATAATAATAATAAGTCCAGATTAATGATAGGAATATAATAGAGGGAATCATTCCACATGGGAAAAATATATCTAAAAACAAAGATGATGTAACTTACCAAACGAGAGCGTTGGTATGTTGATAGAGACACTAACAAAAACACACACACACACACACACACACACACACACACACACACACACACAAATTCAAGCTTTCGCAACCCACGGTTGCTTCATCAGGAAAGAGGGAAGGAGAGGGAAAGACAAAAGGATGTGGGTTTTAAGGGAGAGGGTAAGGAGTGATTCCAATCCCGGGAGCAGAAAGACTTACCTTAGGGGGGAAAAGGGACAGGTATACACTCGCACACACACACACACACACACACACACACACACACATATCCATCCGCACATATACAGACACAAGCAGACATATGTAAAGTCGAAGAGTTTGTC
Source organism: Schistocerca nitens (assembly GCF_023898315.1). Taxonomy (NCBI): domain Eukaryota; kingdom Metazoa; phylum Arthropoda; class Insecta; order Orthoptera; family Acrididae; genus Schistocerca; species Schistocerca nitens. The sequence goes on from NC_064614.1 coordinate 1,012,023,681, forward strand.
TTGCCCAAACTCCACAAGGACATAAAAGCATTAAAAATCCTGGATTAAAATTTAACTTCCTATTTGTACTGGGACAGGATGTTGCTAAACTTAAAGGCAGGGCTGGAGACTTATTGACAGGTTAGCATAGAATATCGCCACAACACAGTACAATCTTTTAATGGACAGATGGATGAATAGACAGACAGACAAGGGTCAAATTTTTTTTTTTTCATATCATATAATCAAAAATAAATAATTTTCAGATTTTTTCCTTTGGTTGTACTGTGGAACCTAGCTTCTTACCAAATTTCATTATACCAGGTCAACAGGACATATACTGTAAGTTTTGATGAGCGAGTTTGCGAGCATCAAAATGTGTGAATGTATGGCTGTACTTTTGATTCCACTGACTACAGCATCACTTTTTTACATCACCAAGGGACCATAAACCTTAATATGTTACATAAATTTCAACAGAATAAGTCTACCAGTTCCTGAGAAGAGTTCTGAGTGGGCGGGCAGCAGACAGACGGATAATGAAGTGACCCTATAAGGATTCTGTTTTTTTTTTTTTTTTTTTTTTTTTTTTTTTTTTTTTTTTTTTTTTTTACCGACTGAGGTATGGAACCCCAAAAATCAGAACTGCATTTAATGCAGCACTAAATATACCTCGACGATTAACAGGTTATCTCTATCGTTTATGTATGTTGAATACCTACCAACAAAAATCTTCAGTTCCTTCACTTCAGGCTCTGTACGGGGCAACTGACTATGGCTCTTATAAGATACTGTTGACTTTCGTACTTTCTCCTGTTCCTTGCCACCTGACTGTTGAGCAAGACGAGCTCTAGCCGCTTCATTCAACTGTAATGCAAGTTCTTTCTGATGCTCTCTACGTTTTTCTTCTGAACTTTGCTCAGACTGCAACAATAAATAGATAAAATATTCAGTTTCCACAAATTTATTCTCAAATTTTTATACTTAAGAGTGGTACTTTGTTAACAAGAGTTAAATAAGAAATACCACTGTAGGCATAATTTACATGTAATTAAAATAAACATTAGTTTATTTCCCTTGTGTTTGTGTAGATATACTCTGAGTGTACTGTCACTTTTATTGGTTTCCACAGCATCTAAAATGAGCAAAGAATGGAGGAAGAATAGAGATTTCTCAAAGTCGAAAATATTTTGGACACATGGAGCAATCCCATTAAAAACATCACTTTCAATGTAGAATTTTTAGTTTTTTGGTACTGTTAGTATCTTAATGGTACTGTTATAATCACAGATAAAATATAAGCTATGTTGGGACCGAAGACAAGGACTTTATCATGGTTTTATTAACTCATTGCCTCCTTCATTTAGACAATAAAATTTAAGTCTGAATTGCCTGACTGGAGTACATGCAAATGTGATGATAGTGTTTTGTGACCAAGCTACCTATACAGTATTATGATGAATTAGTATTCATGTTAGACAATTTTTAAGGATTCAATGACCCGTATTGAAAATATGACTGACACTAACTGTTGCACTCTGCTCCACTGTAGTTTCTTTCTTTTTCTTTTTAAAATACTAACACCAATTAGGATCAGACAACTGGGGTCACTGATTAGCTTCTATGTTCATGATATATTTTAGAAACTGAATTACAGACAAAACAAAAATATGGTAGCAAAATACACTATACAGAACTGGACTTGGTAAATATTTAGGTTATCAGCACCAAACACAATCATCAATCAGCAAATATGTTGCAATCATCCTTAAATCTTTCTGTTGTCATTTTTACACTTCATCTGAATAGTTTGACTATGCTATAATTTCCAAAATCTTAGACGATTTTTTTTTTTAAATAAGATTTGCATTTCAGATTTTTAAGTAACCTCTTATTTATTTAAATAACAAAAACTTTTGGCACTTTAAATGAAAAACATACAAAAGCTGTTACGAAAACATCATAAAAGTAAAACTGGTATGGTATCACTATTCTGCAATATTATTCATACCACTAAATTTCACTGTGCTGCATTATGTATTGTTTGTAAAAGAAATAACAACTGGAGGCATATACAGTGGGTTTCAAAAAGGATTTTTACAGCTTTCAAAATTCATATAAATTTATTGAAGGAATATACAGATCTCGTTTGTATATGGCTTCTGTTGGTTATCCTGCACACATGCCATCAGAAGTCAATTTCTTCCCAAACTTGCTGTAGCACAGAAGGTGTAACTTTCTCTGCGGTGGCATAAATTCTTGCCCCAAGTTCAAGTAGAGAAGCTAGCACAGGAGGTACAAGCACGATATACTTGATGAATTCCCATTTAAAAAAAAAAAATTGAGTGGAGTCAGGTCTGGGGAATGTGGGGGCCATACAATTGGCACACAATACCCAATCCATTGGGTGAAGCAAACATTTCATTCTCGGTCACCCTCATCGACCTGTGGTATCAAAAATTGTTGTAACATTTCCCAGTACACTATCCCATTGATGGTTCTCTCATGGGAAAAAAAGGAGCCGTACACTTTGTTCTTGCTCAATGCACATAAAACATTCAGTTTTGGGCCTATCATGAACAAGTTGCAATGTTTGATGTGGATTTTCACTGGCCCAAATCCTACAGTTATGTGTGTTAAACTTGCCAAATAGACATATGTGGGATTTGCAGTTAGCGACATGCAAGCCGGGTCGATTTCGTAGGGCTGCTGACAAAACGTTGTCTCACTCCCTCAACAATGTCGTCAGATGTGCTTGAACAACCTGATGATTTCCCATGTCTTAGATGTCTTACCGAGCACCCCACGCAACTGTTGCTAGCACTCCTTATGGTGTGATTTGGCACTAGCAAACTACGCGAGACAAAACTTAAGGTATTTCCCTACAAATTGACACTACAATCATCTCTTTAGATACTACAAATTAATTTATATAAATTTTCAAAGTTGTTAAGTCCTTTCTGAAACACCCTGTACAACATAGGTGAAAGACATAAATATGCAACTTACTCTAAGTTTTGAATCAAGTACAGCTGTGCGTCGGGCACGGTCCAGTATTTCAGGTTTCTTATCTTCTTCTTTTTCCTCCTCCTCTTCCTCTTCTTCTTCATCTTTGACAAATATACCTACATTTTTAATTTTTTTCTTTGATGCTGTCAAAACTGTTGCTGGCTGGCCCTAGATGCACAACAAGAATACTGCATATAAATCTGTTCAACTAGATAGCAAAAATTAATTTGAAACAATCTGAACATATAAACAAACTAATGTTTCTGTATTTGTATGTTGGTATAATATTTTATTGTGAATTAATTTGAGAAACGAAAATTGTAACTAATTATTTGAGTAATAATGAATTAACAAAAGCAGCAAATAGTGTAATCTAAATGGCAATTCAAGAGTATGTTATGATATTTTTCTAAAGTAATTACCATTTCTGGTTTTCATATACTCTAAAGATTTCAGCAAATGACAGTTACAATGAAGTCAATGAGAAAGTTAATGCTCCAAAATTTCAAGCATTTAGGTGAAATACTCACATCATTTATAAGAACTGTGTCTCCAATGAAGAGTGCATATACTTTTCCTTCCTTGTCTTGAGCATCTTTATTCTCTAATCCAGAAAGACCAACATTTACATTAAAAATCATTCCTTTCTTTAATACTGTTGTTGTTTTTGGGCCAATCAAAAGGGAACTCTCCCGAAACTCTATGCCTGTGGCAAACCTGAAACAAACATTCAATAGGAAAAATAAACTCATCCGAAGACTATTTTAAGTTTTAAACTGTCACAATAAGAAGTGTCGTCAAAAATGGAACAACAAAAAAATAAATAAAAACACAGTGAAACTATGACAACATTTTAGAGGTGGAGACATGATAAGGGTGGGCAGGGGAGGGGGTGGGGCAGGTGTCCACTGGCGCCGCGAGTGCAGGTGGGGGGCGAGGGGGAGATTGGAAGTGCAGGGGGTGTGGAAGTGTGGGGGGGTGGAAGTGCAGGGGGGGCGGAAGTGCAGGGGGTGGCGGGAGGGAGGGCAGGGGGGAGGGAGGGCAGGGGGGAGGGAGGGCAGGGGGGAGGGAGGGCAGGGGGGAGGGAGGGCAGGGGGGAGGGAGGGCAGGGGGGAGGGAGCGCAGGGGGAGGGAGCGCAGGGGGAGGGAGGGCAGGGGGAGGGAGGGTTAGGGGGAGGGGGAGGGGGAGGGGGGGAGGGGGGAGGGAGGGCAGGGGGGAGGGAGGGCAGGGGGGAGGGAGGGCAGTATATTCTCATCATAAAGTTCTAACTAAATTACACTTACTCACCAAGCGACTGCAAAACACACACGTAAAAGAGGATTATAATTGTGCAAGCTTTCGGAGCCAGTGGCTCCTCCTTCCGCCAAAAGGGTTGAAAAGGAAGGAAGAGGGGTGAAGGAAAAGGACTGGAGAGGTCTAGGGAACCGGGTGGATTCTGGAAAAGTCACCCAGAGCTGCAGGTCAGAGGAGACTTACTGGATGGAATGAGAAGGAAATTAAAAATAACTTTTTATAGCATTTCCTTCTCATCCCGTAAGTCTCCCAGTTCTGGGTGATTTTTCCAAAATCTACCTCTCCTATTCCCCCCCCCCCCCTCCCCCCCACCGTTCCTATCCCTTCAACCCTTCTGCTGGAAGAAGAAGCCACTGGCTCCGAAAGCTTGCATAATTATGACCTCCTTTAACGTGCGTGTTCTCCCGTCGCCTGTTGTGTAGAATTTTATCTTTCCAATTAAATTTTTTTGTTGAAAATTGGTTGCTGTCATTGTTATAAATTTCATTTATGGAGTTTGATTGTGGAGGGGAAAAGAAACCATAATCAATATTATGAAGCTCTCAGTATGTTGGTTGAAACCTCACACGTAAGTCTTAATGATGCTCAATATGTTATTCAGTCATTATAAAATAAACCTTTGAGATATGAATATAATAGAGGGAAACATTCCACGAAGGAAAAATATATCTAAAAACAAAGATGATGTGACTTACCATACAAAAGCGCTGGCAGGTCGATAGATACACAAACAAACACATACATACACACAAAATTCAAGCTTTCGCAAACAATGGTTGCTTCGTCAGGAAAGAGGGAAGGAGAGGGAAAGATGAAAGGATGTGGGTTTTAAGGGAGAGGGTAAGGAGTCATTCCAATCCCGGGAGCACACATGCAGACATGCTTGTGTCTGTGTATGTGCGGATGGATGTGTGTGCACGCGCGCGCGAGTGTATACCTGTCCTTTTTTCCCCCTAAGTAAGTCTTTCCGCTCCCGGGATTGGAATGACTCCTTACCCTTTCCCTTAAAACCCACATCCTTTCATCTTTCCCTCTCCTTCCCTCTTTCCTGACGAAGCAACCATTGTTTGCGAAAGCTTGAATTTTGTGTGTATGTATGTGTTTGTTTGTGTATCTATCAACCTGCCAGCGCTTTCGTATGGTAAGTCACATCATCTTTGTTTTTAGATATATAAACCTTTAAGATAGCTTCATTTAATGTCAGTATGGAAAGAGAGAATTACTGAGGGGCGGAGGATAAACAGATGATAAAACAAAATTACAAATAACATTTTAACACATTAAACATGGAATTTGGCTGCTCTCCATTTCAGAAACAATTAAACAAATCCATACCCAAAATTTTTTGTCAGATGATCAAGAACAGCCGGTTTTTCTCGTTTTACATACTCCACACCAGCTTCATAAACTGCACTTATCTTGGTTCCAGCTGTCATTAGCTTCAGGAGTTCTTCTTCTAACGCCAGCAGAAAATTGTAATTATCCTAAATAGTAGAGAAAATAAACAATCAGAGCAGGGAACAGGAAAACAATCATTTGCATAATTAAAATGTTAATGGAAAACTTTTACATAAGGTTGATTCGTTGAGTAGTATTAAACACTTCTGAATAACTAAATTAACGGCTTATTTGTCTGGATTAATCTAAGTACAAGTGTAGCCTTTATGTTTTTATAAACAACCACTAGATGGTGAAACTGATATGGGATATTACTATTGTTTAAAACTCTGTTGAATGCTGTTAAACTTTTGCAAATTGGTTTGCAAAATTTCTTTGTAGTTGTGCTTCTGCAAAAAATGTATTTTGTGTATGACTAAAATTGATTTTTAGGGGGAGGGGGGGAAAAAAAACTGATCCTGTGCGCAAGTGATTGAAGACGACTGGCATGCAACTTACTGTTAGACAGAGGTATCCTTAGGTGTATCAATGATTTGATTTTGTTCGAATATTCAGTTGTTGTCCATTAGCATAATGAAATGCTCAAAAAATGTGAGTCAGGAAAGAATTAAAAACTGGATATATTTGTACGAGCCAGAAACTAAGTAATAAACAACTGTTTTGGATATTCCAAGATGAACCGAAATCAACAAAAGTGGTACATTTGCGAAGCACTGTACGCAAAATAATTGATTGATTACAAGGACATGTCACAGTCAATGCTTTAAGGGATTGGTAAACAGTTAAAGCTGAATGATGTACAGTAATATTTTTGCCACAAACCACCAATAAAGTTACAAAAAACATCATTCTTTCTCGCACAGTGTAGCTTCTGTGCAGACATAATGTCTTTGTATATCTGATGTTTTACTATCTATGCTGCTTCTGACCAGCACACGGCCTTTCATTCTTTTGCATACAGTTACCCCACCACCACCACAGTAAATGTTGTGTGTCTAGAGTTTTTAAGTGCCTTCGTTTGATTCAAGAAGTAAAACTCTTTCATCATATGCTGTAATAATATAATTATAGACTGTCGAACAGGTTATCGGCCCAGAAAACATGTTAATTTACACGTACAACATTTTCTTTTCTTTTTGTAAATCAAGTTTCCGAAGTCATTCAATTACATCAAGGATTTATTTGTAAAGTGAATAAGTAAAAGATAGATTGAATGAAGCTCTTCAGTATCCAAAAATTTGACGAAGGTAATTTTCAGTTACGGGAGTATCAAATGGAAATTATCTTTCGACCTGAGAAATTGCTAGGCGCCGTTGATGGGAGTAAAGCAAGAACAGTTAAAGGCAAAGATGAACAGAACTTGTGGGACGAGCTTAATGCACAAGCAATGCTTTTTATTTACACTGGTATGGAATCTGACCAGCTGCAAGTTGTCATGGTGTGTGCTACAACAAATGGTATGTGGAATCAGGTGAAGATAATTCACAGGCAGCAATCTGCAATAAATAAAGTAGCACTGAAACAACAGTTCTTTTGTTATAATATGTCACTCTGCGATACAATTGTGCAGCATAATAGTAAAGTTGATGCATTAGCACAGTCTCTTGCAAATCTTCATGAAACAGATGGAGATAAGACAAGATTGCCAAAGTTTCAGGATGGCCTTCGGGCAAAATGTGGTTTGTTGGTTATGGCATGGGACTTGTGTGATGAAAGCAGGCAGACTTATGATAATTTACCAGAAAGGTTTCTAAAGGACTAGCAATGTTTGTCGCATATTGAAGGAATGTCAACTGCATTTGCTGCTGTTATTCATATAAAGCAGTTTAAGCAATTGTTCTGTTAACAAGTAGAATGCTGAGTGCCATTATTGTCATAAGGAAGGTCATTATAAAGCTGAGTTGAAGAAAAGACTCATGAAATTCTCAAGAAAAAATCAAGAACATAAACATCAAGCTTTGAGTGCAGAAATCAGGAACATTTTGACTACCAATTGCGATAATGTTTGGCTTGCTGATAGTGCTGCATCACGTGGTTGATGTCACACCCAGAATGGTTTTTAACACTTAAATCACTAGAGAAGTTCGGAGTTCCTGTTCAGTTAAGAGGCAATTCAGGTTTCTGTGCTGAAAGTGCTGGATCAGTAAAGTTAAACTTGACTACCTAGTAAATGGTGTGTGGTGTGGGAACTTAGTACACTGGAGGATACAATGTATGTAACTGGTTTTTGGGGGCGGGGGAAGTTTTGAATGGGAGCAAAGGCTGTCAATTTTGGAATTCACATTAAACAATAACAAGACTGAAGTCTTTAGCGAGAGGCTAGTGGTAAGGGGTGTAAAATTTGAAAAGCAATGTTATGAAATGTCATTTTGTATAGGCAATATGGAACAAACAAGTTGTTCTTCACTTGACTTAGCTCTGTTATGATGGGGGTGGTGTGACAAGTAAATTTTCAAAAACTGAAGATGTGGTGGTCTGTGGTTTGATCGCAGAAATAAAATCAGATGCTCTAAATAACTTTTTCTGTAAGTCATGTCAGTATGGTAGACGGCATAGGAAGGGATTTAGATCAAGTTTGCAGACTCGTGCCTGTGCTCCCAGGAAATTTGTTCATGCTGATGTATGTGAAAGGTTGGAGCTAACTATAAATAGCAACAGCCTTGCCACAGTCTTAACACCGGTTCCCATCAGATCACCGAAGTTACGGACTGACAGGCTTGGCTAGCACTTGGATGGGTGACCATCCGGGTCTACCTAGTGCTGTTTGTAAGCTGGGTGCACTCAGCCCTTATGAGGTCAACTGAGAAGCTACTTGATTCAGAAGTAGCAGCTCCAGTCACAAAAACTGACAACAGCTGGGAGAGTGCTGTGTTGACCACGCACCCCTCTGTATCCGCATCCAATGACACCTATTGGCTGAGGATGCCATGGCGGTCGGTTGGCACCATTGGGCCTTTCAAAGTCTGTTCGGACAGATATTTGTACACTTTCTCAAAAACAAATGTGATGTTGCTTCTGTGTTCTCATAGTTTCAACAGCTGGTGAAATGGCAGACAAGGAATAAGCTTAAAGCTATTAGGACTGATGATGGGACAGAGTTTGTTAGTGATCAACTTCATAATTATTTAAAGAAGATTGGTATCGTCCGTGGTGCCAGTTCACTATATACACCAGAACAGAACAGTTCAGTTGAATGTGCTCACCCTATTCTTATTGACTCTGCGTCTTCTAGTCACTTTAGGCAGGAACTGTCAACATGCCAGTCTATATATTAAATCCTGACCGTGTAATTGTGATGAGGTGCCTTATGGGAAATGGTTCAGGAGGAAAACGTTACTAAACAATATGAGGAGATTTGGCACTGAATGCTTTACACCTACTCCCAAACAGTTTTCATCTAAATTTCAAAGTAAATTAAAGAAGACAGTAATGGCTGGTTACAGTGGTTATGGCAACAATTATACTCAGTATAATCACGTGGTTTAAGGGTAGTGTCTTTGATTAGTAACTGAAACTTCTTTGGTCCAGGGTTCGTAACCGGACACTGCTTAAACTTTGATTAACAATCAACATTGGCGGCCAAAGACTTCTGGCATAAGAAGTCACTCTCACTCTGCCAGCGGCCTTGTCAAAGAGGGTGTAGGAGTGGACAGAGGTTCAGGGCACTCTTTTGTCCTTGGGGTGGGAAACTTCCCCTAAAGGCAGAAGAATCAGCAATGATCAACAGCATGAGAATGCAGAAGGCAATGGAAACCATTGCATTACAGACACATACAGTGTATCCACAGGACGCGTTGACTTGCAACTGAAAAAGTATCATGATAATCTCTCCAGTGGCGAAAGATTCTGAAATAGTCTTCCATTCGGATCTCTGGGAGGGGACTGCCAAGGGGGAGGTGACCATGAGAAAAAGACTGAATAATCAATGGAAGGATAACTTTATACCAGTCAGTGCATGGAATGTCAGAAGATTGAACATGATAAGGAAGCCAGAAAATCTGAAAAGGGAAATGCAAAGGCTCAATCTAGATACAGTGGGGATCAGTAAAGTCAAATGGAAAGAAGACAAGGATTTCTGGTCGGATGAGTATAGAGTAATATCAACAGCAGCAGAATGGAATGCAGTTGTAGGGGAAGGAGTAGCAGAAAAGGTACAGGAGAATATGGGCTTGGAACAAGGAATGCAAGAGGAGAAAGACTGAGTTCTGTAATACATTTCAGCTAGCAATAGCAAATACTCTGTTCAAGAATCTCATGAGGACAAGATATACTTAGAAAAAAGACAAGTGATCTGGGAAGATTTCAGTTCAACTACATCATAATCGGGCACAGATTCCGAAATTAGATACTGGATTGTACGGCTTATGCAGGAGCAGATATTAACTCCGATCACAATTTAGTAGTGATGAAAAGCAGGTTGAAGTTTAAGAGATTAGTCAGGAAGAATCAATATGCAAAGAAATGGGATATAGAATTACGAAGGAATGACGAGACACCCTTGAAGGCAGTGAAGTTGAAGAGGAATGGACATCTCTAAAAAGGGCAATCACAGAAGTTGGAAAGAAAAACATAGGTACAACGAAGGTGGTAATTAAGAAGAAACCACTGGTAACAGAAGAAATACTTCAGTTGATCAATGAAAGAAGGAAGTACAAAAATGTTCAGGGAAATTCAGGAATACAGAAATACAAATCACTGAAGAATAAAATAAATGGAAAGTGCAGGGTAGCTACGACGAAATGGCTGAATGAAAAATGTGAAGACATCGAAAAAGAAATGCTTGTCAGCAGGACTGACTCAGCAAATAGGAAAGTCAGAATGACCTTCAGCAAAATTAAAAGGAAGGGTGGTAGCATTAAGAGTGCAACGTGAATTCCACTATTAAATGTGGAGGAGGGAGCTGATAGGTAGAAAGCTTACACTGAAGGTCTGTATGAGGGGGAAGATTTGTCTGATGTGACAGAAGAAGAAACAGGAGTCTGTTTAGAGGAGAGAGGGGATCCATTACTGGAATCAGAATTTAGGAGAGCTTTGGAGAACTTAAGAACAAATAAGGCAGAAGGTGTAGATAACATTCCATCAGAATATCTAAAATCATTGGGGGAAGTGGCAACAAAATGACTATTCACGTTGGTGTGTTGAATGTACTAATCTGGTGACATATCATCTGACTTTCGAAAAAATATAATCCATCCAATTCCAAAAACTGCAAGAGCTGTTTTCTCAACTCATCGTCTCTGCCAGAGAGAGGTAGCACGTTACGAAGAGGACACCAATGCTGTTGCAAAGTGTGTCACTAGGTGTTCTGCAAGGACTGATGGTTCAGTAAACTCTGAAGGATAAGACCATGGACAGTTGATTGCCTCTGACAGCCCGGAAGGCTATGGAGCGTGGACCAAACCTGGGATGAAAAGGCATATGTCCCCATTGCATTCCCAGCATTCCTTTATACTCTGCTTAATAAGGCAGCGAGCCTTAGCATGGAGATGCTTAAAACCGATAAGGTTGGTCTGTGAAGGGTGTCATTTAAATCATTGGAATGCCCACCGGTGGTCCTGGATAGCGACTGCTATGTCCTTTGTCCACCACAAGGCCAGACAACAAAGGCAATCTGTGGATAGGGGGATAGCAGTGCCAGCAGTATGAAGAATAGTGTCAGAGATGTCTTGCATGACTGCATCAAAACAATCCAACAGAGAGGTGTCAAAGTGCACAGCAGTCGTATACATAAAGGCCAAATGGCTCCGCGGAATGCTCAACATGGGGGGCTGTTTACCTGATAATGGCAGGGGAACGATAGAATCACTGGAAAGTGGTCATTGTTACAAAGATCATCATGGGATGGCTAATGTAGTGAAGCCACAAGAGCAGGGGAGAAGATCACGAATCAATAGCAGGAAAGGTGCCATGAGCAGCACTGAAGTGGGAGTGGGAACTGTCACTGAGGAGAAACAAATCAAAGTCTGTAATAAGCTGGTCAATTAGAAAGCTCCTACCCATCAAAACAGCACTCCCCCACAGACGGTGGTGCGCATTGAAGTCCCCGAGGAGGGGATGCAGGGATGGGAGTTGCTGTATTAAGGTAGGCAGTTCAACATAAGGAAGTTGCCTACCTGGAGGGAGGTAGACATTGCAAATGGTGATTGCTGGGTGTTCGCACTCGTACCGCTATTGCTTCCAGGTTGGTACAAATGGGGATCCAGTCACTAATGAGAACTGTGTGAACCAAAGTTCAGATCTCTCCAGATGCTATCTTGGTGGCGGCACGGTTCCGACAGAATGCTCGATAACCAAGAAATGTTGAAGAGTGATCATCACTGAAGCACATTTCTTGAAGAGCAAGACAGATTGTAGAGTAAGAGGAAAGACATTGATGTTCTGGTAGGTGACTGTAATATCCGTTGCAATTGCAGTCCCACCTATTCCCTTACTGATAACATCTCCTCCCTCCCTCCTCCTCTCTGCTTTTATGAATGTCATCCCATCCTCGTCAGTGCTGACCATGACCCGGTGACATGACTTCCCTTCGGTTTCTTTATGTCTGACCTGGACTCTCGCGACCAGCAATGCGATCCATGTGGTGTCGGGGCTCAACCATATGAGTAGGTAACAGACCCACCATATGGACAGGCTACCAAGCTTGTGACCTGGCAAGGAGGCGAAAGGGCTTTGGTGGAGAAAGGGGTAAAGGGAGAGGGAAAGGAGGAGGAGGAGGAGGAGAGCAACCCACACCAAAGATGCTAAGGAGGGAGCTCTTCCCCATCCGGCTAACAATACAGATTTCAAATTTAGAATGGAGGTCAAACCCCTAAGGGTACCAAGACAGAAAAGCCAAAAAGGAGGGGGAAAAGTAAGCAAACCAAAACTGCAAGATAAAACAAAGTCAAGAGGATAGCCGGGCTGATGCAAATTAGGACACCAAGGAGGGGAGCTGTGGGTCCCTTGGGGGAAGAAGGGGAGGGGGGGTGAGGGAGATATTGGGAGACTGCACTGAAAATGAAATGCGGATTTTCCTAGTTGTCCTCCTCTCAGTGGGTACATTGTGGTCCTGGGGAGAAAGATGTACTGGTAAGAAGAAACTGACAGCCATAATGAACTTGTCTCGAGTGCCACATCAAGAGAATGAACTGAACAATCTTCATGTTTACATCAATGATAAACTGGATCAAAATAATAGATCTGCAAAAAAACATAAGATTCTTATCCATGCTCAATAAGTGTTTCATACCACTGGCACCACATGAGTGACATGATTCAACTGATTAGTCATTGGTGCTATATTTAGGATGGCATGGATGCAAACAGTTCATAAAGGTAAATAACTCACTTTTGAAAGAGTACATTATGTTCAAATAATTTCAAACATATTCATAATGTAATATATTTCACAAAAAATAATTCAATGTGGATACATGTTCTGGTATGTAGGTGCCGGATATGGATACCTAATAGTGATGTGACAGACCTCTGCTTCCACTTCTGCAACTGTGGAAGTTCCGAACATTTTTATATCGGAAGTTTATCAGAACTTTCAACACGACGAGGTCATTGATGCGCGTGCATACTGAGTCAATGAGGCTGCTGCTGTGCACATGGGAATTCGTTGGGTGGAGTGTGTAGCAAGCAGACACGTGGCCATAGCAATTGTTGCGTTTATTGAATTACTATGCAGTGACAATTATGTCAGCATATAACAGCCTGTGACACGGAATAAACATACCACTGTGGTAAATGAGCTGAACACAAGTGTATGTTGGTAGCACTGTATGTTGGTAGCACGGCATGAAATTAAAACTGGTTTTATGTCCCTGCCCCTCATCCAATCTGAGGTGAGCACTTTAAAAAAAGTTATTGCACTTTATATAAAAATGTTTATAAGAATTATTTCTTCATTTTTTCTGTAGACAAGTAATGCTACTTATGTAACAGTTTATACCACCAATCACACTGCACTTACTCAGTCGAATGTTAATTTATTTATTGCATTTTATTCTCTATATTGGATTCCAGGTAACGGTAACTTCTTTACCATCATCAGATCTCAATTAAACACTAATGATGTTAAATAAGTTACCAAAAACTAGTATGCAATATGAGGAATAAAATCCAATATTAACAAATTAACACCCTACTGAGAAACTGCAGCATGATTTATAAATTGGTTCAGAAATATTTCTTTTACCACTGTTGCTTTATCTGGTCATGCTGCAAATTATTGACATGCTCTACTTAACAACTTGGAATTTTATTTTTATATTACTTTTTATGTATTTTATTTCTTGGGGTATTTTACTATTTTTATTGTGTTGTTGTTATAGGTTTCTTTTACTCAGGCCAAAGACACTAAACAACAATTTACACTGCAACAAAGTCTGCAAGTAAATTATTATCGGGATTCCTCACACCTAAGGTCTCAACAAATGGATCGTGTGATTGCTGAAATGATTGCCCTCCTGAACTTATCATTTATTGTCATGGGTACTGGCTTCCGCAGTGTAATGAATGCTGTTCTTCCAAACAATAAGTTGAAAGGTCGTGGAATTTTTTAAATTTTTTTTTTAATTTTGTATTTGTGCGATAACAGGTACAATAAGATGGCACGAAAAATAAAAAATTTACTTGAAGAATTTGAAAAAATATCTTTCATAGCTGACATGTCAAATGATCTGACCTATATTCTGCAATTTCATTACTAAGTTTGACTTGTCTTGGTACTTCAAAACATTTTCTTAGGATGTCTACAATTTTGAAACTTTTAGTCAAGACTGGGTGTCATACAAGTGATCTAATATTGACAAAATTGGAAATGATACTTCAAAAATAGGATATAAATCACCAAGAAGTGCATTGTATTGCTTCTGATCATTGATCTAACATAATTGAAGCTTTGCAATTGTCTGAGTTTGATTGAGCTGCTGTGGAATCGTAGGAGTGGCTCCTTCAACTTACTGTTAAACTGAAAAAAATTGCAATCCATTTCAATCATCTCTTTGTCATACAAACCGAGCTCGCAAAAATTCAAAGGGAATGCCTTGATCAATCTGCTATATCTATCATTCAAGACTGCCCAACATGTTAAATATTGTTAAATATATATAAATGAATTTCAATTTTATGTTATATCTGTAGAGTAAATATCATGTGTTTTGTTTTTATGAAAACCCTATCTGTTAATTTAATTTCTTCTATTTCCAGCTGGAATAGCAAATTTTATATGATGGAATGATTTTCAAAGCTCAAGGATTTGCTAATTTTATGCTCATGTTCAATCATGATTATATCCACTTAAAGACTGGATAAGTGTTGAAAAAAACTGTAGAAATGATGAAACCACTCAAACAAATTACTAGAAACTTAAGCAGTTCTCAAGCGAGCATTTCATCAGTCATATTGCTAATTCAAGTAAGTGTGAGCACTTTACAGTAAGACGACATAAAAACTGATACTTCAGAACAATTATAAAAGTTTACAAGAAAATTACACGATGAATTCAAGCATGAGATTCGGAGAACTGACCAAAAATGGTAAGTACACAATTGTGACTTATTTTGATCTGCAATACAACTCAAAATTTTTCAACAGCATCATCACAGAGCAAGCTGTGCCCCAAATACTTAATCTGTCGATGAAAGCCAGAGGTCCAAACTCACCTCAAGATGACTGCATATTTACTAGCTAGAAAAGGTGCTGATTTGAAACTGCGAATTAGCCTTCAACAAGTTGTGCCTTAATCACAGAATCTCTATTACAAACAGCGTTACAAACATTAGAATTCATGTTACATATGAATGAATGTTAGCAAGATCCGGCTACAACTAACGAAAATGACAATCTGGGGTGATGTTACAATCAAACCTACTGGAATACAAAGAGGAAAAAAAAAAGCTTTCTCTACTAGATTATACACTAACGTGGTGGAAATCAAGTGGACACAAGTACTACTATCTTCTGCCACTAACTCTTTAGTATTTATCAGCTCCTCCCAGTAGCATAGCCAGTGAACAATTCTTCAGTGGAGTTGGCCTCATATACAAGTGCTATTCAGAAAGTACGGAACTTTCCTGTCTGACGCCGCTAGGTGCGTGCCGATCGCGTATATTTTGGTATGTGTGTGCTCGGCAGCTCAGTTGGCATCCATCCATGACAACAGGAACATCTCTGCATGTCTGGTTTTTTCGATATTCCAATTTGAAACGTGCGCTGCAATAAAAAATCCCACCAGTTGAGAGATCCTGTCTGTGATACGGTTTTTGTTGGCAAAAAACCTAAAACTCATAGAAATTTATCGTGAACTGTGTGAAGTTTACAGAAACAACATAATGAGTGAATGTTCTGTCCAGAAATGGTGCATCTGGTTTAAAACTGGCCGAACCAACGTTCATGATAGTGAGAAGAGTGGACGCCTGAGCATTGTGACTGACAATCTTGTCGCTAAAGTTGATGAAACGATTCATGAATCAGTCGCTTCAATAGCGGAGCTTTCACTTTCTTTTCACAAGTTTCACAGACTTTGTTGTTTGAAATTGTCACTCAAAAGCTAGGCTACCACAAATTTTGTGCACAATGGGTGCCCAAACTGCTTACAGGGCACCATAAAGAACAGCGAATGGGGGCAAATGTTGACATTTCTGGAGGCCTACCACAAATATGGTGATTCATTATTGGATTGAATCGTAGCCAGTGACGAGACTTGGGTGAAACAAGTCCTACCACAAACATGGTGATTCATTACTGGATTGAATCATAGCCGGTGACGAGACTTGGTTGAAACAAGTCAATTGCAAGACAAAATTACAGGCCATGGAGTGGGGGCACACAAGATCCCTCCCAAAAACCAAGAAAATGTTTGCAAACCTTGTCAGCAAGAAAGTTGATGGCAACAGTGTTTTGGGATAGGCAAGGTGTGCTTCTTATTGATTTTCTCGAATGTGGAGCAACCATAAATTCTACCCAGTACTGTCAAACTTTGAACAGCCTTAGAAGAGCTGTTCAAAACAAACGCCAAGGAATGCTGACATCCAAAATTTTGTTTTTGCACGACAATGCCCAACCTCACATGGCAAACTGAACTAAAGAACTTATTAATTCATTCAAATGGGAAATTTTCTCTCAGCCCCAATCTTGCGCCAAGTGACTTCCACTTGTTTCCCCAAGATCAAGAACTGGCTTGTAACGCAGCGCTTTGATGATTATGCAGAACTCCAGGCGGGCATGACTCACTGGCTGAAGTCTCAGGCGGCAGAATTTTACGACGAAGGTATTTCAGATCTTGTCCACCGCTATGATAAATGCCTCAATGTGTTTGGTGACTATGTGGAAAAGTAGTAAGTCAGTCACTCTTTCATATGTATTAACAAAATGTATTTCTTGTATGTAGTTTTTTTTTAATGCCAAAACTTTCCCCACTTTCTGAATAGCCCTCATGCAAAGAACACTGAAACAGACTGCATTGTGAAAAAGAAGCAAAACTACATTTCATTAAATATCATATGACAATGATAAATTTTGAAAAGAACTGTAATTTTTTTTCCTTAATATTTGCACCTCTACTTCTGCATCCGCTTCTGCTAAAATTGGCTTTTGACATCTGTTTCCGTTTCTGCTTCTGTGATCATACTTTTGTTATATCAGTAAACTCTAATATGTTTGGAACCTTATCAGGAAGCTGGAACCTGCATCAAAAAGTATGAGGGCAAGGATCTGCTGTATGGAGTTATATTTTACATATGCCTATCACCTGCTGCAAAATGTTCCATACTGATTTTTCTAGGACAACTGTTTACCAATATTCGGCTTCTTTAAGATCTCAAGAAAAGAGGCAATGAAGCTTCAGGAACAATCCGTCAGGACAGAAAACTTAAAAGCTGCATTTTGTCTCCACCAGAAAAAAATCAAGGAGGAGGAAAGAGGAACACATGAGCCCTGTTCAAGTAAAAATACAGGTAAAAATCCACCCAGACATGGAAATAAATCTACATGTTAATTATTTTTGTTTTGCTTTATGAATATCAATCTCCATCTGGAATCATAACAATGTTGTTACTCTGGTCGCCAATATGACCAAGCTCTGCCACGGAGACAAGTAGGCCGATTCTCCAGGGAGAAGAAACAAAGTTGCAGTGCCTCAACCAAGGCTGTTCCAAGCATATAATAATTATATTGGAGTAGATCACACAGATCAAAGTATATCCTTATACAGAATATTCATAAGAGGAAAAAAGGGGTATTTTCCTATAACAGCACATCTAAGCGGTGTTGCTGAACAGAATGCTTGGAATCTGTACACATGTAATGAGAGGCCAATGAATGATCTCACATCTAGGCACCATTCCTGAAGAAAATAAGAGGATTGTCCAAAGTAAAGGACAACAAGGACAACATAACAAAGCAAATAAAACTGAATATGTTATGATGCAAAAGAAGATTGTATTTGTGACTCACCAATACAGGATAAAAAAACTGCAATGCAGAATGTGGAAGAAAAAAACTACCATTAAATGCCTCAAGCGCGATATAGCTCTCCACGTATCATGTTTTATGTCTTTCCATGCAAATTCTATTGTGTTGTAAAATTGGTTGAAAATTTAGTCATATTATCCTGCAATCCTTCCAGTAGAAAGGCCTATTGTGACTAAACTACATGTGTAATTATTGCAAAATCTGTTTCTGTGTTTTAATACCTAATGATGACAAAATAATAGAATAAAAATTTAAGAAATTATATTTAAGGACTATTTAGGTTAAAGTATCTACTTCTTCACCCAACTGCTATACATCCACCATTCAGCCTCTCATAACTCACTCGTTGAACAGTTCAAAGGTTGCAGGGAAGCAACCACACGTTATCTTCAGTCAGGCCTTGCCCACTAAATCCATGTAAAGCATCATTCAGGTTGAGGGAAGTCTTACCTTAACAAGTACAGTTTACTCCATTTTCTCCTTTTTTCCATTTCATGCTTTATGTTCCATCTATCCTCTTGGGTTTTCCACTGAGTAAATACATTATTTTTAATTTTACATATTTAAGATAACCATCTACAAACCTCACTAACTTTTTCTTCTATTTACATTTTATTGGCCACACCATTGTTTTCTCCCAACACCATCATATTTATCAATAATGGTTGAGTAGCTTTCCCACTGTCAGCATTGTAAATGCTCTTAGAATTTGAAATTACACTGTTGTATTCTCAAGTTCTTTTATGATTTTGCTGGCACCTCTCTCAGTCAGTCATCCAGTCTGTTCTCTCTTCTACTACTGGTTCAATTTCACACTGTTTGCTTAAAATCTAGAAAAAGGCACTTCTCCCCCATATCTGTTGGTACTGACTAAAGTCAATAAAGGAAATTTATCTATTTGAACTGTTCTGCACTATAATTAACATTTACAGGTTATGAAAACATTCTGTCATTTCTACTTTCAATATTCACACCTACTACAGTAGAACATACCTGTACAGTTTCACTTGGATTGACAAGCAAAGTCCGCACAATATTTGAACAGTAACTGCGATACCGTGCTCCCAAGGAACAAACAATTGCACCAAAATGCAGTGTGTTTTTATCACTGACAACACTGAACTTCAGGTTGTAATTGCCACCACTCTGAATAATGGCAGGATAGCACATATCCACTTGACTAGTGTCGACACCAGTGACATACTTCTTGTCTGTAATTGCTGCTTCCACACCCTCAGCAAGTTTTGAATGCTTCACTTTCTGAAAGAAAAGAGGACTACAATAATAATATCTCTCTACAATTGTTATGACTTTCAAAAAATCATATACCAATACTTATTTGACAGACATATATCATTTACTGCAGTCAATGATAAGATAAAAGACATTCCAATAAATAGCATGCATATACAAACCTTGTCAGAATCAATGATTTCCATAATTTGATCTTTCAGGTACTTATTGAAAACATCAACGGACACAAGACAAGCCTTCTTCATGGTAACTAGTTCTGAGTCTTCCTTTGGAGCCATTATATATGCCACTGCAGCACTGACATCAACCTGCAAAATGATTAGAAATTTCTAAAATAACAATTTTTATTCCTCCCTGGCAAATATATGCTTGATATATATAGATGAACAGCACAAAATTATGATAATGAGGAAAAGAAATACAACAAATTTTGGGATTTGTACATCTATACCCTGCAAACCATCTTAAGGTGAGTAGGCAGAGTATTTTAAGTAGCACTACAACTTCCCACCCTTCAGAAGGGTGCATGGAAAGAATGCCACTGTGTAAGTTTGAATTTCTTTCAAACACCTTGCACATTTCATCATATACATTTGTGATGCAGAAGTATGTTGCTGGAATCTGCTTGGAAAATTTTGACAGTAAACCTCTCCATGATGCACAATGCAGTCTTTACCACTAAGAGTTTGATGAGTATCTCCATAAACACTTTGACACCTACTAAATCAACTAATGATGAAATGCATCACTCTTCTTTGGACCTCCTCTAAAATTCTACCTGGTAGCAAGGGATGGAAGGAAATAAATGATGTGCACCCACTTAAGACTGTATAGCAAGAGGAAGCTTCTCATTTAAAATCTTTTACTATGGTGTTATAGTAATATATTTAAACAGTTATCATTTCTATCTCCTCTTACTCATTACTACAGGAAAATCCCTATTTTACACTTTAGGGACTTTTAAAAAATGGTCTACATTGCAGGAAACTGTAAATGGTGGGATACATACTTCATAAACCAACAGTAACGCATTTTTCGAATTTTGGTGGTGGCTATGGTGGCAGTTGTCAGATGTAGAGGTTTATCGAAGTGCTGAACACAAACAATAAAATAAATGCAAACAGCCCCTTCCACAGAGATTCAGGGCACCATTTGACAAATATCGGAGAGAAATACAGTGCAACTTGGCCCATACCTACAAAGGACAATGCATGCTTATGACATATGTATCATTACTAGCATTCCTTCTTGTGACACTGCAAAAAAACACTTGCGCATAAAATTTTTTAAAAGTGTTACAGTTACTGATGGGTGACACTATGATGCAGGAGCACTCATCTGCAATCTTAAAACAGCCATAGCAACATTTTGTCCACCTCTCATGAGTTTTTGGATCCCAAGGAAAACAGAATCATCAACTCTGTGGCCTCTAGTACTGTGACAGACATACCCCACAGGATGTCATTAATATTTCCTTGGGGGTAGCACCAAAAGTTAGAGTTGTGTTAAAAATGTACCATCCAGCTTTCTTCAGAGCACATCATGAACGACATTCTGCTGGATGTCTACCTGACAAGGTGACAACAGTCAGAAAGTAATCACTACCTCAGAGATAAATGTGTACTGTACATTGGACAGGAAAAAAAAAAGCTGAGGCTACATACAGAAATTAATGGCCTAATAAGTTCCGTGCATCATGTTAAAGTGTTCGGGACCACTGTTAATCAGTAATTATAGATCACAGCATAGAAGTGTAAGGGAACACCGATACTTACCACTTATAGCTTGAAGTTGGAGCATGACTGTTTCATTAAGAGGAAAGGCAAAGCCAGCTGACTAAGCAAGGTAGTATGCCCTCTCCCTACCAGGAGGGACACACGTGTCACACAGGATAAACATCAGGAGAGAACCAAATGTAAACAACCACACCCCCTACATGAATTCGGACAGTACTTGTTCACTGAAGACCTACACAAGTACCAACAAACAGAATTTGTCTGATGCTCTTCGAGGTAAACAGTACAGAATAATTGGAAAGGAGAGGATATGGGTTTAAGGGAACAGCGTGTCCCGAAGAACAATACATACTGCTGCATGAAGTGATAGTAGCTTTAAAATTTCATTGCAGGACATCTATATGGCTCACTGTGAGTGACCGAAAGAAGTCAAAAGAATAGATAAGATTTCAGTTACTGCTTGCACCATCTTTTGAGGAGAAAAGGTGTCAACAAGCAAAAGTTTGGCAATGGTGGAGAAAGAAGGGAGGCAGTAGGAGGCATGACAAAAGACACTGTATTTGTTTTGACTTAGGATACTTTCTTGTGGTCGGCTTAGTTTTAGGTAGGGATTGCCTGGGTCGACAGTCTGGAATATACAGTAAACAGGTAGCTCTGTGCCACTCAGCCTGTACTTCCTTTAGCTGCTGGCTGGACTCTGACAACAGGGCAGTGGAAGTCTGAGCCCCCCCCCCCCCCCACACACACACACACAAAACATGAATGGGTGTATCAGGATGGCTGCGAATGACTAACACTGACAGAGGTGAGAGCGCACTTACCCTCACTACAACAGAACCTTAACCATACCACTGATACTTAGCTGTCAAGTGGTCCAAGACCAAGCATTTTTACTTATTTTTGGCTTTGAAATATCAGAAGTAGTCCTATATTGTAAGATTTTTTCCTTCCATTTTTTTATCAGGGCAAAATGGTGAATGAGCGGGATGATGCTCACCGCAGTTGAAGTGAGTTTGTGGTTGGTTGTGTCTCTGAGCAGTCGCTGTCTGGAATTCATACAGATAGGGTCATGGGCAAAGAGAGAAGATATGTAACAACATTTTAAACACTTAAAGCACTCCAATGGGGCAAAGGAGCGTAGAATATTGCATGGGAGGATGGTTCCTACAGTTTCACATCACGGCGATAGATGTGAATGCCATCTTGCAACATAAAGAGTGCGAAGGGGGGAAGGGGGGGGGGGGGGAATCAGTCACAGTGTAGGATTGCAATAATGGAAAAGTAGGAGTGCTGCAACAGCACGGGTCTCGTATTCATTAAGCATGTGTTTACAAAAGATGGAGTGAGGTCCTTTGAGGTGTGAACATGATTAGGGTAAAACCAGTAAATCCCCAACTCTTCAAAGAATCGAATTCCCAAGTATACAACAGCTTCAAACGTCTGATTGCTTTACAAATGAGTTAGTGTATTAAATATATGACATTAAGAACATAAGCAAGAGAAAGTATATAAAAAGTTTGAAATTATACTTAAAGTTTGTTGAAAGTCGCTAAGTGCTCCCATTATGAAACACTGGATGAATATAGTCGGGGTAATTTGCAATACATTTTAAGCAAAAGCAAGTTTTTTCTTATGAGATCTCAGGCTTTCCCGGCGAATGTGCTGTATACAAGGTTCTCGGGTGTCCAGCCGGATCCGTTCGTCGAAGTTCCACGATATTTCGGCGGATAACCGTTCCGCCATCATCAGGTGGTGCTGATGGAATGATCTGTCTGCGCTGTGTCCATGGTATTTATGTCCGGCAGCCGGCGGGGCGCCGCGCCGTGGGAGGGGTGGGGGAAGCTGCAGCCACGCCCGGTGGTAGGCACAGTCCATCTCCGTCCGCCGTGGCGGAAGGATCTCGCGTCCGCTCGTGCCGTTGCTCTTTGATGGTGTTTAATAACAGTTTCCAGGCCTTGCTAAGTTGAAACCCGGTGTCCCTGTTGATGAGGTTATCTGTTACTCGATGCCATTTGGCCATAGCAGAACACTGCATTGAAACCGGACACACAGCAAAATTCGAAGAGACAAAAATCCTGACTGCCACAAGTGCCTACTGGGACAGTATCTACAAGGAGGCCATAGAAATTCGAGTAAGAGATAACCTCATCAACAGGGACACCGGGTTTCAACTTAGCAAGGCCTGGAAACCATTATTAAACACCATCAAAGAGCAACGGCAGGAGCGGACGCGAGATCCTTCCGCCACGACGTACGGAGATGGACTGCGTCTACCACCGGGCGTGGCTGCAGCTTCCCCCACCCCTCCCACCGCGCGGCGCCCCGCCGGCCGCCCGTGCCGGGCTACGACTCGGGACCCCGCGGACATAAATACCACGGACACAGCACAGACAGATCATTCCATCAGCACCACCTGATGATGGCGGAACGGTTATCCGCCAAAATATCGTGGAACTTCGACGAACGGATCCGGCTGGACACCTGAGAACCTTGGATACAAGTTTTTTCTTATATCACAAAGTTTATGATGTCATCTCTCTTGAACTGTATGTCGTACAATGATTTAATTTTGCAGGTACATTCAGTGATATATGTAGATACTGTTTGCAAAATGTATTGTGAATATAGTTAATAGTCTAAAGAAATAGTAAATTAAAAAATCATACCTGATTTGAGTTTTACTGTGCACCATTTTTAGCAGAAGCTTATTTTTCACACATCTAAATGTCTATGACATTGTATATCCTGAACAACGTTTCATACAATGATGTAATTTTGCAGGTACATTCAGAGGCATACAGTGATTCATGAAGATATGTAAATATTTTAATAAGCTATTCTATAAGTAAAACAAATATTTACTTACAGAGTTACAGCTGATAAAAACTGTACAAGGTTAAAGTAAAGCACGATTTCCATTAATTTTGTTGTTATTGATCTGGTGAATCTAATAAAACATGTCCCTGATGTGTAACTGCAGTAGTTTTCCAGAACATCCAGAGTAGTAAAGAAGTAATTTTGTAAAATTTTCAATTTATTAACTACTTGACCGAATTTGTTTCTTTAAATTCCAGACAATTGCACAAAGTTTTCAATGGAAGTTGTAAAGAATATCATTTTGGAAAAATAATGGTGATAACGTTAACTGAAACTGTACTGTGTCAGATAATCTGCTTTTATTAATACCATAGCACACATGAATTCATGTTAAACCAGAAGAAAAAAAGCTCAGTGTTAAGGAAATTGTACATACAGTTTCACAATACATTCACAATAAATGTTCAAAAATGTCTCCATAAAGTCCAATGCATTTAGCTGCATGTGTATGAACAGATTTTTTTGCTTGTTTCAGTTTCACAGGGTTTTTCTCAATTTTGTCTATTGCATTCATAATGCAAGCAAGTAATGCCTCACGTGTATTGACTCTGTCCTCATAAACTATGTCTTTCATCCATCCCCATATACAAAACTCTATTGGTATTAAATCAGGCAATCTAGGTGGTCACAGACGTGTAGCACCACGACCAATCCATTTCTGGGGAAAATGTTCATTTAAATGTGCAGTAACGGCGCTGGTGAAATGTGAACGCACAATATCATGTTGAAAATACATTTGCAATCGCTTAGCAAGTGGAACATCTTCGAGCAAGCGGGGCATTTCTTCTTGAAAGAATTGTAAGTACGTCTTGCCAATTAGACGTCGGGAAAATGAATAGTCCAATAAAGAGTGTGTTGATTATATCACACCACACATTTATGCTAAATCGCTGCTGGAAATTGCATTGCACTGTTGCATGTGGGTTTGCTTCAGGCCATGCATGCCCGTTATGTAAATGATTTATACCATCTCGAGTAAACTGTGTCTCATCAGTAAATACAACGTATTTATGTAACTGCCAATTAGTATTTAACTTACTAACGGTTGCCACCAATGACATAAACGTTTCTACATTCTTAATGGAAAGTAAAAAAAAATTACTTGTATAATAATCTTTGCTTCTCTGGATGTTCTGGAAAACTACTACAGGTACACATCTGGGATATGTTTCATTTGATTCACCAGATCAATACCAACAAAATAAATGGAAATTGTGCTTTACTTTAACCTAGTAAAGTTTGGAAATGTCTTCATATTGGCGATGTTGTTAAATTTCAAGCAAAATCTTTTTTTTAGCCGTAACTCTGAAACCAAACATCTGTGGACCCATGTTTATATGAACTTTTTTCTGTATTAAAATATTTGCATATCTTCGTGGATCATCCTGTACATGAATACCATTTGAGAAGTGTGTTGCAAACAGAGTTGGTAGTAATGAAGTAATACATTTAAACATGTCTGATACTGAAATTTTCCTAAATGAACAGCAGAAATGTTTGCATTAACACTTTTCTGATTCTATCATTTTGTGGGGGTTGTAAGTGAGAGAAGTTTCATAAAGGTTTGAAATTACATGTAAAGTTAGTTTGAAGTCACAAAGTGCTCTCATTTTCAAATATTGGATGAACAAAGTCTGGGTATCTGCGAGCTGTCAATTACTCTCTCTCTCTCTCTCTCTCTCTCTCTCTCTCTCTCTCTCAAGTCAAACCGTTTCTCGCTGTAATATTTGTAGTCTTATTGTGTTAAATTTTTAAAACAGTGTTTTACATCTTGCTAAGCAGAATACAATAGGATTTTAAATTTTTAAGTTCTGTTAATAATAATGTGAAATTTTGAAAATCAAATCTTTGTTGCCTCTGGAAGCTATTAATTCTAATTTATTAAGTGGTACTGGATTCCAGGATAGTCGCCCTTACGAAATCTTAATGTGTTACTTTCTGACAATCAATGCAATGCTTGCTTAACACAACACAATAAAAGGATTAAATGTGATTTCTGTAAAGCACATTGCAACAGTACTTATTAGTTTTAAAGGGAGCACAAAGAAGCAAATGAGGGTAAGACATGATAACCAAATGCTTGTAATACGAACTTTACCTCTCCCCCTCATACACACTTATCTATTTACAAACAAACAAAACTACACAATAAATACACAATCTTCTCAACAGTATTTCAGTAATCTGTAAACACAAGAGAGAGGAAAAAATTAATTTGATTAGAGCAATACTTACAGTATCAAACTGTTCTTTTTTCAAGGCATTTCTCCATGCATCCATAAAAGGACCTGGATAGTTTTCTTTTGGAAATACTCCCAGCGTCTTTCCTTTTCGACTACCTTTTATGGCATTGATTAGCTTCTCAAAATTTGCTTTATCCTCGTCACTCTAAGAATTAATAAATTCGAAAAATGTAATGAATTGACACCAGGATAATTTATAAATAAAATATTAACCAAGCAAACCACATATACTAGCTCTACGCAGTATTTTCCCAATTAAGGTCTACAAAATTTTTGGAGGCACCATTTGGAGATTATTTTCAGATTGACAAATAACTGATAAATTTAACTTTTAATTGAATATAATGTCACACAAATATATCAACTACAATCTGTAAATCATGGACTAAAGAAGTTATCAAGATCAAACACTTGATTCCTTCCACAAACTAAATAAAGAACACAATTACATACTTTTGCTGTAAGATAACAAGAAGAAAGAACAACTAATTTTCCAGTTTCATTTTTATTTGGCATGTGAGTAAATGGCAAGTGATTTGAATTAGCTGTAGTGGATCCTTCCAGAAAGAGAAAGAGAGAGAGAGAGAGAGAGAGAGAGAGAGAGAGAGAGGGGGGGGGGGATACTTCTTTTTCCAAAATTTAACAAACCTGCATAAAAGAAAGTTACAAGACTATAATAATGTTACACCTTTTAAGATATTTTTTCAACAATTCCTAGGTTTTTATTGAAGTTTTCTTGGCTGATAATACATTCCATCACCTTTTGAACATGGATCCAGGATAGCAGCATTACATTTTCTGATATTTTGGTTGCTTCAAGGAGAGTCAGTGACTGAACGGATATACGGTTAAGAACCAAAATATCGGAAAATGAAATACTGCTGCTTCAATGCGTGCCTGAAGAATGGAATTTCCAGGTGTCATTGATATTATTTAGCCTCGCCATATTACAAATTGAAGTGATATGTAAAAAGTTAATTTAAATCAAACTAGTACTCACAACATCACAATTGTTGTCATAAACCTAAGTGAAATCGCATTTGATACTATCTCAAACGGTGAGCAAAATGGGCAGCTTTTGAACTGGGGAATACTTATTCAAAACAGTAATATCCACATACATGCATGAACAAGTCTTATTCTTCACTTCCCATTATGCTGATAAAGTCTCTTGGATGATGATGTAGCAGCAGCTGGTACATATTCCTCAAGGTACCAATGAGGATGGTTAATATGGACTTTGAGTGAAACAGAATCAATAAGATGGTACACAGGCACACACCCAAGTGAAAACTGATCAAGCACCATTGCTCTCAGTCATGCTGAAAACAGCGAATTAAAAGCTTCAAAAGGAGATAAAAAAAGATCTGTAATGCATTTCTGGACAGCAAGGAGTGCAAGGAACAGGAATTCATCAAATAATGGCAAGGAAGGGTATAGAGGCTACACGCCCATTGCAAGATTAAGGGAGTGATAAGTGATTCAGAGGACAGATATTGTCGGCCAATGATGCATGGTCTGGAATACCACACCGCATTACTGATGCCATTATCCAACTGGAGTATGCCCATAACTCAAGAACTGCATTTCATGATAGCAGCCATTGCCACAAAGGTTGAATTTGGCGAAGGACATGTTCATGCCATCATTAAGGACCGAATGAAATTTCAAATGTGCACACAATGTGTGCCTCAGTCTTCAACTAGCACAGGAAGCATGTTGAATAATGCTCTCCCTTGACCATCTGAAGCTCTATGCTAAGGATGGGTCCATCACGAGTGGTCACTGGAGATGAGACATGGTGTCATAACTTCAAACCCAGGAGGTCAGAATGACAACGTCTCCAATTAAAGCATGCAGGGTTACCACCACTCAAAAAATCCAAGGCCATCCACACATGTGGGAAAGGTTATGCTCATCATCTTCTTTGACCAAAATTGCTCCCTGCTTATTAACTTCCTACAAAATGGGGCAACAGTGAATACGCAACAATACTAACAGTGACCGCCCTTCACAAGGCAATTAAATCAAAATAACCAGGGCATATCCACCTGTGGGATCATTCAGTTCAATGACAAGGCAATGCCCCTATACAGCAAATAGAGCCAAGGTTCTCCTGCAGTCTTTCAAAAGGGAAGCCCTCAGTCACCTTCCATGCCATCCACACCTGTCTCCCCATAATTACTTGTGAAATAAATGTACAAATTTCTGTTCACAGGCCCAAGGCCTCCTTGTTTTAATGCACTTTATGGTAGCTACTTCTCACTGTTTAATTCAATACTTTCACTCACTACTTACAAGATGGCGAATGTGTTGTATAACAACTACTAAGACCAGCTCGTTTTGTTCCTGACTGAAATCTCTCTCTCTCTCTCTCTCTCTCTCTCTCTCTCTCGATCTTGGACATTAGAAAGAGGCAGCTAGTAAGTCTGTAGGTGCATTTGTCCGTTAGCTTTCCTGTGGAGAAAAACAACTGTGAAACTGTTTTCCTCTCAACATACTGCAAATGATACTTTGCAAAATAATTTTTTTATACATGTTTAAACAGTTTTCTCCAGCTTTCAATGTTTCCACTGAAACAAAATTATCTTCAGTTGTCTCCTTTGTTTTTAGTTTGAATGACTCTACACATCTCAAGAAGCAGCATTTCCAAAAATCCATTATTTTCATTAACTGCCTGTGTTTCTGATTGACCTCTTGAATTATGCAAATCTTTCAAGACATCTTTGATTGCTTACATACTTTCAAACCGATAAAAATGAAGTCTACCCTAAGAGCATTTCTGTTTTGTTTTTCTTATTCTTTTGACTTCTTTCTCTCACATAGTTTTTCATGTGCCTTCTCACATCTCTCTAAAACATTCTATATCATGTTCCAATTAACTCTTCACTATGCTCGACTTCTGGGTAAGTGGCTGTGTTGGAAGACTGTGCTTAGCAGTGGAGAAACCAGATGGCAGCTGCTTTCAAGTTTCAAGTACAGTTTCAGCTTCTGTTGCACTACTGATTTCCCACCTTGTTTCAGTTCTGTGTTTACGTGTTTAGCTCCTCAGTTTTGTTGTAAGGAAGGCAATACAAAACTGTGTGTCATTTCCTGCTTCAACATTTGTCACGCACAGCAGAATTTGTGAAATATTACACCGTGCAATGAAACTCACGTAATGTAATGTACTGAAATCTAACATAAACCAAACATAAATAAATGTTACTGTACACCTGAACACTGAAATGGAGGTAGTCTCATGAGCTTCTCAATATGGCAGTTTGCAATCTGCAATTTAAAGAGTGCATGCTAAACCACTGTGAGAATGAAGGCCCACTTCTTCGAAATCACACTTAGTATGTGTAGGCAGCTACAAATGGTGATGAAGACGAAGTGAAAGATGAGTTTTATGGTCGACTGGTACACCAAGGCACAAAATACAGTATGCTGTCTCTATTATTGGATTCTTTGTGTCCTTTCCTTTTTTGAAACTAAAAAAAGGGTTTTTTCCTTTTTCTGATTCAAGCTAACTTTCTATTCATTAGGACTTTAGATCTTCCTTTTCCCAGAGACAAACTAATGTCACAATTTGAATGCCAGCAAGTGCATATTTCTGCTGTACCTTCATTTTATAACTCTTAGGGCAATATATGCTCACATTGGGAAACCAATTTTAGTTTGTATATGGTTTAAAACATGTTCTTTCTAATGAAAATGGTTTCAAAGATAGCGGGAGCAGGCGCTGACTGCTGGAGAAACAGCAATTGTTGAAACTAATTTTATCAGGATGGCCACAAGTCAGTCTCAGTATGTTTTATTGACCAGCTTTACTCTTTAATTTAACAAGGGTATCATTGGAATCTCTGGAATTTCCAGTTTACAGTACATTCATTGGGTGATTACACTGTTGGTGTTGCAGATTGATCTCTGTCTGATTTTACTGATGTCCAAATAAATTTGATTTGTACTTTTCCATAGAAACAAAATTTGTCATGTTAATGAAGTAATTAAAAAATGAGCTCTTGATGAATGAAATTAAAAATATAACAATATTTTAAAGAACTACGATACTCTTATAACGAAACTGTGAAGGAAGCTAAGGTAAAATAATTTATCTTGATATGTAACTTATGCAAGAAACATCAAATCAAAATATCACAACTTGCATTACGAAACTCAATGTTCTTGCGATCGCTGTCAAGATTATTTTTGACTACTCGAGTTAACTATCTATAGGTTAGCTGATCAATCTTCTCTCTATTAAATTTGATTATTAATGCTTCTTTAAGCTCATTCACTCCTTGGCATACTTTACATTCATTCACGTGACACCCTTCTGCTGCGGGTTTGCATGCACAACAACCATGATGATAAATGAATGGCTCAGTATCATTGGCCACAGTAAAAGTTTGCCTGCCAGTACCAATCATCATGTGTGTGCGCACCCAATTTTGCTGAAACATCACAGTTTTTTGGTCTCTGTTAACAGAACTTAGAAATTCCCACTGCATGTCGTAGGTATTAACTTTATTTCATAAACCTCTCTACGTATGGCCAACATAAAATGTTCTTGAATTTCAACTTTATTACCATTGTCACCAACTGATACATAGATTCTTTCTCCCTGGCGTCATTCAGTTGGTTTCAACATTATATCTTACAATGCCTGGCATCCAGACTACTCACAACAAACTTTTTCATAACTAATTTCTTAGCTGTTCTGGCCATACAGATCAAAACTTCAAACACCTGTTGCATTTTATTAACAGTTGAAATCACTGGTAAGAGATACAGTTCCATTTTTCTAACTCTGATTTTCATAAAAAGTAACTTTTCTTCGAGTTTACAATAGATTTCAGATCCACTCCTGCCTCAACTTGAATATTTGAATTCTGTAGTTTTGAACAGTGGATATTAATTTGGTTTCCAGAACAGTTATAATTTTTCCAAATTTATTTCTAGCATAAGATTGTAAATGAGGAATTTTTCTTTAGAGTTGATTCACTCGTAAGTGCCAAAGGCTTATTCAAATAATTGACTGATACATTAGCATCAATGACTAACATTTATCCTGTTTATTTGCTTAAATACCCTTAGTTTTGTTTAGCTTTTCAGGAATAATCTTCTGAAATTTCTTTGATATCTTTTGTCAACAGCTGTCATGTATCTTCATACCAGTTCTGTACCACTATTGAAAGAGCATGACCATTTGGAAACACACTAAGATTCTCCTTACCTGAGTTGGGATGACTCCTTTTTAAATGGGTTGCATCCCTTAATAAACTATACTGTCTTTTTTCTCCCTCTTTCTTATCTTCTGCATTGATTGCCCTTTATTAAGAGATAAATACATAAACTACCATAAATCATGGATGAGTAGAAGTTAAATGGAGCAAAATGAGTGATTTCAATAAAATAGATATGCAGTAAATATAGATCTGATATATTTCATTTTCAAAATCAGCTGCAGGTGACGACTGATTTAATGTAGCCAGTAAGTACATAAACAAATAACACTAACAGTCACAAACAATTTTATATGCATGGCAGCCACAGCTGCTGAAGGTCATGATGAATGAAAACACCACTGACAGTTATTGAAACTTGGTTTAAATTACTACACTACTGGTTTCACAGTTTACAGCTGTATCTTCAAGTGCAATCTACATATTCTTACTGGAAGATCATTATGAACTGTGTTGCAATTTTGTGCTATTGTATAAAGATTATTTGCAGACTCAATAATCACAAAACTATTACATTAATCCTCACAGGTGAACCTAACGTTCTTAGTCATGGTACTGCCATTCTGAGAATACAGTCAATATATAAAACATCTATATGAACAAATGCTACATGGTAAGGTTGTTCACTTAATATCCCCTACTAATGTTGCCAGGTCGATTGAACCAATATATTTGTTATTCGTTGCATGTGCAAGTATCTATAGGAAAAAGAAACAGTGCTGAAGGCTAAAACCAATTTCTAAGATAATAGCTAATACCGTAGTTAATGGTGGGAATTGTGCAACACCATAAATACAAAGTAGGACAAGCTACACAGGCCGCTTTCTTGCCATCTCAAACAGGCATGGAAGACAGCTTGCAAGGGCAGGACCTGCTTTCACCAGCCACCAGGAAACACTGACAGCCCAGAGCCTACACTTACGAGCTGCGCCTTCCGTGAACAAGATGGTAAGAAAGCAGCTTGCCTAGTTTATTCTACTTTGTACCTGTGGTCTCTGTCAGGACCTCTATCTACCCTACTTAGAATGTACTCCCTGTGCTTTCTCGCACACCCTCCCTTGGTTGGTACCCAGGGCACAAATTAGGACTGATCTATTTCAAAGACCTAAAGACCCCATGACATTTCAGTGTCTGTTCTTCAACACAGTATTTGTGAAGCCTTAGTGACAGTTAGTCATATGCTGGTCAAATTTTGTCTCCTAGTTTTCCATGTTAAGCATGGTCTTCCAAATTCTTGGTCTCTAATGTTGGCGATGACACATAGACAACTGTACAGGTTCCCTGTTTTCTCTATGAAAGTTGCTTTTAGCCTCACATATAACATTTTGAACAACCTTCAGGGTGGGGCTACATGGTTGGGGTTGGGTGCATCTCCTGCCACATGCTGGGTCACCAGGATCCTGGAGCTGCCTATTTGCCTGCTGCCTCTGCCATCTCTCTGTTCCTCTGCTTTAACTGCTTTTTAGGCAGTTTGCTTCTTTTTCTGCTGCACCCTCATTCCCATTTCAGGAGTAGTACTCTGTTCATTAGTGGGTGCTATCTTCTTTCTCTTGACATGGCTAAGCACTGGGAGACCACTAAATTGAAATTTCTACACCTGCCTGAACAAGATGGCCAGATTAGAAAGGTAACTGATCCCACCTAGTCCAATTAAGGACTCTCGTCATGGGTGTCACTTATCCATAATAAAGGTCACCTGGGACAATGGTTGTTGCAGGCAGTTCTGATGTTCCAAGAGTTTGTTATCTAGTCCTTGGCACTTGTAAGGAGCCAGTATCTCAATCATCAGCAATGTGATCCCTGTGTTGTCACGACACTCAACCAAAAGCATACATAATGAGCTCACCACATTGGATTGGCTACCATATTAACTTTCAAGGGTTTGTAAGAGCTTAAACAGATATTGTGCACATTTGACCTTGAACATTGCATGCAGTAGGCACTATTTAAGGCATTTTTCCCCAATTTCTCCACATTATAGAAAAAATTGGGTAATGGAGGTGAAACACAGAAGGGGACCAAATATTACATCAGTTAAGGAAGGAATGAGCTGGTTCGACATCAAAGGCTCCCACTATGAGCAAGAGTGTAAGAGAAGAAAGTAAAGTTGGAGGAGAGAGATTTGCAGAACTGGAAAAGAAGTAGGAGCTGCAATAGCTTGGGTCCCATGTCTACCACACAGTCACCCCTTCCCCCAATGGGAGTGCCACAAGTTCAATAATAACCCTCAGCTACCCATACACAAAGACACTGACCTGGATTGTAGACAACCGACATAAATAAGAGCAGCACTAATCACTGCTGAGGAACTGATAAACTCAAAACTTTGATGTTCACAATGCCTAGAACACTGACAAGAGCACAGTCCACAACAATATCAAATGTTTAATGATCACAGAGAAGCTCCCTGCTTTCAACCAATCATGGAAAGTGTGGATGGCATTAAATTAAACACACAATTGTCATGACAGAAGTGCCAATGCCCTCCATAAATGGGGAAATACATCATTTCCAAATTTTAAGTGCTTAGTTGAAAACCAAACAACCTGACTCAGAGGAAGACTATCCAAATTGAGCCTAAGAAGGACCCTTACAGATTTCCTTGCAGCAACAAATGAGGCAACCGAATATATCAGATACTTGGATGTCAACTTGTAACTAAGTTGGGTACATAATACAAACTGTGTTAACTCTATTGTTACATAAATATAAATGTATCACAATGTGCACCATATGATGAATAAACAAATAAATAAATAAAACAGAGAAGGCTTTTGACAACATTAACTGGAATACAGTCACTGAAGTTCTGAAGGTAGTAGGGATAAAATACAGAGCTAAAATTACCTACTACTTGTACTGAAACCAGACTGTAGTTATAAGAGTCACAGGCCTTGAAAAGAATGCAGCAGCTAAGATGAAAGCAAGACAGGTCACAGTCTCTCCTTGAAGTATACGGAGCAAGCAGAAAGGAAACCACGATAAATTTGGAAAGGGAATTACAGTTCAGGAAGAATAAATTAAAATCTTGTAGAATGAATAAAAATCTTGTAGTCTGCAGATGATATTGTTAAGTCTGTCAGAGATAGCAAAAGACTTGGAAATCAGTTGCATGAATGTCTTGAAAAGAGGTGGCGAGACAACACCAACAACAGTAAAATGAGCAGCTGTAGCTAAATCAGGTAACATAGATACAATTACACTGGGAAATGAGACACTGTAAGTAGTAGATGAGTTTTGCTATTTTGTCAGCAAAATAGCCAACAATGGCCAAAGTTCAAGAATTCCTCTTCTGTGCCATGCTTTTCACCTCAGAGTAGCACTTGCACACAATGTCCTCAATTACTTATTGGATATATTCAAATGGCTGTCATTTCCTACAGTTTTCATTAACTACAGGCCCCTCTAGTACTACGGAAGGCTCTGATGTCTTAACAGACGTCCCATCATCCTATCCTTCCTTGTCAGTGTTATCCATACGTTACTTTCTTTGCTGATTTAGCACAGAACATCCTCATCCCCTATCTTACCCGGCTACTTAATTTGCAACAGTTTTCTACAGCAACACATCTCAAATTCTTTGATTCTCTCTTTTTTAGTTTTCCCACAGTCCATGTTTTGCTACCACAAAATGTTATGCTCCTAACACATATTCTCACAAATTTCTTCCTCAAATTAAAGCCTATGTTGAATACTAGCTTCATCCGCCCAGGATTTCACTCATTTCCTGTGCTAGTCTGATTTTTACACCATCCTTGCTACATCCAGCACAAGTTATATTGCTTCTTATGTAGCACAATTTCTTCACTTCTTCAAACTCATGGTCCCCAATTTTTAAGGTAAGTTTCTTAGAAATTTCATTTCTGCTACTCCTCATTACTTTTGGCTTTCTTTGGTGTACTTTCAATCCATATTTTGCGTTCAGTAGATTCTTCATTCCATTCAGTCTGTCCACCAATCTTCCTTGCTTTCACTGAGGATAGAAATGTCATCAGAAAACATTGCCCTTTATCTCTTTCCACCTTGATTTTAATACCGATTCTGAATCTTTCTTTTATTTCTATCATTGCTTCATCGATGTAGAGCTTTAAAAGTAGAGGGAGAAAAACTGCTTCCTTGTTTCACAGCCTTTTCAATGTGGGCACTTTGTTCCTTGACCCCACTCTTATTGTTCCTTCTTGGTTCTTGTACAAGCTGTATATTACCTGCCTTTTTCTATAAGCTAACTCTAATTTTTCTGAGATTTTGAGTACCTTGTACTGTTAAACATTGCTGAACAATTTTCTAGTTCAACAAATCCTACGAAAGTTTTGCTTTCATTATCAAGTTCAAAACAGGAACTGCCTATCGGATACTTTTATTTTTCTTACATACAAAGTAATCTTAAGGGTTCTTAATTTTCTTTTCCATTCTTCTGTACATAAACCTTATCAATAATTGGACGCATGAGCTGCTGAGCTGACTGAGTGACACTCCTCGCAATTATCTGTTTGCTTCTTTGGGGCTGCTTGGATGATATTTTTCCACATGTACAGACTCACAAGTACTACAAACCACCATGAACAGTTGGTTGGTTGCAACTTTCCCCAATAATTTTAGAACTTCCAAAGGAATGTTATCTGTGCCTCCTGCTCTATTTGACTGCAAGTTTTGTAAAGCTTTGTTAAACTCTGACTCCAGTACTGAATCCCATTCAGACTCACCGTTCTTCTTCTACAATGTCACCAGACAGTTCTTCCCTCTCGTAGTGCCCTTAACATATTATTTCCACCTACACCTTTTCCTCATTGTGTTTAACAATGGAATTCCTCTTGCACTCTTTATTTTGAATACTTTGCTTTTAATACCAATAATAACTGGCTTTGCTTTTAATTTTCCCATAGATTTTTCTGCTTTTCCTATATAACGAGTCATCCCTACTAACAAATATTTCTTTTTGATTTCTTCACATCTTTCCTGCAGCCATTTCACCACGAGTTCCCTGCACTTCCTGTTCATTTCACTCCTAATGGACTTCAATTATTGTATTCCTTTATTTTTCTGGCATCTTTTACTTCATCCTTTCACTGAGTTCCTTTGTTCCCCAAAGTTTCCTTCATTCTGTCTACCTTTGTCTGTCCAGCTTCTGTAGTCCAGGTGGAATCTTTCTGTGTACTAGCTGAAATTTATTGCAGAACTCAAAAGGTATTTCTCTTGTCTCATTTTTACTACCAAGCCAAAACTCTCCCATAACTCTTCTATTCCCTCCCCTGCTACTGTGTTCCAATCATCCATCATTATTACACTTTCAACACCCTTTGAATACTGAATTACACTTTGAATATCATAATATACTACATCTTCATCTTTTGATAACGACTTAGACATACATAATTTGTATTACTATTGTTGGCACAAGTTTGTTGTCGATTTTGATGAGAAGAATCTTATCATTGTACAGTGCATAGTAACTCACTCTCTAGCCTAGCTTTCTATTCATGATGAATCTTACTTCTGTTACAACACTTTCTGCTGCTGTTGATATTATCCACTCATTGATACACTCATGTGACCAGATATCCTTATTTTCTTTCTATTCTATCTCAGTTACCCCAAACCTACAGACCAAATCAGAGAAGACATAAAACGCATATTGGTAATGGCAAAAAAGCTTTTCTGAAAGAGAACTTTTAGAACTTCAAACATAAATTTATATGATAGGTAGTCTTTTCTGAAGGTTTCTGTATAGTGTGTAGCCTTGTACAAAAGTGAAAGGTGGTTTAAAAACAGTGTAGAGAAGGAGAGCATATAAGCATTTGAAAGTTGGTGTTATAAAAGAATGTTGGAGATCAGATGGGTAGATCAAATAACTAATGAGTGGTTCTGAAGCATATTGAAGAATAACGAAATTTGTAGCCAACCTTTTCTTTTAGTAAAGATTGGTTCATAGGACATACCCTCAGACATCAATGGATAGTGAATTTGTTAATGGAGAGAAGTATGGAGGTAAATATTGTAGGGGGCCAAGGCTTGAGTATACTATTCAGGTTGAAATGGATGCAGGTTATAGTTGTCATATAGAGATAATGAGGTTTGCACAGAATAGACTAGCATGGAGTGCTGCATCATCTTCAGACTGAAAACCACAACACAAATGTTTTTCAAAAGATATAACACTACTAACAATGACATTCAATGGTCATTTTAAGTTTATCTCTGACTGTGTCATACTGCTTATGACTTTGCTCTCATTTCTGCTCTAAGCAGCTAAGGCCCATCTTCTGACCCTGACCAGGTCATTTCTTGCACCAAGAAGCTGCATTACAGTGGTATTACCTGCTTCTGTGGCGCAGCTGCCTCTGGCTTTTGGGTGCACCACTAATCTTTTCTCGCCTATATAATTATTCCCAAGTCCCGCAGCACTTTTTTGTACCGCAATGTAATCTGATTTGTTGCTGCGAACATTGCTCAAATCAAATTACTGTTACAACTGTAAGTTCCTAACTACTGAAAGCTTTTGAGAGCAGCAATTTGCATTATGAAAATAAGCATGACCCTTGAGATTTATTTTCCTAATCTAATGGTTTTCTTCAAGCAGCTCATGTATACACATTACTTTTTGAAAATTCAGTGTTTCATGAATTTTGTTCCTTGAGTTATATGTATCAATATCTAGTTTCTGAACTATGCCTTGTAGGAGGAACTTTGCAAACAAAATATACAATTCTCCATTGTTCAATGGAATCCATTTCTGCAAACACAACTGTAGTTCTAGTATGTCCACAAGTGAACTGTGCAGCACATTTGCTTGTCTCGTTAATTATTGTTAACAACATATAATCAAAAGATAATGTGAAGATCTCAAGTAGATTCGGAGGATCT
Organism: Schistocerca nitens; assembly: GCF_023898315.1. Classification (NCBI taxonomy): domain Eukaryota; kingdom Metazoa; phylum Arthropoda; class Insecta; order Orthoptera; family Acrididae; genus Schistocerca; species Schistocerca nitens. Next base: position 1,012,062,019 of record NC_064614.1, read on the forward strand.
GTAAAATGAGTTTTTTACATCTGGTTCCCAGTAAATGAAACTTCACTCTTATCTACTCTACAGTCGACAGGCGATGTTATTGTAGAACCAGTCAGTGGTCAGTATGCCTTTGATATCACATTTGTCACTTGGTGTATTTGTATCACTGTAGTTCATGTCCTCGTCATCGCTTTCTTCTCCACACACCACAAATGCCAACAATGGATGTCAGATGTTGCTTACATTAGGTAGCGCGATCATTGCAACTGATATATTACTCTAAATACATTTTGTACAGCCTGCTGAATGTTGTCGACCGAAGACCTGAGCACTATCTGTAGAGCAAAGAAAACAGTGTTGCCAGGTAGCCCAAACGCAGTTCAGAGAGCATTCACAGTAAGGCAGTGGTCCTGCCAGAGTTCAATTTGTTGACTGCAGTGGCAGGGCTACAACTGATCCCCAAGCCCAGCTTATAGAGCACAGCTGAGGATTAACGTGTTGCTCTAACATTATGCATCAGAAAATATAGAACTTTTCACGTTACTTACTCTGTCACGAGTATGCAATTTCACTGGTGGAACACTATTTTCATCTTTGCCATTTTCTACTTTACGCAAAAACTCAATCTTTTTCTTGCTTGCCAGGAAATGAATTGCATTTTCAGCAAGTACCATAATGGTGTCTGTAAGCTCATACCCAAACAGCCATGTCTGCAAAATTAAAAAAGAAAACAAAGAGTTATTACAACTAAAACACAACAGAAGACGATATTGCATGAAATAATGAAACAGCTCACACTCAAATACAAAAAGTAGTTTGAAATCTGTAAACAAAAGTTTCTCTGCACTTAGTATGCAACTTGTTTACCACATTCTTTTTCTATAGCACCACTACTTCTTTAAGTATCTTTTTGGTAATAAGAAGATTCATCAATGAATTTAATATTAGACATGCATTTGAGGAAATTCTTTAGCCTAAAATGGTGAAATTTTATGAAATTAACATTAATTTGCTAGCACTTTGCTGGGAGACACGCCCAGAAGCATACAGCGTTTATTTATAATAGCAATTAAATCCAGCATTTCAAATGCAACAGCTTTGAAACAAAATAAAAACAAATATCATGTAAAAACCATCTTACTTAGTTCAGTACTACCACCTCTAAATTTACAAACACTGTCCCTGCAGAAGACAAAACTTACACCCTTTTTCCCAAACAATATGCCTGAGTGCACCACAAAAAATCTGTGGAAGTTTAAAACACAACGCAACAGCTTGGACTGAACAAGGCTATAGGAAGGAATTGGCATTAGTAGTCCTGAAAGAACTATTAAGTAAACCACAGACAAACCACATTAGTATGTCTGGGGTTAGGTCAACACTTCCTCATACACTGTAGGCCACAGCATCATCTTGACTAGTGTGTTCTCTAAGTTGTAACAGATAAAATCTGCTATGTTTTGGGTGCACAGTTTAGACCAAATACTGTTATCACATTACCCACATATTAACCAATAGTTTATCTCTCGTATTCATGAAAGGTCACCATGAAACAAATTCTTGCTGTGATAAATTCTGCAGTGTCTGCACTTAACTGATGACAACATACAAATCATAACTCAGCTTCTTCATTTTGGGACTCACTGGTTAAGGATAAAGTGTGAATATGATTAGCAGATAACTAAATTAAGTGGAACAAGTATTTTCATTTGGCTTAATGAAACAACATGATCCTGTCCTGACTGCATTTTCAATAGTCTTCACTCCAACACTACATGAATTACAATTGTGATCATAGCTAGTATCAGAGCAACAATTCAACAGACTATACTTATAGGTTGCAACTGCCAACTGAATAGAGGTGGCATTTAGTTTTTTTTTTTTTTTTTTTATGGGTGCAATGTGATAGAGCACATGATCAAGGAATAAATAAGGATAAAGTCATGTCGGGCACCAATTTCAAATTAACTCTGTAAATGGCTTGCAGGAAAATATTCATGATGTTTACTCATATTAGGATGAAAGGAATGGTACGAAAAGTATAGAAAAAAAGTATGCTGGAAAGAAGGTTAATTCACACTGAAACCTAGAACATCAATGAGACAAGGTGCAGCAAAGTAACTTGTCTCGTTTGTGGCAGACAAGTGACAATAGGGAAAAGGAGGGAGGGATGAGGGATAAATGAACAAAATATTATCTGGCAAATTACAGACTGCTCCACATAAAAGGCGTGCACAAAAATACGGAAACATCAAAAATACAACATATTACCACACCTAAAATGGCGTAGAAAACATGCTGGCATTCAAAACAGTTTCCAGTCAGTTTTCAATGGATAAACACATATTCTTTCAAAGGAATCTTATACCACTCAATGGAACAGTCCAGATGGTAAATAATTGTGTGTTTAAAAATGATGACAGTTTCGGACTTTATGCCGGTCATCTTCAAATCTATGGCACCATATAACTGAAGTCAGCAGTGCACAGAACAGCTGTGTGATCCCACAGTGGTTATAAGCAATAAATGACCATAGTATCACGCATCCACTCCATGCACCACTGACTTTAGTCATATGGTGCTGTAGATCTGAAGGCAGCCAGCATAAACCCCCCGAAACCAGTTATCATCTGCAAATAAATGGTTATTTGCAGTCTTAATTGTTTCATTAAGGGATAATTTTCAATAGATCACTGTTTTATCTCCAACCATGTAATCTAAAATTAGAAATCTTATATCATTCTTCCTGGAACATAGTGGGCAGCTCAGGTAACAATGATGGGAGATGGATAGCGATCACACACCATTCACTCCAAAGTAGACCACACAGACTCAATGATTTTGAGATCTGGTTACTGTGGAGGCCAGGGGAGATGCGACAGACAATTCCTCCCAATCTCACAAAACCAGTCTTGGAAGACAATGCAAGTTGTGTAACAGCGACCTCATCGTCTTGAGGAGAGGAAAAGATTAGTGTTTAACGTCCCATCAACAATGAGGACATTAGAGATCGAGCAGAAGCTCGGATTAGGGAAGGAAATTGGCCGTGCCCTTTCAAAGGAACCATCCCAGCATTTCCCTAAAGCAATTTAGGGAAATCATGGAAAACCTCAATCAGGATGGCCAGATGTGGATCTGAACCGTCGTCCTCCTGAATGTGAGTCCAGTGTGCTAACCACTGCGCCATCTCGCTTGGTCCCATCGTCTTGGATCACACTACTGCCACTGAGGAACAAACACTGGACCATGGATGGGTCCGATCAGCCAAAATGGTCACATAATCGTTGGCAGTAACGTGACCTTGCACAGTAAACTTGGACTCATGGAATACCACAGAATGGTTGCCCAAATCATCACCGAACACCCCATCATCATGTTTCACACTTGGCAGCAAGCAATCTGCATCGTAGGCTTGAAATGGTGTAATCAGACAAACTCAGCCTGAAGTTGGGAACAGTGTGAGACAAGACGCACCTAATCAAATGAATATCTTCCATTACCCCATAGACAGGATTTACAGCTTTGGCATCCTGCTTCCCTGTTACAGGTGTTTGCACCACTGGAATTCCAGCTCGTCCTACAATTTCCAGCTTATGGAGCCCCCTTCACGTTGTTTTGGTGCTGACAGCATTTACAAGTCCAACATTCAGCTCTGCAGTTACTTTACAGCTGCCATTCTCTTAGTTTTCGTCACAATCCTCTTCAAAGACCATCTGTCAAAATCATCCAACACACATCCACATTGTGACTTAGCAGATGACTTTTTCTGCTTTCCCTGAATGTGGTATAAATCTTCAATATGGAGCCTCTTCAAACAACAAACACCCCCCTTAGACTACCTTGGTTACAGAAGCACCCACCATACAAGCATCAATAATTTGCCGGCATCAGAAATTATTTAGCTCTGACATAATATACCCACAATTACACAGAACGCTGTTATGACCACAAACAACATTTGAAACATATCAGGGGCACTGCACAGGTTGTCATTTGTGACAAATCCTACATCACCACCTGTAGTCTCGGCTAGTATCTACATTTATCTTCCAGCGAGCATTTCTCCCGATGTCCAAATTTTATGTACTGACAACAGGGGACTAAGGAGTGATCATAAGGCACACTTTTAAACAGCACAGCTAACACAAATAAGAGGACGCAGGAGACTGTAAGGTACTACAGAGGGTGATAAAATAACTTCCTGAAATTCATATCCCTGTCTTAGAGTTGATTAATAGGATCCCGACTAAGGTCATACTATTAAGGTAATACTCTGATAAACTTTGGTGGGTTGGCTCTCAACTTACAAAGGGAGGTACCCCAACTGTTGGATCAACTTGTCATGGTCCCAGGTGACACACACTGCATCCAATCACTCTGGTGATCTATCATTTGTGGATAATCAACAAGAAACAAAATTTCTCATGATGCACTAGAGCCTGGAAACGACCACTAACAGTCCTGATAAGAAATTCTGTAATTCTGTTTTTACTGATTACCCACAGATGAGGGGCCACCAGAGTGACTTGCTGAAGGATGTGAGACATGCAATCCTAACTTAAAGCACATTGTATGTGGTTTCAAAAAAATCGATCCCATCCCTGTGGGACCTCCCGTTGTACATCGTCGTTTATAGACAACCCACCAAAATTTGTTAAGAATATTCCATTAACCAGTGTTACCTTGGACTGGATCCTAATAATCAACTGCTATAGTAAGGCTATGAATTCCTGAACTAATTTTCCAAATTCTCATATCACCTTCTGGAGTATCTTATAACCCCCTGGGACCCTAACCTAGCAGTATAGGTGGTCTCAATCAGTTGCTCCCATCAACTATTGGACTGAATTAGGAACATCTAAAGTTTTAGAGTTTTGGCTTTTATAAGTCATTAAAACCAACTAATTTTCTCTACCTACCTTCTCCATGCCTTTAAAACACAAGCGCATTTCCTATTTCCAGGCTGCCACTTCCTACAGGCTACACAACATCCTAGAATTTATTAGACTTAACTTTTGTATTTCCATTTTCTCTATTCTAAATAGTAATTTTTATTTCTTGAAAGGAATTTCTTAATTTTATATAGTCCTTACCTGTATTGCTGTTGACTTGCTGTACACAATTTCTTCATCCACACCCACAGCTGACACAAGAGCATCCATCTTCTTGTACACTTCATCAATCCCATTATCAGAATCCTGTTAGAAATCAACAAAGACATGCCCACATCAACTGCAATACCTGTACTATACATGCAAGTATTACTTATTAAATACGTGATCTGGAACCAAAGTACAGAAAATAGACAGTTCTGACTCTCAAACTAGATCTAAGATTAAGAACTGAATATTAATTTCACCAATTAACTTAAAAGTACTTTTTATTAACCAGTTACTCTTTCAATATGTGATAATTTCTGTGAGAGAAAGGAATTCATTTTTTGTGCATCAGTTTTAATCAATTCAACTCCCAATGCAGATCTGTGAGTTAGAACACGATCAGGTTCAGCATACATCACCATTACCTCTGACAAGAAAATGTTAATTTTTATGTGATCCTTAAATTTATCCATGTTACAAGGATGATATTTGAGGGTTGTGACTGTATTGCAAGATTTTCATGAAATAATGTATACTGCAACAGTCACTTGTTACTTATATTTATTGGCACAACATGTTTCGGCAGCATGCTGCTATCATCAGGTGCATTTACAGTTACTTTTACATTGTAATTAAATAGCAGTGTGGTTAGTTTCCTTTGCTGTGTGTGCCACTGATGTAGTGTGTTGAAAAACATGCCTGTTCAGGATAATCAATATGTTACAGTGGGTAAGTCATGTGATAAGCAAGATTAGTCATTTTGTAAGGGAATTTCCTTACATTTTTGTTGGCAATTTCATTGTCTGGCATACAGAGCACAGTAACAAGGACATCACAACTTAACACTTTCACTATTATTTGTTTACATCAATCCAAAGACTCTTAAATGCTAAGATACAAAAGTTTCTATTGCTAAACCAGCAGTGTACAGTGAAGATGAAACATTAGTTTAATGTCATTACTTTCGAGTTATCATTCAGTAACTTGTCTCCATGTACAGTGCCATGAATGAATAGTTCCAGTTCTTCATATAAGTCCATTTGGTGCCCTTGTTCATTTTGTGTAATACATGGAGATCATGCGCAACATCATGGAATGGGTGGTCTGTGTTTCTGATGTGGGTGGCTACTGCTGATTTGTTATAGTTGTTAATGTAGTTGGCTTTGTGAGTATTTATCTGTATGTTTGTTAACTTGTGTCCTCAGTGTGCATAGCTGTTTGTTGTGTGTTGTGAAGACAATGTTAATGTTTTAAGGTCTGACAATATTTGCTATTTTGCAGGAGACTTTGCATTTGAAAGGAATGAAAGCAGTGACGTTCTTTTTCAATTTCTGTGTGGAAGTTGGTTTTATATAGTTTTTCCTTTTTCATGTGACGCTTTCAATTAGTGTGTCATTTTAGCCATTTGCTGTAGCAATTTGTTCGATTGTACTCAACTCATCGAGCTTTGCATATTTATCCATTGTATACTGCTGGTTCTGTTGACTAAAGCTCTGTATGCAGCATGCTTGTGTGTTGTGGGGTAGCAAGATGAGCTGTGTATAATGGTATATGATGCTGTTGTCTTTCTGTAATCTCTGAAAGTGTGTGACTTGCCTCCTTTACTGTTGTTAATGTCTAGGAAATTGATGCTATCACTGTTTTCATATTACACTGCAGCGTCTATATTTCTATCCTGTTTATTGAATGTATCTAGCACGTTTTTAATATCATTTGTGTCAACACCCAACAGGAGCAATGTATCATCAAGATAATGTTTTCAGTAAATAATGTTATCCGTTCAACTTGGTTTATAGCAATGTTTTGCTCAAGGTGGTTGATATATGTGTTAGCAATTGTAACTTCTAAAATGCATGTACATTTTATTAATTGTAAAACAGTTGTAGTTTAGTACGTTCAAGAAGGTCCATGAACTCAATAATTTCCGCTATTTATAGTTTATGGAGTTTTATGAGGTTTGAGTGTTTAGTGTATAGGTTTGTGATGTCAAATAATATTTGGGGCCAAATGGGAGATGATGTTTTTGATTTCTTCTGTTAGTTGCTGACTGTTTCTGAGGGTGTAGTTGTTTGTGTATGTGTGTGTCTGGTTAAGTTAGTTTGTAATTTTATAACCTGAGCTGTTTCTTGAGTTCACAATTGGATGAACACAACAACCTCTTTGTTTATCTTCAGTTGTGTTCTTAGCTATGGTGCCCTAGGATTCTTAAATGTAGCTATATTTCTTCTCCCAGTCAGTTAGCAAGAAATATTTTTTCATTAGCAATTTGACTTTTGTCTGAAATGCTTTTGTGAGGTCTTTTTGTATTTTTCAGTAATGCCATTTTCAATAAAGAAATCTGATGTTTTCCTTATGTATTTTTCTTCTTTGAATATACATAATGTGTTGCCTTTGTCCGCCCTAATAATTATGGCTTTATAATTACTTAACTTTCTGTTTATATCTTAAGTGTTTTTCTGTCCCCTTCGTGAGCATTATAACTTGCTTCTTGTTTGGTTAGTTGATTGTTTATGACTTTCATAGCCTTCTGAGCTATAGCTGTCTTTCCGTTACTGCCTAACTTTGCTATATTTGCAGCATTTTTTTTTTTTTTCGTGCAGTAATAACAACTTTTATAATCACACAATGTTGGCTCTCACGGCCAGGGTTGTCTTCAGTTGAAACTTCTGGCCTCCCAGCCCGGAAGTTTCAACTGAAAACTTTTTAATTTTGGTGCAATAATAATAATTTTTTATAATTTTGGTGCTTATTTCAGGTAGTACATTATATTTCAGCCCTTTGTTTAGTGGGTTGTTTTCTCTGTCTGGGAATGTATCATGTAAGTGCTGATTCTTGTAAAATTTGTGTGTGCCATTCTTACTATTCTTTTAACTGTGTAGTAGCTTCTCTATTTCAATTTCTTTTAAACTGATTACAAGTGATCTTCATATATCATATTACAAGAATAGTGGTTTCACATGGCATTATAAACAAGATATAATTGTTAAAATAATTAGCTAATTCTAGGTGTGAGTTCTTAAGTTTCATGTTAAGCAGGCTTTTCTTTTTGTGAAGAAGCCTGATTTTAAATTCTAACCAGTACTTCTCACCTTTATGTTTTTTTCGGCCAGATATAGCCTGCAGATATTGATCGTGATTGATCTGGGAGTGCTGTTCAGGTGTTTGCATTTCTTGTTCCACTGTAGATCAGCTATAGTTTGTGATAACAATGTAAAAATAACTTATGGGACAAAAGAGCTTCATAATCTTTTATGAAGACATTAAAGTTCCCTGAAGATGCTGTGTATATATCTACTATTATAAAAGACTTATTATGAAATACTACTTCTGTAGCACAACCTTCTAAATGCTGCTCTGAGCAGAGTTTATCAATATCAGTATTCTTAAAATTAAAACAGTTCTGGACAAATGTTGCAACTCCTCCTATTTTCTCTACAGAAGTAAGAGGCTAGCTTAAATGCTGTAGCATTTAACATATCAATACTGATGGTCGCATGATGTTCAGAGAGGAAGATTATATCAACTAATTTGCTCACCTCTTAATTCTTGAACACAAATAAGCAACTCATTAATCTTCCCCTCACTTCACAGATATTCTGACGTAATAAGGATTTTGTGCACTTGCTGAATTACAACTGAATGAACCTAATTTCTCTGTCAATTTCTGAACCTCTCCAGTTTCAGTTAGGGACTGTTTGCATGAACTGGGTATATTAAAATATGCTTTCTGGCTGCCTCCCCCCCCCCCCCCAATGTGAATGTCATTTTCAATCTGTCTCTGAATATCTTTTGTTTCTGCCCCCCTACCCTACTAAAACTGTTTTTCTGTCACTTATAACAAATGATACTTTACCACATGTGATAGTGGCCCCCTTAAGATATTTCAATTAACCCAGACAGCCCCCCCACCCCCCGGTACCTACTGAGGTGAAGGTAATGCCCCACATAGTCGCACCTACTGATAGTGTCAACAGGAACCATACCTAAATTACCTACACTAACAGAAGAGTTTAATTCCACAGCTCGTGGTCACGCGGTCGCGTTCTCGCTTCCCAAGCACGGGGTCAGGGATATTCACCTGCCTCGTGACGACTGGGTGTTTGTGTTGTCCTCATCATTTCATCCTCATTCATGAAAGTGGCAAGATTGGACTGAGCAAAGGTTGGGAATTTGTACGGGCGCTGATAACCGCGCAGTTGAGTGCTCCACAAACCAAATGTCATCATCATAAGAAGAGTTTAAATGAAGCTTATCATGGCAACTCACAACAGACACAAACCGAACACCAGTATGTCTCATTGCTGAAGCTATCTTTACAAGGTCATCCTCAACTGAATAATTAGGGTCCCTGTCTATGCTGCTGCCTGCCCCACCCACTGTTACCATGGTGTCTTCCTTTGTGAAGTCTTTGCAAGTGAGCCTATATCTTCTATCACTGGACCCTAGTTCATCCTGCAACAGCTGGCCACCACCTCTGCCAAGTGAACTACCTAACAACAAGATTTTCTTTTTCTTCACAACTTTTTCTGACTTCTTACTTCTCAAACACTTTTTGATAGTTTGTTGTGCTCATCAGTTTCCAACTGTGACAATACATCAAACCTGTTTTCCACTTTAACAGCAAAACTGTCTGAGAAAGTTCTATTCCTATTTCTTTTGTAGCCTTTTGTCACTTCCCATCTCCTTTTCCCTTCTCCCCCCCCCCCCTTAACCTTTCCAGATCTTGTTTTGCCTTACCTAGTTCTGCCTAAAAGGCACAAAACTTCTCCTCCCAATTTGCTATCTTCCTATCTCTACAGAAATTTTGAGAAAGAAGACTGCTTACACATACGGTACAACCACGGTCATTCCATATCAAATCACCCAATAAAAAATAAATTTTACACCCACCTCCTTAGATTTTCATGAAATTTGGCTCAAATGGTTCTAATACCATCCTGACAACACCTGCAATTTTTTTTTGCTGTATCTCTTATAGTTTTTTTAATAAATTTTTAAAGTTTTTATGTTTTGCGTTTTCCGAACCTTCGGAAATGGTAAATTTAATTTGTATTCAAAACTTTAAAATTGCTTATCTTAAAAACTCTTTTAGATAAGATCATGAATTTTTGCAGTAAGTTTATTTACTATACATATTTGAAGATAAAAATGATACTATTGAAATATATTAATATTTTCTATGAACAAAAATATATATGTATTATTTTTCTTTCTTTTTTTTTTAACGGATGTTTTGTTTTATAAGAATTGCAATATCTAGAGTCTCAGATCTGATAGAATGCTCAAATTTGTTTTAATTTGCTCTTAAACATATAAGCTACTTGATAAAACAAAAATAATGATGGCTTTTTAACATGTTTATTAATTATAGTAGATTACATTAGAATTATGTAGAAAGATAGTGTACTTACGACACTTATGTATAACCCAACTGATTGCTTGAAACATTGAATTTTTTGAGTAATTTTGTCTTTTTAATAAACATTAATGCCGATTCAAACTGTTTTTCCACTTCATCCAAGAGCTTTCAGCTCTTCTGATACAGTCTTTTTTGAAGTAATACATTCTTCCAGTGTCGCTTGATTGAGGTGCGTCTACTACACAGACTATGTGCTCCAAAGGCACTATGCAAAAATCTTCTCTTTCAGGCCAATAAAATGATGCAGCTGGTCCTGAAGGATGTAGGAATAGAATTTCTGCATCTTCTTCATCATTGAATATTGTTTTTACCAGTCCAAAGTACCAGTTACCGTCATAATTTGCAGCTATTTATGGATGGTTCAACATGAACCCAATCAGAAGAAGAATGGAAAGAAAAGACTAAGGAGGGTTTCACACTATCTGTAGTCCTTCTAATTTCAAGGTTGTTTGTTGGAAGTGGTTTGAAGTTATGAAAATTTCTTGTTCCAGGAATGGTTCGGGTTGCTGAAAAACGTTATTCTAGTTTTAACCGTAGCAAATCAGTTTCATTTTTGTAAATAAAGTGAAAATGAATGTTTTCAATATTTTTTTTCACAAATCTTGTACACATCGATTGCTGTCATTATTTGTTCTTCGTCTGAAAGCTGTAGACTGGCTTTCCTTAAAATTCTTTTAATAGTTCCTCCTAGGCCATCACAAATTGACTTCCCATGACTTGTTGCAAAAAAAGAGTGTTGGGCCTTCAAATTAAAGTCTCTCAAGTGTTCAGTCAAATTTTTAAAACTTTTTCTATTTTTGTACTGCCCAGCACAACCATCTGTAAAGTAGTGAACTAAGTCAATGTCAGTATGATGTAATGACAGCCACTTTGTAATTTCTTTTCGTACAAAGTTAACAAAACCAGTGTCATGTTCTTGGTCATCACTAATAAAACAGTGCTTGGAAACAAAAACATTGTTTTCCTCATTTCTTAGAAAAACTCCAACTGGGTGTAGAGTACAACCACCTCTATTCCAGTGGTAACTTTGGATCTTATTTTGTATAACAAAGGAATAATTTTCACTGAAATCCATCACAATAATTGCTGTTTTGGGTGGTGGGTCTTCTTTCAATCTTTTAAACGCTGCTTATTGGGATTTTGCTATAAACGAGTGCGGGGTGAGCTTTTTCAATGACCTAACCAATAAAGAAATGTAGTCTTCAACACTGATAAGACTGTTTGATCATTTCTGCCCTGTCTGTGTTAACCCACTGACTGATTACAATTTCTTCTTCTAAACCATAATCTTCACTTAGTTTTTCAGTTAAGTACTCAGTTAGTGCAGTATTTGCACAACAGCTGTCGCAATGATGTAGCATGCAGTTTTGGTTTTCCGTGTTGCACACAAGCATCTTAATTAGGTCTTTATAAGATTCTTCAATTTTCACAGCATCCAGTAATAGTTTAACATTCTGGTGGATACTGCATACATATACAGTGTGTGTGCCTGCAGCACCAGCAAGGATACACCATTTACGTCTCAAGAAACAAAATTTTGAAAATCCTACTTCTACCTCGGGATTCTCCCATTTGAAAGAATAATAGAGTTCTCTCAAGTTACACAAAATGAGTCTTTTTTGCATGTACACATTTTTTTGAACACTTACTTTGTCTTTTGTTCCAGGTAGCACTCGGGAACTTTCATCCTTTTCATAAAAATCTGTTACAAGTCTTACTGTATTTTCAGAAAGAGTTTTACCTTTTTTTGGACCAGGAATTTCCAAAATACCCTTTTCAGATTTTAGCTTTCTAGCTTGTCGCACCATGTACTCACTTACATTAAATTCTTTCATCACTTTATTTCGACTCCAAGAATCTGGAGCCAAGGTCAGAATCTGGATTTTTCTAGACCTCCCAACAGATGAAATCTTCTCTTTCATAAGAGAAATCATTACATCAAAATCCTTTGCTTTCTCAACCACACTTTTATCTTCTTCGTCATCATCAGAACTTGGTGCATCATATTTTAATGCTTTTGAAACGGCCTTTTTCGCAGTCTTTTCAATACTACTAACCTTCCTTTTAAAATAAGACCCTTTAATTTGTTCTGATAAGCCATGAAGCTTTATCGGTGTTAAACCTAAATTATCATGAGCAATGTTTGTTTGTACGAGGGATTCATTTCTGGATTCCAATGATTCTAATTCAACCATGAGTTCATCATCTGTTTCACTTTCATTGACTTCAACTCTTAAAAAAGTTACGGCATGTTGAGCAAAGCTTTTGTCCAGGTTTTATACTAATATTTTTTGTCAGTAACTGTTTAGAAAGATTCAAGCCTAAACTTCTCAACAATTTTTTGATGGGCTTTTTGTGTTTTTTTAGTGGGTCTACACATGTTGTTTGATACTTTTCAAAAACATTTAAAAAGTAGTAGTTGTGGGGTGAACATATATTCTTAAATTCACACAGATTAATTCCAGATTGTAAGTGGATCAAATCTTTTTCTTCCTCACTCAATTCAGATACCAGTTGTAACTTTTTTGAAGGTGTGTAGGTTGTTTGGAAACAGTCAGATTTTTTAAATAACCCTACGCTACAGGTTTGAATATCTGACATACTGATTTCACTTTTGGTCTGATTACTGTTCTGGTTACTTTTACAGGATATTGGAAACAGTACTTACTGAAAGTTTGAATAAACTTAATAAAATACTATCCAAGCACTATTTAACACTGTAATAATTTTTTACTTCAAAACACAGGAGTAACAAAACAAAATCCAAGCGTACATTGTTACTCCAAGAAGACAAAAACTTATTTTCGGTGTCTAAGTCACTTGGTACTTTTTATTTTTAAAATATCATTAATATTATTTTAAAAATTAGATAACTATTAAACAGGTTAAAAAGCCAACATAACTTTTCTTTTATCGGAAATACGGAAGCGTCCGATCCCGCCCGTCTGCTTTGACCCATGACGTCACAAATATGGCGGAAACAAAAACACACACACACACACACACACACACACACACACACACACACACACTTTCCACAAGAAGCCTAATGACACTAACGGGACAAGCGCGGAAAATGGGGTGTTTTGGGTGGGGCGCAAACTAAATATAAACAAATTCAGACGCCTTGCGTAGCTACAACGTGTAAGTGAAGACAGCCATGCATGAATACCCACCCACCTCCCCAGGGGTCATAACCCCTGCAACCCATAGAAGATAAAGATGCTTCAGTAGCTGATTAGTGTTTTTTGTCTTTTAAAAAAAAAAAATCTCACGGGATAGAATGAACAGATCAGAAAGATAAATATAATAAACTAAAACAGAAATTGGAGGAAACAGATAATTAAAATAAGTAATAAGTGTTTTTAAATTAAAAAAAAAAATCTCACGAGATAGAACGAACAGATCAGAAAAGTAAATAAAATAAGATAAAACAGAACTGGAGACAGCCACACTCAAACCAAACTCCGCGCCGTCATGACGTCACACACGACAACACCCTTACGTCACGGGTCGAAGTCGACGCATGGGATCGCACGCTTCTGTCGACCCCTTTTATCTAACAGCCTATACAATTAAGAGTATTTTAAAACAAATTTGAGCTTTCTATTAGGTCTGAGACTCTAGATATTGCAATTTTTGTAAAACTAAACATCTGTTAGCTAAAAAAAAACAACAACAACAACAACTTGTAATTTTTTTTTCCATTTGGAAGATTTTAATATATCTTTATGGTAATTTTTTTTTTAACATTTAGATATAATACACAAACTTATTCCAAAATTTCATACTGATATCTTGAGTATTCTTTAATATAAAAATTTTTTTAGTTGTGAGGACACGTTTAAGTTACGATTTCCGACTGCTGAAACAACGCCAAATCTAAAAACTTTAAAAATTTATATAAAAAAAAAAAACTATAAGAGATGGAGCAAAAAAAAATTTTACAAGTGCTTTCAGGATTATAAAAGAAGTAATTGTACCAAGTTTCATCAAAATCTGACATGTTTGGTGTGAAGGCCTGGGTGACTTGACATGAAATGACCCGCCACTAACAGGAACAAAGTTTCATCAACTAATCTAAGGATTGAGACGACAAAGATGATGCAATGGTACAGAATGGGAATGTCGGATACTATGAAACAGAATCTACGCCTCTGCAAAATAACCTTTGCCATTGTGGCTAAATCTGTTTCTGTGGATTTTTTCTCCCCTAGATGTTCTGTTCTATTATGCTGTGGAATAGTTGGTGTTACATTCATTGTTTTTTCCTTAGTTTCACACAACGAACACTTAAGCGATGTAACAAAAAACAAGTCTAATGTAGGTTGTGTGTCCTAGGTTCTCAAAACAAATCTAGCTAGTGAAGGACAGTACATAAGAACAACCTAAACAGCAATGCACAGTGCAGACTTTGACACTGTAGGTGAAATCCCTCTCTGATACCATGAATTGTGGTGGAACAGGACATTTGAGAAGAGGCAAAATCTGCAGAATATCTTGCAGACTAGAACACGTTAAAATTGTTGCAGGCACAAGGAGCCATCATCACTTCTCTCCAGTGGACTCTGACAATGTGCAGACTGTCCGGTTATAACTACAGGTTCATGCACAACATGTGTCTTCACAGTGTGTCTGACTCAGGATTCAGAAGCAAAAGCAGCAACATACAACCAGGTTGCTATGTTATTGCTGTTTATGATGACAAATGGTACTTAGGATGTGTTGCAGAGTGCTGTGAAGCAGAAGGTGATGTATTTGTGAACTTCATGGCCCCAGCAGGACCAGCAAGATCATTTTATTGGTCACATTTGGCAGACAGGTGTAGAAATCCTTTTAAACATATTCTTATGACAGTACCAGTTCCTACCGTAGTGTCAGGAAAACAGTACAATTTGCCACTCAATGTACAGAATACAGTAGCTAAAGTGTGGGAGAACTTCTGTTCGAAGCACAATCGACTGGTTTTTAGCAGTTAAGGTGCAGTAAACATTAATGATAGGTAGTGTTCATCTGTCTATATGTTGTTTCTTAGTGATTAAACAGTTGTGGGAGAGGATAAGAAGAGGCAGAACAGTTTACGATATATGTTTTTACAAAATTGTGTTCTGGAACAATGGGCACATCACCAAATACATCTGTCAACTTCCATCGTGTACAATTGTCTTGCAATAACATGCTGAAATTTTGAGATATATATCATTATGTTCTACTTATGCAGTGTTTGAAATTTGGCTTGGATATCACTTGTCCCTTTTGTGCTACCACACATAGAAAATCCATGTTTTTCAGGTAATTTTTCAAATTTTTGTATTTTCGTGTGCATGTAATTCTGTTTGTGTGACTGTTATGGGCAAGATAAGTTCTGTGTGTGTTTAGGCCACATTAAGCTTACCACAAAAAAATTATACCCTTTTTGAGTGAATTATATTTGGCATACGGGGCACCTACAATACGTACCTTTTAATGTATTACATTTTTTTAATCACATTTTGGAATTTTTTATTTTCCCTCAGAAATATGTTGGTGTTTTGATTCACAGAGTGTGTTCTCTAAGTGGATGTTACTGGGTTGTAAAAATTTCACTGGACTGTGTGGAATACACCTGAAGTTGGGTCTGAAGATAGATTGCCAGATGCGGGTTGCAATTTCCGGGTCACGCCACCTTCTTTCACAAGCCATAATTGTGGAACTAATTGGCAGGGGAACTTAAAATTTTGTAGCTACATGAGTGTTCCACACTTGGTAGCATTGGTGTGCTAAATTTCAGCCAAATCTGAGACTATCAGCTGGAACATTTTCTCAAATTGGTTGAATTGACATAGAATGACCCATATATTCTACACTCAAAACGATAAAGTAGTAAACTTACTTTCTGGGTCATTCTGGTCTTTGAAGGCCTGAAATAAGAGTGCTCTATAGGGCCTAACTAATTTAAAATCCACGTACAGAATGCCTTTCAGAGATGGTGAAAAAGTTCTGTGGCATGGAAACACTGACAGAAGATAAAATTTTGACATCTTTCTCCCCACTGACATTCAACTTATAGAGACCGAAAATTTACATACAGAAAACTGAATATATAGCAGTACGAGAAACAACAAAAAGAAAAATACACATCAAACAATCAAAAAAATTATATGACATATTCAGATAGGCTACTGTACTTCAAATACCTATGTCATCTAATCACAGAAGTGCAGTTAATATAAGTAACACAATCAGTCAAGGGTAAAGAGCAATAAGGCAACTCAACTGTATCTGGGAAAGCGGTGTAGCTAAAGGATTAGCCTAGAAGCAAATCATCTAATTTAGAGATGAAGTTGTAGAATTTTGAAGATGGATCACGTACAGTATAATACAATAAGAGAAATTACGGGAAGGCAGCTAGACAACTAATGCAAGAGAAATGCGTCAGCTATTGTGGCTCAGCCGTAGAGAATGGATAGAAAGCACAAATTTGAAAATGAACTCCACAAGAGAGATGGAAGATATGATGCCCAGCTATTATTGTGATGTGGCTACATGACACAAAACATAAGAAAACTTGGAAACAAACACGGTTAAAGCAATGTCTCTTCAGATTGAAATATAATTCAATCACTGAACTTGTATGTGTTATGTAGCTCATTTAATGAATCATAAAGTAATACAGATAAAGAGGCGAGGATATTCGAAAGTTCGGCGCATAATTTGCGTATAGACTAGTACCTTAAACTGCTCTACACACGCGATATGCATCTTACTGAGACTAGAAATGAGTGCCCAAGAAAAAAAAAAAAAAAACACTATGTGCAAGTCTCAGTTCTTTTCTATTCTTCGTTATAACTAAGCAAATCACACTCAGCTTAACTACGTGAGAGTTAAAGATACGATACACTAACATCCATAAGATTTATTTATTCATACTACATTCTGAACAAGCCATTACGAAGTTACTCATTTCAAAAAATCTTTTGCAGGCTACATTAACAGTACTATGGTAAACCTTTAATAACATTAACTTTTGTCATAAGTCAAACAGATGCCATCATCAAAGAATTAAAAGTATGAGGTATGTGCGTAACTACAGTTTCTGGTAGACTAGATACTAATAGTACATAAATCTACACACATGAACAAATTATACAGTCCACCAGTATATAACAAAACTCAGGCAATAAGGAAAAGATATATACAGAGAATAATATTTTTTCTAACATATTTGTTATACTATAAAAAACAAACCTTCCAAGCAGCATAAAGTCGTTTCATGCGCCTGTAAAACGCCTCTTTATCCAATGTAATATTCGCCATGTTTATATGCAATAACAAACGAAAAGTTTATTGTGGTGTTTACTTTATATAATGAAATCTACGTCATCAAAAACATTATCTCCGAAGCTTCAACATATGAGTACAACAAACGCACACACTACTATTGGTCAACATTAAGTCAAAATGGCTTTGGCGGAGTTTTCCAAACTAAGCGCTTTCCATTGGTCTGAACTCTGATGCGAGGTTGACATATAAAATCTATGGATATCCGGAGTATCAATTGTCTACCGGTACGCGACGCACTGTAGTATTTTCAACAGTTCACAAAGTTTTTCTTTTAATATCGAAATAATCCTTTTTGATATAACAACTGTAAACTTTATTTACTAATTGTGTATAGAATTAATCATCAACATTAGCTACATGAGACAGAATAGTTCGAATACGCAGTGTACTTTTCAGGTAACATTTTTCCGTGTTTTTTCATTATTGTTATATACAACTCTAGAAACGGAGAATTTCAGGTTGCATCTCTTTGTGTTCTTTGATGTAGCCTACGAAAAACACTTGTGGTAGGTTCTTAGCTTTAAGCAGAGTACCCAGACACAATTAATGTGGCGCCACAGCTTGTGGCTTTCTGTAGTAGCATCGTGGGCCAACGTTCACAAAGGAAGATACAAATTCTACGCTGTTGCACAGCTTTGACTATGGCATCAATTGAAATCACGTGGGTGGGTATGAACGTTATATTGCAGTTTATAGTATTACACCTATGACGAGAGTTAAATATAAGGAAGACGCAACCAAAATGTTGTATCCGAAAACAGATTTCGCAGAATGATAAATCAGGGGCCACAAACACATTTATAAATGGCATAACACTCGGAGATGAAAATACTGTCTGCAGTGTCAAATTAACCAAAAGTTGGCATATAAATATCATCTACAGACACATCACCCTTCCAAGATTTATTCTTTGGTGTAGGCATTTTGAATAACTAATTTTTAGTTTAACAGCTGCCGCGTCACACCCGGGAGCTATTTCCTGCATGTAATCCACTATTTATACAACGCCAATCTCACACACCATGAAGTTTATACAACTGGTTTGTTTGGCTACATCTATTAAGTTTATTTATTTATTCATTCCAAGGTATTTTCAGATTGTGAGATACGTCATAGATTTCCACACACACACACACACACACACACACACACACACACACTGCTGTTATTGAGTTTCAGAAGGTGCGAAAGTGTAACTGCCGACAACTGTTTGCACTTCCCTCAGTAATAAAATTAAAACACAATGAAATCGAATGAAGTACAACAGCAATTTCTCCAAGATGACTACGACAGAACGCTCGTGTTTCGAAATATTACCACCATGGAGCAATGGTGGAAACAAAATGTAGCAACAAAGTACAAACAAGTTGACTTTCTTGTGGCATGAATAAAGTTGCGTCTCTTAAGGTGCACCACTAATAACTAGGAATTTTCACACGCCACTGCATTACAACTCCAGTATGCCACTAACTATGGCGATAGTTTCGTTGCTTGTATGAACCCGACTACTCCTGTTGATACAACAACATGTAAAATATTAGACCACATCACTTTATTGTAACATGAACGAGATGAAATACTTATCTTTGTTACAATCCATGTCCGCAGGAATGTCCTGAGTATTTATTATTGACTCTGAACATTAAACCTGGGTTCACACTCACAACAAAAGTTTCGCCACAGCTAGTTACATGCTGCATTTGCAAGGAAATTGCGTATGTGTATACCCAGTTTCGGTGGTGCAGCTGAAGAAACACTTCTTTTTCCATTCCACAGCTGTACTCCGATCTATTTCAGTATGTTTCCGTTTTGATACCGAAAAAAGTCAAAAGAGTGCACAGTGGTTAGCAGGTACACCTTCGCAGGTTCTAATATCCTGGAAGAGGGACGAGCCTGCAGATGATATTTACATGCCAACTTTTGGTTAGTTTGCCAGTACTGGCAACATTTTTGTTTTCGAGTGTTATTTCTTTTATATATGTGTTTGTGGCCCCTCATTTATCCCTGCGTAAACTCTATTTTTGGGTGTAACACTTTACAGCTCTAAAGCCATGAGCTCCACTATAACATTAATACCCACCCATATTATTTCAGTTGTCACCATGCTGAAAGATGTGCAATGTAGAATTTGTGGCGTTCTGTGTGAACAGTAGCTCACAGTACCCTACAGAAAGCCACAAGCTGTGGCATCACTTCAGTTGCATGTGTGAACCTGGCTTAAAGTATCGCTTGATAAAAATATTATGCCAGTCTCTTCTCACAGAGTGCAATTGATGATAAACATTTACGCAGAGTTCTATCTAACATAATGGTCACAGTTCTGGCTCAGCAGTGAGACGATACCATTTATCATTTGCAATGATTGCTGCTCAGATGTAAGTAAGTGAGCGGATGTGGTGATGTATGGAAACTATTCTGGACGTGTCTAAACCACTGCCTCTTATCAGTCGTTGCTCCTGGCAGTGACCTTGTTTCCTTGTCGTTCCATTGTGAAGTACCAACACCACCTTGGCACCTCGCTCTTCGGATAACACCACATTTCTTCCCCCACCCCAAGCCTCCACCTCTGCACTACCATAGTGTAGTGCCATGCAATGTGACTATGTTTGGGGGAGGATTGAATGCAAATTTAGATGAGGAGACAGTGAATGGAATAATAGCTGATGGCAGTACAATATGGACTTACAAACGATGAATAACGAACAATAACAAAAACCTTTTTCTAACAAACATTCACAAAATGCTGAGAATCATTGTGTGTTGAAAATGTAATGTGTATTTTGTTTATCAAAAACTGTTTTTGTGATTAACATAAGCATCAAAGAAAAAGTATATGTTATAAAAGATGTATCTTAGATTTATGTGATAATAATATTTCAGGTTTTGTTAATATTTTGTTATTAAAAAAGGAGCGCCATTACAGATTTCGCTCTCTGTATTATTTGCTTTTGATGTTCGTGGTCGAACTGTATCTGTTTGAGTAATCAGGTTCGTGTGTGTGTGTGTGTGTGTGTGTGTGTGTGTGTGTTAAATATTTCAATATATGATTACAGAGCACTTGTTGGGATTATTTAAGTACTGTAAATAAATTCATTATGATTTTTCAGCATTTATAATTTTTAGCTGTTCAGGCATCATCACTGACGAGTGCCAGAAGCAGCCATTACACGACAAATGTGAATTTAAACTAATTGTGCAAAAGGTGAAAGTCCAGCAACGATTTAAATTATGTTGTTTCATTTTCAGAACAACAGAGAAGCTGAACAGTACAATTTCTAAACATTTTCTTACTGAATTTTGACACTTGGCCTGGACTTACAAAGGCACTTATAATGTTTTTGTGAAGAGTAAAGAGTTTTGTTATATAAAGTTAAAGAAAGCATTAACTAATACAACAATTAAGTATTTCTCTCGCATTCAATTTCGTTTCAGATGCTAAATAAGTTCTATGCAGGGCAATGCAAATCTTTATGCCTCTCTCCACCTAATATAAAAATTGTGATATGTAGCACACTAAATCCAATGCAACTTAGCTTAGCCAGCAAATAATAATATTCATTCGTAACTACATTATTGTGGCCAAACAAAAATAGACAGAAATTTTTCATTATGATTTTTAAAGACAATCTACAACAAAAATTAACAATTTTCAAATATCACTTTATAGAAAAAGTAATATTTAAATGCAGAGATGACATAAATATGGCTCCCTATAGCATGGGGCCCGAACATATAACAGTCTGAATATAAAAATTTCTATCAGTTTGTAGACTTTATTATAGTATACTTGGGTATGTATTTGTCTATTGCATGTATTAAATACAACCACAATTTCTTTTTTTACATATATTTGTGAGAATAAGATGACAAAATATTTACAATGATGGAAGAAACTAATGTAAAATCTGACTCTGAGAAGAATCCTGTGCTCAGTCAGGAAACCAAATATTGATGAAAGTAAATCAGGTAAGGTCTGCAGTGCATGACTTTTGCTTTCGCGTTTCATGCAGTTAAGAAAGCACACTTTATGACTTGTGGTGCATAATAATTTGTTGAACGATTGAAATTACACGAAAACAAGAATCCAAAAATAATTTTGTGTAGTGTTATTGAGCATTTTTATGTAATCTTGGATCAACTCTGAGTTATTAGTAAGAGTATTTGTAAGCTGACATAGTCCATTACGGTAAAGATACAAGGGAAAATGGAAATCAGAGAGAGTTCAGCACTATTTGAAAGAGAAAGTGTTCATGACATAGATACTGATGAAAGTAGTACAGTACCCACTGATATGGAAAATAAACAGCCGGAAGCAGGAGGTTCAAGTCAAATAGCTCATGAAATACAATCCTATAACCAAGCATCAGAAAGTTCAGGGCAAACAACACCTACTAGGATAGAAACAGAATCCTGTTCTGAGAGAGTAGACAGAGTACCATTGTGTTCACCAGTACCACATCCATTTTCAGAGGTTTACGCAAATTAGATGAATGTGCCAGACTGCTTGCACTTAAGCAAGAAGAGAAAAATAGACAGCTTGCACTCAAGCAAGCAGAATGCGATGGACAACTCACACTTAAACAAGAAGAGTACAATAGGCAACTTGCACTCAAACTAGAAGAGCATAATAGGCAAATTAATTAACTGAAAGTGCTGAAGCTTTGGCCAATCGGACAATAAGTGATTTAGAAAAGATAAGTAACAAAGTGAAAGAAATGAAACAGGCCTATGAAAACATAGAGCCTGTCACAGGATCTACAGACACTACATTCTGCACAAGAGGTAACAGAAGATCAGATACAGCAGTTACCTGATAGAATGGAAAACCTCCAGCTAGATGCTAATAACAAAATTGAGCAGCATCTTGCAACTCAGGCTAAAAAGGTAGAACAGGAGATGACTTTATGGTCAGAAAGGAAGGATAGTGAAACAAACGAGCGTGTTGACACTGTAGTAAAAGATGCATTGGACAAAGTCAATGGCGAAGCAAGAGTAGGAAACAGTGAGAATATCGAAGATATTCGCCATGTGGTTGGCACACCTGAGTACCATATGCGTCTGATGTGAGTAATTTTAGTAATACTCCAGAACACGAAACACAGATGGTAGGCCACGCGGTCTGAGGCATCTTGTCACGGTCTGCACGGCTCCCCCTGTTGGAGGTTCGAGTCCTCCCTTGGGCATGGGTGTGAGTGTGTGTCGTCTTTAGCGTAAGATAGTTTAAGTTAGATTAAATAGTGTGTAAGCTTAGGGACCGATGACCTCAGCAGTTTCGGTCCATAAGACCTTACCACATATTTCCAAAAGAAAAATTACAGATGGTAGGGGCAGCGCCAAACATAACAGACATAAGATTGGAGGAAAGCCTAATTAAGCATCGCCAACTCCAGATGTTCACAAACGAAAAGTGGTTAGTTCATATGGTGATATTTATAAGATGATTCAGAAACATTTTACCATTGACATGGATGGAAGGACAAAATATCCAATTTATTATTTCGCATAAAAACGGTGACACAGCCCTACAGGGAATGGAAACTACTTACAACTGTTGTACTTCTGAGCAGTCCGAGAAAGCGTATCTCATGAAATATTGGTCGTCTTGTACACAAGAGAGGCTGAGAAAACAAGTCTGTAGTCCAAAGCATACAATGAAAAACAAGGCAACATGCAAAAATATTTTGAAAAGTATGTAAATGCAACCTGTTACTGGGATGAGCCTGTCTCGAATAACATGAAGGTAAATTAATTAATGTACCAGAATATGACCTAGAAAACTTTATGTCAGTATTAGACTCAAACAGTCTAAGTGGATGTCTAACAAAAAAGTGGTCATGAAAATAGTCGTAAATCACAGTCCAGACATGAAAATGGGCATAATTCACCAAACTGTAACAATAATGGTAACTGTAGAGGCAATGATACAACCATAACAACAACGGGTCACTGAACAGGAATGACCTATCCCCGTACAACAGGAAGCATAGGCATGATGGCTGATATCATGAAAATTATAATTGCAATTGCAAAGGTAAGGAAACACATATTCAAGGGTAAGGTGCATAACCACTTCCGTGGGAGTGAAACCAAATACCACCACCTAACAACCAGAATATAACAAGAACTGAAAGCAACAATTCTGCTCCATCGGGAGAAAACAGCCTGCCCCCATAATATAATCGAAATCATAATGCGCTGATCACTGAGGTAAGGGATGACACCCAGCAGGAAGCCTTGCATCAAACAAACTGGAGATGCTCGCAATTTGTTCTCCATTGTTGGCAGTGAAACAGAGTGAGAATGGCAGCCATTACACAGAAAACGAAATTAGTATGTTGTGCTACAACGTGGGTGTCGGAATACAACAGGATTTGTTGATCGAACACCATAAATGTAATCAACTCAACACTGAATTGAAACAAGTGGTGGGTGGCTGAGGTAGAAATATGTCAGTAAATTTAATTATTGATACAGGAGCCTCATTGAATGTTATAGGTATGCAATCCCTAAAAAAAGAAAAGTCAAGGTAACAAAACACCGACATTTCCATTTAGCAACTGTAAAGCGACCGATACTACTGGCACTCAGTCACAACTTATAAAACATCAAGTACAAGTGGATATTAAAATAAGCGAAGAAGCGAATACATTTTTCTCGTCGTAAAGGGTCTTGTGGTACCCTGCATATTTGGTTGTGAACTCTTGTGGCAGAGGAAAGAAAAAATTGATCTCTCAACTGGGGAACTAAGCACTGAGAATGAGAGTAGGAGAGTACCACTGGAAATGGTTTGGAGAAAAGAAATCCACAATAAATATCGCCAGAGGATCCAAGCAAAATTTGCATGGTTGAAGGTATTGCATATCACACATGAACTATATGAATGAGAATATTATTACTCAGATATGGAACAGGAATTACCTGCCAAGTTACAACTGATTAGCTCAAAAATTAAGGGATCTGAATATTTAACCCTAGAGCAACAGAAGAATCTCACTCGTTTACTAACCAATTATATATGTGTATTTTCTGAGCAACCTGGGATAGTCAAGAGCTAAACATAACATATAGAAGTGGTACCTGTAAGGAATAATATTATTTTTTTCTTTTTTATTCTCTCGTTCTTTTCTTTTTATACATAATTTTGTACCATAGATAATATTGGCATACAAGCAAAACAAGGAGAGATACACTCTTATATTGATTATTCTTGACCTGTTCGTCTCTATAAGTGATAGCAGAAGGACGTATTTCGTGTTCTGTCGCTTTAATACTGTTAAAAAACGTGTATCCAAATGGCACATTAAAGAAGTGCTACAAAAAGTTACTAGAAAAGCAAAGTTTATTCGTACATTCATATTCTGTTCATCATTTTGCCTGTGCCGAGAATCCTGAATCAAGAGGATCGAAGTAAAAGAAGAAGAATTTGTGTGAGCAGAGGAGGGGCGATCCAGAACCAGTATTCTCATACCAATTTCCATGCACAATAGCGGTAACATAGAAAAGGACATACATCCACTTACATATGTTAATCTAATAATGTACTGAATATTCAAGGTCTTTTGATGTAAATGCCAGCTAAAGTTCACTCAAGATATGAGTACTGCCCAATTTCTTTCCATTATTCTTTCAAAATTTCTTTTTTTAATTATTTAAACAGTAACTTATAATCAGTTGTTATTATGTATTCTATTTTATGCACGCCCCCTATTCTCTCCCCCTCCAGACACTATTCAATTGCGAACATTCAAAGGACGGCGCCAAGCAGAATATGAACAGAGCTTTCAGTTGTTTAGATAAAAAATTTTTTGAGATAAATGATCAATTTTATTGTTACAAGAAACCAATAAGACCTTTGTTGCGTTTGTTACATGTCTGTGAGATTAGGACCAATAAAAACTTGAAGGAGCAAATCAAAATTAAATTCTACCTATAAACAAAGCGCGCCAGGAACGCTTATTTCAGTGGCAAAGATAGGAAGCTGCTATGCTGTGTGATTATATGGCTGCACTTGGCGCCATCTCACTCGCACTAGATAATCTCTTTTCGTGCCCATTAATATCCTTTACGGAAGTGCATTTCTATAGGAAAGACTAACATTTTTGTAAAGTCAACATTAAACTGCAAAATATTTTATTCAAATTCTATAACACTGTAGCAGAAAATAATCAAGTTCATTAATGAATATGCATATAAAACTTCTTTAATTAAAAAGTACCAATACAAACAAAATTTCGTTTTTGAAAATCTTTTTTTCATAATTTTGTTTAACACTGTTCACAATAGAGTCAAAGCCAATGGCCGTTGTTGAAAACTCATTGCAAAATGTAATATACCAAGATGTCGGAAATCTGGGTTTGGCAACGGTTGAAAGTAATGCGCCGACTTGTGAACTGGCCAATGGGTACCAAAACAATCAGGTTGGCGTTCCACCATTAAAAAATGATGACATTGTATACATAACTAATCATAATATCACTTTTATGACGTTCTATGAGACAATTTCTAAGATCTCCCTGGGGAAATTTTTTTTCAAATAGTGACACTGAAGTACGCGACAGCGAAAATTCCTTTGATTATTTGCTCATGACGTCGCGAACGCAATAACAGTAAACAGTTCATAAAAGCAATGTAAATATTGGCGAGACATACAATTTGACATAACTCGTGCAAATAATGACACAACAGTTCACACAGCAGTTCATTAGACATCAGCAAAACATAGGACAACAGCTTACACAGTGGTTCACAAAACATCAGGAATACATAGGACAACAGCTTACACAGCAAAATCAGGCATTTAACGATTTCAAGAACAGTATTAGTCAACAGTTCAGTGAGGTGAGCTAAACTATATGCATTGAATTATCTTACGAATTATCCAGAAAGTTGACAGAGCTCTGTAAACAACTAAAACAAGAAATAGTTGCTGACATGCCCCGCAGTATAAATATGTTAAAGGAAAAAGTAATATCCATAGGCTATAAACAGGAACAAGTAGCAGGTGAGTTACAAAACCTTAGTGAAGCATATTCTCAAAATCAGGAGACGCAATCCAAAGTGAATGCGTCAGTAAAAAATGTGACGAGTGCAGTCAGTGATCTGCAAGACGTATGCAGAAACCTACCTACAGAAATACACAAGTTGAGTCCAAGAGTAAATCAGTTAAGGTTAGACTCAGAATTTGCCAAAAAACAGAGAGATATGTGCAGATGTAAAGGAAATAACTGAAAAAGCTGAAGCAGGGATGCCGGATAAGGGCAGTACCCTTGATGAAAAGGTAATGTCAGAATGCAAAATTATGTAGATACTGTAGAAGAAGCTCTAAAAGAGAATGGAAGTGTACTTCTATCTAAATTAGATTCGGGTTTAAAGGAAGCAGAGGAAAGGTTATGAGGCAGTGTTGCTAAAACTACTGATATTCCAAAACAACATATGACAGAAAACAAACCCATGTTTTTAGAGAAGTTAGATACCTTCACTGGTTACCCACAATAGGGTTTAGTCCGTCGCAGGAAAACAGCGAAGGTTGCACAATGAAACAACACTTGCCGGCAGTTGTACCTGTCGACCAAGTGCAGTTGCCAAGAGCTGCGCCACGAGCGAAAATAAAAACGCCTGTCACCGATGGCGTGGCGTGTTTGTCAACATTACTTGCAGATGAGGGATTACTTAGGCATCGACAATTCCCGATATTTACTTCTGAAGGGAAAAGAGCACACCATGTGGTCTTTATCAGAGCATTTCGAAATGTTTCACCTCATATCTGGACCGAAGCCTAGAAAATTAGATTTGTTGTTGGATACACACAGGGTGACGTTCTGCTATGGGCTACGGACATGGCGGAACGTTGCCACTATTATCAACAGTTTGAGAGAGCATTTCTGGATAAGTATTGGTCTGAGGCTGTACAAGAGAGGCTCGGACGTGAAGTATACAACCCAGCTGCGTTCAGTAGCAACTATGGAAGCTGAAGAGGCTATTTTGAAAAATGTTTGAATAAAACCAGTTACTGGACAAACCCGGTATCTCAAGTAGATCTACTGAAAATTTTAAAGATCTGTCTTCCTGCCCACATTAGGGAAAAACGCATTACCATCCCAGAACATGTCACCGAATACTTTCTCTCTGTACTGGACTCAATAGATTTAATGTACGAAGAGAAACCAGTACAACCACAGCCTGTTAATACGCCGATAATAACACAGAGATTTACGGACCCAAAAGTAAACAACGGATTCCTAGTACAACACGGATGGCAACCTTACCCCACACAGACCTATGGTAATTGTAACGGTAATCACAATGACGATGGAGAAAGCCGTAAATTCAAAGGTGGATATAAAAGAAATGGGCAAAAATTTAGCAAAAAAATTATAATGGGCGAGTGGCGTATGGCCACCCTGTACAATATGTACAGACACACGCTACCCGCAATAATCAGTCGATCGTTTGGCAAACGCAAAATAATAACAGACAACCGAATAACCCACAAACAGCGGAATTCGGCCAGTAAAGTAACACGCGCTTGCCGAATAACGCGCAGAGGCAAAGAGAATTTCAATCGAGAGCCTCACAGGATATTAATTGGCGTACTCGAACACCAACAGTCCACATAGTGGAAGTTACACCTAACCCAGAAAAATGGTTCAAATGGCTCTGAGCACTATGGGACTTAACATCTATGGTCATCAGTCCCCTAGTTCTTAGAACTACTTAAACCTAACTAACCTAAGGACAAACACACAACACCCAGCCATCACGAGGCAGAGAAAATCCCTGACCCCGCCGGGAATCGAACCCGGGAACCCGGGCGTGGGAAGCGAGAACGACCTAACCCAGAAATCGATGCCACCGCAACACCGGAAAACGTGAACCGGTCATGGTAGGCCCTCATTCTGTGACCCAGGAGGGAGTGGAGGCACGAGCTTCACCAACACTGGCTTTATCAGATACGATCAACGTAGGTATACCTTCTAAAATTGTATATATGTATGATAATATTTGATTTAGAATGTTGGAAAACCACATTCCTGAATTTACGTTGTTAGTTGATAATGAAAATTTTTGTCTGTGTTTTTTCTTATATGTCATATTTGTAAATGATAAGGTGAGTGGATATAACAAGGAATAATTTTACTTTTACGAGTCCAGATACGATGATACTTTTAACACAATGCTTCCCCTTGCGCATAGCCCAGTTGTAAACGAATAAACGAACTTGTAAAACGCACGGTAGCGCGCAATGCACTACACAACTCGCCGTGAAGTTAATGGTAATAGAGTGACACAGCGCATGTGCATTGGGGAGAAAACTAGTCAAAAAACTGAAAGTGCATGCACACCAGACAGACACAGCTGAATGTGTTGGAGCACCAAAAACAAACAAACCCTATGAGCTACAGCCCATACTAGCATTTTTAAAGCCTATTGCATAAACAGGGACATAGAAAATTAAGGAAGAGTATATACTACAACTATGACTATCTACACAATACATAAAACAAAGATAAGCTAAGGGATTATATACACAGGAAAGGATTCTAAACTACGAAATATTTACTGAAGTTTCACTACTATGTACATCATATCTACATATTTACAAATTTTATTGAAAGTACACACACTAATTATAATTGAGGGACCAGAAAACTCTTGCTGCAGGTAAACAAGCGAGTACAATATAAGTGGCAAACTGAATAAGAGGTCGCACCACGCATAGAATACATTTTATCTTTCAGATTCATAAGGCAAGTAGAGATGCACACATGACATTAAATGAGTTTGTGATAGCACAACTGCACATTAAAATAAATAAAAATATTGTTGAATGTTGCATGGGAGCTTAATTACAAGAATAAGATGCAATAATTTTAGTAGCTGTGTGACCAGTTACGAAGTCTCGTAACCGGTTGGCCCTGACTAGTATTAGCACGCAATCTGACTGCATAAAATAAAAATAAAGAATGACAAGGAATTTCCATTAACACAATTGATTAATTAAGTCCCCTGCAACTATAAAAGCTACGAAACAACAAAGCACAAGTGTAACTGTTTTGTGTGTGGTAGTGTGACTCAACGTACAAGTATCTGGCTCGGTTTTTCTCAAAACGACAAAATATTTTAAACACCATTTACAATGAACTAATTGAAAAACCAGAAATACTATAATTGCACATAGAAACGAGAATTACAAGTCTAATACATGAACACAAGCCAGATGCTTTGTTGACTGTACCTGTGACCAAGAGGCATTGTCATTAAAGAAATCTGTAATACAATTTTACCTCATTATATATTGACGATAATTTTCCATTACACCAGCATCATAAATCAAAGCCCATCTCCTTTCTCAAATACACTGTGATAATTGAAACATCTTCCACCTATACATTACACAACCGAACAGCATCTACTCTCTCGCCCAACAGAACAACAACTGCACTCGACATCCTCTGCACCAGTGGAGGCGGCGGAATAATAATCTTTGGCGCAATCTCTGGAGCTGTGACTGAGTGTAGCCACCTTTCAATGTATGACTGAGGTATTAGTGACCATCGAGCAATTGTCCACTTATCTATGAAGATTTAGTTTTAAGTTAGTATTTAGCTTTTTTCTTCCAGGGAACGATGCATCTACATGTCTTAAAGTGAAGAAAAATAAATGCTTGTCGAGTGTTAGATACCATATAAACATAAGAAAGGACTGCACCACAAGTAAATATAGTTGTAAGTTTATGATATGTATGAATGTGATACTGTGAAAATATCTGTAGAAGAATACAGTTGCAGTATGTTGCATGTCATGATGCTGAACTAAGGTGGAGCACTATCAAATAATCAAGGGGTCGAAAGCCAACTAATGTGAGTGATGACTACCCAAAAAGCGTCAAGCACCTGATTTACACTAAAATTTTTATACACCTTTGCTACACATATAAACACTATTTTACGCACGTTGTACATAACATATAGTATTGATGACACAACTCTGTATACCTCAGCATATGAAATTGTTATCCTTTATACATTGAACATAACAAGTAAATATTGATCTGCCCTTTAAACACTGAATAAGTATTCGATATAATTGGTATCATCAGGTTTGCGTTGTGTTTATAAACAACAAACTATTTTGTTCTGGGAATCACAATTAAGTATAGTAACGAGACGTAACTGAGCACATAAATGCCTTTCCATGAATTTTCGTCAACCCTGTAGTGTGTAGATCCATACGGGAGAATGCTAGAGAGCTGAGGCCACACATAGTTATTTGAGCAGCATGTAGAATCTGTTGTAGCTACCATTGTTTACTATTTTAATTCTTTGAAATTGATAAATATGCTCCAACAAGAAGTCACTGTAAATTGAAATGAAATGTATGTCAATTTATACCATAAAGAAAAGAATAAAGAATCTATTACTGTATTAATTGTTATGTGAAGAATGTAAAATCACATGAGAGTAAAGAGTGTCCTAATATAATTGGAATTGAACAATGTAACAAAATCATAATTTAACAAAAGTTAATAAAACAAAATGACAATCAGAGTATAATGTATATAAGCAATGGTAATGGCATGTCAGTAAATCAACAAGATAAGTTTATTTTTGTGGTTTTTTGTTGTGTGTATAGTATGTGGAAAGGACACTACAAAAATTTTGTGTAAGCAACGGTATGAAAGACGTTTAAAAACAAAGCGCAAAAACATACAATACCTGCCTGCAAAGTGTTAAATGTGCCTTTGAGGTATGTGAGTGTGTACCTGATGAACTAAAAATGAGAAAACTTCGTGTAACATGTATTATCTGTGTACAGCAATGTCGTAAAACCATTAGGTTTATGAACGGTGATAAAGTGAATGTGCGATACTGAACGTTTAGTAGTACAGTACATACTGACGAAACTAAAATGAACTCTAACATGGAAATTAAGCGTTTCCGGACACATGTCCACATAACATCTTGTTTGGCCGTACCTTTTTGTAACACCCTGTATAAATTGATAATCGTAGAGGATAACAACAATGGCCAAACAATGAAGGCTATGCCCATACCAGCCAGAGTTATTACCTTTGTATGACATCAGTGCACAGTGGGGGCAATTGTAGAGAATCATATTATCTTTTCTTTTTCTTTTTTCTTTTCTTGTTATATACATACATACATACATACATACATACATACATACATATATATATATATATATATATATATATATATATATATATATATATATATATATATATATATATATATATTAAGAAGTGCTACAAAAGTTCTTAGGACAGCAAAGTTTATTCATACATTCATATTCTGTTCACCATTTTGCCTACACCGAGAATCCTGCATCAAGAGGGTCGGAAGTAAAACAAGAAGAATTTCCGTGAGCAGAGAATTGGCGATCCGGAACCAGTATTGTCTGGTAACACATTCATAAACAGTAACACAGAAAAGGATGTATATAAATATATGAATGTTAATTTAATAGTGTATTGAATATTTAAGGTCTGTTGATATTAAGCCAGTTAAAGTTCACTCAGGATATCAGTACTTTCCAATTTCTTTCCATTATTCTTTCAAAATTTCTTTTTTTAATTATTTAAGCAGCAATTTATAATCAGTTTTCATTATGTATTATATTTTATGTTCGCCCTCCTATTCTCTCCCCCTCCAGACACTATTCATACCTCACAAAACCATCTGCTGTACTACTTACACCAACTCATGTGCAAAAATGAAAGCAATTACCATATTAGAAACATGATTCAGTGGGGTATAATTAAACCATCAATGTCACCATATAGCAGTTCTCTAGTCGATGTAGCTAATACAGGGGGCAAAGTTAGGCTGGTTCAAGATGCTAGTGATATTGATAAAATCATACTCTCTATTTGTACTGAACCAGAAAACCGAGAAGAGCAGATACAAAAATTCTTTGATGTGAAATATTTAACCTCACTAGACCTCCAGTCATCATACTAGAAGATCCCACTAACAGAAAGTGCAAGGAAATATAGTGGTTTCATTTTTAGTGGGAAGAGTTATCAATTCAGTGTGTTGCTGTTTGGGTTGAAGAATAACACAGGGGTATTTATAACTGCATTAGACTCAGTATTGGGTCAAGAGCTTTTGAATAAA
Source organism: Schistocerca nitens (assembly GCF_023898315.1). Lineage (NCBI taxonomy): Eukaryota > Metazoa > Arthropoda > Insecta > Orthoptera > Acrididae > Schistocerca > Schistocerca nitens. Next base: position 1,012,094,976 of record NC_064614.1, read on the forward strand.
GTGACATTGTATGTGGGAGACTTTTTAATAGCCACACCCACACGGGAAGAACACATGGGCATATTAACAAGAGTGCTGAAAAAATTTGCTGACGCTGGCATCACTGCCAGCTTAGAAAAATCCAAGTTTGGCAGTGATAGAATAAAATTCTTAGGTCACATTATTTCAGCCACTGGGATAGTACCTGACACTAATAAAATGGTTGCAATAGAGTAACATCCCTGACCGTTTAATAAAAAGCAATTGAAAGCCTTCATTGGCTCAGATTCATTTTTTCGGCGATTTATGCCACACCAAGTAATGAATAGTGATGCACTACTAGACCTGATATGAAAAAACAGAGCATGAATTTGGTATGGTCTCTATCATTACAAGGATCTGAAAAAATACGCCCAGTGAGAACTGTTTATAAATATTAGCTTAGTATTTGCATGTAGTAGCCACAAGTGTTTTTAATTTCTTATGTATATGGTATTTGTGTCTAGTATGTATGTGTATTCTTGAATATTTATTTCACTAAACAATGTAAGTGAATAACTTTGCTTAAAAGAGAAACCAGTTAGTATATACTGTACATGGAATGGAGTCTTATGATGTTTTCATGATTTAATTATTAAAATTTTGCAATAACATAGTAGATTCTTGCATAAAAACTAAAAGCTATTTAGAAAAAACTTTAAAACAGTAAGATGTTATTTTATATCTTGTAGTGTTTGTGCTAAATGTGTAGCGAATTGATTGATTTCGCTATTGACAAATATGAATTCAATGTCATATGACATAGTATAGTAGGAAACAGCTTCTTGAAGTAATAAGGAAAGAGTTTCGAGACACCACAAGCTAACTTGTTTGCTCCCAGAGCCTGTATTGAGATAGTAATATTTTTTTATTAGAGCCGAACTCGTGTCTTCGTGGCATGCCTGCTTCTTATTTGAAGCATTAATTAGATTTGGTTTTTTTCATATTTTTAGAACCGATATTTGAGATTTGTTTTTCTGGAGAGATCATGTACTGTGGTCTAAAGAAACGAGAAATAAATTTACGAAGAGAGAGCTCAGATTTTAGATAAAATGTAAATGCTATTATAAAGTCAAGTCATAGTCTGCACATAATGTCATAAGGATCTCTTTGAGACAAAAATTTGACATGGAAGGCTGTATAGCCATCATCTCAGAATGTAGATACATATGAAAATGTCAACGCAAATAAAGACAGTCTACACATAAGTACAACTGAAAATGTAAATACACGTTACTATGGACTCGTAAATCAGCTGTTAAACAATGAAGGAACAAAATTGTGACTGTTTATGAACGGTGATAAAGTGAATGTGCGATACTGAACGTTTAGTAGCCAACAGACGTGCTCCAACAATAACGTCAGTATCAGTACAAAGGTTTATAGTGAAAGTTTTAAGAGAATGTGCAGTAATATTCATGTACAAAGTGTGAACATTAAAAACTGTGAACTAACTTTAAAACAGATACAGCCAAAGTGTATGGACAATGGCATAAAAGAGAAGATACCATAGTCAATACTTTTAGGGTGGATAGTTGTTGTGCATAAGCACAAATTTGAATTTCACATGAGCGACGGACACCAAGTACAGTAGACATAAACAGTCGCTGGGACGAATGTTACCAGAACGGCGTGTGTCAAAGGTCAGGATACTGACAGAATTTTTATACAGTATCATATGTACAACATCGACATATTAAAGTACACAGATAGTAGTTAAACTTCGTGTAGTTGCAACTGAAAAGAATATGACAAGAGCAACGATGAATATATCTTCACAGGATCTGTGGACACACTTCTGTGTAACACTCCATCCATCAATGCTGACACTAGAGCTGGCTAATATTTATGGGATGGCACCCACACAATGAAGTCAACATTGAGTCAAATTCGTGTAGAGCAGTGGACATCAAACTCTTTTGCTCAATAGCCAATACAGACATAGTGGGTCGACACTTTAGGCCAGATGCATACCGACCTTATCATAAATTGGTAACACATACAAATTATGGTGTTATGAGCCTGCAGTAGAGTTGCTGTACTAAGGGTGCAGTAAGATGACTACTGACCAAGAAAAGGTCTTTAAAAGTCAGCAACATTTCTAACACTTATTGTTGACTGTTTTCTGTTTCAGATTACAGCCACTCTCAGTCACTGAGTAGTATGGCAACAGCGCCATCGTCCCACATTGCGGGTTGCCTACATTCAGAGGCAAGTATGCATTCATGGACAAATCTTTTCTTCTCTTTTTATTGACAGGTCCTTAACTTAATGTTCTGCTAAGAGGATTAAGAACCCCTGAGGATAATCCATCCTTTTGATTGAGGTATAGTCCTCCCATTTGACTGGCAGGTCCTTAACCTGTTGTTCCTCCATCCCTCCCCCTCTTAATCCCCCACCATCTGCTACTTACCCATCTCCCTGGAAGCCCCCCCCCCCTCCCTCGCCGATACAAGCAGACTTTTGTATCAATGTGGTTGACTAATTAATTACATCGTGAAGTTGATTAAATACCCCTCTGGAAAACCCCCTCCACTCCCCCTCCCCCAGACCTCCCCCTCCCGGATATTGTTGGGAAAAAGACTGTGTTGATTGGCCATTTGGACAGAAATCGATTCCACTGTATGGAATATTGAATTGTAAATAATGGATTTCAGCTATCAGCCGTCCTTTTTAAATTTTTTTAAAAATTTTATTGGCAGATCTAGATTTCAGCTAGAAATAAGCCATTCTCAATGCACTATCATTTTTGATCAATACTATTAATGCCTGTTGGTTGGGCTTCATCCACATTTCATTCAAAGAAATCAATGAAATCTAGATCTGCCAACAAAATTTTTAAAAAAATTAAAAAGGATGACTGATAGATGAAAACCATTATTTACAATTCAATATAACAGTCGCTGCGTGCAACAGCCTTCTGAATGGAAGATAACCTGATGGCACGGAATATTGTTTAAACAATTTAGACAATATATGGAATATTATTCGTTTATTTATGGCAGTGATAAGATTATAGTTTATTTATTTACTTACAGAATTTGGGTGAAATCGATTGCAGTATAGTAAGTCTATGAATGGAATAGGATGTTCGCAAATGGTGTGACTTCAGTGGTTAGGCACAACGAGTTGTGACTCCACAGAACATTGCAGCAGTTGAAGCCATAGTCAAGGAAAACCGCCGAGTGACACTGAATGACATTGCAGCCTGTTTACAGATTAGTCATGGGTCAGCACACCACATTGTGCATGATGTGCTCCAGTTTCACAAAGTGTGTGCAAGATGGGTGCCACAGCAGCTGACTCCTGAAATGAGAGAACGACGTGTTGATGCTTGTGAAGAACTTCTTCGGCGCTATGAACGAGAAGGTGATGTCTTTCTTGCAAGAATCGTTATTGGGGACGAAACCTGGATTCACTTCCACCAACTGGAAATGAAGAGAGCGAGCAAGGAGTGGCGTCATTCCTCATCAGCAAACCAAAGAAGTTTCGAACAGAAGTATCAGCAGGGAAGGTTATGCTGACTCTCTTTGGGACGAAAAAGGCATCATTTTGGAGCATTACATGCCTAGACAGACCACTGTCACCAGTGCATCATAAACAGATCTCCTAAAAATATATCTGCGTCCTGCAATCAAATCAAAACGACGTGGATTGCTGTCATCAGGTGTCGTTTTGCAACATGACAATACAAGGCCCCACACTGCCCGTACAAGAGTTGCAACAATCTCAGACCTGCATTTTGAGTGTCTTCCTCATCCACCATACTCACCAGACCTTGCCCCAAGTGATTTCCATATGTTTGGACCACTCAAAGAGGCAATAGGAGGAAAGAAGTTCCGTTCTGATGAAAAGGTACGCCACACGGTGCATGAATTTTTTTCTAAAGCAATTCATGCCCTTGTAAGCGCTGGAGGACTTGCACTGAGCTTGAGGGAGATTATGTTGAAAAGTGATACAGCTTTGTACCATGTCTGCGCAATAAATAATATTTTTAAAAGTATTTAAGATTTTCATTTGATTCACCCTCGTATTTTGTACAGATCGAGAAACATACATACATATGTAGAACCCTGAAAAAGGGTTCTACAGATCATGACTGGAATGAAGTGTGGTATAGTAGCCACCACTTGAGATCTCCCGTGTTTGTGTCTATCGTCAGGACGCCGTAACGTATGTCAAAACAGCATAGTGTCCTAATTTTATTAAAGATCACATTACTAAATACCATCGACCTTGGACTGTAACTGGCCTCCTTTGATCTCGAAACCCCCAAAGAAAGCGTCAAGTAGACTCACTTCATGTCTCTGTCTTTCTCAAGAGCCCACTCCCTGCTTCTTGCTGTGAACCCAACGTCCCCAAGCGCGAAGATGGAGGTTTTCATCTATCCTCTGGTTGCCTGACGCTGGAGACAAAGGAAAATCTGACGCAATTTCGATATCAAAGACAGAGCGAAATAATCCATTTGCACTACCCTGCCAAACCTAGCAAAATTACGAAAACTGACTGAGAATATATAAAATTTGAGACAAATACCATTAAAAGAGTACTGAGCAAAATCAATAAAATTGCGTGTTCTGGAGGAGGAGAGTAGACTGATGCTACATATACACATCTTAATAATGGAGAGAGAAGACATTCTAGAGACATGACGTCAAGGCGAAACGATAATATTATCCTGCACATGAGCAATATAGCCAAACATCGGACCATGACTTCTGTGTGCAAGAGACAGGTTACCAGGGGTGGTAAACTGGGTAAGATTGTTACACCTTCTCTGGATACTGATCGTAGTGTTTCTTTCCTCCTAAGATGTCACTGTTTCTTCGTATGCATTTTCGGCTGTCGACGATCTTTTTATAGGGATCATAATTTCCGAATCGTAATCGGGCAAGAGCTTCGTAAGCAGATGCTGTCATACACCTCTGGAAACCTAAGTAGTGTTTGTGCTACAAAGAGTCGATATTTCCTTTGGTGTGCAAGGTAGTAGTTTTATCACTTTACAGTTTGTGACCATAGTTTATCGTAGAGAAACTTGCGTGGAGAATGAATGTCATGAACTAGGGATGTAGTTTGTACATTGTAATATTAACAGTGTTGTATTCAGCGCGACTAATAGGTCGGAAGCCGCACGGCTCTAATGTTGTAGCCTGTTTTAAGTGCAAACCCTTGTAGCCTTATGAATGCATGTGATTATGTTCTCTCTTACCACTACCTTCTTGGTACTGACCCCACACACTAGAACAATACTTTTGAATTGATAAGGCAGTTGATTTACGTAAAATGCTTCAAACGCCGTCCATCTGGAGTTCCAGCACATTTCTTCTTCTTAATTGTCTGTTATATCATCACAACACTTTCATATATACTATACACCGATAAGAGATGCTAACTTCCTCGACATGCATGCATCTAGAGAAATAACTTGGATGGGTGCCGTGAGTAAGATTGGTGCGAAACAGCAGTTACGCACTCGGCTCGCTCTGCTCCTTCGTGAGACGTCGAATGTAGCAGTCTACGTTTGGTCAGCTGTAGATTAAATCGGTGACATTGTAGCAGGGAGGGTTGGTCAAAGACAATGGGAAGAGATCTTTCAACCTCTAACTTTATCCTAAGAATGAGCCTCCCATCCATATATGGAAAGACCGGCAATTGTAATCGTAAATTACGCCCTATGGTTGAAGTGATAGAAATAAGTACAAAGCTGTCTGGTATACTTTGGTATATTGTGTTGTTGTCTTCAGTCCTGAGACTGGTTTGATGCAGCTCTCCATGCTACTCTATCCTGTGCAAGCTGCTTCATCTCCCAGTACTTACTGCAACCTACATCCTTCTGAATCTGTTTAGTGTATTCATCTCTTCGTCTCCCTCTACGATTTTTACCCTCCACGCTGCCCTTCAATGCTAAATTTGTGATCCCATGATGCCTCAGAACATGCCCTACCAACCAGTCCCTTCTTCTAGTCAAGTTGTGGCACAAACTCCTCTTCTCCCCAATTCTATTCAATACCTCCTCATTAGTTATGTGATCTACCCATCTAATCTTCAGCATTCTTCTGTAGCACCACATTTCGAAAGTTTCTATTCTCTTCTTGTCCAAACTATTTATCGTCCATGTTTCACTTCCATACATGGCTACACTACATACAAATACTTTCAGAAACGACTTCCTGACGCTTAAATCAATACTCGATGTTAACAAATTTTTCTTCTTCAGAAACTCTTTCCTTCCCATTGCCAGTCTACATTTTATATCCTCTCTACTTCGACCGTCATCAGTTATTTTGCTCCCCAAATAGCAAAACTTCTTTACTACTTTAAGTGTCTCATTTCCTAATCTAATACCGTCAACATCACCCGACTTAATTCGACTACATTCCATTATCCTCGTTTTGCTTTTGTTGGTGTTCATCTTATATCCTTCCTTCAAGACACTATCCATTCCGTTCAACTGCTCTTCCAAGTCCTTTGCTGTCTCTGACAGAATTACAATGTCATCGGCGAACCTCACAGTTTTTATTTCTTCTCCATGGATTTTAATACCTACTCCGAATTTTTCTTTTGTTTCCTTCACTGCTTGCTCAATATACAGATTGAATAACATCGGGGAGAGGATACAACCCTGTCTCACTCCCTTCCCAACCACTGCTTCCCTTTCATGCCCCTCAACTCTTATAACTGCCATTTGGTTTCTATACAAATTGTAAATAGCCTTTCGCTCCCTGTATTTTAGCCCTGCCACCTTCAGAATTTGAAAGAGAGTATTCCAGTCAACATTGTTGAAAGCTTTCTCTAAGTCTACAAATGCTAGAAACGTAGGTTTGCCTTTCCTTAATTTAGCTTCTAAGATAAGTCATAGGGTCAGTATTGCCTCACGTGTTCCAATATTTCTATGGAATCCAAACTGATCTTCCCCAAGGTCGGCTTCTACTAGTTTTTCCATTCGTCTGTAAAGAATTCGTGTTAGCATTTTGCAGCCGTGACTTATTAAACTGATAGTTCGGTAATTTTCACATCTGTCAACACCTGCTTTCTTTGGGATTGGAATTATTATATTCTTCTTGAAGTCTGAGGGTATTTCGCCTGTCTCATACATCTTGCATCTTGCTCACCAGATGGTAGAGTTTTGTCATGACTGGCTCTCCCAAGGCCGTCAGTAGTTCTAATGGAATGTTGTCTACTCCCGGGGCCTTGTTTCGACTTAGGTCTTTCAGTGCTCTGTCAAACTCTTCATGCACTATCATATCTCCCATTTCATCTTCATCTACATCCTCTTCCATTTCCATAATATAGTCCTCAAGTACATCGCCCTTGTATAGACCCTCTATATACTCCTTCCACCTTTCTGCTTTCCCTTCTTTGCTTAGAACTGGGTTTCCATCTGAGCTCTTGATGTTGATAAAAGTGGTTCTCTTTTCTCCAAAGGTCTCTTTAATTTTCCTGTAGACAGTATCTATCTTACCACTAGTGAGATAAGCCTCTACATCCTTACATTTATCCTCTAGCCATCCCTGCTTAGTCATTTTCCACTTCCTGTCGATCTCATTTTTGAGACGTTTGTATTCCTTTTTGCCTACTTCATTTTCTGCATTTTTATATTTTCTCCTTTCATCAATTAAATTCAATATTTCTTCTGTTACCCAAGGATTTCTACTAGCCCTCATCTATTTACCTACTTGAACCTCGGCTGCCTTCACTACTACATCCCTCAAAGCTACCCATTCGTCTTCTACTGTATTTCTTTCCCCCATTCCTGCCGTTTGTTCCCTTATGCTCTCCCTGAAACTCTGTACAACCTCTGGTTCTTTCAGTTTATCCAGGTCCCATCTCCTTAAATTCCCACCTTTTTGCAGTTTCTTCAGTTTTAATCTACAGTTCATAACCAATAGATTGTGGTCAGAGTCCACATCTGCCCCTGGAAATGTCTTACAATTTAAAACCTGGTTCCTAAATCTCTGTCTTACCATTATACAATCTATCTGAAACCTTCTAGTATCTCCAGGATTCTTCCATGTATACAACCTTCTTTTATGATTCTTGAACCAAGTGTTAGCTATGTTTATATGGTCGAGAATTAACAACGAACGGATGTATTGCATAGTCATCTATCTGCATTCGCAATGGTACTAGCAAAGTAGTGGACAGGCGGTTTTAGTGATGATACAGAAATTGGGAAGTATGTTGTCGCTTCGTTAGTCAGCGTTAAAATTACGGTAAAATTGCTAAAATTGACCACACTATCAACAGAGGTGCTTATTACAGTATATCGACGGTGTCTTTTCCATCCCATCTGTTCACTGGTACACCATTAATTACCGCATAATAATTGACTGACATGGCTTGTTTGAAATGGAGAAAGAGTCTTGGAAGACGGCAACACCTTCCACGGATGGCCAGCTCCTAAACATTGATTGGGTACATGACTGCAATATGAGGAATTAATCGAAACAGAACACCGAGGTATCTGCTATCTCGTCACTGTGAAACGTGAGTTTAGATGTAGAGGCTGCCAGTCACCTTCAGACAGCGCTTTTTTGAAAACTCTCCTCAATGCCGCAAAACTCTTCCAGTTTCCATATGTTGTGACTGTCTTTTACTTAAAATCATCCTGTGTGTGTGTTGTGGAAGCAGCATAATTTACACTGTGCGATGTCCAGCTTTCAGTCCGAGCCAGTGGATCGAAATTTGTTAATGTCAGTTTAGAACCTGACACAGGTCTCGAAGGCGTGACGGAAAAATCAAAATACATGGCAATCTAAAACCTGTATCATAAATAAACTATGTTTCAAACAACAAAAAAGGGACACTCTCTTCCGACTGATAGTCTTTGGTGTATGGTCCTGCTATAGTACAGACGAAGAAACTTTACACTGGTCTGTGCAAGCGACTTTGATCACTGAGTGGATCAATACCTGTATATTTAATAGGATCGCCACATACGCTCGACGCCAGCACTCTAACGGAAGACAGGGACATGGTAAAAACGTATCGAGTTGTCGGATGAAGTTAGCGAAGCCTTTATAGTTCGTAATTTTACTCTGTTGGGTGGTGCAAAATAACGACGATAGACAGAAAGTTTGGGTGACAGACGTGAATGCACTCTGGGGAATGTAGTTCTCCTTTGTGCTGTAGTGCCTGTAAGTAGTTTGAAGATGCATAGCAACGCAGTAGCAAAATCTTCATCCTTCTTTCAGTTCCCATACTGTCTTATGTACTACTTGTTGTTGCAGGAGAAAGCTTCGTTTTATCGCTGGCCTTATAAGTCGTACACCGCTGGTGGACCTACGACAAAATATCCCCATTTTCACATTATGGTAAAAAAAGACGGTCCTGTCGCATTAACGCAGCTCAAACTGTTTCTCCACGGTGTGCAGAAGATGGTAGGTATAGCGCTCTCCGAACTGCGTTCACTGCCGACTAAATCTGGGATGATCAGATGGACGAAGTTGCAGGGAGGTCGGGACAGAGACTGAGGCACAGTTACAAGTTGCAGAGTGACTGTCTAAAGCCACGTTGGAGTTCTGCTGCAGCAGATAGGTTCGAAAAAGGTGACTCGTTTCGAGATATGAGAGTGTCATGAATATGATTCATTGGTGACTGTAATCATTAAAAGACGTCTCGACAGGATCCAACGCAAGTATGGGGTTGACTGGATATATTTGATTCCAAGTCGCAGACAGCATTTCTTCTAAAAATCGTAACGCTATCAGAGACTCTTGTGTGGGGCTGTAGAACCAAGACCGCTTTTTATGCAGGGTGATGGTAACATAGTAGTTGTGATCACGTTTCTAATAACGCGATCCTTATGTGAAATGTAAGTTGCCAGTGGTAGAGTCCTTCTGTGGTCAGCTTCAGATGTCGGTTCTCAATAGTGTTCCTCGAAACGATCACCGTCTTCCCTTCAGGGATTCCCATTTTATCAACCTGGTGAGTGTAATCCGACTACTGAAAACGAAAAATTACTCGCCATGCAAAGTGACTTTCATTATCGATTTAATTAATTAGCCTACCAATTTGACATCAGTGACATGCCACAAAGCAGATGTATGCGATGGCTAGGGCACCATGGATATGATTCTCGACTTGGCGAATTTGCGTTGCAATGATATCTTTTAACAATATTTGAATATCTCATCTACACAGGGAGAGACGATCATCGCAATAAAATCAGATGGATTATCGAATTTATAAAGTGACACATAGTGTAAACCTTATACTTACAACTTTTCTGTACTGTTACCTTCATGGAGAGTCCGAAAGTGAGGAGTTATCCTGTGAGAGTGGTAAATCCTAGCACTCCATTAGGGGCCAAAAATGAGTTTAATATTCTAGTCCTGTGACGCAGGACGTGACAGTTAAGGAAAGATATTTTTCTGCCTGATGAAACAATACTTAGAGGGGATGTAGCCTATGCCATAGCCCTGTACAAGATTTTCACAACAAGTAAAGGTCCTTTAGCGATGTGAAAACGTGTGTATTGTCCGATTTCTTCTATCTTCGAAAATAACTCGTATAAATGGGAGGAAGCTAGATTTCGCGTGAGATATTTTAGGTGTATGGTCAAGAAGATCGCTGCCTCGGATTGGGTAAAGTCGGTCAGTGTGGAACCGTTTAGAACTAATTTATACATCTTAGCTGCAGCTCTTTATTTCGTAATACACCGCGGCTGGCTGCAGTAGCTGTCACAGTGAGTTGGCCAACGGAAATAACGGATTAGCTCAGCCTATGATGGCTACAAAGAATACGCCGAGCTGTCTGATCTTGCCCACTGCAGTGAGGGCTGGCGAAGTGACCAGTGTGCTGGGTGAGCGCGACAGAACCGGAAATGTGTGTGTGTGTGTGTTGCGTGAGAGAGCCACTCCGTGCGGCCTGGCGCGCTGTCTGTGGACGTCTGGGAGGTGAGTGCGCGGGATGTGCAATTGTTCCAGCGATCTTCGACGTATGCCTACGGCAGCTACTGCGACGAACTGGGTGATGGTTTAAGTATGTGATGTTTATTGATTCTCAATACATCACAGTTGACTCTGTCTTGCAATGATATTTGCGGTTGTCTCTATCCTATCATGCAATAGGGCTTCCTCCTTCTGAATGTAATACAGGAATTATATAGTGCTTAAAAAATTCCCGATTGATAGCGATCTCTGACATCTAGCCATGAAACTTATTAGTATGGACTGAATCGTGGTTTGAGTGTGTCGTGTTTAGTGCTTGTCAAGTACATTGCAGTGGACTCTCTCTTGCAGTGGTATTTGCTGTTTTGTCTACTCTGTCACGGAGTAGAACCTTCCTCCCTCCTTCCAAATGTCGCGGAGAGAACCAGTTAACGAAATCTATAGTACTTTTAAAAACCCAATTGTGTTTCCGATAGTTATATTGCGCGCACGCTTCCGTTCGTTTCGGGCGGGCATGGTGGGCGCGGGTGCGGGTCTCTCTTTCCCGGCCGGTGCGTGAAGGCTACCCCGCAGTCGGCGGACGGCGCTCTTCGTGATTGCGAGTTTGTTTGACTTACAGGATATTGTTTTTCACCAGATACGTTTAGTGGAAACGTTGAGGTGGAGGACGGTGTTCCCAAACGTTAGTGTGTACAATTCCTTGGATATATTTAGCACTATGATCTATTTGTAACGCAATTTTATTACTTGGTTTGCATGATGTTTGCGTGTGATACTCAAATATTGAAGATATGTTTTATTTTGAAGAAGGATCATTGTAAAGTGTAGGTGACTGTGTTAAGTGATCTATTTGGCTCCTGTACTTGCTAAACAATTAAGTTGGCCTGGCGGGGTAGCCGCGTGGTCTGAGATGTCTTGTCATGGTCCACGCGGCTGCCCTCCGTCGATGGTTCGAGCCCTCCCTCGGGCATGGGTGTGTGTGTTGTCTTTAGAATAAGTAAGTTTAAGTTGGATTAAGTATGAGTAGGCTTAGGGACCTATGACCTCAGCAGTTTTGTGCCATAAGACCTTACCACTAATTTCCAAATTAAGTTGGTAGGGTAGTGCAAATGGATTTTTGCACTCTACTTTTGATATAGAAATTGCGACAGCTTTTCCTTTGTCTCCAGCGTTATGCATCAGGAGGAGAGTTGAAAACCTCCATCTTCGCGCTTGAAGACGTTGGGTTCACACAGAGAAACAGGGAGTGGGCTCGTGAGAGAGACAGAGACATGAAGTGAGTCTATAATTTGCCAATCAACATAATGTCGCCACTTGACACTTTGTTTGAGGATTGGGAGATCAAAGGAGGCCAGTTACAGTCCGCAGTCGATGGTATTTAGTAATGTGATCTTTAATAAAATTAGGACACTGTGTTGTTTTGGCATTCGTTGCAGCGCCCTGACGGTAGACACAAACACGGGAGGTCTCAAATAGTGGCTGCTATACCACACAGTCATGGACTGTGCGGCTGGTCCTGGCGGAGGTTCAAGTCCTCCCTCGGGCATTTGTGTGTGTGTTTGTCCTTAGGATAATTTAGGTTACGTAGTGTGTAAGCTTAGGAACTAACCTTAGCAGTTAAGTCCCATAAGATTTCACACACATTTTTTTATACCACATATCATTCTAGTCATGATCTGCAGATCCCTATTGTAGGGTTTAACTGTCAGTGCAATACGTATCTATGTTTCTCGATCTATACAAAATAGTTTGCCGCTGCAATTCTCGTAATTTGCCCGTCTGCAGAAATTGGAGGTGTTTTCCGATATATGTCACGAAGTTTTAAATGCATAATTGTTCTGATTTTCGCTCTGTGCTCAGACACCAGTGTGCTTCGAAAAGTGAAGAAAATAAAAAATAAGAGCTGTAACATACCTGATTCCAGAAGCAATGAGCCCATTCAGTGTTCCATGCGTGATCAGAATAAAAAAGCGCCGCAATCGTTTAAGTATACCACACTGCCTTGTCAGCCACAAACTGTTTAAATAAACAGTATTCCATTCAGTGCAGTCAATTTTCCGACAAATTCTTCGACCAAATAGCTAAACTACTTTACAAACACCACCTTGTATCCCAAAAATTGTTTAGAAAAAGCTCTACTTTACACATTGTCTAAATTTGTTTATACAATATTCCATATAGTGCAATCGAATTCCATCCAAATGGCCAATCAACTGAGTCTTTTTCCGCCAATTTCCAGGAGGGGGAGGGTGGGGGAGGAGGAGGGATGGGGGTTTCCCAGAGGGGTAGTTTAATTAAATTGGCTCAAATGGCTCTGAGCACTATGCGACTTAACTTCTGAGGTCATCAGTCGCCTAGAACTTAGAACTAATTAAACCTAACTAACCTAAGGACACCACACACATCCATGCCCGAGGCAGGATTCGAACCTGCGACAGTAGCGGTCGCTCGGCTCCAGACTGTAGCGCCTAGAACCGCATGGCCACTTCGGCCGGCGAGTTTAATTAACTTATCGATTTAATTAATTAGTCAGTCAGATTGATACCTGTCAGTCAAAAGAGAACAAAAGGTTTGTCGCTGAATGCATCCTGAATGTGGGCAACGTACACTGTGTGGCGATGGCACTGTTGTTCTACTACTATTGTGAAGTTATGACTCTATAACTGCCTGACGAATTGTTCTGTGCTTGTACGAATTTTAGGCTATCGGACTGCTTGTCTTAGATTTCAATTGTAGTTGCAGGCAACGGACTTCAAGTACACCAGTACATGTCGTAAATATGAAAATCCTCCTACCTTGGTTTCACTTGTATAAAAAATACTCAATATTGGTATCAAATTTTTTCTTATTTCGAAACATGTCTGATACAAAACGCTCGTAGCCCGTCATATTCCGAACGGGACTTCTTAACAGAACTTCTACATACAAGAGAGTCAGAAACAAAACCAGGTACAAAGAAAAATTAATGATGAGTTTTTGCATTTGTGTGTGACTTACTGTGCATTCGTAATCAATGTCTTTGCCGACTCTTATGGTCGATCGGTGTTTCATTTTTTGTTTTCAATAAATTTTTAACTTAACGATATCCTGGGGGCCTTTCACCATGTACCTACATACTATGCTACATACCTCTGATGTAAACAGCCAATTCTCTTAATTAGCTCATGGCCGAATTTAACAACATCAATTAAAATTAAAGACTTACAATGAGCAGGAAAACTACATTCCTAGATACTTCTAGAACTTAGTTAACGTCTTTTCATTCGGCTGTTAGTTACTAGATGTGTATTATTATAAAATACAGCTGAGGACCGTGGGCCACACGAATACCAGATTCGGTCTGCATGTGGCCCGCGGGCCACAGTTTGACGACTATTAGTATAGAGCCAATGTAAACATTTCTGACACACTGATCGGGTCGATGCATTTGCGGTTTTACGCGTGAACAATGTTACTCCATTGTTCCTGAGACATTCCGAAAAACTCGGTTTGGAAATTAATACTACAACGAAAGAATGAATAACCAAACGAATTCGTTTTCGAAACGGCAACGACAGAAAACAAACAATGTTGGCGCCAATGTGTGGTTGGCGTATCTATATTGGCCCTTCATCCTTTAATATTGGATCGAAATACCAGCAGGCAATGGAGTCGTGCCAGCCTTGGGGTCAATGTTGGATCCGATGCTCTTCATCGGTCCACACATTTGACAAACACAGTTGGCATCAACGCTGGTTCCAATGTGTGGACCCTGTTGAAATCGCATTTGAGTATCTTTAACTTATGAATTCTCGTGACCACTGTATCGACAACATCAAGACCACCTCATTTAAATCCCTCTCGCTGACCACCGATTATTGAAGACCGTCCATGTGTCATATTTTCTCAAGTTGAATTTTTTGCGCCTGATTGATGACTGTATATCGTTTCTTGAATAAACTGGGCGGGACTGACATAATCCGCCGTGGGGAGCTGCCAAAAAGGCCTGTTACAGACGTAGGTAGGGGAATTCCTGCTCTAATCAATGACATGAGAAGCTTGCGCCTTTGTCGTCAGACGAACATCCAAGTATCACACGGATGATGTCTGCATTCTCATCTGAATGCACTTTACAGTTCGAAAACGGCTGAAATGTCATCCTATAAAGATGTGAAGAAAAACAACAGTCACCAAATCGGATAGCTGTTGTAGTAGTGGTGTGACGTCATGATAGCCTTATCAGTTAAAAATCAAGTTTTCTGCAGAATGCTCGGCAATATTGTTGCATAATGTTTTCCTTTCGGTTCTTGAAACAGTTGAAACACCTGTAACCATTCGTGAAAGTCTTGCTTCTTTACACCAGCAATGAAATTTGCATGCAGCAGACAAGTGATATGAAGTTTGCCATTGATCAGTGTTTCGCCGATCTTCCAACTCAATGTGTGAAATACCAGAATGGCCCTTGATTCACAGTAATCGGATATGTTTACGTTGGTATTCTCACTGGTAGATTAACTTAAGTACACCAAGCTCATGGTGGTTAGTTTTGGAGACCCATTGCAGGTTCTCTATGTTTTCCAGTGGATTCTTCGAATCTGTGATAATAGGGTGTCGTTTAACAGATTTGTTACATTTCTAAGAGCCTCCTTAATTGCAAGAACTTTGGCAGTGATGATGCTGGCTACTGGGAGCTTAAACATAATAATAATAATAATAGTAATTTTATTGTCATTCGGCCATTACAGCAATAGACAACATCTGTCATATAATACAATATAACTGTTAATTCAAAGAAAACAAGAGGCATATCATTAATACTATAAAATTATACTACATTTGAAATAATCATTTTTGTCATAGAATGGGTGAGCAGCTAGCCATTCGTACAGTTTTTGTTTGAATGCTTGTTCAGGTAGTTCTTGTACATATTGTGGAAGCTTATTAAATAATTTGTACCGCAACAGTTCATAGCTGTTAAGTGACTTTTACAGTCTGTTGTAAGGAGTATAAATGCATCAGCTCCTTCTCATGTTGTAGAAATGTATATTTTCTCTACGTTTTGCTTCCAGTAAATTCTTTTTTTGTGTGGAGTAAAACATAGTAAATATATAGGTTTATTACAGTCATGATTTTTTGTTCACAGAACAATGGTTTGCTGTCTGCTTTATATGGAGAACTAGTAGTTATCCTAATGGTTTTCTTTTGCAGTATTAAGACGTGATGCACTGACCTCGAATTCCCTCATAAAATAATACCATATGTTAGGAAGCTTGGGAAAAATGCAAACTACTATGTTCTAACATAATTTTGAGGTACACAGTCCATAAGTCGCTGTAGGAAATACATCATTCTAGACAATTTACCACTAATATATTGCACATGTTGACCCCAAGATAATTTTTCATCTATATATACCCCCACAAACTTAGCACAACTAGGACCATCTAATGGAGGCTTGTCTTTTAGACTGAAAACCATCTGCTGCATTTTGTTATCATTCAGTAGGAAGCCATTTGCTTTAAACCAATAGAATGCTTGAGCCATTGTCTCTGCAACACAAGCCTTGAGGCTACTGAAATCATTACTACAATGAAGGAAAATTATACCATCTGCATGTAGTACTGTCATGGTTTCGATGAATGATGGCAGATCATTAACCATTATTAGGAGTCTAATAGGCCCCAGTACAGATGCCTGTGGTACACCTATTTTAACTAATTCAGTACTAGACTTTTCTTTACCTACACAAACAGCTTGCTTGCGATCCTGTAGGTATGATTTTAATAGTATGCCATAGTACTCCCTTTTTTCTATGAGTATTTTATGCTCTGCACAGTGAAAAGTCTTACGTAGATCACAAAAGGTGACTTGAGCAAATCCTTTAGCCTCAAACACTTGATATATGTATTTGACTACTGAGTCTATAGCATCAACAGTTGACAAGTTTTTCCTAAAACCATACTGTGATTCACTAATTATTCCTGCATTTTCAAATTACACACATACCTGTTAGTATATTACACATTCAAACACTTAGAGAGAGCTAGGACTATGGAAATTGGTCTGTAACTTAAAGGTGAGTCCGTATCTCCTTTTTTATATATTGGGACTACCCTAGACACTTTTAGCTTATTAGGAAAATATCACTCATATATACACTTATTTATACAGTATGATAAAGAATACACAGTACAATCTATTACTTTTTTTAGAATGTTACAAGAAATGTCATATATGTCTACACTCTCAGATGATTTCAGACGTTTAAGTATTTTTAGGATGAGACTAGGTGGGACCTAGGTGAAGGTAAACTTTCTTTTATTTACCAGTTGTTTACAGACATTTTTTGAAAGAATCTCAGATGAGCTAATGACAGGTTTGGTGATAGCATTTCCTATTTCTTGTACTGACTTAAAGAAATCATTAAATTTCTGAGGGCATATACTGATTTTTTTATTTCTTTTATCTCTAGTAACTCTATTTATTAGTTTCCATGCATCTTTGCCTTTATTCATGGAATTCTCAATACTGCTGAAGTTGTGTGCTCTTTTGGCTTCCACACTGGCTTTTTTGTACTTATTCCTACATTGAACATAAGCTGATCTGCCATGGTCGGTCTTAAGATTTTTATGTATACTAAGCAACAACATAACTTGGTTTTTCAAATTTGTTAGTTGTGCAGTATACCATGTGTTTTGTTTGTTTATATGCTTGCCTTTGGAGCCTTTGTCGATTATTTTGCGTTTCTTTATCAGAATGCAGTCATTAAAGTGTGTCAAAAATGCTTTGAAAAACCTTTCAAATATTATTTTTGCTGACAGATCTTTACATAAGCTATAATTTGTTTCACCAGTTCATTGGCCAAACCAGTCTCTGTTAGTAAGGGACTTACGAAACCTGTCAATTTTATAATTTGTGACTGATCTAGTGATTACCATTTTTGTGACAGACTTATCAATGTCACTCCTATCAGCACAGAACCTGATTACGTAATTTAATGATACAGAATCATAATCTGAAAATGAAAATACTGTCACATCATAGGATTCTTCTGTAGTATTGAAACTAACAAAGATATTGACAAGACATGCTTCATCTCTTGTGGGTCTATTATTGATAAAGTGCAGATTGTACTGTCTTAGAAGAATTTTGAGATCAGTGACACTATGTTTGGCTGTTACATCATAATCTGCATTCAAATCGTCAGCTATTACAATGTCTTAATGTAACCATTTAGTCTTTTTAAATACATAAAACAGCATGTCCACTTTTTCTAAAAATACACTAATGTTACCCTTATGTGATATGTACAGGGCTATTATCACTAACTTAAAATTGTCACTAACTATACCAGTTGCTTCATAGTTCTGTTTATCACAGAATTAGTCTAGATCCAACCTATTGATGGAGTGACTGAGTGACTGGTTAGTATACAATGCCACATCACCCCTTTTATGCACTTTTCTACAGTAACCATTTGATATTTTATAGTTATCAAATTTGATGGCTGTAAATTCACTCTCTGTTCCCAGTGTTCACTAAGACAAAAAATATCAAATTTGTTCTCTAGTCCCAAATTATTTACAATAAATTCTTTGTCTTTTACTCCTTGAATATTCAGGTAGCAAATTTTAAGATCAGAATTGTTATTGTTTTTAGAATGAACAGTTTGGTTAGGAGCAACAATATCTTTTACACTACCTATTTTATGAGCTTCTTCGTCTTGCTGTGTTCCACTAAAAACATCATGTAGTTAGAGAAGAGGCACTATTTTCCACTTATCCACAACACTTGATACTGCTTCTTCTGCTGTAGTTCTCTTCCCTCCTTTTGGCGGAGATGTAGTTAATGTTGCTGGTATAACTTCTGTGGCACAAGATATTGTTTTCCTGCAGAAGTATATGATGCCAGTCCTCTCATTTGTTTTGGAACCATCTGTGTATGTTTTGAACGACTGTGACTATGTTGATGCAGTCAGTGGGAAGATGGCAGTAGGCAGTGGATGGTGAATCTGACCCTCTGGACTGATAGAAGTTTTCGGGCTGGTAATTAACTTTTCGCATCGCAAGATGGCAGAGGGTTTTTCAGTATGAGACGTCTCACATGCCTTTGCTATCTGCAACTTTGATCTGTCAGAGGTGCCTTCCTCCTTCAAATTCTATCAATGTACCAGTTATCCTCAATGAAACAATATAGTTTATGGAGGAGAGGATGGGCAATGTTCGCTGCTCTATCAAGTATCAATATCTAAGCAAAGAAATTCCTCTTGCCTCCGCCAAAACCACACTCGCACATAAACAATTCATTGCTCCCAGACAGATTCATATGGTGTGATAGGGTAGCATATCAGTCTTATGTAATACAGATGTCAGGACATTACCCTGCAAGTTTCACCAAAGAGGTATGGCTAACTTTCAAGAAACATAGAGGAAAAGAATATGATATGTGGAAATGGATAGAGAAACGCTTTATTTCCATGTTAGAGTGCCATGTTCTTCTTCATAATCAAATCAATGATGGGAAACACGCATAAACTGAATGTATCAAAATTACACAAGTTTTCTTACATTGACTTGAAAGTTGGACATTAATACTTCTTTGCAAAGTTGACCAATGATTCTGCTAGTGTGCATACACAAACTCTGAGTTTGAGATATTATTATCGCGAGTAGTAGTGAGCGAAAAGTTGTTGAGAGGATTTGGAAGATGTCGGACACAGCCTGCCATGGAGAGAAGCTGCACGACATTAGAGGTCGCTGCCTGCTGTGATTGTGCTACTAGCGCCAGAGGAGACTTTGGTATTAATTGAGGAATTTTTGGTAATGTGTCTTCTTGTTGCATGTAGTTATTGCTTGCTTGTGCACTCGAGGGATTTTGTCGGATTTGTGCATGCATACAATGAAAGTAATATTCATATCTTTGATGTGGCCGTAAACGTGTTTATTGAGCATAGACATTATGGAATAATTATAGGCTGTGTTAAGTTTGTCAGTCTTTAAATAATCTGTTTTGCAAATATAGTTAATTAAAGTCTTTCATGGTTTATTTCATTTTTATGCCGTTTAAGGCTAGTTGATCGCACCATGCCAGACCATTCAATTTCTGTATAAAAAAATATATGGCAGTAGTTTTGATTATTATGACTATCCATTGCGCTCTACATAGATCGCAGTATTGCTTTCGAGATGTTTTTAGCATGTTGCTGACCACACAGTTGCAGTGGCAAGATGAGGTAAGTTGGTCATTGCATACAGGAGCATTACGGAACAGTTGTTGGATAATATTTTAAAACTGACAGTCACATACTTGAGAACTGATTTCTTTATGAATTGTCAGAAGAGTAATTTATTTCCGTTTCTTTTGTTTCTCAATCATAATTCTGTTACTGTCAAAGATGCAACGTCACATATATCTTGCAGCAGGACAAACAATAATTACAAATATACAAGAGTTATAAAATAAAATAATTATGAATCAGTTTCACCTGTCGACCTGTCTACCAGGATTTAGTTTCGTTGGACGATTTCGCAATCAGTGTTGCTTCGTCTTGCTACTGCATTCGCAAAATTTTATGCAACTGCACGTAGTCAGGAGTTGTTACATACTATTTTTGTTGCCTGCACTCTACTTCGCATTAATTCAAAACTTTTTATTTCAGCAATTTTCTAGCTTAGAATTTGTTTTGTAACAGTGAAGTTAACAGTTTTCTATAAGGTAGTTGTTTTGCATTTTGTATTATTTTCTTTATTGTTACAACAACAATGAAAATTAGAGCACGAGCAGGAATGGGCAAGACTGTAGAGGTAGCCTCAAATAAAGTGTCGGAAAATTTGAGACACACTATAGAAAATTCTTCTCAACATAATAAAGTCAGGGAACTTTCATACCATACTGTAAGTAATCAGGCTATTATTTGCCAGTCATGCGTGACGAACTGCAGGAAACTACACACAATTCAGGCTATGAAAGTAATGTAAAACAGTCCAATTTTGTTATGAGATATTTGGGTATTGCTTTATTTCTACAGAACAAAGTAATTTTTTTTGTCTTATCCTCTTTCAACAATAACATTACACAATTAATACTAGCTCAAATTGTTGAGATGAGAAAATTCAATAATGAATAGTTTAGCAAATTCAGTAATGAAATAAGAGAATTTTATGATAACATTTAAAAATTTTGTGAGGAACTTCGTGACAAGATCAAGGAATCTAGTAGTAAACAGGAAGAGAACTTCAAATTGTTTCAGGATGAGATTAATGATAATTTAAATCTTAAATTCGAGGAAATCTCAGAAGGGTAGAAAAATCAGGTACGCCAGGAACTCAAGTCTGATATTAATAATCTTGAGTCCAGACTTGATCATATGCAGTCTGTTGATATTGTTGAGTTGAGACAACAGATGTCACAACAGAAATTGCAAATAGCGGAATTAATACGAAAGTTCGAGTCATTAGAGTTACAGACTAACACCAAAATTTCAAAAAAGACGCAAAATCAGCTGATGACTGTTGCAAAACGTGTGGAAGAATTATCCGAGAGAGTGATGCAAACGAACAATTATTGAGACAATAGGTCATATGATACTCAGCCGGCTCCGTTCACTGATACCAAAGAATTTCAGTCTCTGAAACGTTTTAAAGAAGGGCAGGTGACGATTAATCAGCAAACTAAACGTGACGTAGGAATGATACAGATACAACTTGCCAATATCGAAGAAAAGACGGTCATGATAACAATACCAAAGGTTCAGTAATTATCACGTTGGAAATCACAATAACGCACTAATTTTGGAAATGGTAATCACCTCCTTCATGAACAAAATGACTGGAATGTAAGTTACAGTATGAGAGAAACCTTATCAGTTCAGAAAAACGATGGTTTTGTTTACAAACACTTTCTCACAGTAAGGAAATTTAAGATTTTTCGCAACACTAGCAATGAAATTCACTCTAAGGAGTAGCTACAGCAATTTGACTATTCTTTAGCACTACCATGGCCGATCTGTCACAAACTTGAATTCATTTGCATTTGAATCTCGGAGGAGTACCTGCAACAAGAATGAGATCGATTGCTCTTGAATGTCAAACATACAGTGATTTTTATCACGCATTTTTGTCCACTTACTGATCTGAAACAACTCAAGATCGCACATTACTTTATCGTGATGCGAAATTATGAGTAATAGAATATTTCAACTCCAATGCATTACTTTGAAAAGTTGATGCGCATGAACAGCTATTTAACTAATCCGTACAGTCGGTCGGAATTAATCCGCATTTGACTGACTAAATTACCTTTGGCAGGACGTTGTAAGAATGACTTGGAAACTTTTCAGACTCTTTTGCAAAAACTTGAATTTGACAATAATGATAAAACGTAAAGAGACAATAGTAATCAGTATTGGGAAAATTACTGTCAGCAGGGTAACCGAAAACGTAAGTGGAATATCGCGTGAACGATATCATGAAAGACGTGACCTAAACAGGCATGATACACTATGTGATCAAACGTATCCAGACATCTGGCTGAAAACTACTTACAAGTTTGTGGCGAACTCCATCGGTAATGCTGGAATTCAGTATGGTGTTGCCCACCCTTAGCCTTGATGACAGCTTCCTTTCTCGCAGGCATACGTTCATTCAGGTGCTGAAAAGTTTCTTGGGAAATGGCAGCCCATTCTTCAGGGAGTGCTACTCTGAGGAGAGGTATCAATGTCGGTCAGTGAGACTTGGTACGAAGTCGGCGTTTCAAAACATCCCAAAGGTGTTCCACAGGATTCAGGTCAGGACTCTGTGCAGGTCAGTCCATTACAGGGATGTTATTGTCGTGTAACCACAGACCGTACATTATGAACAGGTGCTTGATCGTGTTGAAAGATGCAGTCGCCATCCCCGAATTGCTCTTCAACAGTGGGAAGCAAGAAGTTGCTTAAAACATCAATGTAGGCCTGCGCTCTGATAGTGCCAAGCAAAATAACAAGAGGCGCAAGCCTTCTCCATGAAAAACACGGCCACACCATAACACCATAGCCTCCGAATTTTACTGTTGGCACTACACACGCTGGCAGATGACATTCACCGGGCATTCGCTGTACCTACACCCTGCCATCTGATCGCCACATTATATAACGTGATTCGTCACTCCTCACAACGTTTTTCCATTGTTCAATCGTCCAATGTTTACGCTCCTTACAGCAAGCGAGGCGTCATTTGGCATTTACTGGCGTGATGTGTGTCTTACGAGTCGCTGCTCGATTATGAAAGCCAAGTTTTCTCACTTCCCGTCTGTCATATTACTTATAGTGGATCCTGATGCAGTCTGGAATTCCTGTGTGGTGGTCTGGATAGATGTCTGCCTATTACACATTACGACCTTCTTCAACTGTCGGTGGTCGCTGTCAGTCAACAGACGAGGTCAGCCTGTACACTTTTGTGCTGTACGTGTCCCTTCACGTTTGCACTTGACTGTCACATCGGAAACAATGAACAATGGACATAGGGTTGTTTAGGAGAATGGCAATCTCTCTTACAGACGCGTGACCACGTTCGAAGTCTGTGAGTTCTGCGGAGTGCCCCATTCTACTCTCTCATAATGTCTAATGGCACTGAGGTCGCTGATATGGAGTACCTGTCAGTAGGTGGCAGCACAATGCACTTAATATGAAAAACGTATGTTTTTGGGGGTGCCCAGATACTTTTGATCACATAGTGCATGAGACATAAACCGTACAGTACAGATTAAAGACGTTCCAGAAATGATTCTCTTGACCGTCGGAATTATCAATGAGGGAACAGATATTGCATGAACATAGTCGTTATAGCAATGTAGGCAATTTCAGACGTAATGGTAATGACAGAGTAAATAGAAATTGGCGTGACCGCATAAATTTAGATTCCGATCGTGGTGCTCAGGTTGTAGAAATCAGGGAACTGAGCCTACAGAACAATAATATTAATAATAGTTGCGCAAGACGAAATAATTATGATGACAGATTAAACCAAAATTGCTGCAATACTAGAAATTCAAAGTTTGAGTGTGGTGCAACTGTAGAAGTAAGACTGTCCAACCCACGCATCAACTCCAGGCCAAACGAGCCGACACAACAATATCTAACAGCCACGCCTGCACATGAACAGTTTGCAGTTGCCGACAGCCTGCAAGTGGACCATATTAATTTTGTAGTTTCTGATGACATTGGCCGGCCGGAGTGGCCGTGTGGTTCTAGGCGCTACAGTCTGGAACCGAGCGACCGCTACGGTCGCAGGTTCGAATCCTGCCTCGGGCATGGATGTGTGTGATGTCCTTAGGTTAGTTAGGTTTAATTAGTTCTAAGTTCTAGGCGACTGATGACCTCAGAAGTTAAGTCGCATAGTGCTCAGAGCCATTTGATGACATTAGAGACACTTTGTTACAAGAAAATAACGACTGTGAAAATACATTATTACATCCTATTATAAATATTTCCATAGCGAACGTCTCACTTTATTGATCCTGGCAGCCATGTTTGTCCAAATTTGCCTCTATTAGGAACTAAATTAATGTGAGTGATTCAAGGAAAGAGTGTAGATATACTTAATCAAACTTCGTTAGTTTTCATTTGTCGGGGACACAAGTTTTCTACGAATTTTCTGATAGTTCATCTTTTGTTAACAGGAGCAATTTTGAGTGTAGAATTCCTACGTGAATACAAGCGATGTTAAATTTCGCGATGGTGAAGTAATATTACAAGTAAATTTCAGAGTCGGTTGACAACGGAAGATGAAGATTTGAACTGTTTGATTTTTCTCTTGCCACTTAGGCACACCAATCACTGAATCTGTCTGACTATTGCATGGACGACATTACAACATTTCATTGTGAAGCTGAACAATCTACTACCACAGAACAGTTAATTAAAGAGAAAGTATTCGGAGATGAAGTAGATTCTGATGCAGACACACATGAATGATTAATAATTTTAGTGATATTCTGAAGTTTTATCCCACAAGGTAGAAATTTTACAAAATTTTCTTTGTGAATTAACGGTTAAGGGATATAATAAATTTTTTGTGCTACCTTACGTTATTCCATTGACATACGGAGAAAAGATTAAGGAGGAAATACAATTGATGCTAGATTAGGGAATAATTGAGAATGCTGTGAGTTCATACAACAGCTCATTACATGTTGTTGAAAAGAAAACTGCTTCTATTAGACTTGTTTTCGATTCCAGATGCATCAGCACTATAATACAACAAGAAACAGATCGACCAGAAACACTAGACGAGTTATTACAGTAATTTCATGGTGTAAAGGTAATGTCTTCTCTTGATTTACGAGATAGTTTTTGGCAAACCGAATTACATCCTGAATGTAGGAAACATATAGCCTTTCACTGTTTTGAAACTGCTACCACTTTTGAAAATTACCATTTTTTTCTCAATTTTCATCTGCCGCACTTATTGAGGCCTGAATACTATCTTACGTAAGCATTTAAAAGACGGGATCACCACCTACAATATGTTGGCGAGATTTTGCTTGTGGAAAATTCGTGGACGGAACACAATTAGCTACTGAGCGAACTATTACAGACATTTCTAGAGCATGGTATTACAGTCAATTTACAAAAATCTGAATTTGGTAAAACACAAATTAAATTTCTTGGCCACATTGTCTCTACGAATGGTATATTACTCAATCCAGAAAAACTGAAAGCTATTGGAGAAGTGCCTGTGCCTATAAACAAACGATAGTATAGAGCTTAGAGAGCTTATTTACACTTAGACTATGTCAACCGACAGGTGAGAATACAGTTTGGGACTGGGATGATGTCACCCAGACCGAATACGATGATCTGAAAACTGCACCCATATTATCACATCCTGAGTTATCTCTTGATTTTTGTCTTTTGGCAGATAGTTCAAAAGCTGGTCTTGGTGTCTTCTTGTTTCAAGAAATTGTAGAAAACTGAATTCTTATACAGTAAAAGTTTTACAAATTGAGTCTTAATCAAAGCTGAATGTAACTATTCTATCGCTGAGATTGAACCACTAGCCATATTTTGGGCATTTTATAAGTTTCGTTACTTTCTACAAACACATCAAGGTATACACCGATCATTTAGCATTTCAGTTTCTTATGACAACTAAACTAAATCATGATCGTTCATCACATTGGGCTTTGTTCCTTCAGGAATTCAATTTCACTGTGATTTACATTCTGGGTTCAGAAAACATTATTACTGATACACATGTTGGTTTAGTTCAGAGTAATGAGGAAGATTGCAGAGAATATAATTTCAATTTGTAATATATGCATTTTTTTATTTCATCTACGTTATGTGATATTGCTCATTAACTGGAGAAGGATCCAATCTGGAAAGACATAAAGGAGAATTGGCAAAAAAAGAAAAACAAATATTAGGAGAAGACAGTTCTACCTTATACACTCCTGGAAATGGGAAAAAGAACACATTGACACCGGTGTGTCAGACCCACCATACTTGCTCCGGACACTGCGAGAGGGCTGTACAAGCAATGATCACACGCACGGCACAGCGGACACACCAGGAACCGCGGTGTTGGCCGTCGAATGGCGCTAGCTGCGCAGCATTTGTGCACCGCCGCCGTCAGTGTCAGCCAGTTTGCCGTGGCATACGGAGCTCCATCGCAGTCTTTAACACTGGTAGCATGCCGCGACAGCGTGGACGTGAACCGTATGTGCAGTTGACGGACTTTGAGCGAGGGCGTATAGTGGGCATGCGGGAGGCCGGGTGGACGTACCGCCGAATTGCTCAACACGTGGGGCGTGAGGTCTCCACAGTACATCGATGTTGTCGCCAGTGGTCGGCGGAAGGTGCACGTGCCCGTCGACCTGGGACCAGACCGCAGCGACGCACGGATGCACGCCAAGACCGTAGGATCCTACGCAGTGCCGTAGGGGACCGCACCGCCACTTCCCAGCAAATTAGGGACACTGTTGCTCCTGGGGTATCGGCGAGGACCATTCGCAACCGTCTCCATGAAGCTGGGCTACGGTCCCGCACACCGTTAGGCCGTCTTCCGCTCACGCCCCAACATCGTGCAGCCCGCCTCCAGTGGTGTCGCGACAGGCGTGAATGGAGGGACGAATGGAGACGTGTCGTCTTCAGCGATGAGAGTCGCTTCTGCCTTGGTGCCAATGATGGTCGTATGCGTGTTTGGCGCCGTGCAGGTGAGCGCCACAATCAGGACTGCATACGACCGAGGCACACAGGGCCAACACCCGGCATCATGGTGTGGGGAGCGATCTCCTACACTGGCCGTACACCACTGGTGATCGTCGAGGGGACACTGAATAGTGCACGGTACATCCAAACCGTCATCGAACCCATCGTTCTACCATTCCTAGACTGGCAAGGGAACGTGCTGTTCCAACAGGACAATGCACGTCCACCCAACGTGCTCTAGAAGGTGTAAGTCGACTACCCTGGCCAGCAAGATCTCCGGATCTGTCCCCCATTGAGCATGTTTGGGACTGGATGAAGCGTCGTCTCACGCGGTCTGCACGTCCAGCACGAACGCTGGTCCAACTGAGGCGCCAGGTGGAAATGGCATGGCTAGCCGTTCCACAAGACTACATCCAGCATCTCTACGATCGTCTCCATGGGAGAATAGCAGCCTGCATTGCTGCGAAAGGTGGATATACACTGTACTAGTGCCGACATTGTGCATGCTCTGTTGCCTGTGTCTATGTGCCTGTGGTTCTGTCAGTGTGATCATGTGATGTATCTGACCCCAGGAATGTGTCAATAAAGTTTCCCCTTCCTGGGACAATGAATTCACGGTGTTCTTATTTCAATTTCCAGGAGTGTATGTAATAACATTTTATTCAGATGTAGATGTCCTGACAGTCCTATTTGGGTATTATGCTTGCCAGACAAACTCATCAACAAATTCATTTGGTACACATATCTCAGTTATGCACTCTTTGGTGCTATGAAATGTTTTCAGAAATTACGGGATACATGTTACTTCAACAATATGGAATAGTGAATTGGTACTGTCTTGACAAAATGCAAAAGGCAAAAATTATACAATTATGCACTGAACACCACTGTTTCCGATCATTCCTGTGGAACTAAGACAGTTAGCTTATATTAACATTCCCAGCCCAGTTAAGAAATCCAAACATGGTCATTCATTTGTTTTTTTAGCTCTTGAGCTTACTCTGAATTTGTGCTATTTACATCTTTACGGAAAGCTACTGCAAAATCTGTTTCTCTTGCATTAGTAAAGAATTTTTTGAAAGAAGTGGGGCATGCTGACAAAGTAATTTCTGATAATGGCCCACAATTTCCTTCTAATACATGGCTAAAAACTTTGAGCCATACAAGAAATAAATCAATATTTGTATCACGTTTTATGCCGTCTTGTAACCCTTCAGAACGTATTATGAAAGAATTAGGTTGCAGTCGTATTCCTATCGTCAAAACGGAAATTGGGATTTACACCTATCTGATTTTCAATATATCATTAACAAACTACCGAATGATTCTACAGCTTTGCCTCCACTCCTTGTAATAAAGAATAAACCACTACCAGATCGTATAAAACAGTGTGTAGCCTTCCCTACACAATAAGGTTTAAGACACTGTGAAATAATTAATTTAGCATTTGAATATATTAAGAAAGCTGCAGAGGAATGGAATAAGCTACAGACTCCACTAGTGAACATCAAGAGTTTACAGTTACGTCAGAAATTGTTATTGAAATCACATTGTTTATCTCATAAAGTAAGGTCTTTATGTAGCAAGTTTTTCTTGGTGTATGAAAGTCCTTCTCGCATACAGGGAATTGCACATACAAATACTATGGGACTTCAAACCATATGCAGACATAAATCATGTATCTAACATCAAAATGTACAAAGAATTTTACTCTAGGGGGTTTACTGTTCTTTGGTAAACAAATGCAGTGGCGAGCATAGGTGCCCCAGCTGTTGCTATGCACTTTCTTACTTTAATTTTCACCATTGTTTCATACTCTTCAACTAATCTGTGTATCTATTAATGTATCTCTTACTGTCAATCTACTTAATAGGGAATTTTAATGAATAGTTATGATCTATGATTTGTGTTGTGTGAAGAAAAATACTGCGTATTTTATAATCATAGTCTGGCAAGGAAATAATACAGTGGAAACAGACATTTTTTCCATCTATATTTGCACTATTACAATATGGAATGGTGAGCCATCAGTGAACAATTTGTATTCAGCTGGTATTATTCTGAGTTCACTAGAGAAGTGTCTGATTGAAATGTAACACTGTAATCTGATTTGATGAGTTTAGAACTTTTTCTTTTGAGATCTTGGTATAGCAGAGTAGACTTGGTTTTGAGGATCTAAGGCTCTCATTTTTTTTTATTTAGGACGATAGTTTGAAGATATAATGAAATTTCTTGTGTCTTGTGGTAATTTATGATGTACATTTTTCTTTATCCTTACCAGACAGAGTACTGTTTTATTTTTGAGGAAAGTTCATGAGATGACTTTTTTTGTAGGTACATATTTTGTGAAGTAGGTCATGAATTGGAAATTTGTGCTAAGTACTATGGGACCAAACTGCTGAAGTCATCGGTCCACTGTTCCCAAATCTTGTGAGTATTCTCTATTCAGCTCTCAAGAACCAGTCACGGAGTGCCCTAAGGAAATTATAGCAGGCATGGTGCAGTTCTTTCAGCAAGTGGGTCCACATTGGTTATTTTCAGTAATGGAAAACACAGTTGTTATTTGCGTTTGTTACGAGCAGGGTAAGCAAGGGAGTACACAAAGAATAGAATTGCAGGGGCAGGGACTGTTAATTAACAGCAGACAGTGTGACATTTCAGGGCCAACTTTCTGTTTACCAGCGTTGATTACTAGAGCTACAATCATGAACATAACACGCACATTGATCTATGTACCAGACCAACTGGTGCAATTCGTCACGAAAGAAAATCTCACTCTTTTGAATAGCACATTAGACCCGAATTTGCTCGCCTCTTTGGACCGGATGCTAGCAGCTCAGGATGGACGTATAACTATGGAACATCTTTTTCAACGAGCGCAAGAGTACCATAATGAGCATAAGCAACGCTTACTAGTTATTGGATCATCAACCACCGCCACCTGTATTTTTATCTTTGTCGTAGGATTAGTGTACTATCGGCTGAAGAGGAAGGTAGCCCCAATCCCGCCCCTTCCAACCTTTAACCTAAGGCTCCAGACAAAATCACTGAACAGTTGTGAGGCACTGCAGCAGAACACTGAGTAATGTTTATGGACAAAGATTAGACTGAGGATAGAAGTGAATGAACACTGTAAATAGTGAATCAATCGCATTTTGTGGTGTTTGTAAAGTGAACTGTAGTTGTTTCGACTTTTTGGTTGAATTCGGGGACGAATTCTTTTCGTACGAGGGAGGAATTGTAGAGGACAAGGGGTTATTTTTAGGAAATACGGTGCGAAATTGTGATTTAGTGTGTTTCAGTGCGCGATGCGCCAGCTTCACGGCAAACGGCGGACGAAGGCCGGTCAGCGCGTTATGCAGGTGACACAGTTTTGCAACGAGCGTCGGTGTGTGTGTACGTGCGCGGGAGTCATCAGAACGCAGCATTAGCAGAATTACGCAGGTGCGGGGCGCGTGTGGCGCGTGTGGCGCGGTTGCGTTAGCCAACTCATCGAGAACGTTCTAATAAACACAGCGCCGCGTAACCGACGGATTCAGCAGCGGTCTGCACTATTTAAGGGCATCAGAGGTGGGCGGCGGCATTCGGTTCGACCGACTAGGCGTTCGGTCGCTGTCATCTCGTCGTCATCAGTGACACTGTCTCCGAGGACCAGTCGACAGGGGGCGTTGCCCGCTGCTGCATCGGCGACTCCCGACGTCGTCACGAGCCGCCACGTCTGCGAGCTGGGCCTCGTCTCGTGCCGCTAACCTCCTACCGCCTGCGCAGCCGCTGACCGAGCGCGGCGTCGCGTTCCCCGTACTGCGTGCATCAGCTCGTCTCCACCACGACATGAGCGGTTGGGCTGACCTACCGGAAAATGTATTGGGATAACCAACAATAAAGAGGAAGATTGCTAAAAACAGCCACCTTCTTCTACCCAGCCACACCTTACAACCCTGACAACGTCACCTGCTCCGG
Source organism: Schistocerca nitens (assembly GCF_023898315.1). Classification (NCBI taxonomy): domain Eukaryota; kingdom Metazoa; phylum Arthropoda; class Insecta; order Orthoptera; family Acrididae; genus Schistocerca; species Schistocerca nitens. The sequence continues at coordinate 1,012,126,014 of NC_064614.1, forward strand.
CCATCCCATTACAACACTAACAGAACATATCTCATCTACACACAACTGTCAAGCAAATATATACTCATGGATTTCAGTATGTCACAAACCCCTGTCACTGACTTAGAATCACTGCAGTTATGAAAATGAAGACTCAATTTGTGTCCGAGGTGTGGCAGGGATATGAAGTACTTCACATGCATCTTCGCTCACCTAGAGAAGGGTGCCAAAATAGGTTTTCCATCAGTTTGGTGAAAATGGTTCATCACACATGCATTGGAATTCCTCTGCTGGCTGTAGAATGGTGAAGTTTCCTGTTAACGATTGAAGGTAGACAGCCAGAACATGCAGTTGTGTATGAGCTGAACACAGGTTGTACCATACAACTGATACAGCCTGAGAGAACAATGGGGAAAAAGGTCAAATGTGCAATAAATGGCCTGCCATAACACTCCATCTCTCTAGAATGCATCAGTCTACCTATTTACAACCTCCCTCAACCGATTACCCCATCTACTTTATATCATCCTTTAATCATATCCATGTTAATTTAGAGGCAGGTGGTTCTCTTTTCCAGGAAAGCATCAAAGACAGCAGTCAACTTACATGTATCACTATTGCCACAATAGACATACAGCAGAATGTTGTTAAAAACCATGCAGCAACTGTTGAGTAAGGTATTTGTTAGCTGACACCACATGGTTGTGACTGATAGGGCTACATAGAGGCGCATTGTAAATACTGTTTGTTAGAGATTAAACGCTTAAGAAGTCTTGCACGGAGTGAAACATCTGATCCACTCTGTACTTGTATACTGCAGTCCCAAAGCCGGTTATCCAATCTCTTTAGCTAAGGAAGATGTAAAGTTTGTCAAAGTCATAAGTCCAGACACTTTATAGAAATCTATAAGGTGGTTGCTGATAACTTTGGGGTCAGAGCTGGGCTTGTGTTCCGACGTATATAAATTTATTACTTTACATTCGGTGGTCATCCAGGTTTATTCCAGCTGTGTTATCGCTGTCCTCGATCAATTTCTGTTTCCCTGGTTCCCAGCGCTGCCCTGTAGACTTTTTATTCTATTCCTCTTGCTGTCACACATATGTTCCCAACTACAAGAATTTTCATGCATCAAGCAGACATGTAAGTACTCTTTAATTCTTCCTCACTTCCCCACTTTTGATCGTATTCTTCCTCAATTTTTACGTTTGCTCCGTCAATTTTTGCAGTTTTACTGATTTTAAGACCTTTTCTCCACTTTTTTTTCGAAATGTGTATGCTCAAATCGTTAACACAAACAGGTGTGACTTGATAGTATATGGGTAATATTCACCAACCTACTAAAAAAATCTTGCGAATTTCCCTCCTTCTGATGATCAACATGCATGCATTTCGGACAGGACAAGCATGAAAGTAATCGAATTAGATAGCTGAAAGCTTAGTAGCCCTCGTTTCGTAGCTATATGAGACTTGACGAGTGCTGTATGCACAGGATAGAGTGGAAACCCCTTAGTCTCTGCAGACTCATGTTGCGGTGCCATTGATGAAAACTCGAAGTCTGGAAACGGTTCTGCATGTTGACTTGATTCCCACTCCACCATGTATGGAGCTGCAACAGGGAGACGACCTGTTTATATAACTGATTTCTCCTTCTGCTGCTGTCTCTATTTTCCATAAGCTTGTGCTCTTATTGCTTACTAGGTGTGGTCGACTATTTCTTTTTTACCCTCCAATTCTGATACATGCCTCCAACCTAGGCAGGGTGTCTACCCTTTTGTAAGATACACATACTTTGGTCGCTGTTTGGGGTTAGAGGGCTGCCGTTATTCTGTTGTAAACACAATGCAATTACACTATTTTTTGTGCTGGGTTCCCATGCAGAGGCCCCACACTCTCTCTCCCTCGCAGAATTTTTTTCACTGGAGGAAGAACAAGGAATATTACATTCATATGTAACCCTTTTCGTTTTGTCCAGCTAGGAGTCGAAGTACACACTGCATACTCTTGCCCCAAGCCACGTACTCTAACCCCACAGAATGGGCAAAGAGTTTGCAAAATAACGTTTTAGGAAAACTTTTATTACTCCTCTGATAATAATTGGATGACAATAAAACTTGTACAAAATGTTACCAAGGTGTCAAACTAGGTGTTGCATATGTAATAGATATAATATTGCTGCAAGTTTTTTTCCAATATTTAGTAAAACTAAAAATGTTTAATTTTATCAACACCTACCATTTATATAATGTTAGTTCTAAATTGCTCCATTGGTAAGGATTGGATATTCTTAGGTAGTATAGTAAATATTTTTAGGGCCACCATTGGGAAACAGTTTAGTGTCTTTGTTAATCTACATCTTGGAGTGTCTATACTGTCTTTATTGTGAGTGCAGTGTCGATGACCTGGATTTCTTTTTCTCTAAGTCACATGATGCATGTTTATGGGAATGAGACAGTTGAACAGCTACTGGCTGAAAACACTCGGAACTCCTAATCTGGAAAAAATTGGTTTACATGGTCATTTTTTTTCTATGAGGTAATGATCCTCATTGCTTTCTTTTCCAACAGAAGCACATTCTTGCAGCTTTAAAAATGGCCCCACAGTAATAGCCCTTAACTGATGAGGGTGTGGGACATTATGTAGTACACAGCTAGTTTACCACATCATGTTCAGGGCTCTGTTGCCAGGTTAACTTGGTATCAATGAAAAATCCCAGAAGTTTAACAACTGCTGTGTCACCCAATGTTCCACTATCACTGAGGCTGCATATCTTCCTCTGTGTTTCATATTCATTAATTTTCGTCTTGTTCATGATACACTAGATCTTGGCTTCACTGTTACGACTTCTGCTCGTTGAACTTCCAGAACAACAATCGCTCCTCTTGAGAACAAGGATGTATCATCTCTGAACTGCAAGGTGTGCCCATTGGAACCTATGTCGTCAACGGTGATCAGGAATAAAAGATGCCCTGTCATGGATCCCTGTGACACAGCGTGTTGTACCTTATTTTTACCTAAGTCTGCTTCTTGCAGTGATATTCTGGTACCGCGCGCCGCGGAATTTGAATCCGTGCCAGACATCATGGACATTGAAGACCCCTAGAGGTCTCTGCACCATCGCGCCGTAAGCTGTGGCGGCGCGCGCCTCCTGGCCCACATTTAGAGTGAGGGCGCCACAGTGGGACACGTGGTTGCAGCGGCCAATAGCGGCGTCCCCGATAGAGTACTTAAGCGCCTGCCTCTCGCTCAGCCATCCAGTCTACCTTGCGTACGTCTCAGGACATATCGCCTCGACTTAGACAGCGTATTTACTTTCGCGTTTTGTTTACGAGTGGATGTGGTTGTCTAGTTAGGTTTTCTTGACTCTGTTGTTTCGCACTTGTTGTTGTCGTAAGGTCCATCATTGGTTGTGTCCGTCCTCTCCCGTTGTGTTGTTGTTCGCGGGCCGCTCCGTGGGTCCCGCCGCGTTTTCCGTCACTTCAACCCCGCGACTGTTCCGGTCGCTGTTACAACATTTTGGCGACGAGGTAAACGGTGATCGTTGTTGGTATGGAGGCGAAGTTGGTATGTCTGCTGGAGCAACAGCAGCAGCTCATGCAGCAGCATCAGCTCCAGTTAGACATCTTACAAAAGTCACTGCAGTTTCTAATGGACAAAGTCAATGCCCGGGATGCGTTACCACAACAGCTTCAGAGTCCTCGGGTGTCCGATGCTTTCCCACGTCCGCCGTCGCTTCCACCCTTTAATGACGCTACGAGGACTGGGAAACCTACTTACATCGGCTGAAACAACATTTCATGGCCTTTCAAGTTCCCACAGCGGTCGTTGTTTTTGTCTTGGGCCTCCCCGGACACGTTCTTTCTTCTTCGTAAGTTGGCACCGTTGTCCAATCCTGTGGCTCTCTCTTTCCAGGAGATCTGCCTTTTGCTGACAAACTATTATTCCCAACGCTACCACGTGGTCGCCTCTCGGCTGGAGTTCCACCAATACCATAAACAGCCTGGTCAATCGTATCATTCCTGGGTCATGGACTTGCAGGGTCTCAGCCATCGATGCGATTTTACGTGCACAGATCAGCAGTGTAAGGCTTCGGATGCGGACTCCCTGATTCAGGATGTGGTGGTTCAGCTGGCTCCCGATCCTGAGGTCCGTACTGCGGCGTTGCAACTCGACAACCTTTCCTTGGAAGAGATTCTCCGCATTGCCGACTCCTTTGAAATTGCTCAAGCGGCTAACGAGAGTGTTATGGCGCTACCGCAGGTGGCGGCGATCGCGGCGTCACGGCGGATTCCGCCCTCGCGACGTCGACGTGGCCCGGCCGACAGAGGCTAGCGCCGTCGGGACTCCTTGTTGTCAGACGTCTCTATGGCATCGGCGCCTTCGGTCGCCCCTCGTCGCCAGTCGCGCGGGCCACTTCCATCTTGCCCATAGTGCTTTACTGCACATTCGCGGGCTGATTGTCCCCACCACTGGAAAACGTGCACGCTGTGTAACAAGGAGGACCACATCCGATCGGTTTGTCATAGTTGCTCGACTCGCTCCAGTCCTGCCCCTCCTGGGCCTCAAGATACAGTTCATGCTCTGCAATTGGTCGTCCCACAGGATGACCCGTCACTGTGGAAGCTTTTCCTCACGCTCTGCATTTTCACTGAGGATGTCAGTTTGCAGGTTGACACTGGGGCCACCGTCTCCCTGATTAATATGGCGACATATACCTGGCTAGGCTCTCCTGCGTTATCACATCCCTCTCCCCGTTTGGTCGCCTATGGAGACGGTTCCATTCCCCTTCGTGGGCAGTTCGTCGTACAGGCGATGTGCAAGTGTGTTCCCCGCTCCTTACTCTCTTTGTCGTCGACCATCCGTCGGCTTCGAATATTGTTGGCCTGGATGCGTTTCAACTGTTCGGCGTTTCAATTTCCGATGAAGTCCCTTTCAGGACTTGGACGATCAGTGCTCCACTTTTGCATCGTTGTTTGCACAGGATCTCGGATGTGCTTCCAGCTTTCAGGTGCACATCACCCTACGGCCGGATGCACATCCTCGCCTTTTCCGGGCCTGGCCCCTTCTGGTGGCCTTACGGCCAGCGGTCAAGCAGGAACTTGATCGGCTCCAGGCCACTGGCTTGCTGGAGCCTGTAACTCACAGTGCATGGGCGACACCACTGGTGGTCATACGGAAACCCAATGGTTCCCTTCGGCTGTGTGGGGACTTCAGCACTACAGTCAATGCTTAGTCCCTCATTGGCACTTACCCCATTCCCTGACAGGAAGACCTTCTTGCCAAGCTTGCCGGGGGAGAGTATTTTTCCAATATCGACCTGGCTGAGGCATACCACCAGTTGCCCATTGGATGCTGAATCTCAGAACATCATGGTTATCAACACGCCTTTCGGACTGTATAAGTACAAGCACCTTCCCTTTGGTGTCTCTTCGGCGCCGGCCATTTTCCAGCGATTCCTGAAGCAGCTTACACAGCCTATCCCTGCCTGTGTGAATTATCTGGATGACATTTTGGTCAGCGGGCGTTCCCGCCAGGAACATTTGCAAAACCTCAGCGCCTTATTTCACTCTCTGCAGTCTGCTGGTTTACGCTTTCGGCTGTACAAGTGTTGTTTTTTTCAACCGGAAGTGGAATACTTAGGCCACTGGCTTAGCAAAGATGGCATTCGCCCTTTGGGTGGTAATGTCGTGGCCATTGAGGCACTTCCTCGTCCCAAAGACTTACCTGAAATCCAGGTATTTTTGGGCAAGGTTACTTATTACTTAAAGTTCTTGCCCCAGGCTGCCTCCGTTGCTCAACCACTCAATCACTTGTGTCGCAAAGGGGTACCTTTTGATTGGACTCCTACCTGTGACTAGGCTTTTCTCCGTTCAAACACAATGCTGAAGTCTGCCCCTTGCCTTACTCCCTTTTCTCTGGACTGCCCCTTGGTTGTGGCGGCAGATGCGTCGGCATACGGCATTGGGGCCGTCCTTGCGTACCGGGATGCCGATGGCTCCAAACAGCCCATCGCTTACACCTCTAAGACGTTGACCCCAGCACAACGGAACTACTCCCAGATTGAAAAGGAGGCTCTGGCGATCGTGTTTGCTGTTCAAAAATTTCACACCTATTTTTTTGGGGCAAAGTTCACCCTCCTGACGGACCATAAACCCTTGGTTACACTTTTTGCTCCCCACTCTCACCTTCCAGAGTGTACGGCTCAATGTCTCCAGCACTGGGCATTGTTTTTTACGTAATTACGCTTACACCATCCGGTATATGCCCACTGCCCACCATGCTAATGCAGACGCTTTGTCACGCCTCCCAGCGGGCCCCGATCCTACCTTTTATGAACAGGAGGTCCTCTGCTTTCACATTGATTCCGCCTGTCGGGATGTGCTTGATGGTCTGCCTCTTATGGCTGCTCACATTGCTGTGGGTACCTGCCGCAGCCCTGTCTTGCGGCAGGTTCTCCACTGTGTGGTCCACGGGTGGCCGTCCTACGTTACTCGTCAGATGAAGTCCGATTTCAGCCCCTGGCGCCACCTGTCCCACAGGCTCTCCATGGTCAATGATGTCCCTCTGTTGGCCATGGAGTCGGATGCCCATCAGGTGGTCATCTCTCCAGAATTGTGGGTTCGGGTGCTCGGTTTGTTACACCGTGGGCACTGGGGTATGTCCCGTATGGAAGTCTTGGCTCGCCGGCATGTGTATTGGCCTGGCATAAATGGCGATATTGAGCACCTGGTCCATGGGTGCACTGTCTGTGTACAGGCGAGGCCCTTCAGTCATTTGCACCCTGGCCTGTGCACCGCCGGCCCTGGGATCGCATCCATATCGATTTTGCGGGCCTGTTTTTGGGGTCCATGTGGTTACTCGTCGTTGATGCCTACTCCAAATACCCATATGTTGTCCGAATGGCATCCACCACCACGGAGGCTACACTCACAGCCCTTGCCCATTTTCTCGCCATCGAGGGTCTGCCACACACATTGGTCTTTGATAATGGTCCCCAATTCACGGCGTCCTCCTTCCGCAACTTCTGTCAGGCCAATGGTATCAAACATATCTGTAGCCACCCTTTCCAATCTTCATCCAATGGCGCGGTGGAGAGGCTTGTCCGCACTTTTAAACAACAGTTGAGTAAGGCGGTCGACACATCTCCAACCATGTCGGCCCTCACCCTGTTTTTGAGCACCTATCGCACTACGCCAATTGACGGACGCAGTCCAACAGAGCTCCTTAATGGGCGACAGCTGCGGACCCTGCTCCATTTGCCGATGCCATCCTCCTCCCACCCCCACTCTCAGCTCTCGGAGTGGTATGCCCCTGGCAAGGCTGTGTGGGCCCACGAGTACAGGTGCAAGGCTGGTTGGACACCCGCTACAGTCGTCACGATTGATGTGTGGCGTGTGGCGTCAGTGCAGACGCCGAAAGGGTTGGAGCGCCGCCATCATAATCAGCTCCGCCCGCGTGCCGCCATGGGACTCTCGCCGCCGCCTCTTTCCGTACGTCCTTCAGGTACGGACGTGGTCCTCGAGTCACCGTCCCTGCCCCTGGTTGCTGTCTCCCCAAGGGCATGCTGCCGGCCCTCTCCACCTCCGGGTGGATTGGCGGCTCCCTCCCACCGCCCTGGACTCTGGATGGTCTGTCACGGATACCTCAGGCGTCCCTTCCTCCCTGCCAATACTGGTTGATGAGACCGCCTCCTCTTCCCACTGCCGCCCACCTTGGCACCGTCTGGGGCGTTTCCGCCCCTACGCGCAAGTTTCAGGGGGGAGGGATCTGGTACCGTGCGCCGTGGAATTTGGATCCTCGCCAGACATCATGGACAGCTTATTTACTTTCGTGTTTGTTTACGAGTGGACGTGGTTGTCTAGTTAGGTTTTCTTGACTCTGTTGTTTCCTTCTTGTTGTTGGCGTAAAGTCCTTCGTTGGTCGTGTCCGTCCTCTCCCGTTGTGTTGTTGTTCGCGGCCGGCTCCGCGGGTCCCGCCGCGTTTTCCGTCACTTCGACCCCGCGACTGTTCCGGTCGCTGTTACAACAGATATAATCCTTCATTTGTTATTTAGCTAGGATTCGACAGTTCGAAGAACAGATCCTACAATATCATATGATTTTAGCTTGGTGAGCAGGGCGTTAAATGGGATTCAATCTAACGCGTTAGGTACAGATTTGGGCAATTCCAGCAGGAGAATGCGACACCCCACACGTCCAGAATTGCTACAGAAAGGCTCTAGGAACACTCTTCTGAGTTTAAACACTTCTGCTGCCCACCAAACATGAACATTATTGAGCATATCTGAGATGCCTTGCAACGTGCTGTTCAGAAGAGATCTCCACCCTCTCGTACTCTTACGGATTTATGGATAGCCCTGCAGGATTCATGGTGTCGGTTCCCTACAGCACTAGTTCAGACATTAGTCGAGTCTATGCCAAGTCGTGTTGCGGCATTTCTGCGTGCTCGCAGGGTCCCTGCACGATATTAAGAGGATGTACCAGTTTCTTTATCTATTCAGTGTATTTTGATATAGTTATCCATAAGAATACTGAAATTATACATTGATTTGGTACATCCATTCTGGTCCACTATAATGAAATGTTAATGTCTGTATCTTTGAGATATGCTCCAATAATGTGATAATACCTAATATCATTCTTACTTACAAGGGAACCTCCCCATTGCACCCCCCTCAGATTTAGTTATAAGTTGGCACAGTGGGTAGGCCTTGAAAAACTGAACACAGATCAATCGAGAAAACAGGAAGATGTTGTATGGAACTATGGAAAAAAATAAGCAAAATATACGAACTGAGTAGTCCATGTGCAAAATAGGCAACAACAAAGATAGTGTGAGCTCAGGAGCGCTGTGGTCCCGTGGTTAGCGTGAGTAGCTGCAGAACGAGATGTCCTTGGTTCAAGTTTTCCCTCGAGTGAAAAGTTTAATTTTTTATTTTCAGACAATTATTATCTGTCCGTCCGTGTCAATTATCAAAGTTCAGGCAATCACACATAATCAACTTCGCTCTCCAAAATTCCAGGACGTTTTCAGATTTGCTTGGACATATGCAGGATTTGACGGTCTACACGGAAAAATTTGAAAACGTTAAAAACATATGTTTTAATAGAGCACAGGGAAAACTGTGCGACTGAGAAAGTGTTGCATTCATTTGTAGTACTTTATGTGACAAACTCTTATGTTTTCATCACTTTTTTGGGAGTGATTATGACATCCACAAGAAAACCTAAATCGGGCAAGGTAGAAGAATCTTTTTTACCATAAGTCAAGTGTACAAGTTAGGTGGGTTGACAACATATTCCTGTCATGTGACGCACATGCCGTCACCAATGTCGTATAGAATATATCAGACGTGTTTTCCTGTGGAGGGATAGGTTGATCTATGACCTTGCGATCAAATGTTTTCGGTTCCCATTGGAGAGGCAAGTCCTTTCTTCTACAAATCGCGGTGCGGTCGCAAAACACAGACACTAAACTTATTACAGTGAACAGAGACGTCAATGAACGAACAGACAGATCATAACTTTGCGAAAATAAACTTTTCACTCGAAGGAGGACTTGAACGAAGGACCTCTTGTTCCGCAGCTCCTCACGCTAACCACCGGACCACGGTTTCCTGGGCTCAGGCTATCCTTGATGTTGCCCTCATTGCGCATGGACTACTCGGTTAGAATATTTTAATTTTTTTTTCATAATTCCACACAACTTCTTCCTGTTTTCTCGATTGACCTGTGTTCAATTTTTCAAGGCCTATCCACATTGCCAACTTATAACTAAATCTGAGGGGGGTGCGATGGGGAGGTTCCCTTGTTAATATCACTGTAATGGTTGTCAACAGGGAATCTGCTGCTGATTAAATTTTTGATAAAATTTGTTTTGCTGCGGCCAGTATTGGTGCAATTTCAATAAATGTTGTCCTTGGAAGGCAAATTCAAAGTATTTAAACGAGTTCGCGCGTTGTTTTGCACCGCATTTGCGTGGTATCTTATTGTGTATGTCCATCGTATACATTATACGCAGCAACTGCTACACTTATCGTTGACGACGAAGAAATTTCGCAGTTTCGCTATGGCGTCTGCTCTGGGCCGGGTGTGCAACTATCGGAGGCTGATGTCCAATATTTATGGACAAGCTCGCTTGATTTCTACTTCAAAAAATAACAGAGAAACTGCTACTGTGTCTGAACCAGTGGAGCAGTTACACCCCAAACGAGAAGAAAAAAACTGGATTAGCTATGGTTTCGATATGAAGGATAAGGAAGAGGACAGAAACGCAATGCATTCGACAATGTTTTTTTCTGTTACATTGTGCCTCGTTGTAGGCTCTTTCATATGGGCTTATAGTCCGGATTACCAGAACCGTGACTGGGCGCAGAGAGAAGCGTTTTTGGAAATCCGAAGGCGAGAAGCACTGGGTCTACCACACATCGATCCAAATTTGATAGATCCAGACAAGGTTATTCTTCCTACAGACGAAGAATTAGGTGACACAGAAATTATAATATGAACAGGATATTTGGACGCAAGTGCTGAAATAAGAAGTTATTGCATGGACGTCAAACATGTAATAGTTGCTGTCGATGTGGTGTGATTAGTGAAAATTAACACGTATTCTGTAACGAATGTTTATATAATTGTTCACTGTGTCGATAATATTCATATGAAGATTTTGATTGAAATAAAATAGTGTTTGGAATTTGAGCAATGTCTCTCGTAAAACAGCAGTACTCTGTATGTTTAAATGCTAACATAATTTTCGTACCACAAAGTGTACGACACGATGACCTAGTGGAGCGAGTAAACTAGCACCCTGAAATGTTTATAACTGCAGCTGAAATTTTGAGTGTTTCCAACTACGGGTATTCATCAGTTTATGCCATCCATTACCGAGTGAGACTCGTGGAGATTTTTAAATACTAACTTATCAAACCAGTCTCAGGACTGAAGACCACAACAACAACAACAACAAGCAGTAGTAGCATGGTAGTATATTGTCTCTGATAATATTTTATAATTTATTACTCACGTAAACTTTACAGTTTCAAACAAAATACGCATATTGTTTGTAAACTTATCATTGGTTCAGTAACACACACGTATACCAAGTCATGGAAACACCAGGAAGCAAATGGTTTCTCTTGTTTGTACCCTTTTGTTGGTTTTTGGGCTCTGTACAGTTTGAGCAGATAACAATGTTTTGTTTAAGGCTATGAAACATGTCTTATGGTACATCAGCAGGATATTAAGCTGCATCTTGCCTTATTTCGATTGTGGTATTTAGGTATTTAAGTTTGCTTAACTAAACTACATCAATATGAAATAGTATGGAATATTTGATAAAAGTATGTTGTGGTGCCCCCCCCCTTGTGCATTTCTAATAATTTATGAATATGCATTGTCTGTTACCTAATAAACATTTTCTGAATATATCTTGCAGTCTTAGTGTTTATGACGAAAATTCCATTAAGTATGGTGCAAGTTTAAAAATTAGGCTACACTATAGGTCAGTCTGTTACCAAAACGTTTATTTGGCATTCACATTCATTGGCTTCACCAGCTTGTGGGATCCAGTATCGCCCTTCAGCTGAATTTTCATCTACAAATTTCCAATATTCCACCAATGATGTGTGACTAAACAGCAGCTCTGGTTTCTTCTATCTAGTTCTGTACAATACATATTATTTGAAAAATTGGCACAGTCCCAGGTTTTCTTTGCGTGTAGGCTAATTCTTGTAATATAGTTGACACCAGAATGCTCTAAATATTTGTCTGCATAGTGCAGAGTCTGGAGATCAAAGTATTATTGTTAAAACACAGTTGCTGTTTTAAAGGATCACTGTTTTTGTCTGGTTACATAGAAGACTGTTAGGGTAAGCAGAAAGAGAAAGCAGACTGTAGGGCATGAATCTTTTTGTGTATTTCAGTTGTATTACCCAAGGGAATGAGGGGAATATCAGTACTTCAGTTTACAATGAATTTTGTTCCACTGCAGTTTTTGTTTCTGTCCTACTCAGCAGCAGAACTTTCTGACTGGAGCAAACGAAATTGATGCTACTTCTCTTCAGTGCTGTTCACAGCAGCAGTCACTGAGACTATTACTAGTGTCAGTGAAATATGGCTTTATATTGCCCATTTTTAGGAATCATTTGTACTGAACTTAGATTTGTTAACATGTTCATTGTCACGAGGCAGCCACAACAAATCCTCAAGCCTCATTATGTGTACCCAAAGGTGGCAACAGCAGATCTTTATACCTAATGTTGTGTGCATAGCCTGACAGTGGAACATCTGTCACTGTGTGTGCGGCAGTCAACATAATAAATCACACATGCCCTGCTTTAATTTTTGTGTTGTAACTGTTAGTTACTAAAACAGTTCATAAATGAATCAGAAAGAAAAAGTTGGTTAATGTAAGCTATAATCTGAGCAATAACATATAGTTTTCGATACCAGTGAGTAGGCACTAGAACTCAAGAAATAACTAACTCTATGCCATCTGCTTGAACTATACAGAGTGCATACAATAGTTGTTTGCAACAAAGCACAGTAGGGTAGGTGAAGTAGAGACTGCCTGATTGATACAGGACACTTGTGATCTATCAAGCCAGGAAACAGACTCAAAGTAGCCTACAAAAGCCACCTAAGCTAAAGCGCATGAGCACTGTCAGAGATTTTGGCTGAAATCATGCTTGAACATTAAAAATCCCTTGTTCATGCACTGACAAATTTAAAATTTACATTTTTGTAAATTGTACCTGAAAATGTTGTGAATTTTAACAGCATAAAATTAACGAATTGTTTTGCCAGTGTAGCCTTCTTAATATAAAATCACTGTGCATGTAAGAGCAAAGTTTAGAGCAACTTGTAAACAATTTTTTTTTTTTTTTTGCATAATGTTTACAAAAGTCTTTTTTTTCCTTCATTGCCTTATGAGTAAGTTTTGACTTAATAATGTCAATGAAATAGGTGACTGAAGTGGTGGCATAAGAGGGTGAGGGTGTATTGAAACATTCATGCAGCACATTCGTGATGTAGCTTGGGTTTCTTTTGTAGTCTAATTTGAGGCTGTTTCCTCACTTGATAGACTACAAGTGTCCTGTATCAAACTGTTTTGTCTTGACTTTCCCTATACCACAGTGGCACATTGTAAACAGTTATCATTTACACCTGGTATGCACTGCTGGCCATTAAAATTGCAGTATCATGCAGCAGACACCAGACTGGCACGAAGTAAACAACATGCTTAGATATGCAAATGAGTATCATTTTAACGCAAGCATAGAAAGCATGCAGGAACAGTACCATCTGCATGTGAGGAAAAATTCAGAAGTTGCATATGAATGTTGATCATTTGTGAGAATATCATATTATGAATCTTGTAAGAAGGAGAAATGTGTACCAGCAGTTACTGAATTTCGATAGCGGCTGGGTCATTAGCTACTGAGACCGCGGTTTATTATGCCACAATGTTGCTGTTCAATTTGATCAGGATACAATGACTGCCAGTAAAATGTGGAGTTGATGGGGTCAGCAGGTCCATGTGGGATTTCAAAGGCCTTACACAATTAGTCTCCAAGAAAATAGATACATTGTTTAGGTGTACAAGACTGTATGACCACATCATGTACCTTGAGCAAGGAAATGAGCTGGTTTGCAGCAAGACAAGTATTGACAAAACAGTGAGACAACACAGTGTGCACCACAAACTGTCAGCACAGAAACCATTCTCGTGGCTTTCCTGATGTAGCAGCAGAGAGGGGCATGCTAACAGAGGTGCACCCAATGTCAACGCTGGACACAGGTATGGCTCACCAATCCAAATTCAAATCACCTAAAATTTTAATAATGTTTTATTCCTACTATACTGCATATGCATATTAAGAAAATTTATTTGCTATCCCTCCTGTTGTCTCAATTTTAATGCATGGTAGTGATGGTTCTTAAGCAAAACTCACAGGCTGCTTATCTCCAATCAGATGAACATGAAGTAAACTATAAATGTAACTTTGAAAGAAAAGAAAAACACAGTTACTTGCAAAGAGAAACATGAAGTAAACTAGTTATCCTTTGATTCAACACCATAGTATTTGTGCTCCCGGAAAATAATGATGTGGGTTGTGCAGGAAGTCAGATCTATGTAGAAATATGAACATTTATGCTGCAGTCAGTCCATAGACAGTCTGATAGGAGGAAACTCATTATCCTCACATAGAGGTAGGTTTATATGATTTAACTGACTAGAACATTAATATTATTCATTGAATCAAACTTTGTATGGGACTCCTAATTTTACTACAGCATTTAAATACCCCAACTCTTTGAAAATTCAGCATGATTATTCAAGAGGCAATGGTTTTCACCACCGTTAACATGACCATTGTATTTACTAACCACAACAGCAATTACAAGAAGTACACAAATTGAGCCCCAAGAGCTTTTACCAACTCAAGAACTCAATTAGTATTGCTTCTCTAGCAAGTTCAGTAAGCCATTTGTATTATGATGTCACTACACAGAAGCTCACATAACACATATTTCTTCTTTGTGATTCTTCTAGACAGGTTGACTTGCAGGAGCTGGTAACTGCATGTTGGCTGTCCCATTTTACAAGGGATGTGCTAATAGATCAACACCACTGCAACATCCTTTGGAGGTGACTTTCAAACTTGTAAAATAACCCCAAAAAAGTAACATTTTTTTAATGTAATGGGCCAGGAACAAAATGTGTACTTCAGTGTCTGTATCCTTACAACAGTAAATACACATATTATTTTATCACTTTTCATTTTATTAGATACAAATCATAATATAGGAATGTCATCAATTTATTCTGCATCTCCAGCTCAACTGGGATGAGTCTATGATATGGTGTAATAAGATGGCTCGTGCAGTGAAAGATGCAGTTCCTCTAGATGTATCACAGTATACTGTCTCGTCTGTACGAATTTTTCGTCAGCGTTCTTTTTGATGTTACCCGTACAGTCTTTATTTATTAGTCCATACTTCAATCCAATTTTGCTGTTTCACATGCCTTTCTGTGGCCAACTATGTTACTAACCACTGGAGAACGATGTGTTGCACTTGCTTCTGCAGTATACCCATCACTGATCTGACCCAATTTCTATGGATTAGTATCAAGATTCAGTTATCATATAGTATAGTGATACATATCCCCACATGGGACTGAGGTGTGTCTCTATGTCTTCTGACTGACGAATGATACTCGAAAAAAAAAAATAGTTTATGAAGTATAAAATAACAAAATATGTTTAACATAAATGTGCATTGGTTTTATTTGTATTGTGCATGTGGTGAGCCATATTGAGAGATGTTGTGCATCTTCAGCATGTATTGGCAGGCGAGGTGACTTGAGAGGAAATACTTGCCAGATACGGTGTAAGTATTCCACGGATTGTCATCCTGCCCAAGAGATTTGCAGAATTCCCCAGAAATAGTATATTAACAATAGATACATATTAAAATGAGTGCTAGATGACATGATACTGATCTTCTAAGTAGAAGGGTTAACATGTCCATTTAGTGTGAATTATCAATGTAGTATAGGAAAATATATCACATGTTAAATTGCAAATGGATTGGAAAGATTATTCTCAAATGTGGTGTTGAAGAGAGAACATTTTTTGAGATCCAAGTAGTTATTACAGCTTTGGTGATGAAGTATGGAAGATCATTGTGGCGAAGTAAAGTACTGTTATATAGGTGTAATAATAATAAAACATTTGAGGAAACAGTAAGACTGCAATGGTTTGGAGAGACAACAACCAATCTGAAAAACTTCCTTTTTTGCAATGATACATTTCCATAAATCATCATTCATTGCAAACAATTTGGCATCTACAGGGCTCAGATGAGGCCTATTTTGCATGTAGTCTCGTAACTGTTATATCCTTGTACAATTCTGTTAGCTCATACTATTAAAAAATCTATAACTGGCATCAAGGTATAATTTTACTCATTTCTCATCCCTGAAGGTTCTCCTTAATTATGAAGGCGTGGAACATTGTGAGTGAACAAATAAATGCAGCAGACTGATATCAGTGATACAGATTTGCTACTTCACTTATTCATGAATGAAAATAAAGATATTTTTCTGCTTCAGTTCCTAGGTAAACACTATTGTTTTAACAAAGTACATAAACTTAAGTGCGTAAGGGGACTAGCTCGAAATAGAAGAATCATATCCTGATAGTAAGTGAATATGTGTTGAGGAGAAAAATATGGTCTTTGTTTTGCTATTATGTGAATCATTTTTATAGAAGATATTAAATTTGAAAGGTGCTCACCTGCAGCAAGTGCTTTGGCCACTTTTACAGCTAGGTATTGTGCTAAGACGTGCATTGATTAAATGCTACTTTCCATATCACTACGATACCTTCAGAGTTTCTCACATACTAGTTTTTAACAACATAACACCAACCTTTTCTATATTTTACATAAACTTTATCAATTTACAAGCTATGTGGTTACTTTGTTAGTCGTCTTTCATCAGCCAAAATATGGAACAACCAATTTCCGATCATGTTTGGTTTTGCTACCTAAATTCAACTGAAGAAAAGAAGTGAGAGTAAAGTTTAGTGCTCCATGGTGCACATGTTCAGTAGAGACACAGCTAAAGTTTGAATTTGGTTGAATACTTTTTTGGAGAACCATCCTCACATTTGTCTCATTAATTTAGAGAAATCGTTGAAAATATAAATGTGGATGGTTGGATATGAAATTAAACCTAAATGTCCTTGAATACAAGTCTAGCAATTAAATCGAGTTCCTGCAGTATAGGATCATGCAAGTGTTAGTGTTGATGCAGCCAAAGGAAGCAAGCTTCACATAACAGTCTACGATTAGGTAGTTAATTGCTTAGTTATATTTATGTCTCATGGATAATATTTGTGATGTTTTATAATTAATAAGAATCTGCTGACAACTGTACAAAAATAATACATTTTTTTTAGTGAAAATGGGATTACAATCTGACCATTTACCCGAGCAAGGTGGCACAATGATTAGCATACTGGATTCGCATTCTGGAAGACAACAGTTCAAACACACATCTGGCATCCAGATTTAAGTTTTCCATGATTTCCTTAAATCACTCCAGGCACGTGCTAAGATGGTTCCTTTGAAAGGGCATGGCCAATTTCCTTCAACATCCTTGGTGCTGTCCAAGCTTGTGCTCTGCCTCTAATGACCTTGATGGTGACAGGATATTAAACCCAGCCTTACTTCCTCTACCTCTTTTTAAAGCAAGCGTATTAAAGTAAGTGCGAAATATGGTCAAAAGTTTTTAAGTAATGTTGATTGTTCAAACTGCATGTGTAGTTGAACTCCACCTCAATAAAGTCATTACTTTAACATTAATAACAATGCATTTATACTGCAATGGGCAATCTTTTTATAAATCCTTGTGCTCTTGATCCATTACTACACAGCCACTGAGTGAGCTGTCTCAGTAGTAAGGTACTGGACTCGTATTCAAGAAGATGGCAGTCCAAATCTCCATCTGGCCATCGAAATTTATGTTTTTCATGATTTCTTTAAACTCCTTAAAGTAAATGCTGGGATAGATCCTTTGAAAGGACAGTGCTGACTTCCTTCGATGATCTGAGCATGCACTCTGTTTCTATGATGTTGTTGATGAGATGTTAAAGTCAAATCATCTTTCCTTTTCACCTTGTCCGGTACATCAAATTGTTGTTCCTAAACATTGCCCTCCATTAGACCAATCTGGTTAAAGTCAGAGAGTGTGAGATGTGTGCGACTTTATGGAGGATGTGGGACTGGAGGCAACACCCATTTACTCATTAGTTGACTTGCTGACAAAAAGGTGTGCATGAGTTTGTGTTGAACCCTGCCTCTTAAACATGGAGAAAAATATGAAACAGCACTCCATCTACCGCATCACCAAATCGGTAGAGGGAGTTGGGAGAAACCTTCATTAGCTTCAAATAGATTTAACATACCCCTCAAATCAGGCCTCACCTCTAAGTTATTGACTTTGCATAGCCTGCCAATCATTTTTGTATGACACACTGACTACAATTTAGTTCTGAAGTATCTTCGCACACAGACCAGTTTATAAACTCCTTTGTGTGTCACGCCAGTAGTCACAGTTGACTGTATCACATTACTCCTTGGTTTTAATGTTTGTTTCTGTCACTGTAAACAGTGGTGTGATCTCTGTACACATTTTGCAGTATCCACAAATTTTTGACAGTAGGCATACCTACTTGACAAAATACTCAATGCACCTCTTATTCTCGCAACCCATTATTCTCCTGAAGTGGGGGAGGGGAGTGGGGATGGATTGAGGAAGAGCAACCCAATTGTTACTCAGTGGGCTAAGAGTTTTCTGAAAACAATTACTTCAATCTATTTTTTTAAAGTTGAATAACACTTTGAGTGGGATAGACTACTACTAATCTGCATAGAGGAGGCATTGAGCGGTAGATAGACACGTTTAAAAATACACTGGTGGAAAATATCACCTTTTGAACAAAGTCCTTCACTCCAATTCACGCATGTATGACTCATACACACATGGCCAATGTTGCCTCCGAGCACTGTGGCACCACAGTGGTGAATAACAGTCTTGGCAGCTGGGATAGATAGTGGAGGTACAAAAGAGAGGTGGGGTGGGGACAGATAGGAGGATAGGGATGGGAGAAGATGCCATAATGCCTTTTGTAGGAAAGTGCAGAGGTGTGGTGAGGCAGGAAGGTATACTGCTAGGTGAAGAATTCGGGAGAGCAGTAACAAGAAACAATCCTGATGGAGGGACTTCCACAACTGAGCGTTAAACCAGAGGTTGAAAATAGTGCTCCAGTTCTAATGTTCTTTTATTATCACAAGACTGGTTTTGGGCTCTTATATGCCCATCTTCAGGTGTCGTAACTTGGTGCTGTGACCCCCAACTGCCGTGGTTGACGTGTACCTACCAGTGCTCGTAGCTAGCACACTGCACCTTGCACACGTCAGCTGCGGCACTCAGGGGTCACGGCACCAAGATATGACACCTGAAGATGGGCGTATAAGAGCCCAAAACCAGTCTTATGATAATAAAGGAACTGTACAAATGAAGCGGTATTTTCAACCTCTGGCAGCTATACTAAGGTTGGGATCGGGTGGAGGAGGAGCTGAAACAGAGAGGGGGGAAAGGGCTATGTAGGTGATCTAGTGGAACAGAAAACGTGTCAAGCTTGAGTGAGAGCAGGGGAGAACATACAGGCTGGTGGCAGACAGGAACAAACAAATGCTGAGACCAGGAAGGGGGGGGGGGGGGTTGTAGTTACACTAATGATGCAGGGAGAGTTCCCCTTGCATAATTTTTTAAAAAATAGTGTTTTTTGGAAGAATCCAGATGGTATGAACTGTCAGTCACTGAAGTGAAGCACATTATATTGCACACTATTTTCAGCAATGGGGTGGCCCAACTTCCTGTTAGCCACAGTTTGTCAGTGGCCTTTGATGTGGATAGACAAGTTGTTCATGGTCAAACTACACGCTGCTTTCACAGTAGGCCCAGGCTTTGATGGAAATGCCTGTGTCAGGATTGGACTAAATGGTACTGGGAGGATGTATGAAACAGTTCCTGCATCTGGGTCTTTTGCAAGAATGGGAGAGAGGGTTGGGAGTATGGGCGGAATAGGGATGGCCAAGGATATTGTGTGGGTTGGGTGGGCAGTGGAATATCAATGTGGAAGGGGTTAGGAGAATAAATCTCATTTCAGAGTGTGACAAGGATAGTTGAAATCCTGGCAGAGAATCTGAGTCAGCTGCTCCAGTCCTGGTTACTACTGAGTCAGTGAGTGATTAGAGACCCAAGTTATGGGTAATCTGTTCCCAGACAATGAGGGGCAGTCATTTTTGTCTGAGAAGGCCTGAGTGGGACCCTCGGCATATCTGGAGAAAGACTGCTGGTCACTGTAACTGTAATAACTGCAGGCAGTTAGGCTACGTGTAAGAGACTTAGCTGGATGTGGAATGTGTGCTAGTTGGCGAAATGGAAGTATTGTTAGGTATGACATGGACAGAGGTACTGATCTGTGAGGTGGAAGTTGACATCAAGGAAGGTGGTTTTTCTGAGGAGGTCCAGGTGAAGCAACTGGGAGGTGTAGAAGCTTTGGTGGAGTGTAAGTAAGATGCCCTTATTCTCAGTCCAGATCATGAAGATGTCATAACTGAATCTGAACCAGGTGAAGGTTTTGGGATTCTTGGTGGGTGGAAAGGATTCCTCTCCATGGCCCATGAATAGGTTGGCATAGGAGGGTAGACTCATCTGTGTGGTAGAGGTTCACACCAAGGAAGGTGGTTCATTCAGCTGAGGAGGTCCAGGTGAAGCAATCGGGAGAGGGTTTGGTGGAATGTAAATAAGGTGCCCTTATTCTCAGTCCAGACCTTGAAGATGTCATACGTGAACCTGAACCAGGTGAGGGTTTTTGGATTCTCGGTGGCTAGGAAGAATACCTTTACATGGCCCATGGATAGGTTGACATAGGAGACTGCCATGCGAGTGCCTGTAACCATGCTGAGGATTTGTTTGTAGGTAATGCATGCAAAGGACAAGACATTGCGGGTGAGGCTTTAGTCGATCATACTGTAAACAGGAAGTGATAAGTAACTTTCCAGATGGTAAAGTGTCAGAAACAGTAGGGAATCTGTCCACCCCTCTCTTTCCCCCCCACCCCCCCCCCCCCTCCCCACCCCACCCCAGGCATATCTTTCTTGATGCTGCAGTTAGCAACCCACCATCCTTTCCCTGGCCACATCTGTGCACACTCCTACAGGCAACACTACAACAACCCCCCCCCCCCCCCACCTCCAAATATCTTCCATACCCCCACTACCCACTCCAGCTGAGATCACTACTCACTAGAGCACTCATAGCTGACAGTGGCCATGTGCTGGCATGTGTAGAGGAGTTTGTAGAATGCTGATTCATCTAAAAACCTAGTTTTAAGTGCACCTATCTGCCACTGTTTGCTTCCTCCACATCGTGAGTAGCAATATATCCAGGTCATATTGTTACTCAATTCCATATTTTCTATTGTTTGTGTTTTTTCAGTTGGTCTTATTGTCAACCAGCATCTTTAATTTATTAAAGAAGTTGTTAATATTTTTATCACTACATAATTACCCATTACCGTGCCTTAGTCAGTTAAGTTTTTTTCATTTCAAATGTTAAATTTATGTACACTGCTAAAATTTTCAAATTAGGGACAGTTGATAGTAACCCATTTATCACAGGAGAAACTGTGCTTTGAAGCTGCAGTTAGTATGCCTATATGCATAAAAGAGTTCTCAACAAAATACTTACGGTGGTAGATGTTTCATGTTTTCGCACAGTCAGTAACTTATCCACATTTTTACACAATAAAATTCAGTTGTCAGATGCAAATATATTTTTATTGTGCCTTACTGGTTTTGACAAATTAATTTGCCATCTTCAGAAGACTACAAAATTAGGGATATTATAAATCTTTACACCTTGGCTGCACATTGATGTGAAGTATAAGAAGTATATTACAGAAACTTACTAAGTATTTGTTCAGGAGATTTCAATATCTTCTTCGTGGAAGGATAGTGCCATGATATGTCCAGAAATGTACACGCCAAGGTATATAAAGAAATGATATACAATACATTAAAAAAAAAAAAAACTTGGCACGTAGTTCTAATATATAAAAGGAATGGTTTAGTTTTCACATTTTATAAAATGATATGCAATCAAAATAGTGTGTTTTTTAATGCAAGTTGATCATTAAGAAATTGTTTGAATTTAGGTGGGAATGTTTATGTATTTCAGATTCTTCTAAAAGGTTCATTTTGTAGCCCTTGTCAACTATATGCAAAATTTCCTCGTTAAGTAAGGATCGAAAAGGAAGAATGTGTGTCACTGTTTTGAGATGTTTCACAAAAGTTGAACTTATATGAGTACTTGCTATCTTTGTTAAGCAAGGGTTCACAAGTGCAGGTCTTAAGTGCCATCCCTGTCTGTTCTATCATCTGAAACCAACAATCATGGAGAGAGTAAAGGGAGCAGAACTTTGGCATCTAAGAATGTCTGTATAATACATTATATTGATTCAGAGTTCTCATCTCTATGTAAACAAAGAAACTTTCAACATTCAGCTTTACATATGCTCTATCTCACATGTTTTTTAGATAATATATCCTACCTTAATCAGAACTGTAGTTTTTGCAATTTAGATTGTATCGCTGGTGATAAATGTCATCTTTGTACATATTTTGTCTGTGAAAGTCATTCTGATCTCTCTCTCTTTTTTTTTTTTTTTTTTTTTTTTTTTGTTAAAATAATGGAATATGGTAATTGTCTTCTTGCTGAGTCTCGCTGCTAGAAGGTTGTATTATTCCTGCATCTTGAAATCTTTTGTGAAATAACAATGTTATTTGAATTATCAAACACTAGAAAATCCAGGACGGAATGTAACAATATCATGAAAAGGAAAGTTGCCACTCACCATATAGACAAGATGCTGAGTCGCAGATAGGCACAACAAAAAGACTGTCACAAATAAGCTTTTGGCCAGCAAGGCCTTCATCAAAAATAAATGACAACACATGTAAAAAGACTGGGTGCGATGGTGACATGAGAGCTGTGTGGTGCTGGAATGGGAACAGAGAAGGGGCTGGATGGGTGAGGACAATGACTAACAAAGGTTGAGGCTAGGAGTTTCCCCCATTTGCATCCATTTAATCCTCTTTTGATTTTTCCCACATATTTGGGTGTATTTTTGTGAATTTTTTGGATGTAATTCTACATTATTTATGTAATTTTTCACATTTTTTCCAACACCATGGATCCTTGCTCCTACCATTTGCATCAATACAGAAAAGTTTCCTTATCCCTAGCCAGAACCCAATCCCTCATACTGTTCCTGCTTTGTTGCTTGCCTCATGGAAGCCCCCCAAATGGCCTTACCATTAAATTACCCATCTCCAGCTGCCGCCCCTCCTTTCACAATGACCTCCATCTGTTCAGATACCGCCAATCCTTAGACTTCACCAGCATAGTCCTGAAAAACCATATCAAACAAGCCCAAACCCCCTTGCAGTACCTTCTCTCCATCCACAAAATTCTCCTGCTATGCAATCTCAAATTCCTGGAATCCGTAACACACACTGAAACTCTTGCCCTCCAGGAACTAGAGCAACAAGCACAATGCCACGTCAAAAAACTCTTCACCCTGCTCACTTCCTACTCCCACCTTGGAGTACCACTGTCCACCTCCTCTACAACAGCCTCCAAACCTCCCCCACATCCCCCCATAGCTGTCAAACACGTCTTGCTGACCTGCTACATTTACTCTACCCTCCAAAACTCGCTCCCACCACCACACAGAATCCAGAACCTAAACAGACCTGAAACGCAGTCATGAACCTTTCCTCCAGAAGTCTCAGCCCCACAGAAATATCAGTCCTTTCCAAAGGCTTCCTCCTTTGCTCCAATCCCAAATTCAATTGTGCAGAACTTGTTAAAGACCTTCTCTCCTTCTCCTGGTCCCTACAATGCAAACACTTTTTTGCCATCAACCCTACCAATCAGATTCAATCAAAGACCCATGTTGAACCCTGCCTGACTCATTTGACTCCTCCATCCAACCGTGATACACCCCCACTGCCTCCCCAAATCACCTCCTCTGAACTTTCCAGAATTTCTTAATCTCAAATGTTGCCTCATCATCATTCCCTGAATCCTTCAACATGGAAACTAACTTTACATCTGCAGAAAGACCTGCAGTCTACCATCTAAAACCTGATCCTGACTTTATAATCTTACCTGCGGACAAAGGCTCCACCAGTTTTGTTTTGAACTGCAAGGATTACCTGGCAGAAGGACTCCACTAGCTGTCAGATACATCCACCAACAAACCTTACCACAATGACCCCATTCCAGAGATCCAATAGGATCTCCCCTCATTCCCCAAGTCCTCAGGCCCATTCCAGATCACCTCCCCAGAGTCCACCTCTCTGCTCACTGCTACCACTCCCCACACTCCTACCTTCCACATGCTTCCTAAAGTCCATAAACTCAACCACCCAGGATGCCCCATTGTGGCTGGTTACTGTGCCCCCACTAAGAGAATCTCTGCTCTCATAGACCAACACTTTCAACCTATTACCTGGTGCCTACCCTCTTATATAAAAGATACCAACCATTTCCTCCACCATCCCTCCACAGTCCCTGTCCCTTTACCAAATCACAGTTGGTGCCACCTCCCTTTGTACTATCATTCCTTTTGCCCATGCCTTACTGCTATTGAACACTACCTTTCCCAATGCTCAACAAATTCCAAACCAACAACCTTCTTCCTAGTCACCATGAGAAACTATATTCTCACCCACAATTACTTCTCCTTAGAAGACATTACCTACAAACAAATCTGGGGCATAGCTATAGGCACCTGCATGACATCATCCTACACTAACCTATTCATGGGCCTCTAGAGAAATCCTTCCTAAACACTAAGAATCTTAAACACCTAATCTGATTCAGATTCGTTTACGATATCTTCGCAATCTGAATCAAGGGTAAATATACCCTATCCACATTCCTTCAAAACCTCAACAGCTTCTCCACCATTTGCTTCACCTGGTCCTACTCAACCCAACAAGCCACCTTCCTAGGTGTTAACCTCCACCTCAAAGATGGCTATGTCAGTACCTCTGTTCATATCTGACCTACTAACCACTAGCAATATCTCCACTTTGACAGCTGCCACATGTTCCATGCCAAGAAGTCCCTTCCATACATATACATATACACTCCTGGAAATGGAAAAAAGAACACATTGACACCGGTGTGTCAGACCCACCATACTTGCTCCGGACACTGGAAGAGGGCTGTACAAGCAATGATCACACGCACGGCACAGTGGACACACCAGGAACCGCGGTGTTGGCCGTCGAATGGCGCTAGCTGCGCAGCATTTGTGCACCGCCGCCGTCAGTGTCAGCCAGTTTGCCGTGGCATACGGAGCTCCATCGCAGTCTTTAACACTGGTAGCATGCCGCGACAGCGTGGACGTGAACCGTATGTGCAGTTGACGGACTTTGAGCGTGGGCGTATAGTGGGCATGCGGGAGGCCGGGTGGACGTACCGCCGAATTGCTCAACATGTGGGGCGTGAGGTCTCCACAGTACATCGATGTTGTCGCCAGTGGTCGGCGGAAGGTGCACGTGCCCGTCGACCTGGGACCGGACCGCAGCGACGCACGGATGCACGCCAAGACCGTAGGATCCTACGCAGTGCCGTAGGGGACCGCACCGCCACTTCCCAGCAAATTAGGGACACTGTTGCTCCTGGGGTATCGGCGAGGACCATTCGCAACCGTCTCCATGAAGCTGGGCTACGGTCCCGCACACCGTTAGGCCATCTTCCGCTCACGCCCCAACATTGTGCAGCCCACCTCCAGTGGTGTCGCGACAGGCGTGAATGGAGGGACGAATGGAGACGTGTCGTCTTCAGCGATGAGAGTCGCTTCTGCCTTGGTGCCAATGATGGTCGTATGCGTGTTTGGCGCCGTGCAGGTGAGCGCCACAATCAGGACTGCATACGACCGAGGCACACAGGGCCAACACCCGGCATCATGGTGTGGGGAGCGATCTCCTACACTGGCCGTACACCACTGGTGATCGTCGAGGGGACACTGAATAGTGCACGGTTCATCCAAACCGTCATCGAACCCATCGTTCTACCATTCCTAGACCGGCAAGGGAACTTGCTGTTCCAACAGGACAATGCACGTCCGCATGTATCCCGTGCCACCCAACGTGCTCTAGAAGGTGTAAGTCAACTACCCTGGCCAGCAAGATCTCCGGATCTGTCCCCCATTGAGCATGTTTGGGACTGGATGAAGCGTCGTCTCACGCGGTCTGCACGTCCAGCACGAACGCTGGTCCAACTGAGGCGCCAGGTGGAAATGGCATGGCAAGCCGTTCCACAGGACTACATCCAGCATCTCTACGATTGTCTCCATGGGAGAATAGCAGCCTGCATTGCTGCGAAAGGTGGATATACACTGTACTAGTGCCAACATTGTGCATGCTCTGTTGCCTGTGTCTATGTGCCTGTGGTTCTGTCAGTGTGATCATGTGATGTATCTGACCCCAGGAATGTGTCAATAAAGTTTCCCCTTCCTGGGACAATGAATTCACGGTGTTCTTATTTCAATTTCCAGGAGTGTATGTATGGTCATCGCTTCTGCACTGACGAGTGGTCCCTCTTGAAATATACCGAGGGTCTCACTGAAGCCTTCACAGACCGTAATTATCCTCCCAACCTTGTGCAAAAACAAATCTACAGTCTCCCACTACCTCCCAAAGTCTTACCATCCAGCCACAGAGGAACAGTCCCCTCATATCTCACTACCACCCAACTGAATTACATTCTCCGCCCCTGGCTTTCAACTACCTCTTGTTGTGCCCTGAAATGAGAAGTGTCCCACCCCGCTATCCTTCCCACCGCTCCCACAGTGATACTCCATCATCCACCGAACCTACACAATATACTTGTCCATCTCTACACAACCCCTACTCCTACCCCTTATCTCATAGCTCATATCCATGTAATAGACATAGATGCAAGACCTGTTCCATACATCCTCCCACCACTACCTACTCCAGTCTGGTCACAAACATCATGTCCCATCAAAGGCAGGGCTACCTGTGAAACCAGTCATGTGATCTACAAGCTAAGTTGCAACCACTGTGCTGTATTTTATGTGGGCATGACAACAACAAACTTTCTGTCCACGTGAATGGTCACTGACAATCTGTGGTGAATAAACAAGTGGACTACCCTGTTGCTGAGCACACTGCCCAGCACAACAGCCTTCCCAGTCTGTGCCATATGGCTTCTTCCTACCAACACCAGCTTTTCTGAACTGCACAGATCGGAACTTTCCCTGTAATATATCCTACCTTACCCTAACTTTCCTGGCCTCAGCCTTTGTTAGTCATTGTCCTCACCCATCCAGCTCCTTCCCTGTTCCCATTCCAGCACTACACAGCCCTCATTCCACCAACACACCCAGTCATTTTACTTCTCTCCTTTTCCACAACCCCCCCCCCCCCCAAACCTCTCCCCTGCCTTCTGTCTAACCTCCCGACTGCACATAGCTACCTACTGTCTCTCCATGTCATCCTTGTGCACTCCCCAGCAGCACTTCACTGTCCCCCACTCCTACCCTACTATCCCTCCCCCTCCCCGCCCCAGCCTCCTCCTTACCCCCATTCAGTCGCCACTCCACTCCCATCATGGACTGGTGCTGCTGCTTGCAGTGTGGCTTCAGTTGCCAGAGACTGCAGTCATGTGCATGTGAGTTGCGTTTGTGTGTGTGTGTGTGTCTGGGGGGGGTCTATTTTTGATGAAGGCCTTGCTGCCCAAAAGCTTATTTGTGACAGTCTTTTCGTTGTGACTCAACATCTTTGCTGTATGGTGAGTGGCAACTTCCCTTTACATAATATTGTTATTTCAATTATTTCATTTTCTTTTGTAGTATAGTGCATAGCCCTCCATTCCTGTACAAATGAAGCTTTTTGTATATTATTTTGTCTTTTAAATTGTTGGAAGTAGTCACTTTGGTGACACAATGATCACATGCTGTAAGCACTCTGTCATCTTCTCATTTCAACATCTGTAAATGAAAAGTGCAATCTATGTTTTTAAATGAAGTCAAATTGTCATGCAAACTATTTGACAGATAACAACTACACAGTTACTAGTCACCAAACTCAATTAAGACTTCTTAGATTAGATTATTTTTTAGTTCCATAGATCCGTGCTGAGGAGATCCTCGTGGATGTGGAACATGTGAATTTTCTTTTTTAATTGAAATAACAATACTAATAGTATGAATATATACAATACATCATTTGTTTCTATTAAAAAAATCGTCATTGGAGTAGAAGGATGTTGGCCACTAGTAAGTCTTTCAGGCTCCTTTTAAACTGATCTTTATTTGTAATTAAATTTTTTGTGTTTGCTGGAAAATTATTGAAGATGAGTGTTCCTGAGTAGTGGACCCCTTTTTGAACTAAAGTAAGTGCTTTTAAGTCCTTGTGCAGATCATTTTTGTTCCTGGTATTGTATGTATGAACTGAGCTGTTTGTTGGCCTGGAGTTAACTGTTCCATGAGAATGAAATCAAATTCTCATGGGTAAAATTTAAAAAAGTCTCTTACAAAATCTATTTTGCAGTAAGAAAGGAGTGAAAGAGACAATGCTTTCTTTCTAATTTTATGGTTGCATGTTTTATTTTCTTGTTGCCATTGTAGTGGATCCTTTCTTTTGACATTTTACTAGCACTAATAAATTTAAAATAACTACTTGTATTGGGGAGAAAAAGGCTACATTACAAGATGGCAATCCATTTGACAGCAACAGTTTTATTGAAAATTCCATTTACCTTTCTTCTTTTTCGCAGTTTTCATTGTTATGTAACCATCAGTGTGTCTTTATTGTGTGAGATTTGGTTGCATCTCTGAAGGGCAGGGTGAAAACTATGGAGTAAAGAAAAGCAACTAAAAAGTTAATACTAATTCATTAGTCTTGTTCCCAACTATTAACTTGTCCCATATCATAGGTTTTAAAGACAACCTTTGGTGACAAATAAGTATACTTCTATTATTGAACAAAGACACCCTCGTTTCTCTCTAAGTGTGGTTTGTTTCCTTAATGACCAACAGCCTTGCCAATGCAGGTGATAGCAGTTCTAGAATCTGGATAGTAAATAAATAAATTAAACTTTCATTCTTTACCATAAGAAACTGAAACTGAGCATTCAACCAACAAAATGAATTTTTAAGTAAAAAAATAAATAAAAATTGTTATTTTATATTTACAAATGAAAGTAGTTGTCTATTGACTTTAAATAAAATCTGAAGGGCACATACATGTGAAATAGCGTCTCTGTCTTCAGAATGATTCTTTCACTTTGCAGCAGAGTTTACACTCTCATTAAGCTTCATCACAGATTAAAAGCATTTTATTTGCCTTTTGCACCAACTCTCATATCAACAGAGTACTCCAGTGCAGACCATGATCCAACTTTCATATCTGCAGCATTCTACTACATCTGCACTGTGGTAAAGCCTTTTATACTTCTCACAAAAGTGCTTTTTCAGCAAAAGAGGTAGCGCAGATTTTGGAATAGTAGGAGAGGGGGATACTAGGAGATTAATGCTTTGTGATGGTACATGAGGCATGATTGTATAGCTGAGTTTGTAAGCACATTGCCTATGAAATGTAAAGATTTTGGTTCACGAGCCACCCCACAAAAATACTTTGATGTATCAATAATTTTGTTCCGTTAGAATGAAAGTATTTTAAGAGTAAAAGAGATCACTCACTGAAAAACAGAATCGATGAGTTATCAACAGCTACACGCAAAAGAAAGATGATTTGCCAGCTTTTGGCGTAATCCTGTTTGGAGCTAGAGTGAAATATACACAGAAAATGCAAACGTGCACTCACACATACATACACATTCCAATATCACAACATGGTGCTGAATGCACACAATGTCAGTGCTGCATTTTGGCAGGTGAGGTAGAGTGGGATGGGTAGAGGGAGAGAGAGGCAGGAGGCAGGGAGAGGTTTGGGGTGGATGGCTAGCAGCTCGGAGTGAGGCAGCTGATCTGCCAGCTAGAATTGTGAGAAGGAGGGGTGGCGAGTGCACAGGCTCTAGCAGTAATGCATTGTTGTCAGAGCCAGTGTGGAATGGTGCCCACTGAAGGTGACATTGGGAGGCATGGAAATTGTTGGGTGGAGTTTTTTTTTTTTAATAATGTCTCATCACTTTAGGCTATTAAAATATTATGTACTGTACTTGCAGTTTCAACACATGGTCATTTTCAGTCGTTGTAAAAGCAGTCAATCACAAAATAAAATACACTGTGGTTACAAAATTAAGAAACATTTAAAAATGAAAATTTGAAGCTATTCACATGGAATAATGGGACACACCCAATAGCATAAAGTTGCGATACACTGAAACAGAGCTCCCGTCTTTATAAAACCAAATACATGTGATGGCTGGTATAAATCTATCCATTGTTTTGCACACCAGGTGAATGCATGTGAAAAATTTGATAAAATAATTACAAATAGCTTATTCAAGATTAAGTACATTTAATAAGCATATCTGTATAGTTAAGACATTCTAAGAAATTTGCCACGCGGGGTAGCCGCACAGTCTGATGCGTCTTATCACACTCCGTGCGGCTTCCCCCATCAGATGTTCGCGTCCTCCCTCGAGCATGAGTGTGTGTGTCGTCCTTAGTGTAAGTTAGTTTGAGTTAGATTAAATAGTGTGTAAACTTAGGGACCGATGACCTCAGCAGTTTGGTCCCATAAGACCTTATGACAAATTTCCAAAAGTTAGTAAATTATGTATACAACAGGAACCTACTCTGTCACAGTGCTTGAATGGTGAATGTACATTTAAATTTTTTTGTAAGTGTTGCTTATTTGACTGGCATTGTTTTTAAAATTGTGAAATGGTGATTTTAAATAAAGCTTTAAAATATAATGTAAACCCATTATGAAAAGTGGCATGGTTAGGAATGTAACTTGTAGCACTTAAATTTTTTTAGACATGGCCCAGTTACTGTTCTTTGAACATGCTAACATTATTACTGCTCAGATAGACTGAGATAGAGAGAATAACAGCCACACAGGCAAGGAAGGCCAGACAGTTCATGAAATTAACACGAAATTAGTTGAGAACAATGCAATTGCCTTCAAGGCATATAAACAGAGCAGTCTAGTTGCCATCAATCGAGATAATTACATCAATAAAGTGCACGATTTCTTTCATGCCATTTGTGTTATAAAGTTAAATAACAATCTGACTAACAAATTTAACTCCTTCATTACAGAAGTAGTAAAGAAGAGTGATGTGATTTTATTTTTGCTAAGAAAGATGTAAACCAAGTCTTGTTCATGAACCCGCACACTCCTACCTTAGCAGTCAGCCAAAGGTCCATTGTTGACTATAAAGTCAGCAAAAAATTGCATACATTATTTTCAAAAACAGTATGCTTTTGAAGAAAACTATAATATTCATTATTTTCAAAAACAGTATGCTTTTGAAGAAAGCTATAATATTAAAAATTCTCTTGAACAGACAGCCAAAATTAAAGATGTTTCCACTCCTGCAATAGTAAATTTACATCCTCTGACATAGTTAATTTATTTACTAACATTCCCATTCAAGATCAAGATACTATTAAAATCATTGAAGAGAATCTTATCAAACACAAGAAAATCAGTGTACAAGAGTTAATGAGCTCATTAACTTAATACGTCCAATACTCTCCTACAATCATTTCAAGTTTAATGATGAAATTCTTTCACAAGTGAAGGACATTGCCAAGTGTTGTTGTATAGCAAGTACATTTGCTGATATCTTTTTCAATCATCTTGAAAATTAGAGACGTGGATGACATGTTAGTGTTATTTAGAGAATCACATTATGTTAAAATAACTCAATAGTACGAACATTAATTTCACAATGGAGTTAGAAAAAAATGCACAATTAATCTTTTGGATTTGGCTATAAAGAACAATAATGGTGTTAATAGATTTAGCATCTATTGTAGGCCCACATGCACTGACAATGCTATCCACAATCACTCTTGCCACCCATGAGTCCAAAACAAGGCATTTTTTCACTTAATCATTCCCAGACCAGTTTGTCGTTCCCTATATTATAGGGCATTTAAAGACCAGCCAGAATTCATTTTGAATGCACTTAAAAATGGGAGATTCCAAGACTGCTTCAGGAACATCTTATAATCTGGTATTTTTGCAATTAGTTTTAGCAGTGTTAGTCTTGGCATGTATTCTAGACCATGAAACACTTATAACTAATTAGTGCCTGTTTCTTTCCTAGGCATATTTACAGTTGTACATTACTTGCAGTTTATCATTCCAATTTGCTTGTGCTTGTTTTCTCTGTGTTGACTGCTGCTTTTGTCTATACCTGGGATTTTTATAGCTGTTGTTTTAATGTAACCAAGTAGAGGGAAACATTCCACGTGGGAAAAATATATCTAAAAACACAGATGATGTGACTTACCGAACGAAAGTGCTGGCAGGTCGATAGACACACAAACAAACACAAACATACACACAAAATTCAAGCTTTCGCAACAAACTGTTGCCTCATCAGGAAAGAGGGAAGGAGAGGGAAAGACGAAAGGATGTGGGTTTTAAGGGAGAGGATAAGGAGTCATTCAAATCCCAGGAGCAGAAAGACTTACCTTAGGGGGAAAAAAGGACAGGTATACACTCGCACACACACACATATTCATCCGCACATACACAGACACAAAATGTCTGCTTGTGTCTGTGTATGTGCGGATGGATATGTGTGTGTGTGTGCGAGTGTATACCTGTCCTTTTTTCCTTTTTTCCCCCTAAGGTAAGTCTTTCCGCTCCTGGGATTGGAATGACTCCTTACCCTCTCCCTTAAAACCCACATCCTTTCGTCTTTCCCTCTCCTTCCCTCTTTCCTGATGAGGCAACAGTTTGTTGCGAAAGCTTGAATTTTGTGTGTATGTTTGTGTTTGTTTGTGTGTCTATCGACCTGCCAGCACTTTCGTTCGGTAAGTCACATCATCTCTGTTTTTAGATATACAAGTAGTCAGTTTTTATCATATGACTTACCCACCCTGATTAGATGTATGTGTATTCATGTACTTACCTTAAACAAAACTGCTTACATTTGTCATCACTTACTTCATCTGATCCAGCATGTTTTTCTGTATGTGCATAATTTACATATGAGTATCTTAACATTTACATTAAGGATGTTACCTCTGTGTTTCCTGTGACTAGGTATGTCACTTTAATTTTGTCATTTGACATTTCAGTTATGTTTAGATGTAGTTGTACTTATGCATTTAGGTAGTATCTAATTTTATTTACATTCTCATTATTATTTGTTTACTCCATTTTTGTTTAACACACACTTATGTCACTTTTGTCCTCTTTACACACGCATTGTACAAACCATATGATATTGACTCTATATACTAACATCCTGGTGCTCTCAGCCCATGCCTTTTGCATCTTCGTCACTTTGCTGACTTTGTGATCCCACCACACCAGCTACACAAGATTTAGCATTTGTAATTGATGTTGGTTTCACTACCATGTCGTCTACTTGTTGTTATATTATCAGCTTTTTTCACGTGTGCTCACATGGTGTATGCAACAGCAGATACATATACACTGCCAGATGTTCTTGGTTTTACAATGCTGGGAACCGCATTCTAGCCTATCAAAACTGTATGTTGTTTAGTGGGTCCTATTTTCCCAAGTAAGTAGCTCTGAATTTTCATTTTTAAAGATTTGTTAATTTTGTAAAAGCAATGTATTCCTTTGATGATTGACTGGTTTCAGAGCGCTTGACAATGATCACACACGGAAACTGAAATTGCAACAAATAATATTTTAACAGCCTTAAGCAGTATCACTTCATTCAAAAATTTCACTAAGGCTGTGGACCCAGTCTTCATCAAAACCCTGCCAACAGAGGTTATGAGGAAAGTGAGTTAGAAATTGAGGCCAGGACAATTACAGGGGTGAAGGATGTGCTGCAAAGGTAACTCTCATCTGCGTAGTTCAGAGAAGCTGGTGGTGGATGGAAGGACCCAGATGGCCAGGGTTGTGAAGCAGCCACTGAAATTGAGTATGCTATGCTCAGCTATATGTTGTGTCACTTTGTTCTTGGCAACAGTTTGCTGGTAGCCATTCATCATGGTAGACAGTTGGTTGGTTGCCATACCAACATAAACAATCCCCCCTATGCCAACATGTTTATGGGTCTCCCAAAACTCCCAACCCGTAGTCTGGTTCAGGTTCATTGGCAATATCTTCAGGACCTAGACTCAGGCCCATTCCTTCAAAATCTCAACATGTCTAACATCCCCTTCACCTGGTCCTCCTGAATGCAAAATATCACCTTCCTGGATGTTGACCACCCCCTCCTTGATGGCTCCATCCTCACCTCGTCAACATTAAACTCCTAATCACCAGCAGCAGTACCTGCATTCAACAGCTGTGATCCCTTCCACCTCAAAAAATCCCTCCCATATAGCCTGGCCTCCCACATAGCCTGCAGTGACAAGAACCTCCTTGCCCAGTGTGCTGATCTCAAGAAGGCCTTCACTCACAGGCACTACTCTCCCAACCTAGTCCGCAAACAGATTTCCCATGCCAGTCCCCCCTCCCTCTCCGTGGCCCATTCCTCCCAATACCCCATCCAGAACCAGCTACAAGGGAGCACACTCTTCATCACCCAGTATCACCCTGGTCTGGAACAACTGGACCTTATCCTCCATCAGGGCTTTGATTATCTCCCATCATGCCCCAAAATGAGGGACATCCTACCCAAGACCATGCCCTTCCCTCCTGAAGTGGCTTTCCATCACCAACCAAACCTATAAAACATCCTTGTCCATTCCCGTGACACTTCCTTTCCCAACCCCTTGGGACAGAGATCATATCCCTATGTAAAACCAAGGTGCAAAACCTGCCCAATTCATCCACCCAGCACTTCCTACTCCAACACTATCACTGGCTTATCATATCCCATCAGACACGGGGCCATGTGTAAAAACAGCCAAGTCATATACCACCTCTTCTGCAAACACTGCTTGGCTTTTTATGTCAGTATGACTATCATATAGCCAACAAACATGATGAATGGCCATTGCCAAACTGTTGCTAGAAATAAAGTTGACCACGCAGTGGCACAACATACAGCTGAGCATAACATATTGAGTTTCAATGATTGCTTCACAACCTAGTCATCTGGATCCTTCTCTCAAACAACTTCTCTGAACTATGGAGATGGCTGTTATCCTTGCAACACATCTTCCACTCCCATAGTCCCATCCTCAGAGCCACTAGTCACCCATCCCTAATCTCTCTCCCTACTTCACGCCTCTTCTGTGCCTCTATTCACCCCACCCTAATGCATCTACTGGAATGTTATTTGTTTACTTGGGTTTACTCCATCTCATTGTGTGGTGTAATCTCTGTGGTCACCTGTTTCATAAAACTGACTACTATACAGACCAGCTAGTAAAATCCGTATTTGTACTGTTGCTAGTGGTCTTTTCCTTTCAGTGTCTTCAGTGCTAGATGCTGGAAAAAGCTGGAATATTCCTCTATTTTACATACTGACCAACAATATTTCTTCTTTCAAGACCAATCTACTGAAGCTTCTTTATACAATGAGTTAACTGTCCTCAGATAAGTGTATTACAATCATATCACAATCATTTTGATACAGTTGTCTTGCACAATGAGATAATATTTTGATATGCAAAATGACAAAGAATGTAACACAGAAACTTCCTGGCAGATTAAAACTGTCTGCCTGACAGAGACTCAAACACGGGACCCTTGCCTTTTGTGGGCAAGCGCTCTCCCATCTGAGCTACCCAATGAGATAATATTTTGATAAGCAAAATGACCAAGAAAGTAAGACAGAAACTTCCTGGCAGATTGAAACTGTGTGCCTGACTGAGACTCAAACACGGGACCCTTGCCTTTTGTGGGCAAGTGCTCTCCCATCTATCCAAGTATGACTCACGACCCATCCTCACAGCTTTAGTTCTGCCAGTACCTTGTCTGCTATCTTCCAAATTTCACAGAAGCTCTCCTGCAAATCTTGCAAAACTAGCACTCCTGGAAGAAAGGATATTGTGAAGACATGGGTTTGCCACAGCCTGGGGGATGTTTCCACAATGAAATTTTCACTCTGCATCAGAGGGTGCACTGATATGAAACTTCCTGACAGATTAAAACTGTGTGCTAGGATAAGACTTGAACTCGGGACCTTTGCCTTTCGCGAGCAAGTGCTCTACCATCTGAGCTACCCAAGCATGACTCATGACCCATCCTCACAGCTTTAATTTCTCCAGTACCTCATCTAGTACTCCCCCAAACTTCACAGAAGCTCTCCCATGAACCTTGCAGAACTAGCACTCCTGGAAGAAAGGATACTGTGAAGACATGGCTTTTCCACAGCCTGGGAGGATGTTTTGAGAATGAAATTTTCACTCTGCAGTGGAGTGTGCACTGGTATGAAACTTCCTGGTGGACTAAAATTATGTACCAGATTGCGACTCAAACCCAGGACCTCTGCCTTTCGCAGGCAAGTGCTCCGCCATCTGAGCCACCCAAGCATGACTCATGAACCATCCTCACAGCTTTAATTCTACCAGTACCTTGTCTCCAATCTTCCAAACTTGACAGAAGCTCTCCTTCAAACCTTGTAGAACTAGTGTTTTCCTGGAAGAAAGGATACTGTGAAGACATAGCTCTGCCACAGCCTGGGGGATACTTCCAGAGTGAAAATTTCATTCTGGAATATAAGAGACAATGGCAGTTTTTAGAACTTCTTTTGTTCTTCTTCTACAGTGTCACTATTGTTAATGTGAGCGCCATTCTTCCATGGCCACAATCTACCTCCAACACCTTAATGTCTAAAAACAAGTGGCCTGCAGCAGATGGGCATGTTACTCTTGTTATTCTGACTTGTAGATATGCTGTGCAGAGGTACTTGGCATCACCTGCACAAAATAATAAACCATTTCTCCAACAATATGTTGTCTGGAACTTAACTAGTAATAAAAACATTCATTAAATGTGATGATCATCTTTCATTATTTAGAAGGACTTGGAGTGTAACCATTCTTTGTTGCTAAAATGATGTGTCATGCCTCATATTCCCCTATTGAGATGAAAGATGATGTTAAAAGTTACTTTCTTTAATAACGAAGTACAACCTTTAATTTTTTTCATGCTGTTTAACATAATAATTAAATGTTATCACTTGTTTTTCCTAATAATTCTCACAGATTTCCAACCAAAATGAAAAATTGTTCATTACAATAAAAAAAAAAAAAGGATAAGAGCATAGCCCTCCCTTCAGTTAAGAACTTGTGCTAATCTCTGTTCCTCTCTGCTGTTTGATGATTGGCTTTGTAGAGTTAATTCCACTCTCTCTTTGGTAAATTTGGAGCTTACAAAAATAACAGACAATTTCAAAAAATATGCAAGTATTATCAAAACGCAACATTCTTTGAGCTTCCCAACTCAAGAGATCTGTTCACGAAACATGGTCAACACTATAACAGTGCTGGGAAGTCATGCATCAGCAAAATGCCAACAAAACTAATACAGAAAGACAACCACACTGCAAGAAATATAATTACTATACAGCCAGCTTCAATCAAGGAAATACGGAAACACCATAACAGCTCCATAACAAGAAAGTCAGTCACAGCCATGGCATCAGTGCAGCTAGGATCATCACTTGAACAAGAAGAGGCAACGCCAGAATCATCTTCAGAAAAAACAGCAAGAAAATATGAGGATCCAACAGTCTTCCACCAAAATATGCAACACATAAGAAACAAGTGCAACAGTTAGAAGTAGAACTGCAGTCTATGAACAGCTTACATGTTTGCGTAACAGAACGTTGGTGTAATGGTTCAGAATTAACAAATGTAGCACTAAATTCATACAGTCTAGCCTGCCATTACAGTAGAAATACTATGAAATGTGGTGGATCATGCATATATGTGAAGGAGGGGATTATGTATAAAATTAGAAATGATGCTATGGCATTAAGTGAGGATAAACACATAGAAATATCAGCTTTAGAGATAAAAACCCTAGATGTATTCCAACGACTAACTGTACTATGTATTTATTGTGCCCTCAGTGGTGACATGGACACTTTCACTACGAAGCTAACCCAAGCATTAGATATGGTCTCCAGCCCCAAAGGCAAAATCATCATTTGTGGAGATCTAAACATTAACATGATGAACCCAGGTATGTTGTGCAACAGTTTTCTGAACATTATGTACACCCATGGTATACCACCAATAGTGAACACTGCCACTAGGCTAACCAGACATTCAGCATCAAGTACTGACCATATGCTAACGGACATAGAGGAAGATAGGTGTGACATTGTCATAGATGACCTTGGCATCACAGACCATTCCAATCAGTTATTAAAATTAGGCATAGAATTGGATAACAACACTAAAATACACAAGCACAGTAGGATTTTCTCCAAGTCAAAAAGAACTCTATTTGCCTCACTAATTAACAGTGAAACATGAGAGGAAGCGTACAGAGAAACTAGTATAAATGGGAAGTTTTCAAAGTTTATGTCAATATTTAAATTCAGATTTGAAGAAGTTTTTCCTAAAGTTCTTATAATCACTAAATCATGCAACAATAACAGCTGGGTAACCAGTTCCAAGGAAATCCTCTGAAACCCTCAAGCAACTTAGCTCAATGAAACACTACCATAACGATTCAGCATTTCATAACTATTATCATACATACAGAAACATCTATATAAAAGTATTGTTAGAGGCCAAAAGTTACCAAAATGACAAATTTATAGAAAAATCTAATAATAAAATCAAAGCAGCATGGAAAATCACCAAACAGAAGATTAATAGGAAAAAATCAAAGCCAATAAACATGCACTTTCAACAAAATGATACTAAAATAAATTACCACAAAAAACTAGCAAACTTTGCCAATCAGTATTTCAGCAACATAGCAACCAAACTACAACAGAAGTTTAACAAAACAAAGCATTTACAAACGCTGAACAAAATACCACACACAATGATGCTATGACCAACCATAGCAGAAGAAGTATGCAATGTTGTGAGTAACCTAAATTGTAAAAATTGAGCAGGCATAGATGAAGTACATGTGTGCTTACTGAAGGACTGCATAGACAACATCAAAGACCCTTTAGTGCATATCATCAATGAATCCTTTTCCTCAGATTGCTTCCCAGACATACAAAAGCATGCAAAAATCCTACCCATATATAATAAAGGTGACCCAGAAATCATAGAAAATTACAGACCAATCTCATTACTGTCATCCTTTTCAAAAGGCATAGAGACCATAATGAAAAAAAGGCTC
Source organism: Schistocerca nitens (assembly GCF_023898315.1). Taxonomy (NCBI): domain Eukaryota; kingdom Metazoa; phylum Arthropoda; class Insecta; order Orthoptera; family Acrididae; genus Schistocerca; species Schistocerca nitens. The sequence continues at coordinate 1,012,165,013 of NC_064614.1, forward strand.
ATGGAGTACTTAAAAAAGTTCATTCTTCTGAGTAAACAGCAATTTGGTTTCTGGGCTCGCAAAAGCACAAATTCAGCTGTAGCTCATTTCTCAAACGTTATCCTCAAAGCACTAGACAAAGGAGACCTCATAACAGGGATCTTCCTTGATTTGACCAGATCATTTGACACAGTAGACCACACACTTTTGCTGAACAAACTAAATGTGCTAGGAGTAAGAGGAGTAACAAACATGTGGTTTCATTCACACCTGCAAAACAGGGTGCAACAGGTGGAGATCACTCAAACTAGCTCCAGTCATATCTTTTCATACCCTTCAAACCCAGAATACATCAATATAGGAGTCCCCCAAGGAACTGTGCCGGGCCCAATCCTCTTTTTAATACACATCAACGATTTTCCACAAAGTGTCAAACATGGTGAATCAGTAGTTTGCTGATGACAGTAACATCTTAATCAAATCTGAGTTGCCAAGTGTACTCAATGGAAAAGCTGAGGAAACACTTAAGCATGTATGCCTGTGGATAGAGGCTAATAAATAAACCCTAATTGAAAAAAAAAAAAAAAAAAAAACAGTATTAGTTTGCACTTAAACAAAAAACTGTACAGTAGCAAACTAAAAGTTAATGACAAGCACATATAATGTGTACCATCAATAAAATTTTAAGGCATGCATGTTGACTCTCAACTAAACTGGACCGAGCACACTGCAGTACTTGGAAAGCAAATAGCTTCAGCATGCTATGCACTTAGGATAATAAGTTCAGTGTGTAGTAGCTTGTGTACTAGAGCTGCATATTTTGCATATGTTCACTCTATAATTAGTTACGGCATATCCTTCTGGGGATCAAAAGAGCAAAACAGACAAACAATATTTAAGTTGCAAAAAAGGGCTGTACGAATCATAACGAAAAGTAGCAATAATTCCCATTACACGGAGTTATTCAAATCTTCAGGTATATTGACAGTTCCGTGTGAATACATTTTGCAGACAGTAATATACATTTAAAAAAAATAAATAAATAAAAACTTTGACCAGTTGCCGATAAACAGTTCCATACATGCACATGAAACCAGACATAGACAATACTTACACCTCTATAGGAAAAACAAATCAAAATCTCAAAATAGCATGTTTATTTAATTGAATTAAACTGTACAACAATTGTGTTGCTTGAGGTTTTCCCGACAGACATGTTGCATGTATGGTTCTCGGGCAAGACGTCGGATGTTATAGTGAAAACTCCACAATATTTCGTCAGCGCAACTGGCCGACATCTTCATGTGCGACGAACACACTGCTAAGGCAGCACCAGGGCCCCCTATTTATGCCAGTTTTAGGCAGGAAGTGCGCATGCGTGGAGGCGCCAAATTCGATGGCCAATAGCGACGAAATCAACTGATAGCTGGAAGGACAGTAACGCCACCTACAGGATGAAGGACCAAATACTTCGGCGCACGTGCGGAGGCTGCCGCCGCTGCTCTGCACTGCCATCGGCAGCCCCAGCGACCTGTCGGAAGCCGCAAGGGCGGAGGCTGCCGCTGTTACTCTGCGCTGCCATCGGCCGCCCCAGCGACCTCTGTCGGAAGCCGCAAGCAAAACTGCGCGTCCACGTAGGCGCCTTGATTATCCTCCTGTTGTCAACAGAATATTTATGTTGCTGGCGAATCGTCGTCCGTCTTATGACCAATAGTATTCCTCTCTGCTCGAAGCGACTTCAATATGGCCAGTGCAGGATCCCATGCTGAACTAAGCTGAAAGCCCGTGTCTCTGTTTACAAGATTCCTCAAGCTACGTATTTCCACTGCTTCCTTAATAACACTGTCCCAGTACGAACTCGTCGATGCGAGAATTTTTGTATGTTGATAATTCATAGAATGTCCTGTACTGAGACAATGCTCGGCCACTGCAGACTTTTCTGGCTGCTCCAGACGAGTGTAGCGTCGGTGTTCAGTGCATCTCTCTTCCACAGTGCGACAAGTTTGTCCGATGTACAACATGCCGCAGCTACAAGGAATCTCATAAACACCGGGTCTTCTTAGGCCAAAGCTGTCCTTAGGTGAGCCCAAGAGAGCTCTGAGTTTTGCTGGCGACGAGAAGCTGCATGGGGAATTTTTAGACTTATTACAACATGTGCTCACCTCGACATACTTTTTATTTAATGGACAATACTTTGAACAGACTGACGGCGTCGCAGTGGGTAGTCCCCTGTCACCCATTGTGGCTAATCTTTTCATGGAAGACTTCGAGGAGAGAGCGCTCCAGACATCGGATTTGAAACCTACGTGTTTTTGGCGATATTTGGACGACACCTTTGTTATCTGGCCTCAAGGCATTGCATCGCTGAATGTTTTTCTTGAGCATCTTAACTCGCTTCATCTCAACATCAAGTTCACGATGGAGATGGAGAAAAACGGCGAACTTCCATTCCTGGACGTGTTGGTACGGAGAAAAGAAGATGGCACATTAGGTCACGCAGTGTACCGTAAACCAACGCACATGGACTTATACTTACAGGCCACCAGCTGTCACCATCCTTCGCAACGAAGTGGCGTACTGAGGACGTTGGTCCACAGAGCACGAGCCATATCAGACTCAGACAGCTTATCCAATGAGCTACTCCATCTGCGTACCATTTTCCAACAAAATGGATATTCCGAACGGGAGATTCGCCGTGCCTTACAACCAAAGCGGGTTACCCAACGTGAGGAAGTGGAAGAAGGCGAAGAACAAAGGGGAATGGTCATCTTGCCATACATCGGCGGTGTGTCTTCAAAAATAGGAAGACTATTGAAGAGGCATAAAGTTAAATGTGTTTTTCGTCCGCCAGCAAAACTCAGAGCTCTCTTGGGCTCACCTAAGGACAGCCTTGGCCTAAGAAGACCCGGTGTTTACGAGATTCCTTGTAGCTGCGGCATGTCGTACATCGGACAAACTTGTCGCACTGTGGAAGAGAGATGCACTGAACACCGACGCTACACTCGTCTGGAGCAACCAGAAAAGTCTGCAGTGGCCGAGCATTGTCTCAGTACAGGACATTCTATGAATTATCAACATACAAAAATTCTCGCATCGACGAGTTCGTACTGGGACAGTGTTATTAAGGAAGCAGTGGAAATACGTAGCTCGAGGAATCTTGTAAACAGAGACACGGGCTTTCAGCTTAGTTCAGCATGGGATCCTGCACTAGCCATATTGAAGTCGCTTCGAGCAGAGAGGAATACTATTGGTCATAAGACGGACGACGATTCGCCAGCAACATAAATATTCTGTTGACAACAGGAGGATAATCAAGGCGCCTACGTGGACGCGCAGTTTTGCTTGCGGCTTCCGACAGAGGTCGCTGGGGCGGCCGATGGCAGCGCAGAGTAACAGCGGCAGCCTCCGCCCTTGCGGCTTCCGACAGGTCGCTGGGGCTGCCGATGGCAGTGCAGAGCAGTGGCGGCAGCCTCCGCACGTGCGCCGAAGTATTTGGTCCTTCATCCTGTAGGTGGCGTTACTGTCCTTCCAGCTATCAGTTGATTTCGTCGCTATTGGCCATCGAATTTGGCGCCTCCACGCATGCGCAGTTCCTGCCTAAAACTGGCATAAATAGGGGGCCCTGGTGCTGCCTTAGCAGTGTCTTCGTCGCACATGAAGGTGTCGGCCAGTTGCGCTGACGAAATATTGTGGAGTTTTCACTATAACATCCGACATCTCGCCCGAGAACCATACATGTACAACAATTTTCCACAAGGGATCAAAGACGTAAGCAAAATAGATAACTTCAGGAAATAGCTAAAATAATATCTCTTGGAAAAGTGTTTTTATACTGTCAAGGATTATTTGGAATGATGTAAATATATAGTTATATGTAAAAATTATCAACTGCGTCATTAAGTGGTTTGACAATGTATCTTTATGTTACAATATTCACGAATTCCAACTGTGATAATTATAAATTTGTATACACGTATGCTGACAACACCCATACAATCCTTACTGTCGACAGGTGGATAAATAAATAAATAAGTTTTACATATTTTATTTTATTTGTATTTGCTACTTATTATTAATTTTTTATGGAAAGTCATCACTTTACTTTACAAATGTACCTAAAAATCAGTTGGTACCATTTCAATTTGGTTAACTAATTGTTCCATCAATACTGCTGCTGTATGTTAGGCACACATGAGAGAGAAACTAAATAATCTTCTATTTAGTTTTCCAACTCAAATCATATATGTTGTCTCTTTGTGGTTAATGAGGTAATCAGTGACTTGTTACTGCAATTTACCCTAGCTCACACACAGACCATTTACATTAATTTCGAGAGAATTTGCTCCATAGTATCTGGGGAAGCACATCCTGTGAGGTAATTGCAAGCCTGTATCATCAATAGCAAAGATCTGACACCAGCTTTTTATGTTCATGCATGTATGGACAGGTCTCTTCCACTAATCCCCACAATCAGCATGTCTTCCTATACTAGTTTGGAGAACTCTTCACAAATGGGAAGCAAAATTCAGTACCATTCCTTACTTCTGTAAGAACTGTTTAGATACCCTTAATTTGTAAGATGATACCTCTCAACCATTTACAATCCTTACAATGGTAGCATTCCTCTCAATATCTATCTCCCTTACATGCCTTCTCTGGGTCCATCTAACTTCAGTATGCAATGTGTGTGAGAAAATTAAGGAGACTGACTTTTTAATTGACCAAAGTTTTTATTTTTTCAACCAATAATACTGTCCCCTTGAAAGCAGTTCCCTTCAGCAGCTATACACCAGCCGAGTCATTGTTTCCAGTCTCAGTAGCAGTGATGAAGGGCTTCAGTTGGTAGGGCCTTTAAAATGTTGACCACATTTTTTTAAAAAAAACATTCTTCAAAACAAAGTCACAGGGACTCAGATAAAGTTATTATAGGGGCTGTTGAACAACAGGAATGCCATTCGAGGGCAAAAGTTCCATGATGGAAGTGGCTGTATGACATGGTAGGCATCCAGTCACATACCCCGTGGCATCATTTTAGCTCCTCTGTCATTCTACCTTTGTTTTAATCCCAGGTGCAGCAGCTTTCACTATTTCTCCATTGTTTTATGGTTTGTGACATGGAGTGACTGTGTTGGTTAATGCAGGTGAATGAGTGAGTGAGTGACTAAATCAATATTTTTAGCTCGTTTATTCACAATTGTTTCCTTAATATTTGTAAGGGTGCTTATAACCTGTGAATCGTCATGCAGTTTTACCTGTCAATACCGTACAGTCAAACCCACTGAGCTAAAATACCTGCCCTGTTCAAATGTAGCCAGAAATTTTTCAAGTGTTTTGTCTTAAATGATACAGTACAACTAGAGTCTCCACTGTTTCAGTACAATACTTTACAATCAAAGTCTAATTTTACTTTATATATCAGTAACAAATAAATACATAGTAGTATTGCAAATTTACATTTGGGACAACTAAGTTTGCATGAACTTGTCCGTATCTGTGGGTAACCTTGTTTCTTCTTTAACTAAACTAAATTAATATTCAAAGACTTTGCCATGTTCACGTCTGCTTGTGTTGAAACTTCTTTTAAGATACGGTAACCAGACTCAGTTGGTAAAATAGTCTAATAGCGTTCATTTCTCTCATTAGCATCTGCAAGGTTTGGGAGTGGGTTTGATTCCAGTTTTGTTCGTTATATGAAATCGGCGATCAAAATGAAAACACTTTTTTTATCATTTGTGATACAAAAATCTGATATCAAAGTGATATGTTCCACCTATTTCCATTTTTCCTTACAAGCTGTATACTCAGTATTACATATCAGTAGATTTGTTTTCTTGAGGGCAGTTCATAATTAGCGATCTAGTAGCCAAATGCCTTGCTGTGAGCAGTAATGGATGCCACACTACAGGCTGAAATTTGAAAATACACTCATGAGACACTTTGAATTTGCTGTAAGATTTGGACTGGGATTGGACAATCTTAAGATGGCCAAATGCCTTGTCATGTACGTGAATGGTTGCTGTGCTGTAGGTCGTAGTTCGAAAATACTCTCATGACACATCTGGAATTTGCTGTAAGGATTTTGGTGATGATATTAAGATAACTAAATACAGAGGCTTGAGCATGAATAATGTAAACGTATTACTTCATCAATGTCACCTTCAGTCACTTTGCACTCTAAATTTTAATATGTATCGGTAAATTTCTGTCACAACCTTTTTTAAACTCTTGTACCAACCAAGCCAAAACTTTTTTCACATTTTATCTTTTTGCGTGTTTCTCTCATGAAATGGAGGGACTGATGACCCAACAGTTTAGTCTCTTTAAACACATAATCATCACATTGAATATGTATGTAGGGTGTTAAAAAAAAGTGTCAAATACTTTGAGAGGTGTGAGAGGTGGTAGTATTCATTGAAACAAGAAAAATAAGTCCAATAAACATGGGTCTGGAAATGCACACTTTCTACGATAAACACATGTCTACACGAGGTGTTCAACATGGCTTCCATTAATGACAATACACCCCTCTGCCTTCTGGTGTAAGGATGACCCTTTGAAGTATACCTGGCTGTTGTTGCACCTTCTGGCAGGTACTGAAGACACTACCCTGTAGTGTCTGCACATCATTGATTGGTGTGGCGTAGACCAATTCCTTCAAGTGTCCCCATAACCAAAAGTCTAGGGCATTGAGCTCAGGGGAATGAGCAGGCCAAAGTGTGCTCACCCCCCCCCCCCCCCCCCCCTCTCCTCATGACTAATCTAGTGGTCCTGAAATGTCTGCGTCAGATGTTTGCTCGTATTGTAACAAAACTGTGCTGGTGCCATTGAGCATGAAGAAAATTTGTATTTGTTACTGCAGTGGCACAGCCTTCAGCAAGGTAGGCAATACATTAATAAGAAATTCCAACTAATGTGCCCCATTTAACCTTTATGGTAGCATATATGGCCCTATTAATCTATCGTCAAGTATGCCTGCCCATACATTGATTGAGAATCGGTGTTGATGCCCTCTTTACTGAATTGCTTGATGATTTACATTTATCCATACAAGCTGGTAATGGAAATTCACATAATCATCTCTTGTGAACCCTGCCTCACCGGTAGATAAAATCTTGGATGTGAACAATGGATTTGTAGCACACTTCTGCAACAGCCATTGACAAAACCCCCATCTGTCATGATGATCCTGTGGTCTCAGGGTCTGAATGCACTTTAGATGATTTGGATACAGCAATTGTTTATAAAATACTCCCTCTCCAGATGAGAGAGAGAGAGACATGCCTTCTGCAGCTGCTAATCATTGCACATGGATCCCAGGGGTTTCTTCCACTGAGCGTAGCACGTGCTCCTCCATGTCAGGTGTGCGGGGTCTTCCATTGTCAGTCTTTTGAGGTGCAAGGGTACCTGTTTTCCTCAGATGCAGGAAAAGTCTCCCAAACAGCTTATCAGAGGGCACTCTGTGCTGTGGATATTTTTCAGTGTGAACGGCATGAGCTTGCAGGCTATATCCATTTGCCAAACCATAGCAGAATATCATATCCACCATTTCACTTATCGAGTAGTAGGCTTCCATTGCTAAAAAGTAGTGGAAGAGAGAAAATGTAAATGTACTACACCATCCGTATGTACAAACAGTGCAATAACAATAAACATGTAAGTGAATCCGCTTTTGGAAGAAGGTAAAACATCACGATACGTATCCAGGGTTGACAGTACTGTACAATAAGGCACACAAACATGATGAAAACTAATGTAGCCTACAGAATGACTTGAAAAACACAACTGACTGCAGACCACCTAATGGCAGGTAGAGTACTGTGAGTGAGACATCATAATACCCTGCCGATACATTTAATGGAGTGCCAATGCAACGACTGTGCTAATATCCACAACCAAGCATCACACAGCCCTTCCTATAAACACATATTTATCTCAGAACTTATTCATTTCCGGACGCATTTTTATTGGATTTACTTTTCTTCATTCAATGAGTACTACCATCTCTGAAAGTATTCCACAATTTTTTTGAGTACCCATGAATATTTCTGAGTTACCATGATGCTAATATTCCTTATTGACTCACGTGTATATAACACTTATCAAACGCTTCACAAATTTTGATCAAACAAAATACATCACAATAAGCTACTGCTGTTCTAAAGCACACAGTGAGTGATGTCCCATTCTGTAGGCATAGATTCAACTAGGTTTTGGTTGGCGCGACAGTGGTAAATTCCAACCTCACTTGGAAATGCCACACAGCATGTGAACACATCTCAAGTTATTAACAATCTTAATCTGGTTGACTCAAAATCGTCTCAAAACACTTTAATCTAATTTGGTAGCTTGAGTTGGCCTATCTCTAGTCAGATGTAATATGGGACAGGTACTATCATTTGCAATTTTCTCCAAAACATCCTGGGATACTAAAGAAATCTCATTTCCTAAATCTATGTAAATATCGACAGCCCTTCCCCACACACTTCTTACTCTTGCAGGTTTTGTTTGCTGTTCCTCTAACACCTTTTCTTCTTCCAATAACCATTGACTTGTAGGAATAGCCTGTGTTAAAGCAATCAGTGTCACGGGAGGTAGCTACGCGGTCTTTTTTTTTAGGCGTCTTGTCATGGTCCAGGCAGCTGCCCCCGTCGGAGGTTCGAGTCCTCCGTCGGGCATGAGTGTGTGTTTTGTCCTTAGTGTAAGTTAGTTTAAGTTAGATTAAGTAGTGCATAAGTGTAGGGACTGATGAACTCAGCAGTTTGGTCCCATAAGACCTTACCACAAATTTCCAAAATTTTTCCAAAGCAGTCAGTTTCTCAGTATATGGGCCTACAATATTATTGTTACATCCTGGATTTTGTCCCACATTCCAGAATGTTTCCTGTTGCTATAATCGAATAATTACTCTCTTCTGTGTGTTGGTTAGTAAAGATGTGCTATTTTTTACTGTAGTGTCAACAGCATTTTTATTACTGGGTATAAATACCTGTGAGTCATTATTCTGTTGACCTCTTCTAGTTTTGTATCTGCTATTGTTAGGCCTTTTATCTACATGACACTTCCTTTTCTCTTTTGAAATTTCAATGAATAACAATTGCTTTTACTATTTTCTGTGTTGCGGTTTTCTCTCTGTGTGTAATCCTCTCTTTCTGTATTAAGCATTGCTAGGCCTTCTATGAAGGTTAGTAGACATCAACAGCAGCCCATCACCTATACCATATTTATTTCCTCACACAGTAAGGTGATCTCCTAATGAGGACACTATCACAGCACAGGCTTACATTGATGTTTTAAGCACCTTCTTGCTTCCCACTATTGAAGAGCGATTCGGGGATGGCAATTGCATCTTTCAATACTATCGACTTCCTGTTCATAATTCAGGACCTGTGGTGGAGTGGTTACATGACAATAACATCCCTGTAATGGACTGGCCTGCACAGAGTCCTGACCTGAATCCTACAGAACACCTTTGGGATGTTTTGGAATGCCAACTTCATGCCAGGCCACACGGACATCAATACTTCTCCTGAGTGCAGCATTCCGTGAAGAATGGGCTGCCATTCCCCGAGAAACCTTCCAGTACCTGACTGAACATGTGCCTGTGAGAGTCGAAGCTGTCATCAAGGCTAAGGGTGGGCCAACATTGTATTGAATTCCAGCATTACTGATCGAGGGCGCCGTGGACTTGTAAGTCATTTTCAGTCAGGTGTCCCGATACTTTTGATCACATAGTGTAGTAATTCTAGTGTTAATTTCTCATGTGTTCTGTGTACCCAATATTAGTATTATTTCTTCCCTTTCTCAGACGTTATGTCTGGTTAAAAATGGAAAGTGACGTGGATCTTGATCAAGCGTGACTTCCTTTTAACTGTACGGTATATGTTACATTGCATTTAGGAACTTTTGGGTAATTGAACATGTATCACTAATTACAGATTTCTGTAGTTGTATATATACGTTTGGATGTAGCTGTATTGCTTAGGTATTCTAGTGGATATTGTGTGGTATGACTCCTGTAGTTGATAGTATAATTGGAATAATGTCAACTTTATTCTGATGCCACATGTCCTTGACTTCCTCAGCCAGTTGGATGTATTTTTCAATTTTTTCTCCTGTTTTCTTCTGTATATTTGTTGTACTGGGTATGGATATTTCGATTAGTTGTGTTAATTTCTTCTTTTTATTGGTGAGTATGATGTCAGGTTTGTTATGTGGTGTTGTTTTATCTGTTATAATGGTTCTGTTCCAGTATACTTTGTATTCATCATTCTCAAGTACATTTTGTGATGCATACTTGTATGTGGGAATGTGTTGTTTTATTAGTTTATGTTGTATGGCAAGTTGTTGATGTATTATTCTTGCTACATTGTCATGTCTTCTGGTGTATTCTGTATTTGCTAGTATTGTACATCTGCTTGTGATGTGATCTACTGTTTCTATTTTTTGTTTGCAATGTCTGCATTTATCTGTTGTGGTATTGGGATCTTTAATAATATGCTTGCTGTAATATCTGGTGTTTATTGTTTGATCCTGTATTGCAATCATGAATCCTTCCGTCTCACTGTATATATTCCCTTTTCTTAGCCATGTGTTGGATGCATCTTGATCTGTGTGTGGCTATGTTAGATGATACGGGTGCTTGCCATGTAGTGTTTTCTTTTTCCAATTTACTTTCTTCATATCTGTTGATGTTATGTGATCTATAGGGTTGTAGAGGTAGTTATGAAATTGTAGTGGTGTAGCCGATGCATTTATATGAGTGATTGCTTTGTGTATTTTGCTAGTTTCTGCCCGTTCTATAAATAATTTTCTTAAATTATCTACCTGTCCATAATGTAGGTTTTTTATGTCAATAAATCCCCTTCCTCCTTCCTTTCTGCTTAATGTGAATATTTCTGTTGCTGAATGTATGTGATGTATTCTATATTTGTGGCATTGTGATCGTGTAAGTGTATTGAGTGCTTCTAGGTCTGTGTTACTCCATTTCACTACTCCAAATGAATAGGTTAATATTGGTATAGCATACGTATTGATAGCTTTTGTCTTGTTTCTTGCTGTCAATTCTGTTTTCAGTATTTTTGTTAGTCTTTGTCTATATTTTTCTTTTAGTTCTTCTATAATATTTGTATTATTTATTCCTATTTTTTGTCTGTATCCTAGATATTTATAGGCATCTGTTTTTTCCATCACTTCTATGCAGTCACTGTGGTTATCCATTATGTAATCTTCTAGTTTAGTGTGTTTTACCTTGACTATGCTATTTTTCTTACATTTGTCTGCTCCAAAAGCCATATTTATATCATTGCTGAACACTTCTGTTACCTTTAGTAATCGGTTGAGTTGTTGATTTGTTGCTGCCAGTAGTTTTAGATCATCCATGTATAGCAAATGTGTGACTTTGTGTTGGTATGTTCCAGTAATATTATATCCATAACTTGTATTATTTAGCATGTTGGATAGTGGGTTCAGAGCAAGGTAGAACCAGAAAGGACTTAATGAGTCTCCTTGGTATATTCCACGCTTAATCTGTATTGGCTGTAATGTGATATTATTTGAATTTGTTTGGATATTAAGTGTGGTTTTCCAATTTTTCATTACTACGTTTAAGAACTGTATCAATGTAGGATCTACTTTGTATATTTGCAATATTTGTAGTAACCATGAGTGGGGTACACTATCAAAAAGCTTTTTGGTAATCAATGTATGCATAGTGTAGCGACCTTTGTTTAGTTTTAGCTTGATATGTCACCTCAGCATCTATTATCAGTTGCTCTTTACATCCTCGTGCTCCTTTACAGCAGCCTTTTTGTTCTTCATTTATAATTTTGTTCTGTGTTGTATGTGTCATTAATTTCTGTGTAGTGACGGAAGTTAATATTTTGTATATTGTTGGTAGGCATGTTATGGGGTGATATTTTGCTGGGTTTGCTGTGTCTGCTTGATCTTTAGGTTTCAGATAAGTTATTCCTTGTGTAAGTGTATCAGGGACTGTGTATGGGTCTGCAATGTAACTGTTAAATAATTTATATCTAAAAACAAAGATGCTGTAACTTACCAAACGAAAGCGTTGGTATATCGATAGACACACAAACAAACACAAATACACACACAAAATTCAAGCTTTCGCAACCAACGGTTGCTTCATCGGGAAAGAGGGAAGGAGAGGGAAAGAAGAAAGGATGTGGGTTTTAAGGGAGAGGGTAAGGAGTCATTCCAATCCCGGGAGCAGGAAGACTTACCTTATGGAGAAAAAAGGACAGGTATACACTCGCACACACACACACACACACACACACACACACATATCCATCCGCACATATACAGACACTTGTTGGTAGGCATGTTATGGGGTGATATTTTGCTGGGCTTGCTGTGTCTGCTTGATCTTTAGACACACTTGTGTCTGTATATGTGCGGATGGTGTGTGTGTGTGTGTGTGTGTGTGTGTATATGTGTGTGTGTGTGTGTGTGTGTGTGTGTGGGCGCGCGCGCGCGCGCAAGTGAATACCTGTCCTTTTTTCCCCCTAAGGTAAGTCTTCCCGCTCCCGGGATTGGAATGACTCCTTACCCTCTCCCTTAAAACCCACATCCTTTCTTCTTTCCCTCTCCTTCCCTCTTTCCCGATGAAGCAACCATTGGTTGCGAAAGCTTAAATTTTGTGTGTGCATTTGTGTTTGTTTGTGTGTCTATCGACATACCAATGCTTTCGTTTGGTAAGTTACATCATCTTTGTTTTTAGATATATTTTTCCCACGTGGAATGTTTCCCTCTATTATATTCATATTACTTGTTAAATAATTTAGTTAGATGTGAATGTGTTGAGGTGAACTTCTTTAGCCAGATATTTGCTATTTTATCTTTTCCAGGGGCTTTCCAATTGTGCGTAGAATTAATGTGACTTCATGTTGCAAAATTATCACTTCAGGCATTTGTGGTATCATCTTGTATGTGTCTGTTTCTGCTCGTATCCAACGTGCACATGTGTTATGTTGTACCGGGTTTGACCATATGTTGCTCCAGAAGTGTTCCATGTCTGTTATGTTTGGTGGATTGTCTATTTTAATGCGTGTGTCATCTATTGTCTGGTAAAATTTCTTTTGGTTTGTGTTGAAGAAGAAGAAAATACAGCAATCGACTCAAACATCCCAGAGCAAACAAACAAAGAACAACACACATCAATTAAACAATCAGAGGAAAACAAAATCTTAAGACAGCCACCAGAACAAGCACAAATAGAACACGAAGTGACACACATGTTAGATATAGAAGAAAAATGTCAGCTGACATATATAGAATACAAAGACACAAATACAGACATTAGACCATTCTTACATAGACCACCAAACAACTCACAAGTCGAAGCAACAATAACAACTATCAACACAATCATACACATCCTTCTATTTTCACTTTTTTTGTATCTTCTAAGTCGTTTGGCCAATGCTTGTAATTTCTGCTTCTTTTCATCTAATTGCTCTATTGCTTCTTGTTGTGAGATTTTACCTAACCTTTTTCGTTTTTTGTCTGATATTTCATTTCTTATAAATTGTGTTTGCTGTCCGATGTCTTTTCTCAGTTTTTCTATTCTGATCTTTAGCCTGTGTTGCCATGCTGGTTTTGTGGGTTTCTTCTGTGTGTTGGTTGGTTCTGATCTCTGCCTAGTGTGTATATTTAGTGAGTGAGTGCTGCTATATAAACCAGTAGTTGTAACTCTTCCATAGTTGTATTTTAATTTATTTTGTTGTGTATGATTGTGTTGATAGTTGTTATTGTTGTTTCATCTTGTGGGTTATTTGGTGGTCTATGTAAGAATGGTCTAATGTGTGTATTTGTGTCTTTGTATTCTATATATGTCAGCTGACATTTTTCTTCTATATCTAACATGTATGTCACTTCGTGTTCTATTTGTGCTTGTTCTGGTGGCTGTCTTAAGATTTTGTTTTCCTCTGATTGTTTAATTGATGCGTGTTGTTCTTTGTTTGTTTGCTCTGGGATGTTTGAGTCCATTACTGTATTTTCTTCTTCTTCTGATTGCACATTATTTTGTTCCAGTATTTGTTGTACTTGTTGTTTGATGTTTTCTAATTCTGACTGGGGTATTCTGTTATTTTTGATTATTACACGGATCTGATCAGCTAGTCATTGTTCTGTTAAAAATTTTAATTCTGGGTATCTGGTAATAAATGTTTATACTTGTGATCTGTATCCAGCTGTGTTGGTTCCTAAGTTTGTTGCTTGGTAATAACAGAGCATGAGGTGTCGGCTAACTTCATCTGACCATCTCATCCTCTGTCTTTGTTTTCCTTCTAGAGTGGTTGCAGGAAGCATATCCTGCAAAAACTCCTCTATTTGGATTTAAATCATTTTCCGTGTGGCTAGCAATGTCGTTACCATTGTGGACGGGCATAGGGTTCAAGCGTTGTCCTTGACCATGACAGCGCTTGTCCGAGGCTTCATTAGTTCTGTCCTGAACCAACTAATCACACTAAAAGGGGGGTTAGCCCTATTAGTGGTTTGTTCTTTTCGTCGCCTTTTACGACTGGCAGAACATACCGGAGGCCTATTCTTTTCCCAGGCCTATTATTATTATTATTATTAAACACGTTACAGGCCTTTTATCAGACCATGTGAAACATTCATGACTACTTGTTCTTCCTGTACTCCTTCATTCTTTCACTAAAGTCTCTCTTCCTTTCTTCAGTCCACTTTGGCCTTTGGGATTTAGGTGCTGTTTTCTCTGACATCACCTCGCTGCACTTGTACACCTTATGTCTATAGATGCCTTTGTCCATTATGTCTATCTGAGCTTTTTCCAGATCAATTTTGACTTGTGTCATCAAGGGTGTAGTGGTCTTGAGTCCCTGGATGTACCTGAGGATTCTGTTGGTGAGTCTGGTCTGTGGGAGTCTGATTTTATAAATTCATCTCATTTCCCATTTGAAGTGTCTATTAAATCATTTGCTATCCAGATGTAGTGACAATAAATTTGTTTTGAAGGTCTTACAGTGTACTTTCTAAGGTTTGTCATAACATCTGAAACCCATTATGCCAATCGACAGTACCATCCAGAGAATTAGTGATAATGCTGTTAGATTTTACTTTCTCTTGTGCCTTTTGTTCAACTAATGCCTGTAGATATTTCTCCAAATTAGTCAAAGCAGTTGGGTCAGTTGCCAGCACCTTACCTTATGCGTATGAGATTTGATTATTCGAACTTTTGAAATTACTAGTTGAAGATTCTTCTATTTGTTTCATCTTAATATTTATGTCTCTAACTGTTCAATCTATTTCTGGACTAAGTCACATTGCATAAGTACGAGGGTGGTTTGAAAAGTTCTTGGAATCATTTGGGTCAGCATTAACGCAAGGAATTGTTCATGTGATGTTCATTGGGCTGCTGCCTGTAAACAAAAGTCACATCAGTGCTCTTGGAAGAGAGCTTGGCAGTGACATTGCTCTGTAGTTGTTCCTGCATAGGGATTTGTGAAGATGGAAACAAATTGAAATTCCAGCAGTGATTAAGTACCTTGTAAAGACAGGTATGAAAGCAAAGGACATTCATGCTGATTTCCAGAATACACTGGAGGACTCTGCTCCTTCATATTCAACTGTTGCCAAGTGGACTAATGAATTTAAATTTGGTTAGGAGAGCTTAGATGATGATCCAGGCAGCAGTTGCCAAGATGTGTCATTACTCCAGAAATCATTGCAAAAGTGCACAAAATGATCATGGAGGGTCGCCAATTGAAAGTGTGTGAAATTTCTCACGCTTACCAGATCTCATTTTAACTGAAGAATTAGAAATGAAAAAAATATCTACAAGATGGGTGCTGTGACTCTTGACGCTGGATCAAAAATGCATGACAATGGACATATCGGAACAATGTTTTGCTGGTTTTAGGAGAAACAAACAAGATTGTTTGCACCAGTTTGTGACCACAGATGAAACTTGGGAGCACTACTATACCCCAGAGACAAAACAAAAGTCAAAACAAAGGAAACATGCTGATTCTCCACCACCAAAGAAAGCAAAGACAATTCCTTCAGCAGGAAAGGTCATGGCATCAGTGTTCTGGGGTGCGAAGGGGATTCTGTTTGTGGATTATCTCCCCACTGGGCAAACAATTACTGGAGAATACTATGCTAACTTCTTGGACAAATTGCAACAAAAGATATGTGAAGAAAGGCCAGGGTTAGCAATAAATAAAGTCATCTTCCATCAAGACAATGTGCGCCCGCACACATCTGCCATCGCCACGGCAAAATTACATGAACTAAAGTATGAACTGTTGCCACACCTGCCTTATTCACTTGATATGGCTCTGTCAGACTTCCATCTCTTCCCAAAACTGAAAATTTTTCTTGGTGCATGAAGATTCACTTCAAATGAAGAATTGATAGCTGGAGTTGACAACTATTTTGCAGGACTGGAGGAAACTCATTTTCACGATGGGATCAAGGCACTGGAACATCATTGGACCAAGTGCATTAATCTGCAAGGAGACTACATTGAAAAATAAAAGAAGTTTCAGTGATGGAAGTACTTTTTTTCTATTCCATTCCAAGAACTTTTCAGATCACCCTCTTATTTCTGTTTCTAGCTCCTAACCCCCTCCATGAACCGTGAACCATGGACCTTGTTGCAGGTTCTGTGGCTTGCATGGCCCAGTGATACAGATTGCTGTACCATAGATGCAACCACAACGGAAGGGAATCTGTTGAGAGGCCAGACAAACATGTGATTCCTGAAGAGGGGCACAGCAGCAGGAAGCAACAGCCATAATTTTTCCTGAGGACTACAACTCTCCTGTATGGTTAAATGATGACGGCGTCCATGTCATCATCTGGAGAAATAAAACTGCACTGTGCGTATTGGAGCATGGAACATTAGATCCCTTAATCTGGCAGGTAGGTTAGAAAATTTAAAAAGGGAAATGCATAGGTTGAAGTTAGACTTACTGGGACTTAGTGAAGTTTGGTGGCAGGAAATGAATACAGGTTTAAAAATACTAAGTCAAATAGGGGTAATGCATTAATGGGTTCAATAATGAATAAAAAATAGGAATATAGGTAAGCTACTATGAACAGAATAGTGAATGCATTATCATAGCCAAAATAGACATGAAGCCCACACCTACCACAGTAGTATAAGTTTATATGCCAGACGATGAAGAGATTGGAGAAATGTACAATTAGATAAAAGAAATAATTCAGATAGTTAAAGGAGACAAAAATTTAACTTTCTGGGGGACTGGAATGGAAGAGAAGGAAAAATAGTAGGTGAATATGGACTGGGGGAAAGGAATGAAAGAGGAAGCCACCTGTCAGAATTTTGCACAAAGCATAATTTAATCATCACTAAAACTTGGTTTAAGAATCGTAAAAGAAGGTTGCATACAATGGAAGAGACCTGGAGACACTGAGAGGTTTCAGATTAATTATATAATGGTTAGACAGAGAT
The DNA here is from genome assembly GCF_023898315.1 of Schistocerca nitens. Classification (NCBI taxonomy): domain Eukaryota; kingdom Metazoa; phylum Arthropoda; class Insecta; order Orthoptera; family Acrididae; genus Schistocerca; species Schistocerca nitens. Next base: position 1,012,182,453 of record NC_064614.1, read on the forward strand.
TCAGGAACCAGATTTTAAATTGTAAGACATTTCCAGGGGCAGATATGTACTCTGACCATAATTTATTGGTTATGAACTGTAGATTAAAACTGAAGAAATTCGAAAAGGATAGGAAATTAAGGAGATGGGACCTGAGTAACTTGAAAGAACCAGAGATGTTGAGAATTTCAAAAGGAGCACTAGGTAACAGCTGACTACAACAGGGGAAAGAAATACAGTAGAAGACGAATGGGTAGCTTTACAAGATGAAATAGTGAGGGCAGCAGAGGAACAAATAGGGAAAATAACAAGGCCTAGTAGAAATCCTTGGATAACACAAGAGATACTGAATTTAACTGATGAAAGGGGAAAATTTAAAAATGCAGCATATGAAGCAGATGAAAGGGAATACAAACATTTAAAAAATGAGATTTATAGAAAGTGCAAAATGGCTAAATAGGAATGGCTAGAGGACAAATTTAAGGATTTAGAAGCATATTTCACTACAGGAGAGATAGATTCTGCCTAGAGGAAAACTAAAGAGGCGTTTGGTGAAAAGAGCAGGTGTATGAATATCAAGAGCTCAAATGGAAAACCAGTCCTAAGCAAGGAAGGAAATGCTGAAAGGTGGAAGGACTATGTAGAGGGTCTATACAAGAGAGCTGAACTTGAAGGCAGTATTATAGAAAGGGAAGTGGACATAGATAAATATGATATGAAAGATATGATACTGCAAGAAGGATTTGACAGAGCTCTGAAACATCTAAGTCAATACAAGGCCTGAGGGAAACACGATATTCTGTCAGAACTACTGGTAGCCTTGGGAGAGCCAGCCACGACGCCCTCTGCTGTGCAAGCTATATGAGACATGTGAAATATTCTCAGAATTCAAGAAGACTGTAACAATTCCGATTCCAAAGAAAGCAGTTACTGACAGGTATGAAAATTCCTGAACTATCAGTTTAACAAACCATGGTTGCAAAATTCTAACATGAATTCTTTACAGAAGAATGGAATAATTGGTGGAAACTGACCTCAGGAAAGTTTAGTTTGGCTTCCGGAGAAATGTAGGAACACATGAGGCACCACTGACCCTATGACTTATCTTAGAAGATATGTTAAGAATAGACAAACCTATGTTTATAGCATTTGTAGATTTAGAGAAAGCTTTTGACAATGTTGATTGGAATACTCTCTTTGAAATTCTGAAGGTGGCGGGGGTAAAATACAGGGAAAGAAAGGAAATTATAACTTGTACAGACCAGATGGCAGTTGTAAGAGTTGAGGTACATGAAAGGGAAGCATGGTTGAGAAGGGAATGAGGCAGGGTTGTAACCTATCCCTAATGTTGTTCAATCTATGCACTGAATGAGAAGTAAAAGAAACCAAAGAAAAATGTGGAGTAGGAATTAAAGTTCAGGAAGGAGAAATAAAAACTTAAATGTTTCCCAATGACATTGTAATTCTTTCAGAGGCAGCAAAGAACTTGGAAGAGCAGTTGAATGCAATGGACAGTATCTTGAAAGGAAAATATAAGATTAAAATTAACAAAAACAAAACATGGATAATAGAATTTTTATTCAGGGAATGGTATGGATATTAGATTAGGAAATTAGACACTTAAAGCAGTAAGTGAGTTTTGCTATTTGGGCAGCAAAATAACTGATGATTGCCGAAGTAGAGAGGATATAAAATGTAGACTGACAATGGTAAGAGAAACATTTCTGCAGATGATGTTTGTTAACATCAAATATAGATATAAGTGTTAGGAAGTATTTTTGAAGGTATTTGTAAGGAGTGTTGCCATTATGAAAGTGAAACACGGATAATAAGCAGTTTAGACAAAAAGAGAATAGAAGCTTTCAAAATGTGGTGCTACAGAAGAACATTGATGATTAGATGGGTTGATCATGTAAGTAATGAGGAGGTACTGAAAGGAACTAGGGAGACAATAAATTTGTTGCACAACTTGACCAAAAGAAGGGGTCAGTTGACAGACGCATTTTGAGACATCGAGGGATCACTGTTTTAGTATTGGAGGGAAGTGTGCATGTGGAGGGGGGGGGGGAGGGGGAGTAAAAATCATAGTGGAAGACAAAGAGATGAATACAGTAAGCAGAGTCAGGTTGCAGTAATTATTCAGAGATGAAGAGGCTCACGCAGAATAAAGTAGCATGGACAGCTACATCAGACCGGTCTTCTAGACCACACCATCATCAACTCCTTAAGTAAGACTGCTAAGGTTTCTTATATTTTCTAAAAATGTTATCTACTTTCATTGATACCTCATCTCCTTGCCTCATAAATGCTACTTTTTCATTCCTCCCCTTGGGTCTTAAGTGTAGTGATACCAATAAACATTTTGTCTACTATATTAAATTTTTCTGCTTGAGCTTTAAGTGTGTGTGAAATTAATTTTAGTGTTGTGTTGTACTGAATCAATTAATCAATTCCTTCTTTGTTCTTTGTAAAGAAAGCTTTTCCAATCAACAATGCCACTGAAGTCGCTACTTTGCAATAAGTAAAAAAAAATTTACAGCTCGAAAAAGTTATATTGAATTCCAGTAATGGTTATGGGAGTTTGCATCTTCCTCAAAAATAAATAAATAAATAAATAATGAATAAATAAATAAAATTTCAGTGAGCTTGAATGATCCTGCATCGGGAGATCAAATAACTTCCAAGCATTAAGAATTTCCAATAGCATTTCATTGGTTAGTAAAGACCAATTCACACTGGCTGCCACGTCCATGACATTATGGAATGCATTTCATCCATACTGACCATCCGTTATGTCATGTCATGTTGCAGCATTGTCACAGTTTATCTGATTTGATTTTATCAGGGAAGCAAAAACAACATTGGTCAAGCCCACTGCTGCCCACACCGAAACAGAGTTTATTATGTGGTATCATTCCCTGTGTCTCAAGTAAAGCTAACCAATGCCCTTGAACAGTGCAAGGAGATCCTTTACCAGTGCTTTACTAGACACAGTTTGTTCAGGCCTGGTTGAGCCAAATATTCTGTGTCTTTTAATCTCCAATGCCTCGCATTTTAAGATCAAATGTGATGCTATTTCCTTGCCGACACCACACATCCTACATTTGTGGTCTTCTTCTATTATCCCCATTGTATGTAGGTGTTTTTCCGATGGCCTGTCAATAGTCCAACCCTGAGTTTCGTTTGTCTCCTCTTCAAGCCCAGAATTGAGAGACTTTTCTTAGAACGTGGCTTACGCGTCAATACCTTGCCATGTTTTTGCTTTTGGACCTTCGCCCAATATTCTACATGCTGTCTCCTTGTCCAGTTTTGTAGTTTTATTTTGATCATCGCCTTGGTGATTGTCAGGACAGGTTCTGGTCCAATAAATAGTGCCATCACCCCTATCCTGGCCAACCTATTGGCTTGGTCATTACCACTAATCCCTGAGTGACCAGGGACCCACAATAGGTTTACCCTGTTGTTTACCCTAGCTCAACAAGAACTTTGTGGCATTCTACCACGATCTTTGATCTTGTACAGAGGCTGCCAGTGCTTTCAGGACTGTTTGGGTGTGTGAATAAATGAAAATGCTACGACCTCTGTAGCACCTCCGCAAATTCTCCTCCATGGGCTCCCTGATAGAACATATTTCTGCTTGAAACACAGTGGCCATCTTCCCTAGAGAGATTGCACTCTCCAGCCTTGGCTGCACCCTGTATACCCCAGCCACAACATTTAGCTCTGTTTTTGAACCATCAGTGAACCAGACTATGTCCAGTGTCGAAATTTGTTCTTCCAAGCTCTCTACTTCCAATTACTACATTAAAAGGCTTCTTGAGGCAGCTGGGAGTTATTATATAGTCAGTCAGCATTTCCACAATCATACCTATGTATATGTCACTCATTATTTTATTGTGAGATCCTGGATACCCCAAAGAGTTCCAGTTTTTTCCAGTCTTTAGTATGTGTGCTCCAGCTGCTGCCTCCATCTTTACCCACAGGCGTAATGGGGGCATGTTCAGCATGGTTTTCATCCCAGCAGTAGGTGTGCTGCTAATTCTGCCAGTAATGGCTAAGCAGGCCAATCTCTGCGCCTTAGCAAACTCCTTAGCAGCGACTTGCTGTTCTACCTTTTTCCAGCACACTGTAGCCCTATAAGTGGTCATAGGTCTTACTACCATGGTGTATATCCAGTACATACTCTTAGGGCTTAAGCCCCAGTTTTTACCACACGCTCTCCTGGTGCTCATTAGAGTGCGTTTCACCTTGGAACAGGTGCTCCTTACATGGGGGTCTACAATAGTTTCTCATCTAGGGTTACCCCTAGATATTTCACTATCCCCTTCACTGGTAGAGTTTCATCAAGAAGCTTCAGATTCCAATATGTGAATTTGATCTACTTCCTTGTAAATGGTACTACAAGAGTCTTCTTAAGACTGACCCTTAGACCATGTTTCCCGCACCAATTTTGCACAATGTTCAATGCTCCTTGTGCCATAGCTCTGAGTGTAATTGAAAATTTGCGAAGTATCACCATGACCAGATCATCTGTGTACCCTTGGCAAAAGTACTGTGTAGAGTTTAATTCTACAATGAGTTCATTCACAACAAGATTCCACAGTAAAGGGGACATGACCCCTCCTTGTGGACAGTCTGTAGTGGTGTTGATTGCCATTTTTTCTTGCATCATGGTGGCTTCTACCTTTCTACCACTAAGCATGGCTGTAATCCACCTGCAGATGGTAGTCTCCAAGCCATGCACCTCTGCTGCCTTAAACATGGATTGGAAGGTCATGTTGCTAAAAGTGCCTTCAGTGTCCAAGAACATGCAGAGAGCTATTTCCTGAAAGTGTTGTGCTTTCTCCACCTTTCCAACAAATTTGTGAAGTGCAGTTTTACATGATTTTCCTGGTTGGTATGCATGTTGGTTTATGTGTAGAGGGACCCTAGTTAACCTCCTCTCTCTAATGTGCACGTTGACCAGTTTTTATAATGCTTTATAAGAAAGGAGGACAGACTGATTAGTCTCGTATCCTTGGCCTTGGTATGATCAATTCTCCCTGGCTTTGGAACGAAGACAACCTTCACTGCCCTCCAGACGTTAGGAATGATTCCTGCTGCTAGGCTAGCACTAAATAACCTGCATAGGAATCCTATTAAGTTCACTTCTGCTTGTTGCAGGAGCACTGGAAAAATTCCATATGGACCAGGTGACTTTAACAGTTGGAATATTCCCACTGCCCATTGGATTTTATTATGGTTAACACATTCTGTGGCAGAGTCTCAATTCTCCCGTCAAATACCTGAAACCGATATCTGGTCTATATTGTCTGTCAGAGTACATTGAGGAAAATGAGTCTTGAGGAGTAGTGTTTCATGTGCTGTCCTTGTATACTTCCCATCCTCTTTCCTTAAAGTTCCCCTGGATTAGTTGGTATCCTAGTGAAGATTTTGTGATGTCTGGTGTGAACAGCTGTACCCTCTACCTCCTCACAGAATACCTTCCACGACACCTGCATTGCTGGCTTAATTGCAAGACTATATTTCACAAGGGCCTTCTGATATTCTGCCCATTGTCCTTTCCTTCTCGCAAGGTTAAACAGTCTTTGCATCTCTTTCCTCTGTGATTCTAAGTTGTTGTTCCACCAAGATACATTCCTAAATGTGCATATCTTGGTGACCAAGCAGTTGTCAAGGTATGTGGTCATCATGGCAGAGGTCACTGCCTCTGCTACCTCCTCAAACTCTACTGAATTCCTCTTCAAAGTACTGACTTCTGATAGGCTTGAGTCGAGGTCCCTCCTGTATGCCTCCCAGTCTGTTTTCCTGGGATTCCTATAGAACATAGTCTGTCTAATGCCCATTTCAACCTCAAACTTAAATTACATGTGGTCTGATGAGGATGGCTCTAAAGCCACATGCCATTGTTTGACACAACTACCCATCAAAGTGGAACCAAAGGTTATGTCAATTACCTCTTCCCTTCATATATTCCTAAATGTTGGTTCCTTGCCCCTATTGAGGATCTCTAAGCTATTAGCTTGAAGAAATCCTAGAAGGTACTCACCTCTACTTTTGGTGTCAGTCTGTTGTGACAGTCAGTATACTCACCTCAGAAGGAACACTGTCCTTGTACGGAAGGTATGCCAAGGCTATTACAAACTCTCTTGTGCTGTCTTCCTCACATTGAAACATCCTGATGGTCACTAAGTCCCTAGAACAAAAGCCCGCCATCGGCATGCAGGGGATTCCATTTTTTACATAAATGTTCTGGAGTTTCTTATATTTCTAGCAATAAACCAGCTTACCGCCGAGGCCCGATACACCTCCTTTATATAAATAGGGTTCCTGAATCAGGGCCATGTCCACTTCTTGCCTTCCCAGAAGATAACTCAGGGTAGCAGTAACCTCTTTACTGTGTTGCAGATTTATCTGCAGCACATTCAGTCTCCATCTTGCCGCCATTGTCGCTTCTGATGTCTTTGATTATCCTGACGGCAACCTCCAAGAACCCCAAGAATAGCCTCAGGTCCTGTTCCCACACTGCCTTCAGGGACATCTCTCCACCACCAATCCTCTGTCAAGACTTTCGGGTTTTGGGATCCTATTTTCTCAATCAGAGTCTCTGGAGAGCTATCCTTAAGGAATTTTGGCACCCAGATTAATATCTTCACGGTCTTGAAGGGCTCATCCTTTGTCTTTACCAGCAGCTTTGCATCCTCCCACGGTGATATTAGGGGCACCTTTTGCTTAAGCCAGTCCACTGTACCCGCCCCCTCACAGACAAAGATAAGAGCACTGTGATTCAGATGGACTCTCCTGAATTTAGGTCCTGGACCAGGGTCCTTCCCAGTCTTCTCAAAGAGAGCCAGCTGCATGATTTCCTCCTGCTACGAGGTGATCTTGACCAGTGGATAGCCTTGCTGGATAACTGCCATCCTAAAGACCGAGACTGCAGTACTACAGGTCTGTTTCCCTATTTCTTGCCTCAGCTTTTTCTGGATACACTTATCCTGAGAAGTGGGAGTCTTAGATTCCTCCGTTGTTCTCTTAATACCTGCCCTCAGTGTAGAAGAGGTTTGTACACCCCCCTCGCCCTGGGACAGTCTTTTCTTGGAGGTCTTGGGCTCAAGCCCTTTTAGTTTCCTCCACGTTTGTTTACGAAAACACTCTTTTTCTTCCTTTAGCTTTTGTTCTCTAAGAAGTTTCCTCCTCTGAGCCCTAGACGAGTATTTGATCTTAATCTTGTCCAACTTCTTAGTAACCATTCCCACTTCTTGAACAGGACTGTCCCTCTGTTCAGCTGAGGGGTGTTTTCCTTTGGTTCCAGCCTCGACGTTTGGGTGTCTGAGGTCTCAACTTGCCCCTCAGTATTGCTTTTTTCCTTCATGTCCATTTTGGTCCCATGAGAGTTGGGGATCTAATCGGCACACACCACAGAAACCCCAAGTGGTGCAAGGCTAATTACTCAGGGAGGTCACCCGATATCCCTGAGGCCCTGCTCATGACACATCTTCCCATGTGCCATGCACCTCTCAACACAGATCGCATCACACCTTAGGTTGGGTAGTGAGGAATTGGGAAAGGACAAGGAATGGATGTGGGATGACAGGTCATTGTGGGACACACTTAGTCTGGACCGTCAGCCAAGACCTTACTGACCGTAGGTTCTCACAGCTGGCATAGCCCTCAGCTTCACGCAGCACACAAGCCTCTCCACCTGCACGGACAGTGCTACTTCGAGGTGGTGCCCCTGGAGAGGGCCATTGAGGTTTTTCTGGAAGCAAGTTCTTAAGTCTGGCGTCAACCATCTGTTGCTGATCATGTGATCATTTCCTCCCAATACATGGCCATAGGCAAATCTCCAAATGTTGTTTCGTAGTGCTTTTCGTGGTTGATATCAGTTGTTTGTTATTTGCTATAAATTGTTTTGTTTCATTGTTTTTTGTTAACATTTATAAATGATGACAGATAAATTTAAGCCATGAGACAGCAGTCTGAATTGCACAACATGAGTGTACTACATTTATAAAATGTTGTTGTTGTTGTTGTTGTTTTTTACACGGTCTAGTGCCATATTTAATATTTTACAATCAAATGGATTGCAATATGTCTGCAACTTGAAGTGAAAAAAGTACTGTGAGTAAAATCAGATTGATTAGTAGGTGGAATTGATTTGTATGTTGTCAGGCATTTTTTTGTTACATAAAGAAATTAAATGAAATCTTCAGACACTGCAAGTTGTTTGTCAGCTCTTTTTATTGTTAAGCTGATCTCTGAATTGTGTGAAACAGTTTTGCAAGCATCAGTGGTCAATATATATGCGGTTTTACTAACTAACCCCAGAACAAATAAGGCACTTAAAATATTAAAAGTCAAATACAACATGTAAAGATAATCTTTATATCTTGAAGAGAAAGATATTTAGGGAGATATGACTAACATACAAAAAATTGCACTGGACTAGCAATGAAACTTAATCTTAAATCAAATTTTCACGGGATGTGATGGCAGCTGGTAACACTGTGTTCCTTTTAATAATTCTTGCTGCAGTTTAACGAAACAAAACTGATTTTTCACTTTCCGAACTATAAAATGCGGATTCCTCTTCCTCAAGCTCCTTGTATAATGTGTGAAATTCCCCTTCCATACCACATAATGACCCATGCACATTCTTTGTGTTGTTTCACACTTCTTGTCTCCCTTCTCTAATATACAAGCTATACCTGCAAACCATTTGAGCCCAATAAATGTCATTTGTGTACAAATGTGGACTCCACCAACCACGCATGTAAGCTATCACGGTCTGTATGAACACATTGCACGCAAAAACAGTTGAAAATCATCTTGCGAAGATGACAGTTCCAGCGGAAAGAACAGTTGAGGACAGCAATGCAAGATAAGATCACGTGACAGTGCAGTGTCGTGACTGTGCCATAATGGACAGTCTATTTATTTGTATATTCAACTGGCCTTTATCTGGAGATTCGCTCACGTATCAGTAGTGTTGTTAAGATAAGTAAATATCGGAGAAGCATACCTTGCGATGTGCGCCGTCTCCTCTGCTACTCTATAGTATGAAGTCAGGTGTTGTAAGTTTAAGGGTCGATTCACATTTGATGGAACGCAACTGTCACATTTTTTAACATTGATGGTCAGAGGAATTCCTGAGTATTCACACTAAATGGCACGTCAATGTCGAATGAATGTCGTGACGTTACAGTTGGTCCATAAAATACTCACCACAGGCACTATTTTGTAGTTCATCATAAAATGCCGAAATTTAGTTTAAAGCAGTTTGCAATGATTGCTGTTGCACTTGATGATGAGGAACATTGAGCAAAAAGAGTATGGATTAGAAAAAATTTTCAAAAATCGATACTGTGAAGCAGATTTCCACATTCTTTACAAGGAGCTGGATGAGGAGGAGTCATCATTCTATAAATATTTTAGAAAGTCTAAACAACAGTTTTTTTACCTGCTAAACAAGATACGAATAAACATTACTATGAGAAATTCAAGATTTAGGCGTCCAATATCACGTCGATAGAAGCTGATAGTTTGCCTTTTTAATGTACTTGAACTATGTTTACATGTATTTCTGCTACCTGCTGTTCATCGTTGATTTCTTACAAATTGTATTTTAAACTTCTGCATCCCGCATCAGCTTTACTCCTGCTTTCTCTTTTCGCTATTCCACTGGAAAAATCGTCATTATAGTACCTTGAACAAGATATGCATTGCATATTTTGCAATGTATTCCTTCAGTGTATATAATAAAATACTTTAACTTAGTACTTTCTTCCAGTACATATTAAGACCTTTTCACAACAGCAGTCAGTGGGGAATACTACCGTGTTAGTTCACACTGTGTTTACTGTAACAGTTGCTCGCCCAGAAGGCTACACTATGGTCCGTTGAGACATTCTTCCCAAGAAACATTGATGTGACACTGATGCGAGGTGTCTATGATGCTCCGTGACGGCATCTGTGAATACCACCATTTGAAATACAGAGGAGAACCTTTTGACATGACAGTGACATTCCATCAAGTGTCAATCCATCTTAGGGCTATGTTCACAGTGCCACCAACAACTGTTGTCAGAGGTCACCAGATAACATTGGCCAACAGCTTGTCATGGTACATCCGACCTCCTTTGTCAGTTTTTGGTTAGGTTAGAATCTATACAATGTCTGAAGTAGGTTTAGTTTTAACCCCCAAGGGTGGGGTGGATACTACACATCTCTGTGCTTGGAGAAGAGTGCTACAATGAAGCTTTTGCTATTAAAAAGATGCCAAATGCCAGTGAATGATCCATATGTGTCTTGAAAGAAACATGGCAAGTACTGTACACTCTGTCCTCAGTTGCTGGAAGTACCAGACACATTTCACAAATATATGAGATGAAGGGAGAAACGTTATGTTACATGACATACTCGAGATGATTTGTAGCAACCTTGAAAAGCAAGATTACAAACACTGTTTTTCTGAATTTATTTGAAGTTGTGTGGATATAGGTCAATGAACCTTCAATGACTGTCGTTCAGCATACTTGTGAAAGACAAACATAGAGTTTAGAGTAAGATAATCTGAACACCTAAAGCATCGAAAAATGGAAAAACATACAATACATTTTCAAACCACTTCATGTAACAAATCATGCATAGAAACGCCAATGAGCAGTAACAATAATGTGTAGACACCTAATGTTCATATACTACAACACAAAAACAAGTTACTAAGTAGCCTTAAGCACACGTCTCATTGGAACAAATTATTTGAGGTTATGATTTATGCCTAAAATTTCCAATATTAGGATGCTTGGGAAAAAAATTAGCACAGCATGCTATGCTTTACGAATATTAGTCACTGTGTGCAATAGTTCATGCCAGAGAATGACATACTTTGCACACATACATTCTATAATAAGTTACAGCATAATATTCTGGGGTGCAAATGCCCAAAATGTGAAATATGTCTTCAGATTGCAAAAACGAGCTATCAGAATAATGAGCAAGAGTTACAAAAGAGCACACTGCAGTGAGCTATTTAAAAAGTGGGGTATTCTCACAATTCCAAGTGAATATATCTTACAAACTACAGTTTTTATTCAAAAAATATTGAACAATACTTAGCAAACAGCTGCATACATGATCACCAAACCAGAAACTGTAATTGCGTGTACCTAGACAGAATGAATAAAACTAAAACCCAAATCACTATGTATTACCAAGGTGTCAAGATATACAATAAATTGCCAAAAGAAATCAAAAGCATAAAGGAACTCTGTAAATTTAAAGCATTCCTTAAAGAATATTTATAAAAAAATAGTTTTTACTCGATTAGAGAATTTATGCAGCATAAAATTGGCATAAATAAATAATCAGGTTAAAAAATTATCAAGTGTACATACTGGATTGTAATTTACCCATACAAGTATTAGAGGAGTCTTGTGATATATTTCTTTTGAGTGAAGCAGTTTCTTCTGCATAATGTAATTCAATGATAAATTGTGTGTGTAAAAACAAAGATGATGTGACTTACCAAACGAAAGCGCTGGCAGGTCGATAGACACACAAACAAACACAAACACACACACAAAATTCAAGCTTTCGCAACAAACTGTTGCCTCATCAGGAAAGAGGGAAGGAGAGGGAAAGACGAAAGGATATGGGTTTTAGGGGAGAGGGTAAGGAGTCATTCCAATCCCGGAAGCGGAAAGACTTACCTTAGGGGGAAAAAAGGACGGGTATACACTCGCACACACACACATATCCATCCACACATATACAGACACAAGCAGACATCTCACAAGCAGACATATTTAAAGACAAAGAGTTTGGGCTGAGATGTCAGTCGAGGCAGAAGTGAAGAGGCAAAGATGGTGTTGAATGACAGGTGAGGTATGAGTGGCGGCAACTTGAAATTAGCGGAGATTGAGGCCTGGTGGGTAACGGGAAGAGAGGATATATTGAAGAGCAAGTTCCCATCTCCGGAGTTCGGATAGGTTGGTGTTGGTGGGAAGTATCCAGATAACCCGGACGGTGTAACACTGTGCCAAGATGTGCTGGCCGTGCACCAAGGCATGTTTAGCCACAGGGTGATCCTCATTACCAACAAACACTGTCTGCCTGTGTCCATTCATGCGAATGGACAGTTTGTTGCTGGTCATTCCCACATAGAATGCATCACAGTGTAGGCAGGTCAGTTGGTAAATCACGTGGGTGCTTTCACATGTGGCTCTGCCTTTGATCGTGTACACCTTCCGGGTTACAGGACTGGAGTAGATGGTGGTGGGAGGCTGCATGGGACAGGTTTTACACCGGGGGCGGTTACAAGGATAGGAGCCAGAGGGTAGGGAAGGTGGTTTGGGGATTTCATAGGGATGAACTAACAGTATATATATATATATATATATATATATATATATATATATATATATATATATATATATATATATATATATATATATATATATATATATATATAATTATGTCTGCTTGTGTCTGTATGTGTGGATGGATATGTGTGTGTGTGTGTGCGAGTGTATACCTGTCCTTTTTTCCCCCTAAGGTAAGTCTTTCCGCTCCCGGGATTGGAATGACTCCTTACCCTCCCCCTTAAAACCCACATCCTTTCGTCTTTCCCTCTCCTTCCCGCTTTCCTGATGAGGCAACAGTTTGTTGCGAAAGATTGAATTTTGTGTGTATATTTGTGTTTGTTTGTGTGTCTATCGACCTGCCAGCGCTTTTGTTTGGTAAGTCTCATCATCTTTCTTTTTATATATATATATATATATATATATATATATATATATATATATATATATATATATAATGAATTTATTATATATAGCTTGTATTTCATTACCTTATAGGACAAAATAATGTACACATGTATGTATAATGTCGACATCCATACAAAGAAATTTGTTTACGGATGAATAAATAAATAAATAAATAAACAAATAAAAAATAATAGATATAGATTTTGTCTCCTCATCGTTTGCGATAAACCTGCAGCTTTATTCTATACATTCTGAACTATATACCAATTATATTTTTCTTTCTCAGAATGCCACAGCCTCCTTTGACTAAACTTATCAGATTCTCTCAGTCCATGTTTCGTGTTATGTCTGCCAATATGACAGAAGAAAACAAACTGATCTGAATTTCACTGATTCTCAAGTCTGTACGTTCAGACAATGAGATCGGCTACATTGTGACTACGGAAGTAGTGGCACACCGATTTGAAAAGATCGGATGTCTTCAGCCTGTGTCGGTAGTCGGCAGAAGCCACTGTGATCGGTGCCACTGTGTGCGAAACCTAACGTCTTTTTTGTCTATGACATTACAGCTCCAACAGAAATGCACTAGTTTCAATGCAATTTTTTTATTTAGTTGAATGCTAGTTTAATCAGAATTGTTGCAACATATGTTTGATGAAAGTTTGTGGAGTCGTTTAAAGGTAACCTGCTACAGAAAAGTAGAGAGTCTGCCGGCAGTAACATGCTACCTAATTAATAAGCGGTACATAATTGGATATAATACTAAAATATATATTTCAATAACATCTACAAAAAAGTCTACAAGAACATATGTCTATCTTTTATGGTTTAACCACAACCGCCATTTTTTGTTTTTCAGTTTTGCTGCACCAGGCGCAACCAAAAGACAAATGGTGATTATGGATGGCCCATAAATGATAAGCATATGCTCTCGTGGACTTCGTTTATAGATCGTTTACAGATCTACATTTCAGTATTTTCCAATTTAACTTAGCTCTTATCGCCTGCACAGTGCAATGCAAAACAGTGTCCCCAAGCTCATTAATATACAACATGAACAGCAAAGGTCCCAACACACTTCCCTGGGGTGCACCACAAGTAACTTCTACATCTGATGATGACTTTTCATACAAGATAACATGCTGTGTCCTCCCTACCAAAAAGACCTTAATCCAGTCACAAATTTTGCTTGATATCCCATATGACTGAACTTTTAACAAAAAGTGTAGGTGTTGTACTCAGTCAAGTGTTTTTCGCAAATCAAGAAATACTGCATCTACCTGGTTGCCTTGATCCAAAGCTTTCAGTATGTCATGTGAGAAAAGTTCGAGTCGGGTTTCACATAATTGTTTTCGAAATTCAGGCGGGTGGGCAGCGAGAGGGTCATTTTGTTCAAGATACCTTAGTATCTTTGAGTTCAGAATATGTTCTAAGATTCTTTAACAAATCAGTGTCGAAAATATATGGACGGTAGTAGTGGTGCAAAGATTGGTAACGTGCTTTAAATGTTCTAAAATGTACAATTGTGCTCTTCACAAAACGAAAACAGTAGTGTCCTGTAATTATTAATATCAATGAGTCACCATCAGAAATGGTCAATTCATACAAATATCCGGGTGTAACATTATGTAAGGATATGAAATGGAATGCTCACACAGATTCTGTTGTGGGTAAAGCAGATGGTAGACTTCAGTTTATTGGCAGAATACTGGGGAAGTGCAATCAGTCTGCAAAGAAGGTTGCTTACAAATCATTGTCAACTCATTCTAGAATATTGCTCAAGTGTATGGGAGGACCCATGCCAGATACGACTAACAGGGGAAACTGAAGACATACAGAGAAGGGCAGCAAGAATGGTTGCACGTTTGTTTGACCTGTTACAGTAACGTTGAAGAAACTGAACTAGCAGACACTTGATAATAGACATAAACTATCCTGAGCAAGTTTGCTAACAAAGTTTTGAGAACCAGCTTTAAATGAAGACTCTAGAAGTAGGCCCATGCTACAGTCCCCTACGTATTGCTGACATAGGCATTGTGAGAACTAGTTTAGAATAATTACAGCACACACATGGAGGCATTCAAACAATCATTCTTCCTGTACTTCATACATAAATGGAATGGGAAGAAACCCTAATAACTGATACAGTAAGATGTATTGAGAGTAAGAAGCCTGATGATGGTAGAAAATCGAAACATATAGCTTCAAATAATGCAGATTATGTTCTCTTTTCTACTATCTAGGAAAAGAATCCAGAAAAATCAAATATATAACAAAAATAGCTAAATGCATGAGCCTTAACACAGCTATTAAAATTTACGAATTATTCAGTAAACGTTTAAATTTACTTGTATGGTAAGTAAATCCGACACAATAGCTCATTTATCTGTTACACAATCATGAAATGATAAATGGCGTCACATTCTGCTGTGCTTTTATTGTAAATTCTGTCAAAAAAGGAAGCAATAAGCAAATACGTGAAGGCAATGACACAAGTCACACTGAAGTTCCGTTAATTCCAGCTTTTTGCATTTTTAAAATTCACAATTACATACTGTCTGTAAGTAAAAACTGTAAATATGCTGTGATCTCTCTCCCTCCATCTGTCTGTCAGAGCCCCTGAATCTGCCATCGCTGCTATTTATTTTGAGGGTAGTAACTGGCATACAGCATAGACAAAATTATGTATATTTAATAATGCTTCAGTAATGTGATCATGTTTGAATACTACTGTCAAAAACTAGAGAAATATTTTCAAATAACTGTTCACTGAATAGTGACAGGGGGAATGAGATGTATTATATACTGCAAACTTATAAATAATTGCTGCTTAAATAATTAAAAAAAGTAATTTTGAATGAATAATTGAAAAAAGGAAGGTACACATATCCTAAGTGAAATTTTACTGGTATTAATATCAATAGACCCTCAATATTCAATACATATATGCAGCATTTAAATTTACATACTTCTTTTTCTTGTTACCACCATTGCGCATACAGCTTGGTATGACAATACTGGTTCCGGATCGCCCCTCTTCTACTCACGCAGATTATTCTTGTCTGCTTCGATCCTCTTGATACAGGATTCTCGGCACATCGCGGAATGATAAACAGATGGTTTTTTAATAAACTTCATCTCCCAAATAATGTTTATAACACTTCTTTAATGTTCGATTACAATACACATTTTTGAACAATATTAATGTGACAGAACTCTTCACATGTCTGCCCGCCACCACTTATAGAGACAAACAGATAAATATAAAGTACAACATACACACAAAATTCAAGCTTTTGCAACAAACTGTTGCCTCATCAGGAAAGAGGGAAGGAGAGGGAAAGACGAAAGGATGTGGGTTTTAAGGGAGAGGGTAAGGAGTCATTCCAATCCCGGGAGCGGAAAGACTTACCTTAGGGGGAAAAAAGGACGGGTATACACTCGCACACCCCGTCCTTTTTTCCCCCTAAGGTAAGTCTTTCCGCTCCCGGGATTGGAATGACTCCTTACCCTCTCCCTTAAAACCCACATCCTTTCATCTTTCCCTCTCCTTCCCTCTTTCCTGATGAGGCAACAGTTTGTTGCGAAAGCTTGAATTTTGTGTGTATGTTTGTGTTTGTTTGTGTGTCTATGGACGTGCCAGCGCTTTCGTTTGGTAAGTCACATCATCTTTGTTTATATATATATACACACACACACACACACACACACACACACACACACACACATTACAATTGGCCCCCACTGTGCCCTGATGTCATACACGGATGCACAATGTCTCAGCTTATTTCTCTTTTTATGGGTTGATGTTATACCCAGGTGCACGTGTCTCAGCTAATTTTCTTTTTATGAGTTGATAGCTCTGGCTAGTATGGGCATAACCTTTATTTTTCGGCCATTGGAGTTATCCTATACGGTTACCAATTTTTATAGGAATGTCAGCTCCCTTAACACATACATACATAAGTTTCCCTTCATAACAATGTGCTTGCTGTAAGCGCATAGTCCCATTGTTGTCAGTCAGTATCTGCCCAGTGTTTAGCTTGCAAAGCATGCACACGCAGCTCGACATCCGTTACCATCCCTGCTCGCTTTCACATATTTAATACAAAGTCAGAGTGCCCGTGCTGTGTGTTCACATAGTCTTCATTGCACAAATTCGTGAAGCACGTGTTCAGCAGTGTTATCCTTTGTGAAATTTTCGATGCGGTGACAACTGGTTTCCATATCAGCGGCCTGAGGAATGTATTTCAGTCACTCACACTTATTCAGTGGGGACATTAGCCGTAGATCCAACATCTGCCGAATCGGTAAGTTTCTTGCTGCTTCTACGACGTTGTAGAGCACAGAAAATTCATGTCTTTACGACGTGGTCGAGCACAGAAAATTCATGTTGTATGAAGTATTGTCATTTTTAGTTCATTATGCGCTCACCCACATCTCACACGCACACTTCACACTTTTCAGGCAGGTTTTGTATGTTTTTGCACTTTGTTTCTGGGCGTCTTTTATAGTGTTGCATGACACAAAATTTCTGTAGTGTACTTTCCACATGCTATACACATAACAAAGAAAATAAAAATACAACTACAGAAATGAAATTATCCTATTCATTTGCTGAGATGCCATTATCCTTGCTTATATACATTACAGTCTGATTGTCGAATTGTTTATTACATTTTGTTAAATTATAATTTCGAAACATAGATCAATTTCAATTACGTGAGTACACTTTCTACTCTCTTTTGGTTTTACATTCTTTGCATAACATTCATACAATAATAGATTCGAATTTCCTTTATGGTATAAATTGACATACATTTCATTCCAATTTACTGTGACTTCTTGTCGGAGCATATTTATCAAGTTCAAAGAACTAAAGAAGTAAACAATAGTCACTACAAAAGATTCTACATGCTGCTTAAATAATTACGCATGGCCTCATCTCTCTAGCATTCTCCAGGAAGGATCTACAAACTACAGAGTTGAGGAAATTTCACCGAAAGGCATTTATATGGTCAGTTACGTCTCGTTACTAGACTTAATTGTGATCTCAAGAACAAAATAGTTTTTGTTTATAAACATAATGCAAACCTGACGATACCAATCCTATCGAATACTTATTCAGTATTTAAAGTGCACCTCCCTATTTGCTTGTTATGTGCATTGTATAAAGGATAATTATTTCATATGCTGAAGTATACAGAGTGGTATCATCAATACTATATGTTATGTATGAATAGTGTAAAATAGTATTTATGTAAGTAGCAAACATTTACAAAAATTTCAATGCAAATCAGGTGTTGGATACTTTTCTGAGTAGTTGACACTTACAGTGGCTAGGTTTTGACCCCTTGATTATTTGGTATTGCTCCACCTTAATTCAGTATCGTGATACGCAATGTACTGCAACTGTATTCCTCTACATATATATTCACATTCGTACATACCATAAACTTACTACTTTATTTACTTGTGGTGTGGTCCTTTCTTATGTTTATATGGTACATAACACTGGACAAGCATTTATCTTTCTTCATTTTAGGACATGTCGATGCATTGTTCCCTGGTAGAAAAAACTTAGTGCTAACTTAAAACTAAATCTTCATAGATAAGTGTATAGATGCTCAATGGTCACTAACACCTCTTTCATATATTCAGCGATGTATTCATTTACTTTAGTGTGCATTCGTGCCATCACAAATCATTTAATGTCGTGTGTGTGTCTCTACTTACCTTGTAAATTTGGAAGATAAAGTGGATTATAAGCGTGGTGCGATCTCTTATATAAATTTTGCCACTTATATTGTACTCCCTTGTTTACCTGCAATAAGAGGTTTCTGGCCCCTCAATTATAATTAGTGTGTGCTTTCAATGCTTAAATTTGTAACTATATACACTCCTGGAAATTGAAATAAGAACACCGTGAATTCATTGTCCCAGGAAGGGGAAACTTTATTGACACATTCCTGGGGTCAGATACATCACATGATCACACTGACAGAACCACAGGCACATAGACACAGGCAACACAGCATGCACAATGTCGGCACTAGTACAGTGAATATCCACCTTTCGCAGCAATGCAGGCTGCTATTCTCCCATGGAGACGATCGTAGAGATGCTGGATGTAGTCCTGTGGAACGGCTTGCCATGCCATTTCCACCTGGCACCTCAGTTGGACCAGCGTTCGTGCTGGACGTGCAGACCGCGTGAGACGACGCTTCATCCAGTCCCAAACATGCTCAATGGGGGACAGATCCGGAGATCTTGCTGGCCAGGGTAGTTGCCTTACACCTTCTAGAGCACGTTGGGTGGCACGGGATACATGCGGACGTGCATTGTCCTGTTGGAACAGCACGTTCCCTTGCCGGTCTAGGAATGGTAGAACGATGGGTTCGATGACGGTTTGGATGTACCGTGCACTATTCAGTGTCCCCTCGACGATCACCAGTGGTGTACGGCCAGTGTAGGAGATCGCTCCCCACACCATGATGCCGGGTGTTGGCCCTGTGTGCCTCGGTCGTATGCAGTCCTGATTGTGGCGCTCACCTGCACGGCGCCAAACACGCATACGACCATCATTGGCACCAATGCAGAAGCAACTCTCATCGTTGAAGACGACACGTCTCCATTCGTCCCTCCATTCACGCCTGTCGCGACACCACTGGAGGCGGGCTGCACGATGTTGGGGCGTGAGCGGAAGACGGCCTAACGGTGTGCGGGACCGTAGCCCAGCTTCATGGAGACGGTTGCGAATGGTCCTCGCCGATACCCCAGGAGCAACAGTGTCCCTAATTTGCTGGGAAGTGGCGGTGCGGTCCCCTACGGCACTGCGTAGGATCCTACGGTCTTGGCGTGCATCCGTGCGTCGCTGCGGTCCGGTCCCAGGTCGACGGGCACGTGCACCTTCCGCCGACCACTGGCGACAACATCGATGTACTGTGGAGACCTCACGCCCCACGTGTTGAGCAATTCGGCGGTATGTCCACCCAGCCTCCCACATGCCCACTATACACCCTCGCTCAAAGTCCGTCAACTGCACATACGGTTCACGTCCACGCTGTCGCGGCATGCTACCAGTGTTAAAGACTGCGATGGAGCTCCGTATGCCACGGCAAACTGGCTGACACTGACGGCGGCAGTGCACAAATGCTGCGCAGCTAGCGCCATTCGACGGCCAACACCGCGGTTCCTGGTGTGTCCGCTGTGCCGTGCGTGTGATCATTGCTTGTACAGCCCTCTTGCAGTGTCCGGAGCAAGTATGGTGGGTCTGACACACCGGTGTCAATGTGTTCTTTTTTCCATTTCCAGGAGTGTAGATATAATGAACATAGTAGTGAAACTTTAGTAAATATTCCGTACTTTAGGATCCCTTTCCGTGTATACAATCCCTTAGCTTATCTCTGTTTGTGTGTGTTGGGTAGATCGTCATAGCTGTAGTATAGACTCTCCATTAATCTTCTATTTCCCTTTGTATGCAACAGGCTTTAAACATCCTGGTGCACGCTGTAGCTCATAGGGTTTGTTTGTTTTGTGTGCTCCAACACTTTCAACTGTGTGTGTCTAGCACGCAAGCAGTTGCTGTAGGTTGACTAGCTTTCTCCCCAATGCACATGCACTGCATCGCTCTTTTACCACTGAAGTCGTGAGGAGTTGTGTAGTCCACTGCGCGCTATTGTTCATTTCACAAGTTCTTTTATTGAGTTACAACTGGGCTACGCACAAGGCGAAGCATTGTGTTTAAAGTATTGTTATCTCTAGATACATAAAAGTAAAATTCTTCCTTGTTACATCCACTCAACTTGTCATTTACACATCTGACATATAAGAAGAAACAAAAGCAAAACATTTTCCTTAACAACCAACAACATAAATTCTGGAATGTGGTTTTCCAGCATACTAAATCTAATACTGTTATACATATATGCAACTTTAAGGGAATATCTACCTTGATCATATCTGATTAAGCAAGTGTTGATCAAGCTTGTGCCCCCACTCTCCTCCAAGGCCTACCATGACTAGTTCAAGTTTTCTGGCATCATGGTGGCTTTGGCCTACTGTGTTTACCATTGGTGTTTGGTTACGCCAAACGTCACTGTGTGTGTATCTAACAACAATTCTAATTTTCTGGGCTTCGGTCCAGGTAAGAGGTAAAACATTTCGAAATGCTCTGATAAAGACCACATGGTGTGTTCTTTTCCCTTCAGATGTACATATGGGAAATTGTCAATGCCTAAGTAATTCCTCATCTGCAATTAATGTTGACAAACACTCTTCGCTATTTTTCTTCAACAGGCTAGCCCCATATTGCGGGAATCTAGTGAAGGTATCTAATTTCTGTAAAAGCATAGGTTTGCTTTCTTTCATATGTTGTTTTGGAATGTCAGTAGTTTTGTCAACACTGCCTCGTAACCTTTTCTCTGCTTCCTTTTAACCCGAGTCTATTTAGCTGGGAGTTGACTTTCTTTCTCCTTTAGAACTTCTCGCTGGCTGTGGTGGCCGATCGGTTCTAGGCACTACAGTCTGGAACCGCGCGACCACTACGGTCGCAGGTTCGAATCCTGCCTCAGGCATGGATGTGTGTGATGTCCTTAGATCAGTTAGGTTTAAGTAGTTCTAAGTTCTAGGGGACTGATGACCTCAGAAGTTAAGTCCCACAGTGCTCAAAGCCATTTGAGCCACTTTAGAACTTCTCCTACATTATCTACATAAATTTTGCATTCTGGTTCAAATGGCTCTGAGCACTATGGGTCTTAACATCTGAGGTCATCAGTCCCCTAGAACTTGGAACTACTTAAACCTAACTAACCTAAGGACATAACACACATCCATGCCAGAGGCAGGATTAGAACCTGCGACCATAGCGGTCGCGCTGTTCAAAACTGAAGCGCTTAGAACCGCTCGGCCACACCGGCCGGCTTTGCATTCTGACACTACCAATTTTGCTGTCCTTATCCAGCATCCTGGCTTCAGCTTTTTCAGTTATTTCCTTCACATCTGCATATAACTTATCTCTCTGTTTTTTTTTTTTTTTTTTTTTTTTTTTTTTTTTTTTTTTGGCAAATTCTGACTCTAAACTTCCCTGACCTACTCTTAGACTCAACTTGTGTATTTCTGTAGGTAGGTTTTTGCATACGTCTTGCAACTCGCTGACTGCATTCGTCACATTTTTTACCGAT
Source organism: Schistocerca nitens (assembly GCF_023898315.1). Taxonomy (NCBI): domain Eukaryota; kingdom Metazoa; phylum Arthropoda; class Insecta; order Orthoptera; family Acrididae; genus Schistocerca; species Schistocerca nitens. The sequence continues at coordinate 1,012,204,384 of NC_064614.1, forward strand.
GCATCCACTTGAGATTGAGTCTCCAGAATTTGAGAATATGCTTCACTGAGGTTTTGCAACTCACTTGCAAGTTGTTACTGTTTACAATCTATGGATGTTACCTTTCCTGTTAAATATTTATATTGCAGGACATGTCAGTAATTATTCCATGTTTTAGTTGTTTACCAAGCTCTGTCAACTTCCGAATTATTTCGCCAGATAAGTCAGTGCGTATAGTTTTGATCACTTCACTAAACTGTTGACTAATACTTTTCTTGAAATCGTTGAATGCCTGCTATTTGCTGTGTAAGCTGTTGCCCTATATTTTCCTGATGTTTTGTGAACTGTGTACACTGTTGTCCTATATTTTCCTGATGTCTTGTGAACTGCTGTGCAAACTGTTGTGTTATTAGTTGCATGAGTTGTGTCAAATAGTATGTCTCGCCAATATTTACATAGCTTTTATGAACTGTTTACTGTTATTGCGTTCGCGACGTCGTGAGCAGATAATCAAAGGAATTTTCGCTGTCATGTGCTTCAGTTGGACTATTTGGAAAAATGTTTCACGATGAGAACTGAGAAATTGTCTCATGAATCGTCATAAAAGTGACATTATGATTAGTTATATTACCAGTGTCATCATTTTTTAATAGTGTGGACGCCAACCTGGTTGTTCTGCTAGCCACTGGGCAGTTCACGAGTTGGCGCGTTAACTTTCAGCTGTTCCCAGGCTCTGATTTCCATCTTGGCATATTGCATTTTGTAATGAGTTTTCAACAATGTCCATTTCCTTAGAGTCCATTGTGAACAGTTTAACAAAATAAGGAAAAAAAGATTTTGTTTGTATGGGATTTTTTCAATTAAAGCAGATTTATACGCGTATTCATTAATGATCCTGATTATTCTCTGATATGGCCATATAGAATTTCAATCAATTATTTTGTACTCTAATGTTGACTTGACACAAATTTTCATCGTTTCTATCGAAATTCACTTTCCGTAAGGGATATTACTTGGAAGTAAAGGAGATTATTTATTGTGAGAGTGACGTTGCCAAATGCGGCCATACAAGCATACAGCGTAGCAGCTTCCTACCTTTACTGCTGAAATCAGCATTCCCGCGTATCTCATTTGTAGTCAGTATTAAATTTTAATTTGCTTCTTCAAGTTGTGAATAGTTGCAATCTCACGGACATGTATGCAACAAAGGCCTCAATAGTTTCTTGTGACGATGAAATGGATATTTTATCTCAAAGAACTTTTACGTCAACAGCGAAAGGTCTGTTCATATTGCGCTCGGCACCGTCCATTGACCCGGCCGTGGTGGCCGAGCGGTTCTAGGCACTTCAGTCCGGAACCGCGCGACTGTTTCGGTCGCAGGTTCGAATTCTGCTTCGGGCATGGATGTGTGTTACGTCCTTAGGTCAGTTAGGTTTAAGTAGTTCGAAGTTCTAGAGGACTGATGACCTCAGATGTTATGTCCCATTTTGCTCAGAGCCATTTGAACCATTTTGAACCGTCCATTGAATGGTCGCCATTGAGTAGTGGTGGGGGGAATAAAATGTGATATATATTGGAAACTGATTAATAATTGCTGCTTAAGTAATTAAAAAAAGAAATTTTGAAAGAATAATTGAAGAAAAGGTAGATACACATACCCTAAGTGAACTTTAACTGGCATTAATATCAATAGACCCTCAATATTCAATACATATATTCAGCATTTAAATTTTCTTACTTCTTTTTCTTGTTACCACCATTGTGCATAGGGCTTGGTATGACAATACTGGTTTCGCATCGTCCCTCTTGTACCCACGAGAATTATTCTTGTCTGCTTCGATCCTCTTGATGCAGGATTCTCGGAACATCCGGAATGATAAAGAGATGTTTTTTTTAATAAACTTCGTCTCCCAAATAACGTTTATAACCCTTCTTTAAAGATCGATTAGAACACACATTTTTGAACAATATTAACGCGGCGGAACTCTTCATACGTCCGCAAGCTACCACTTATAGAGACAAACAGATGAATATAAAGAAATTTCAAAAACTGCACACTATGTTATCAAAAAATAAGTTGTGGACCGTCTAATAATAATGGCATCCGTCCATCCTTGAAGGATGATGGTGTAGCATGCTTGGTTCAGAGTCTGCAGCGTCTGCTGTGGCTAAAAAGTCCCACTCGAGAGTGGCAGCCCCTACTGCAGTTTGGACATGTGAAATTTGAGGGACTTCGAACAGAAGCCGCTCTGTCTCTTCGCTTTGTCCTCTTCCTGATTTGTTCCTGTGTGCGTTCGTCCTCAGAGAGCTTGACGCCATTGCGCACAGCTACTCGCCACTTGACACGGTCATCTGCAATGCTTTCCTAGCGACTTGGATTGATTCTGGTCTTGGTCAGTTCTCTCTTGCAGACATCCTTGGAACGAAGATGCGGTCGTCCCACTGGCCTCACACCCTCCTGAAATTCTCCGTACAACAGTTGTTTCAGTATCCGTTCAGGATCCATGCGCCTGACATGTCCCAACCATCTTAGACGTCGATGACTCAGGAGTGCAAAGATGCTGGTTGTGCTTGCATGATGAAAGACTTTGGTGTTGGGCACTCTATCTCTCCAAGAGATCTGAAGGATCTTCCGGAGACAGCGGAGATGTAAGCTGTTGAGTCGAGATTCATGCTTAGAAAGAGTTTTCCATGTCTCACAGCTATAGAGAACGGTGCTTATAACACAAGCGTTGTAGACTTTTAATTTAGTTTTTGTGGTAAGCAGTCCGTTGTTCCATACTCTGTTTTTCAATCTAGCCATGACAGATGATGCCTTTGCGATTCTGTTAGTAATTTCAGTGTCCATGGACAAGTTGCTACATATCGTGGATCCCAAGTAGGTAAAGTCATCAACTACCTGGAGAGGATTGCCATCAGTGCTGATGGATGGAAGGTTGGTAGTGCTCTGGTACTTTCGTCTTGGCCTTGAGGCGAGCAATGTTGAAAAGATTTCCATCAGACCTCGTATGTAGATACACCCCCTCATCACAGTCTTCAAAGGCAAATCTGAGCAGAAGGGAAAAGAAAATCCCAAATAATGTAGGAGCTAACACACACCCCTGTTTCACACTGCTGTTAACAGGGAATGCTTCTAATGTTTTACCGTTGAAGCAGATAGTTGCTTGTGTTTTCACATGGAAAGAGACAATTATCTGTAGTAGTTTAGCTGGGCATCCAATCTTCTGCAACAGTTTGAAAAGCCCATTTCTGCTCACTAAATCCAACACTTTAACAAGGTCAATGAAAGCAATATAAAGTGGCCTCCGCTGCTCACGACATTTCTCTTGTAGCTGTCTTAAGGAGATCATATCTACGGTTGATCGGCCGGGCCTGAAGCCACACTGAGATTCTGGGTAGATTCTGGAAGCTAAGATTTGTAATCGCATTAGGATGACTCTCTCATAAGCTTTCCCGGCTACACTTAGTAATGAAATGCCTCGGTAATTGTTATAGTCACTTCTGTTCCCTTTATGTTTATATAGAGTAGCTATCCTCGAATTCCGCATACTCATCGGGACATAACCTTCTTCCCAGCTGGTTGTGATAAGTGAATATAAATGTTTGAGAAGAACAGACTTGTTATACTTAATAACCTCTGCAGGGATCCCATCTTCACCTGGGGCCTTTCCATTAGCAAGAGAATCTATTTCTCTACTAAGTTCTTCCATAGTAGGCATTGCATTTGGTTCTTCCATAACTGGCAATTGTTTGATGGCGTCACATGCATCCTTGCTAACTTCATTCTCGGCTGCATACAACTCGAGGTAGTGTTCAACCCAGCGTTCCATTTGTTTGCCTTCATTAGTAATGACTTCACCCATCTTGGACTTCAGAGGAGCTGTTTTTCTGACAGTTGGTCCAATTGCTTTCTTAATACCATCGTACATTGCCTTAGCATCCCCAGAATCGGCCGCTTTCTGTATACCTGCACATAAATTCAGTCAGTAGTTATTTGCGCATCTCCTGGATGTTTGCTGTGCCCTGTTCTTTGCTTTTCGTAGATCATCTCGAGTTCGTTCATTTGGGTTTCTTTTGTAAGTAAGCAGGGCTTTCCGTTTAGCCACAATGACTGGTTCCATTTCTTCCAAATGTTGCTCACACCAGTCCTTATTTCTTTTTCCTTTTGTTCCATAGGCCAATACTGCTGAGTTGTAGATTGCACCCGAGAGTTTTGCCCATTTCTTATCAACATTCCTTTCTGCTTGCGCATTTTCTGGGAAAGCACTTTCAAAATTATTGGCAAAATCCTGCTTTCTTTGTGTATCATGAACATGATCTGTGTTGATACGGGAATGACCTCTCGGTTTAGCGTGGTGACATTTCTTAGGAGTGAGCCTCAATGTGCACACCACCAGGGCGTGGTCAGTGTTGCAATCAGCACTATGATAACTTCGTGTCAGTAGCACATTTTTGAGACCAGTACGCCTAGCTATGACTAAGTCAAGTTGATGCCAGTGATGAGAGCGCAGGTGTCTCCAAGACACCTTGTGCTGATCCTTAAGCTGGAAATATGTGTTTGTAATACAGTGTCCATAAAAGCAGCAAACTTCAAGCAATTCGGCCATATGTCATTATCTGATCCAACTCTAGCATTAAATTCCCCTAGAATATACAGTTTCTCGGTGCTAGGTACCTTAGCTATTCTGTCGCTGAGTAAATCATAAAACAGATCCTCCTCTTCCATGCTGGATGGTAAGGTGGGAGCGTACACATTTAGGATGTTGACAGTGCCACTTGAGGGGCATATTTTCAAAGCAATAATTCGCTCTGTTCCACCGGATGGTGGCACAGTACAGTCCAGGAGGGTGTTTTTAACAGCAAATCTTACGCCATGAAGTCTTGGCTCGTGTTGAGACTTCCCCTGCCAGAAGAATGTGTAATTATTCTCACTGATAGAGCCCGCCTCTGGAAGCCGCATCTCCTGCAGCCCCGCGACGTCAACATTCAAAAGATGGAGCTCTCTGTCAATTACGGCAGTCTTACGGATGAAATCAACCTCTTGGGCATCGTCAATGTACCTTGGACACATGGTCCTAACATTCCAGGTGGCAATACGAAATAGTGATTTCTTTATTATTTCATTTTTGTTGTTGGTAGGTGTACTATATCAACCCGTTTGTCAAAGATTACTTCTAAGTTCCACACACCCCGTGAAGCAGGCGGATAGTGGCGGGACAGCACCTTATTGCCTGGGGGCTGCCCAGCTTGAGGCGGGCGGTAGCTGTCCAATGAGATGCAATGATCTCTCCCACCGTCGGAAGTGGCCCCTGGCACTCGAGTCTTACGCCAATCAGACAGAGATTATAACCGGTAACTGCCTCTTCCAGTGTTGTGCCGAAGTCCTTGGACGTCGCTGAAGTGTCCTCTCCAGGATGCTACGAGCCTAAGCGATAAATATGAAGACTCGTGAGTTGCCCAATCATGATGGTCTCCCTTTCGACCTAAATGATAATATCCAGAGGAAAGGCAAGCCAATACGTCTGGTATCACTTCGGTTGCAGGAGCTGCCGGAAGGGGTCGTAGTGCGCCTTCCAACCGCCTTTGGGGCCCCACTCCAGATTTTCTTTCAGGGTTTTCTCCCTTAGCCTTCATCCCTCCTGAGATCAACCCCAAGGCAGTGGTGTATTAAGGTAATTAGAGAAAGAGAAGGAATGGTAACTGAGGAGAGGGTAGGGAATAAGATATAGGATATAAGACGGGTCATTGTGAGGCACACTTTGTCTGGCTCCTCTGCTGTGACCTGCCTGGCTAGGTTGGACCTGCCAGTATGTACGCTACCGCCGATATAGCTCTCAGCTTCCTTGGAGCACACAAACTCTCCCGCCCACACGGACAGTGCTACGATAAGGCAGTGCCTCATGGGAGAGAAGGGCTGTCTACAACTTAGTTAATAACGTCGCATTGCCAGTTGCCACATGCTGCCAATGTGTCCAGTGTGGGCAAAGCAATGTCGTGAACAGCCTCTGTGCAGTCGTAGTCAGCTGGCCGTTGCTGCAGTGCGAAGCAAAGCTGCGCTGTCGTCGTCTTGTTTGACTGTTGTCGTATTTTGCTGCTGCACTTGTAGCCTCGAAATCAGCGCTCGGAAACCTTCCCTCACTTCGTTTGCATGCGACACATCTTCTGAAAGACAAAAACCGAATTTTGGAAACCGTTTTCCGCCGACTAATGCTTGTTGACTCTCCTTCCAAACATTTTTTCAAGCACATATTTTGCTATTGACCCCTTGCTATGGCCAACTATTTTTCTTTACCCGATTCCTTATAACAATTCAAAATTCTTTGGTCTTTATCAAATGATAGTTACTTGTTCTTGAACACTTTACTTACTTGGGGCAACATTTCAGCATGTATTTGCTTATGTCTCCGTCAATGTTTACTTAGACTTGTCAAGGCAACGTCCTTTTTCTTCTGTTATTTCCTATTTTCGATAACACTCTCTTCTTTTTGCACATCTTATTCGCGTCTTGCATTTATCGCTTCAAAATTGTTTGTACCAGTAGCTGACTAAGCCAAAATGGTGTGTCTCCTTCCAAATGATATGTCACCCTGAGGCTATTCATGATAATTTTTACTTTAATAATATCTTTTTTGTAGTCACCTTTCTCAAAGTTTCTTGACGTCATGAACATGCTATGTAGTGCCACAAAATCTATGTAAGCTACTAAATGATGTAAACATATTTCGCAAACTCTTCTCCATTTCGTATCCAATATGTAAGAACATTCACAACTGTAAATGGACAGATCTCTTTCCAGTTCGTTGCTCGCATAAATTGTTACATATAATCATCTCTGTACAGAAACTCAGAACAGAATTACATTTTTGTTAAGGGGGGAAAGGACGTCAAACGGGCCAACTTGGAGCAGGAGAGACACCACAGGACATTTTAATTTCCATTGTCCATGGTTTTGTAAATAAATTCATACAACTTTGTTAGCACAACCAGGAAGAACTCAGGACTCACCCTCATAGCAGTGGAAGTTCAAAAACATAATAAAATAATTTTTTTTAATGTAAAATTTCATTTACTATTGCCTGCACTTGTTGCTATGGGTACACTCTTCTTCATAAGTAACAGAGATTCTTCGATGAATTTTGCACAGCAAACAAACAATACTTACAGGATTACAAAACTCTAAAATTTATTTAATTTATGATAAACTGAATGAGCTGTTACATTTTAAACTTCGTGTTTAGAAAAAAAACTCAAATTTTATAGTTAATTATCTCAATTTTTACCATAGTTTCAATAGATTTGGAAAATTCTAGAATTTCGCATTAAGGAACTTGGGTTTAATAAGCATACTGAGTTTGAAATTAATAGGATCTCTATTTAGGATGTTACATGTACCTAAGTACAGAAATTTGTGTTTTGCAGAAAATGGCCACTAAAGTTTCTGCTTGTATTTGGCATTCTTTTAGAACTGTCCAACGCCATAAGCAGGTTCTTTTTCATTTTCTAAATCAGTTTCCTTCCTTTTCACATTCCTATAATGCACTGTTCTTGATTCTATCACCTCCACAAATGAGATCTAACGATGGAAAATCCAGGACAGAATGTAACAATATTATGAGAAAGAAAGTTGCTACTCACCATATAGCGGCGATGCTGAGTCGCAGATAGGCACAACAGAAAGATTTTCACACTTAAAGCTTTCAGCCAATGGCTATTGTCAACAATAGATACATACGCACACACACATTCGCGCAAACGCAACTCATGCACACGACTGCAGTCTCAGGCAACTGAAACCACACTGCGAGCAACAGCACCAGTGCATGATGGGAGTGGCGACTTGGGTGGGGGAAAGGAGGAGGCTTGGGTAGGGAGGTGGAGAGATAGTATGGTTGGGATGGGAGACAGCGAAGTGCTGCAGTTGGGTGGCAGTCAGGGGAGGGGTATTTTTTATTTTTATTTATTTTATTTTATTACACTACTGGCCATTAAAATTGCTACACCACGAAGATGACGTGCTACAGACGCGAAATTTAACCGACAGGAAGAAGATGCTGTAATATGCAGATGATTAGCTTTTCAGAGCATTCACACAAGGTTCGCCCCGGTGGCGACACCTACAATGTGTTGACATGAGGAAAGTTTCCAACCGATTTCTCATACACAAACAGCAGACGACTGGCGTTGCCTGGTGAAACGTTGTTTTGATGCCTCGTGTAAGGAGGAGAAATGCGTACCATCACGTTTCCGACTTTGACAAAGGTCGTATTGTAGCCTATCGCGATTGCGGTTTATCGTATTGCGACATTGCTGCTCGCGTTGGTCGAGATCCAATGACTGTTAGCTAAATATGGAATCGGTAGGTTCAGGAGGGTAATACGGAACACCGTGCTGGATCCCAACGGCCTCGTATCACTAGCAGTCGAGATGACAGGCATCTTATCCTCATGGCTGTAACAGATCGTGCAGCCATGTCTCGATCCCTGAGTCAACAGATGGGGACGTTTGCAAGACAACAACCATCTGCACGAAAAGTTCGACGACGTTTGCAACAGCATCTCGGAGACCATGGCTGCGGTTACCCTTGACGCTGCATCACAGACAGAAGAGCCTGTGATGGTGTACTCAACGACGTACCTGGGCGCACAAATGGCAAAACGTCATTTCTTTGGATGAATACAGGTTCTGTTTACAGCATCATGATGGTCGCATCTGTGTTTAGCGACATCGCGGTTAACGCCCATTGGAAGCTTGTATTCGTCATCGCCATACTGGTGTATCACCTGGCATGATGGTATGGGGTGCCATTGGTTACACATCTCGGTCACCTCTTATTCGCATTGACATCACTTTGAACAGTGGACATTACATTTCAGATGTGTTACTATCTGTGGCTGTACCCTTCATTCGATCCCTGTGAAACCCTACATTTCAGCAGTATAATACATGACCGCATGTTGCAGGTCCTGTACGGCCCTTTCTGGGTACAGAAAATCTTCGACTGCTACCCTGGCCAGCACATTCTCCAGATCTCTCACCAATTGAAAACGTCTGGTCAATGGTGGCTGAGCAACTGGCTCGTCACAATACGCCAGTCACTACTCTTTATGAACTGTGGTATCGTGTTGAAGCTGCATGGGCAGCTGTACCTGTACACGCCATCCAAGCTCTGTTTGACTCAATGCCCAGGCATATCAAGGCCGTTATTACGGCCAGAGGTGGTTGTTCTGGGTACTGATTTCTCAGGATCTATGCACCCAAATTGCGTGAAAATGTAATCACATGTCAGTTCTAGTATAATATATTTGTCCAATGAATACCCATTTATCATCTGCATTTCTTCTTGGTGTAGCAATTTTAATGGCCGGCAGTGTATTTATTTCCCTCTATTTCTCTCCTTTTCCGCTACTCCCCCCCCCCCCCCCCACGTCTTATCGCATTTGCACATACATCAAACCACAGTGTTCAAATCGGCACGAGAGGGGGGAGTGTATTACATTGATCTGAATGGACAAGATGTCACTCCACACCACTTACTGAGAAGAAGAAGCACTGAATCATCGACAGACACAGACACAAAATAAATACTTGAGACATTTCGGAGTAATCCTTTTTCGACCTAGAATATACACACACACACACATATATACCCCTACATGTTGCTGGTTCGGCACACAGTGACAGCCCGGCATTTCAGCAGTGAGGTGTATTACGTAATTTTAGGGAAAATGATGGGTACACTCCCAGTCTTTCTAAACAATGAAAGAGGATCGTGAGACTTAATGAAAATTTTTATTAGTAGTTAAATTTTGGACTGCATATTGCTGGGAAATGGTTTACTATTATCTGCTGGTAATTCAAGGTACATGGCCGCAGCATACCTGCAAGACGGGACAACCTCCTAATGTGGGCCACTTGTTTTTGGAAGGGATAACTCTCATTTCATAACACTTCCTGCAAACATGACGTCATTTTGACATCGCGCACAATATTGATGACCACGGGAACTGGGCAGCAGTTAATACATTTCCTTGTTTGCATGTGGCCTTGTGAGATAATTATTATCCGCAAATATTCGTGACAAGGAAGAATATGAATGTTATTGCTGATCGTTTCATCACAGTAATTTAAAGTGTCCTCTTAGGTCCCTACATAACCACACACTCGAAAATCGTCCAACATTCAGAGATAAACAGCCAAATATTTATTTCATTTTTCGTCTTCTAATCAGACGGAAATGTTACATAACATCAAATATTGCAGAAATACTGATATTACGCTCATAAGAAATGCTCATAACATGTTAACAACAATACGTAAGATATACTGGGCGATGCGATCCTGCATCCTTTGACTCTATGATCCACGATCTTCTCCATTGCGCTGCAGCCTGTTTATCCAGTGATTGCCTGAAGTCTCGGTTATCATAGCATCTTTTGGAGGCATATACCGTCGAAGCGTTATTAACTGACATTTAATAATATGAGTGACGTATTTGTGATACATTTTCAATGCGCCGTTATCTTGAAACGATATATATAGCAAGTTATCATACAGAACTGCTAAGTATGCGAAAGTAAATATGGCACCTGCCAAGTCGATTGTCGATTCTGCGGTGGACCTCGCGATATTTTGCGTTACGTCAAAATGATGTCACAATTGTAGGAATTGTTGTCAAACGAGTGTTACCCTCTTAGATATTGCGCTTGGAGGTGTCTGGATAGTGCTTAATGTTTAGAAATAGGTGACCTCAGAGGATATACCATCCAATGAGATGGAATAAAACCAAATAAACAAATAACACTCCATCTAGGTGCTGTATTGAAGAATGCGAATATAGTCGTGGCAGAGAATAATAATAATAAGAATGTTAAGAAATTTATCAAGAAGAAATTGGAGCAATACGCTGTCGTTCTTGCCACAACCCGCTGCCATTCCAGCTTCGCCAATGCGTTAGAGTCATCTGACGGGGTGTGAGCAGCTATGTCAGCAGTTCTCCACTAACAACACACAGCCACACACAACTCAGGAAGCTGTATCTATAGTAAACTATTTTTTCCATCGTTTTAGTGTTGTAATAACACTGAGCAGTTTAACGACGAATGGATTTTTTAAATTAGTGGTACAAGTTTGTGATTTGGTACTGCTGCTGCTTATTGGTATCATTTTGTCGTCCGCCCCCCCCCCCCCCCCGGTAGCTGAGTGTTCAGCGCGACAGCATGCCAATCCTAAGGGCCCGGTTTCGATTACCGGCTGGGTCGGAGATTTTCTACGCTCAGGAACTGGTTGATGTGTTGTCCTTATCATCATCATTTCATCCCCATCGACGCGCAAGTCACCGAAGTGGCGTCAGATCGAAAGACTTGCACCTGGCGAACGGTCTACCCGACGGGAGGCCCTAGTCACACGACATTTATTATTTAATTCTTGTCGAATTTTCTGCTTGTCTGTTGTTACCAACAGAATGGAGAGCAGTTTATAGGAAATATTTAAAAAGTTATGGTTACTTGACATTGTCAGCAGCACAGTGAGCTCTTATTACCAAAAATCTAATAAGTTTGTTAGAGAAGTATATTTGCCCAGACTGCAGTAAACACACATATAGTGACTACTTGCAGCAAATTTTAATTGCCATGTTCAGACCATCTACATACATCAAATACTGTGTCGCTCCATGTAGTACACAGTCATTTAGTCATAAAAATATAAATCAACTCACTGGAGCAGACATACCAGTGTAGTGTCATACATCAACTAATAAAACTGTAACTATGGTAACCACACATAAAAGTCACTTGGAAGGATCTATGAGTTTGCATGTAGCCATACAGTACGTAACACGTAACTCGCCAACCGACGTATCTTGGAATGCTGACAATTTATTTGATCTGTAGTCATGCGTCCGGCTGCAGTACGCCACAGGACAGTAAGCCACTGGCCGCCGTTCGCAGCGCGCCATATAACTAGCACGGCCTCGGACGCGAATACGTCTCTTTTCTTATCACACCATGGAGCCTTTCGATACGACCTTAATTAGCTGGTGTTAGGATGTCAGACAAGTGATGATCGGTGTGCGTAGCGTGCGTATTTTATAATCAACCTTTTGTTAACAAACTGTTCAAACTTACTTTTCAGACCTCGTATATTTCTGTACCCACTGCTTGCAAATCCTGACGAATGGTTCAAATGGCTCTGAGCACTATGGGACTTAACATCTTAGGTCATCAGTCCCCTAGAACTTAGAACTAATTAAACCTAACTAACCTAAGGACATCACACACATCCATGCCCGAGACAGGATTCGAAACTTGAACCGCACGGCCACAACGGCCGGCTCTGACGAATATTTCGTGTAATTATCATCTGGGTGCAACAACGGAAACAACGTCCTTATAGAAGTGGTGTCTGCATGGGGATAATTATGGAAAATCTACAGTCCTGAAGAGGTGCAGCATAACGTGAACTTTGAGCAGCAGCAGGATGAACATCTTCCAACTACACGGGGACATCCAATGTGAATACAAATGGCAGTGATGGATTTTTACTTTACACTTGAGTGACTCATTGGCGTTAAATTAGACGAAATGCCGCAATCAAGTCAGAGTAATGTTGTCGATCTACAAACTCTTTTTAATGAACTGCAACAAGAGATTGGCAGTTAAAAGCAGAAAGAAGCAAGCGTAGCATTCCGAACGACTTGTTAAATGATAATTCATGCAGTACAGTTTCAACTACAATAAGGATTTTTCATTATTGTCATTAGTACCAGTGTTTAGCGCCAAACCCGAAGATGATGTGAAAGTGTTTTTTCGTAAACTTGAAGGTGACGCCCTGTTAGGATCATGGACAAATTCCGATAAGCTGGTTTGCTAATTCCAAATTAAGAATTCAGGGAGCAGCATAAGATTTCGTTAGCACGGAGCCTATTTCCGTGAATACAGAAGATTACAATGAATTTAGAACGGTTGTTGTTCAGAGATTTAAACGTAAAAACGCGATCAGATTTTACAGAGAGCAGCTTTACAGTTTGAGAATGCGACGAGACGAATCTATCGAGCAGTTTGCCGACAGAATTCGAAATATCAACGCTCAAACGTACGAGATAGTAGAAGATGAAAATTAAAATCGCATTCAGTTGTTTGAAGCCGACCAGAGAGCCTTGGACACATTTATTCATGGTTTGTACGGAGAGGTTCAAAAATGGTTCAACTGGCTCTGAGCACTATGGGACTTAACATCTGAAGTCATAAGTCCCCTAGAACTTAAAACTGCTTAAACCTAGCTAACCTAAGGACATCACAACCGCTGCTATTAAAAGTGCGAGGGTTAAACGGAGGAAAACTACGTAACTATGGAGAAGTTGATGTTTAATTAATTCTTGGTCAAGGCCAAGATGAAGGTGAAAATAAAGATAAATATGCAACAAGGGTGCAAGTAGTTTCAAATAACGAAATGCGTTATGACGGTGTACTTGGATTTGATTTCTTGTCCACTAACGAGGCAGAGATACTTGTCACAGAAAGAAAGATCAGACTAGACCGTAGCAACTACAACCTAGGAAATCGTTCTTCAGATCGTACTCAAAGTAGCAGCAATACTGACGTCGTGGAAATGGACCACCCAAACGATGCGTCAGTTCAAACTGTCTGAGTCGATGTTCAAATTGATCAGCCTCAACAAATTCCCAAGGGAGCAGGAAAGTGAATCTACGTTGAAGTTGTCTACGTTGAAGTTGTTATTAATTGAAAGTGAGTTACTAGATACAATGCATTGTTATGTTGCTAAAAGTGCAGGTGTCGCTACAATCGTGAGACAGAATGTCGCAAAAGTTCCCGTTACAATAATGAATATGAGTAATGAGGATGTTGTTTGCCACGAGGAACGGAAGTTGCTGAAGTGTCAAGCGTAAGTAAAAGTGACGTAATACATATTCCAGATGAGGAAACAAACGCTGCCGTTATAAACACAGATTTTTGTAACACTAAAGCAAAATTACAACGTGGAGACGAAGTTAATAATGAACTGAAGTGCAAGATTTGGAAGAAGATAGAACATTTGACAGCTGATGAACAGAAGATTTTAGCGCCTGTTTTGTTGGAGTACGCAGATTTATTCCGAGAACGTGCGAATTTACCTGTCATTCATTTAGTTCAGCATTGTATTCATACAGGGAATGCAGCCCCAATCACACAGAAACCTTACCGAATACCATGTAGCCAAGGAGAGTTGGTAGAAGACATGGTTAAAGAACAACCAGAAGCCAGAATTAGAAAACCAAGAGATCCTTCAGACCCACCGTGGTGTTCGCCTGTTGTAATTGTAAAGAAGAAATCAATTTCTGGAGAACCACAGTTCCGTTTTTGTGTTGATTACCGATCTTTGAATGCTGCGACCACACCCGACATTTACTCCTTACCCAGTTTAGTGGAAACCTTGGATTACTTGGGCAGATGTCGATTTTTTTCAGAATGTGATTTAACTGGTTATCACCAGTTAACAGTGCATCCAGATGATCAAGCAAAAACTTCATTTGTAAGTGCAACAGAAGTATACAAGTATCTTCATATGCCGTTTGGACTTCGTAATGCTCCAGTTACATTTCAATGCCTGATGGATTCAGTTTTACGAGGGCTCACCCCAACTCAAGCACTTGTTTACCTTGATGATGTAATACTTTTTGGTGAAAACACGAGGCAGCATACTGAGAGACTACAAGCCGTTTTTGAGCATATAAGAAGTGCATACCTGTCTTTATTAATAGATAAATGACATTTTGCACAAATTAAAGTTAACTACTTTGGTCAAGTTATAACCAGTGAAGGTGTTCGACCTGATCCCAAATTAATTGAAGATGTAAAGAGTTTTCCAGAACCACAGAATTTGAAAGAACTACAATCATTCTTGGGATCGTCAAATTTCTACAGACGATTTATAGCTGGTTATGCGAATATAGAACATCCAGTGACACAGCTGCTGAAGAAAGGAGCCGCATTTAATTGGTCAACAGAATGCAAAAAGGCAATTGAATAACTTAAAACTGCTCTAATCACAGCCCCTTTGTTAGCCTATCCGGATTTCAGTAAGCCGTTTATTCTCTCAACAGATGCATCCCATTTTGCCATAGGTGCAATCTTGTCTCAAGAAGGTAATGGTCATGAACATCCAATCTCATTTGCTTCCAGACAATTAAACAAAGCAGAATGTTATTATACTACTACAGAGAAGGAGGTTTGTGCTTTGGTTTTTGGTGTAACATATGTTTCTTAATAGGAAGAGAATTTACAGTTATTACAGATAATGCCACACTTAAATGGTTATTGAGCTTAAAGGACCCAAGTTCCAGATTAACAAGATGGGCATTAAGACTGAGCGAGTATCAATTAAAGGTTATTCACCGACCTGGTGAACAACATGTGAATGCTGATGCAATGAGTCGAAAAGTCAATGTTCGTGTTACAATAAGTCAAGAAGAAGAGTTAAAGGCAGCTCAAGAAGAATGACTACAATGCAAATTATGGAAAAATGATCAATGTTTTGCCAAAATCGATGGATTATTGAACAAAATCACTAGTAAAGGAAACCTCTTAGTTACTCCAGAAAGCATGAAAGAGGAAATCATGAGAGAACAACACGATTCCTTATTATCAGAACAGTGAGGTAAAAAAAGCAACAAACATCAAAATAGCTCAAATGTTTTGGTGGCTGTGCCAGAAAGCTAACGTTTTCGAGTTTGTTTCACAATGTGATTCGTGTAGCAGACGGGATAATGTAGGAAAAAGTAGAGCACTATTGCAAGAACTGCCAGAGACAAGTGAATCATTTGAAGGAGTAGGACTAGATGTTGTAGGATCGTTGCCGAAGACTAAAGATGGAAACAAATACACATTGCCAATGTTAGATCATTTCTCTATATACCTAGTCATGATACTAATATTTGATCAGAGTACTGAGACTACAGCTAAAGTTTTTGTAAAAGAATGGATCACGATTAAGTATAATTAGTGATCAAGAACAAATTTTATGACTGAATTACTTAAACAGACTTGTAAGCTTATGCAAATAACTCAGTTAAGGACTATACCAGCACACCATGAAGGAAATGGAAGAGTCGAGCGAGTAAAAAAAAAAAAAGTTCAAATGTGTGTGAAATCTTATGGGACTTAGCTGCTAAGGTCATCAGTCCCTAAGCTTACACACTACTTAACCTAAATCATCCTAAGGGCAAGCACACACACCCATGCCCGAAGGAGGACTCGAACCTCTGCTGGGACCAGCTGCTCAGTCCATCACTGCAGCGCCTTAGACCGCTTGGCTCGAGCGAGTCCACAGAACAATTATTAAAATGGTTAGCCATTATGTGGGCAGCAAACAGGACAATTGGGATGTCTGTTAACTGTAGTTGGTAAGTTGTTACAACGCCAAAATGCACAGCTCAACTGGCCTAAGTTCATATAAGATCGTCCATGGAAGAAGAATGCATCCACCCTTGGAATTTGTACGATCGACTGCCAGAATTAGCAATGAACACGTAAGGTATATAGCAAGCAAACTAAAGGAAACAAGGAGGGGAGTGAAACGGCGAAATCATCAATCCTTTCTTCAGCAAGCAAGACAACACGACCGCCAAGCAGCAGTGCCACAGTATCGAGTAGAAGATCTTGTGTATCTGAGCAACGTGGTATTAAAGAAGAGTCAAGTCAAAAAGTTTAAGAAGTTTTGGAAAGGACCATATCCATCTTGGAGGTGTTGTCGCCAGTCACTCTTAAGCTCCAACTGCCCTTTCGTTCAATCGTGTAAAGCCATTTCTGGGTAGATTTGCTGTAGCATCTGACCGAGAGGCAGACCTGATGTTATCAAATCCAGGAAGCGAGAATCGCGAGGTTGCAGTCCAGACTTTGAGGCCAAGACATCGCCACGTTCCGAGCGATCCTGTTCCAGACTCTCCTACAATCCGTGTAAGCGTGTGTAGTGTGTGAGAGTGTAATGTGTGTGTTTATTTCAGCCATGTGCTTATGTGAATGTGTTGTGAAAATTTAGTATTGAAGCTATTACACAAGTGCACAAGTGAAACTAAACATTTTATTTCACAGACCACCACACGAAACTCATTTATTTTATGTTCATTGTTAACTCTAGTATCTAGAACTAATTAACGATGTTCATTTTTATTCTAATGTTTGCTATGATGGCGTATTCTACCATTGCTGTAGTAATAGAACCACAGAGTACAGGTGTTTTGTCTGAACCACGATCAGACATGGTAGTTTCAACAAGTAATGCAAAACTTATACTCAAGTACCATCTAAGTGAAATCCAGCAACAGTTCAATTCTGTAAAGACGCAAATTGATCTAATTCGTTCTGTTAAGGGTAATGATACAATCTTGGAAATGGATACATCTTGGTATAATAACTGGATCACAGCCATAATGTAGGTAGATTCTACATTTGCTAATTATGAACAAGAGATTTACTGTTTTTTAAAGCTTTTGCCATACAAAACTTTAATTAGGCCTAAACATGCCTGTTTTGATTTTGGAGGGAGTATCCTTTGTACTGTATTTGGTACTTGAACTAGTCGAGATCTACTGAAAGTTAAAAGCAAAATATTAGCTCTTGAAATTCGACTAAGCTCTCTAATAAAATTATCATATTAAAGAATATGCAAAGAACCATTACTAACCACACAGTTTTCATTGAAAAGATTGTAAAGCAATTTATCTCACATTTCCGCATAATTCGTAATGAAATGAACACAAATATCCAAGAACTATTCCAAGGATTAAATGCTGTGAGTGTACACATAGATTCAAACACTCTTTTATTAAGGATTACTAATAGTTTATCAAATGCTAGAATTGATACCCTTACCTTATGAACAGTCTTAAAAGTAGTTCAAATGATTGTTTGAGCAGTGTACTACTACATCCAGAACACTTTTTACAGATCCTACTATCAATTGAACGAAAGCTAGATGTAACATATACGATGATTTACCCTGTTAACTCTTACAATTTATATGCTTAGTACAAGTTAACCACCACACACTCTTTAATGATTGAAGATGTATTAACTGTTATTGTTCCTATACCCATTGCTAGATCAAAGCATAATTCTGAAATGTATAAGATTTATACTTACCCTGTGAAATGGAGAGAGGGAGGTAGGTATTCATGTAAAGTACATACTAAATGATTATCTACTGATCAGCAAGGATCGAAGATATTTTGTGACCCTAAATAAAAATGATTTGCATATGTGTAAATGTAGTCATATGTTAATTTGCCCTGAATTGGCAATTTTCTTAGATAGTAGAGTGTACACCTGTGAGAAAGAATTGTTTATGAATCATCTCCCAAGAGATGATTGTCCTAGAATGTTAACGAATCTTTATAGTCCATGTTCTGAAGGTATAATTTTCTCATTTAACTATACCCTTGATGTCACATTTACATGTAAGAATTATGATACGCCTGAGTTTCCCTTTACACTCAAATTGAACAACAGTGGATTAATCTTGAACGCCACACATTGTGATTTATCATGTGAACTATTTGATATGCCTAGTGTATTACCAATTACATTTCATGTAACTGGACATTTGCCATTAACGAGAATGTTATCTGTTTATTACAATGATTGATACATATTAACATATGGAAAGCATTCCTTATCAAAGTTTTCTGAAGACAATGATTTAATTAAGGATATCCATGGGTAACAGAAGAAATATTGAATTTAATTGATGAAAGGAGAAAATATAAAAATGCAGTAAATGAAGCAGGCAAAAAGGAATACAAACTCTCAAAAATGAAATCGACAGGAAGTGCAAAATGGCTCAGCAGGGATGGCTAGAGGACAAATGTAAGGATGTAGAGGCTTGTCTCACTAGGGGTAAGATAGATACTGCCTACAGGAAAATTAAAGAGACCTTTGGAGAGAAGAGAACCACTTGTATGAATATCAAGAGCTCAGATGGCAACCCAGTTCTAAGCAAAGAAGGGAAGGCAGAAAGGTGGAAGGAGTATATAGAGGGTTTATACAAGGGCGAAGTACTTGAGGACAATATTATGGAAATGGAAGAGGATGTAGATGAAGACGAAATGGGAGATACGATACTGCGTGAAGAGATTGACAGAGCACTGAAAGACCTGAGTCGAAACAAGGCCCCGGGAGTAGACAACATTCCATTAGAACTACTGACAGCCTTGGCAGAGCCAGTCCTGACAACACTCTACCATCTGGTGAGCACGATGTATGAGACAGGCGAAATACCCACAGACTTCAAGAAGAATATAATAATTCCAATCCCAAAGAAAGCAGGTGTTGACAGATGTGAAAATTACCGAACTATCAGTTTAATAAGTCACAGCTGCAAAATACTAATGCGAATTCTTTACAGACGAATGGAAAAACTGGTAGAAGCGGACCTCGGGGAAGACCAGTGTGGATTCCGTAGAAATGTTGGAACACGTGAGGCAAAGCTAACCTTACGACTTATCTTAGAAGAAAGATTAAGAAAAGGCAAACCTACATTTCTAGCATTTGTAGACTTAGAGAAAGCTTTTGACAATGTTAACTGGAATACTCTCTTTCAAATTCTGAAGGTGGCAGGGGTAAAATACAGGGAGCGAAAGGCTATTTACAATTTGTACAGAAACCAGATGGCAGTTGTAAGAGTCGAGGGGCATGAAAAGGAAGCAGTGGTTGGAAAGGAGTGAGACAGGGTTGTAGCCTCTCCCCGATGTTATTCAATATGTATATTGAGCAAGCAGTAAAGGAAAGAAAAGAAAAATTCGGAGTAGGCATTAAAATTCATGGAGAAGAAGTAAAAAATTTGAGGTTCGCCGATGACATTGTAATTCTATCAGAGACAGCAAAAGACTTGGAAGAGCAGTTGAACGGAATGGACAGTGTCTTGAAAGGAGGATATAAGATGAACATCAACAAAAGCAAAACGAGGATAATGGAATGTAGTCAAATTAAATCGGGTGATGCTGAGGGAATTAGATTAGGAAATGAGACACTTAAAGTAGTAAAGGAGTTTTGCTATTTAGGGAGTAAAATAACTGATGATGGTCGAAGTAGAGAGGATATAAAATGTAGACTGGCAATGGCAAGGAAATCGTTTCTGAAGAAGAGAAATTTGTTAACATCGAGTATAGATTTAAGTGTCAGGAAGTTGTTTCTGAAAGTATTTGTATGGAGTGTAGCCATGTATGGAAGTGAAACATGGACGATAACTAGTGTGGACAAGAAGAGAATAGAAGCTTTCGAAATGTGGTGCTACAGAAGAATGCTGAAGATAAGGTGGGTAGATCACGTAACTAATGAGGAGGTATTGAATAGGATTGGGGAGAAGAGAAGTTTGTGGCACAACTTGACTAGAAGAAGGGATCGGTTGGTAGGACATGTTTTGAGGCATCAAGGGATCACCAATTTAGCATTGGAGGGCAGCGTGGAGGGTAAAAATCGTAGAGGGAGACCAAGAGATGAATACACTAAGCATATTCAGAAGGATGTAGGTTGCAGTAGGTACTGGGAGATGAAGAAGCTTGCACAGGATAGAGTAGCATGAAGAGCTGCATCAAACCAGTGTCAGGACTGAAGACCACAACAACAACATCCATGAAAATCTAATTTCTTCCAATAATGAGTTAAACTTCTTTGAAGCAGCAAAGAGAATTAAGTCCTTTGATTCATCCTGTAATGTTAATGCATACTTGATTGTCAGTATAGTGTTTTTATTGCTTTTATTAATTTGTCTTTTGTCAACAGCATTTGTCATGTATGAAATTGTCATCCTGAAGGCTCGCTTCTCGGTACCGAACGTTACTGTGTCTGCAAATGAAATACATGTTGCAATGCCTTCTGATGCCACAAATGGTGAAATAGATTCATAACACTTAGGAGGTCGTTTTGAGCCACCTATGTTGCTCTTTCTCTGGGGAGAGCGATGTAATTGTCTACAGGTTTGCATGTAGCCGTACAGTATGTAACACGCGCTCGCCAGCCGACCTATCTTGGAATGCTGACTATTTACTTGGACAGTAGACATGCATCCGACTGCAGTGCACCACAGGAGAGTAAGCCACTGGCCACCATCCGCAGCACACCATATAACTAGCACAGCCTTAGGCGAGAATGTGTCTTTTCTTAGCTCACCATGGAGCCTTTCGATACGACCATAATTAGCTGATGTTAGGATGTCAGACACAGTGATGATGGGTGTGCGTGTTTTGTAATCAGCCTTTTGTTTACAAACTATTTAAACTTGCTTCTCAGTGCTCGTGTATTTCTGTACCTCAAGGACCCCACTGCTTACAAATCCTGACGAATATTTCGTGTAATTATCGTCCAGGGGTAATAATGCAAATAACCTCGCTATACACTGATAAAACCCATCTGGTACATGAGGTATTACTTGATCTGTCCATGTTGAGTGTGCTGTCAGTTGTCAACACGATGAATTTTATCAGTATCGTTTGTGAGTAGTTGCCCAATCATGGTTTTATTATTTTGTGTGTGACACTACACATCTGCTCCAGCGAGTTGATCTGTGTGTTCCTGACTAGACTACTGTGCATTACACAAGTGGTACAATATTTGGTGTCAACTGAAGAATGGGTTACAACTCGTCGGCTTTTACCAGTGATGTCATAGTTTACTCATAGATATTGATGTCTTTATTTTCGAGCCATATATATAATAAATCGGTTATCTTCTGTGGTGAGGCGTCATCACTGTAAATCGAAATAAATGAATGTGTTTTTAAAAGACAGGGCTAGACATTATTCACGATGTTTGTCGCTTGTATTAATTTAAATCGTTTTCGTTTTAATTCACTGATTTTACCTATTTTGGATCAACTGAAGAACTGGATACAACCCGCGACTTTGAACAATGACGTCATCGGTTGCTCTTAGAGATCAATGTCCTTACTTTCGAGCCACAGATAATAAATCGGTTGTCTGCTGTGGACAGAGACATCATTGTAAATTGAAGTAAATGAATCTGTTTTTAAAAGACAGCGCTAGACATTGCATAAGAGTCTTTTTCTTTGCATTCGTTTAAATAATTGGTTCTTTCCAGTTCTTTCAGTACTTAATTTCATTCTTAGTGAGTTTTAGATAAGTTGGAAGAATAGCTTTTCATTTAGAAGAATGTTTAGTTTTTCATTTTCGCTTTTAGTTATGGATTTATCTATTCCCATGAATATGGAAGACTTAAGCAGGCTTTGGGTGTAGATATGATGTCAACCATTCGATTTTTGCAAATATCTGGTCTTCTTGCTGATTGCGTTCGATGTTGTGAGTGTGGCAAACATATGCGCCTGCAAACAAATGTGTCTGCTCGTCGTACTTACGATTTATTCATATGGAGGTGTAGCAAGGAACGACTATGGCACTCAGTTAGACGAGGAGCTTGGTTTGAGAAATCGAAGCTGGCTTTGAGGGATATAACAAAACTTGCATGATGTTAGTGTTGAGGTATCCTGTGTAGTTGTGTGTATGAAGGTCTTGTGAGTGAGCATACCGTTTTAGACAGGTATTCATTTTATAGCGAAGTTTGTGGGGAATAAATAAAGTATAGGTGGCCTTTGAGGGGGGGGGGGGGGTTGTTATAGTCGAAATCGATTACTCTCATTTTGGCAAAACCAAGTACAACAGGGCGTAGCTTGCGGTGGGATTATGGGCTTGGGGGGGGGGGGGTTGTAATTTCGGGTCCACAATGTGATAATATAGTTTTTAAAGCAACTCCTAATTGAACAAAGAAAGTGTTGGTGAATTAATTGAAGATCATGTTGCAGAGGGTCCTGTAGCTATTTCTGATGGCTTTTCTTCATATAGGGATTTGGGGAATAGAGGTTTTCAGCATCTTGTCGTGAGTCATAATATTGAATTCAGATTTCATCACCGAGCGAGGTGGCGCAGTGGTTAGCACACTGGACTCGCATTCGGGAGGACGACGGTTCAATCCCGTCTCCAGCCATCCTGATTTAGGTTTTCCGCGATTTCCCTAAATCGTTTCAGGCAAATGCCGTGATGGTTCCTTTGAATGGGCACGGCCGATTTCCTTCCCAATCCTACCCTAACCCGAGCTTGCACTCCGTCTCTAATGACGTCGTTGTCGACGGGACGTTAAGCACTAACCACCACCACCACCACCACCACCAGATTTCATCAGTTGGACCAATAGTATAGAAATCTGTTACAGGGAGAGGACATGACGCATTTCGACACTACAGAGCCTTTTAGATGAATATGCACAATGTACCTGATACACATTGCCCTTTTAAGTGTTCCCTTAAACTTGTTGGGCAAATGAATCGTCCAAAATTTGTTACTTAATTTCAGGTTGGGATGGAGGGTGGGGAGTGAACTGATAATTAAGGAAAAGGGTGGTTAAAATATTGATTTGGATTTTCTGGGATTGATCCATCATTCTGCATTTTCATGTCAGGTAATTTTCACTATGGATATTTTATTATTTTACTTCATTTCGTTGATGTGAACTTTTGGGTTTATATATTTGTATGTATGACTGTTTTAGCATGATTTGTATGTGGGTATGTGATTTTTCTTGACGTCTTCCAGGGCGAGCTTTGGTTTTTTGCGGAGGAGTTTGCGTATAGTAAGTTTAGTTTTTTATTTTCATGTTGTACTGAATTTGTCTATTTTGATATATTTCTTTGTCGTATTATATTGCTCTGTGTTAAGAATGGGTTCGTCAGCTGCAGTACTGAATATAAATTGCTCAGTCGTTGCTCTTTTCCCTTACCAAGTACTAGCATCAGTACGATTTTTTCGGCGAAAGACCGACATACGTAAAATTTGTGTCCCACATTTCAGTTGATGTGTACAGGTCAACTGAAGTACGGGATACTGGTGCTAGAGGGACGAAAAAAGCGACATGTGTAACTTTGATGTCATTTACCTATATAGGTCAACTGAAGAACAGGATATAAATATTAGGTATGACGCTATTTTTCACCTTCGTTAGCACTAGTATCCTATTCTTCAGTTGACGTATATAGGTCAACTTAAGGGCAAGATACACATGCTATAAATTTCATTTTCCATTTGCTAGTACTAGTATTCTATTCTTCAGTTGACTTATATAGCTCAACTGAAGAATGGATACAAATTTTACTGTTGTCGGTTTTTTTGTCGTCGCTAGCAACACTATGATAATTTTCAGCCGATAGTATTAGTATAGAAGATTGACCTATATAGGTCAACCGATGTATATGATACAAATATTTTTTATGTAGGTCTTTTCGCCTTCACTAGTGATACTATCCACGTAAGAACAGAATGCTAGTGGTAGTGGAGGCGAAAGAAACAACACCTGCAAAATTTGAATCCCGTATTTCACTTGACCTATATCGTTCCACTGAAGAACAGGATACTAATGCTAACGAAAACGAAGAAGTCGACGTGCGTTAAATTTGTATCCCATACTGCAGCAGCTAAGCTATATACAGGGTGTTTCAATAAGGTACGGCCAAACTTCCAGGAAACATTCCTCACACACAAAAAAAGAAAATATGTTATGTGGACATGTGTCCGGAAACGCTTACTTTCCATGCTAGAGCTCATTTTATTACTCCTCTTCAAATCGCGTTAATCATGGAATGGAAACACACAGCAACAGAACGTACCTGCATGACTTCAAACACTTTGTTACAGGAAATGTTCAAAATGTCCTCCGTTAGCGAGGATACATGCATCCACCCTTCATCGCATGGAATCCCTGATGCGCTGATGCAGCCCTGGACAATGGCGTGTTGTATCACAGCCGTCCACAATACGAGCACGAAGAGTCTCTACATTTGGTACCGGGGTTGCGTAAACAAGAGCTTTCAAATGCCCCCATAAATGAATGTCAAGAGGGGTGAGGCCAGGAGAGCGTGGAGGCCATGGAATTGGTCCGCCTCTACCAATCCATCGGTCATGGAATCTGTTGTTGAGAAGCATACGAACATTTCGACTGAAATGTGCAGGAGCTCCATCGTTCATGAACCACATGTCATGTCGTACTTGTAAAGGCACATGTTCTAGCAGCACAGGTAGAGTACCCCGTATGATATCATGATAACGTGCTCCATTGAGCGGAGGTGGAAGAACATGGGGCCCAATCAAGACATCACCAACAATGCCTGCCCAAACGTTCACAGAAAATCTGTTTTGATGACGTGATTGTACATTTGCGTGCGGATTCTCGTCAGCCCACACATGTTGATTGTGAAGATTTACAATTTGATCACGTTGGAATGAAGCCTCATCCGTAAAGAGAACATTTGCACTGAAATGAGGATTGACACATTGTTGGATGAACCATTCGCAGAAGTGTACCCGTGGAGGCCAATCAGCTGCTGATAGTGCCTGCACACACTGTTCATGGTATCGAAACAACTGGTTCTCCTGCAGCACTTTCCATACAGTGACGTGGTCAACGTTAGAAACGGCTCGCGGGCCCCGAGGAATCATGACGTCATATCATGACATGACGTCGTCTCTCAAGCTAGTCAATATCGCTGGTAGTTTTCGAAACGCGGATATTCTTTGAACATGACATGCCGATGCCTTGTGGGTGTGTGTATAACGGCGGGTTTTGTGTTTTGTGTGCGTTAGAGCATTTCAGTCACGGAAGAAATTGATAATACTTGCTGCAGAAGCACATGTTTGCAGAGGAGACAGGATAGTTTGTATTCCAGACAATGGACGGTAAGTAACTTCCGTTAGTAATCTTATCATGCGCAAGAAAAGTAAAGTGTCTGGTAAATCTACAGAAATTTCATTCTTTGTGCCTGTAGTATTCTGATGCATTATGTTACCCTGTAAAGTTTCTTTCAATGCATCTAAGTAGATTATTTGTGGTAACGGCGTATTCTCATGACAAATGGCTTCGGTATTTAAGTTTCAATCATCGTAACTTTTTCCTGATCAAAAATTGTGTAGTAACTGTAATCTAACTTCAGTAACCTGCACATTTGAAAACTTTTGAATGTTCAAAATTACATCATTGACCATAGTCAGTATTTTTTTACAGTAAAGTAGGTATGAATTGCAGTGACTGAATCCGGATTTGTGAGTGGTGTAATCTGTTTTTGTAATGGATGTTTCAGAGTTTCTGAAGTGAAAGTCCAAAGAAGAGAAGACAGCGAGAAGTAGCTTTTTGTCTGTTTCATGGTTTATAGGCCTACTGGGGAAACTCGCCATGTAAAAAAACGAGTAACGCATCAAGCTTGGTACCTCAATGGTGATGTGGAAATCCGAGTGTTGTTAATAAAGAAATTAATTCAGTGTGTGTCTCTTTCTTTTGATTCCTTTATCATGTTGCTTATAGTTGACCAAATTTAATTAAAATACCCAGGTGATAATTTCAACAGAAATTGGACTATGTGCATAGCTGTTTCTAGTGGCTTTGCTGCTTCTCACAGGCAAAGTATGAATATTCACCATCCTCTGGCATGTGTGTTCACTAGTCAGTCATGGCAAAAGAAATCACTGACTCAAAGCATAATTTGCTTGGTAGACATAATTGGAAATCGCCTTTGTAGTTATAATTTTACGTTTTTAGATTATAGTACTCCATGAGAGATTATCTTCTGCATTTCTTGGCCCTGACATGATTAGTAATGGATGTTTCACCACTAGGTCAGGCATACAGCATTAAGTGTGCTGCTTTGCTGTCAGCGGCATCGTAGTCAATGTGTTACGCAGGCATTTAGGAACTTTGAGTGTGAAGTATATGCATCTGTACAGTCTTGGCTAAAAAGATACAGCTATCATGCTAATTACTGTTTCAGGAATTATCCTTTATACAGTTAAATATCTTATGTTAAATATGTATCTAAAACTGAATTTACGAATAACTTTGTAGTCATTTAATAATTTGGTTTTGTAAGACATTTAAATAAAAATACTGCAGACCCAAAAATCGTCTGGAAATGGTAAGGAATATCAAATATAAGTAAATATTTTTCCTCAGTAAGATTAAAGCGTAAAATTGCTGATACCTGGTTGTTACGATGAGATCACTACTGGCCCCAGCAGAGCAATCTGCTGTGACCACCGGCACCTTCATGCCAGCCAACAGGTTAATACACAAAACAGGACAGTGCAAGACTTGGTCTGTAATTCTCATTGGTTGACGCAACTAAAATTAAATTTCTGAGGTATACTGGAACTGTGTTATCAGTATATTCCCCATCATGGCACTGACAGTGCATAATATATTTTACAACTGAGAATAGATACTTAAATATTTATGTGGGAATATATTTCAAGAAACCTTTTCAAACCAAACGTGACAATTATATTGACACACAAGTAAACCCACCTGAATGACACACTGAGTTACACAGGAGTTAGTTGTAGATGTTGAATAGGTTATTTACACAGAAAACTTTTCATACAAATTTTATTGTAGAGCACACTAACGTTAAGGGAAACATGCAATGCCTAAATAAGATAAACTTGGACATGCAAGAACTGGTTTCGCTCAGATATATGGAAAATTAACTGTAGTATTATATGACATATAACATGTATATGACATATACCACATCTGAGGTGCAAATTTGTGGATAGGAGAGATCGCATTGAACCTGTGCACATTTTGTTGCAGTGGTGGGATGATGTCATCCAGATTTCAAAATTAGGGGTCTAGTAATGAAACTCTCATCAGTTTTAATATTTAAAAATAAACACGCCTGAAAAAGGAAGCTGAATTAGGACTTTCAATTAAATTGCAAAAATTTTCTTGTTTTGCACATTCACTGCAGCTGACACTTAAAAGCACAGGGTTAGTAGCTCTTATTGACCTTTGTGTCAGCCGCAGTGAACATGTTGAAGATTGTAAAGTAACAAAGTAGTTGTTGACATTCTGGTATTAATTGATGACAGCAGGAAACACAGCAATGAAATAATGTGAATTACTTAAACCAGGAATTAAACAAGTCTACATAGCTTTGAACACAGTCATTTCACACTTCTTAGTCACTGCATATTTGTGTGCTATAACGTAATACAGCAACCTTCTGTTTTCTAATCTTTGATCTGGGACACCTGTCACATCTTACTTGTTTTCCTAGAGCAACTCTAAGTTTACAATATCCACATTTCAGAATTCCAGTAATAGCTAGTTCTACCTCATGCTGGAAGTGTCGGGTGCTAGCTGTCTCTTCAGATACGATCTCATCAACTGCCATTTCAGAAACCTGAAGCAAAAATGTGATTATTCAATTTTCTGTCAGTGTTGAATACATCACTAATGTATATACCATACAGATATTCATGATGGTATAGAACAGTGCAGGGCCATCTTCTGGAACACCTGCTGGGTAGACTAAACTGTGCACTTCACATCCAGTGCATAACTTTCTCCATAGGTAGTATCATAGCACACTACTATCTCAGGCTTGATTGTTGTGATGCTCAATGAAACAGCATTATGCCTTGAAGACCCTAAACTAACAGCTTTCTTAAGTTTGTGAATGAAGGATATAAGTAAGTGATATATCCAAAAACAATTACGTTTTCCATTTTGCTGTCAGGAACTCTTTTGG
This sequence comes from Schistocerca nitens, assembly GCF_023898315.1. Taxonomy (NCBI): domain Eukaryota; kingdom Metazoa; phylum Arthropoda; class Insecta; order Orthoptera; family Acrididae; genus Schistocerca; species Schistocerca nitens. The sequence continues at coordinate 1,012,232,935 of NC_064614.1, forward strand.
AAACTTTTCTTTTATTATTATTTTGTACATGTGTGGCCTTTTTGTGTCCTCTTACCAGTTTCACAAGAACATCTGATTTGCTTAATGAGGATATTTATGGTTACAAAAAAAAGTGTTGATAATGCAGCCTGCAAACCAAGATCATTCTCCAAAACTTTACGAACCTAGGAAATAAGTGTCCGCAGCTCGTGGTCTCGCGGTAGCATTCTCACTTCCCGAGCACGGGTCCCGGGTTCGATTCCCGGCGGGGTCAGGGATTTTCTCTGCCTCGTGATGACTGGGTGTTGTGTGATGTCCTTAGGTTAGTTAGGTTTAAGTAGTTCTAAGTTCTAGGGGACTGATGACCATAGATGTTAAGTCCCATAGTGCTCAGAGCCATTTGAACCATTAGGAAATAAGCACAATGATTTGGACATAATAGCATATTTTAATAAACCAGATGTTTCATTTATTACTGAGCACTGGTATACCAAAAAAGAATCTTATTATGCACCCATTAACAAAGAATTTCTGCCCAGCTTTGAGTAAGGATATCAAACCTTATGGTGATGTTGCAAAAAGGGCAATAATTGGTGCTCAAAGATGTAATTCCTAACGTGTTGAAGGTGTTACTGAACTTTCTGTGATAAGCTATAGATGGGAAAGGAAACACAATTTTAGATATAGACAAACCTCCATCTGAAAGTACAGATATTTTTCTTTAGTTAATCTCTATCAATTGCTTGTAGAGAAAGATAGTAAATACTCAGGGAAAACGGCTGGGTAATTATGCTGATGTTTGTTCACAGTTTAATAAAACCTCATCTAACACAAATCATTTTTCACTCTTAAGAATGGCGAGTGGCACACACAGATCTAACATTACTGATATGTAATACAGGGTACCCAGGACTTTGTACTGGGATACTTTCTTTTGTTGATTTATGTAAATGACAAAATACTGCTCCCCAAATTCAAGGATAGTTCCGTACGCTGATGCTACATCCATTGCATGCAAGTGTAAAGATCATGAGCAACTACAAAAACTATGAAACTGTATTACAAATGAAATAATTTGGTATTTCTATGGAAGTCATCTCATTGTCAGCAGAAGATAGCAGCAGTAATGGATTTTAACCCCACAAGACAGATTTTGAAATGCAGTTGTGCACTGGAACTGATATTGTCATCAAAGAAAACTACTGCCTGGCTAAAGTTACACTTTCTATATTTAACAAGTTACAACATGAAAACTAATTACCGTACAAGAACATAACTTGGTAGCATTAATATCAAGGACATGAGGAAGAGAAATAATGCAGAATCAATTCAATTGAAACACTTTTAATGTGCTGCTACAGTACACCATACCATTACATACCAGTACCATTACTGGTGATGGCGATGGAGGCTGTTATGAAAAGCTTGCGATTTTATTCAAATCTGACATGGCAAGTTAACAGAACTTTTTATCCATGTGAGTAAAATTATTGTGTAAAATCGATAATGCAGCTTCTTACAGAAGTCTCTTCAGGGCCCTTTGGAGTCTTTCACTTATATGTCAACATATTTACTCCGCAATAGTATTTGTTGTTTGTAATAGGGGTGGCTGGCTCTGAGCACTATGGGACTTAACAGCTATGGTCATCAGTCCCCTAGAACTTAGAACTACTTAAACCTAACTAACCTAAGGACAGCACACAACACCCAGCCATCACGAGGCAGAGAAAATCCCTGACCCCGCCGGGAATCGAACCCGGGAACCCGGGCGTGGGAAGCGAGAACGCTACCGCACGACCACGAGATGCGGGCTGTAATAGGGGTAATTTTACTCTGTTCAGTGAAATGAACTTTCAAAATACTGGAAGTAAAAACAATGTCCATGTAGACTATACATCCCTGCCTACGATTCAGAATGGAATTTCACATTCTGATCGGAAGTCTTTAACAGGTTGCTGCTAGACATCGGGCAGAACACTGAAAATCCTAAGATATTAAAAAAAAAAAATACAAAGTAAAAAAATTATTTTATTAGCCTCTCCTTCTATAATTATAATTAAACGTAATGTTTCGACTCAAGGATGCATATGCTGGTTAACACTAAGGTTCAAATTAACAGGATTTTAATGTTACCATTATATGTAGAGCTGACAGTACTCATTGTAAAATTATGAAATGCTTTGTACAAAGTACGAGAGAAACAGCATTTGAATAAAAAAAACGATTTCTAGCTTTCAGTGTCATTACTGCTTTCCTCTGGGAAGATGAATATGTTATGTGACTGGAAATGAGGGGAAGATCACTTAGACCACCCATACAGAAGACTTATGTGACAAATTCATGAGTACTGCTCCAATGTTTGAGATCCAGGTCATATTTAAGTAACACACTGAAGCAACACAGAGGCTGGATGCTAGATAGGTTACCAGTAGTTTCAAACTATGTGCGAGTATTATGAAGATGCTTGGCAAACACGTGAGAATCCCTGGAGGGAAAACAATGTTCTTTTTGTATACAACTATTGAGAAAATTTAGAAGGCATGACAAATCCGGGCTCATATGGTAGATAGCCTTTCTTCCCTCTCTCTATTTGCAAGTGGAATGGGAAAGAAAATGATTTGTAGTGGTACAAGGTACCATTTGGTTGCTTGTGTAGTATGTATATACATGAAAATGCGGAAGAAAATTGTGACTGCCTACTACATTACGAAGTAATAGTTCAACTAACCTAAAGCTTCGTGATTTATTTCAAATTTTATTCAATTTACTACAAATGTTTTGTCCCACTGATACACTCTGGTAATCAGTGACTTGCATCTATAGCAGTCTTACATTACGGAGATGTCAGTATTGCTTAGATCTATTAATATTCCCTCATTGAGCTCTTTTTAACGAAAGATCTCATAAACTGGATTTTTGAGAATACATACAGGAAGATGTGATTGGCATATAGATGTTTGTTTACAAAAAAACAAAGATCAAAATTTAAGCATATCGGTAACACACACTGGGCAAGAGTACATATCTGGGCTAGAGCACTATACTGGATTTCGCCCCCTTTCCAAGAAACCCTGGCTGGAGTAATAAGTTTATTTGTAGCATAGTATGAGGTCTACATTAGGTTGAAAAGCGATAATTTCGTTGACAGTTGTGGAACACAGCGAATGAGAAATAAAGGTTGTGGTAACAGACAGATGGATGGCATTGCCCAATATTTGTTTGCGGCATATTTAAATGCACTTTACCACATTTAACGCATTACTCATAATTAAAAAAAATAAAACTACTCGGCCATCCCCAAAAAACATAGTAAAAAATGAACAAGCATCCGACGACGTGTTTTGATGCATATTACGTATAGCTATCGTACACAAACTGTAAAAATGCAATGGGCTTTCCACTACGTATCCTTCACCATATTTGATTCCTTTTGCCGCATTTGCTACTGCTGGTATGGGTTCAGATACAAATTCGTGCTGCAAACGTCTCAGTGGTATTTAGCCTACATTAGTAAGCTGCAGTTAATGCGTTAAAAAAATTTAGACACTTTGTCCTCAATGCGTAATATGTGTTACGCTATAAATCACTCTGCCTTGCGACCAATAATTTGTAATCAGGTGGCTTCAATCAATCACGTAAGACTCTAATATGTAACTTTGACTACGCTGCGGATTATTATGTCAACATAATCCCGATTATTCGCATTCAAACCTTCTTTCTACATTTAATTCTGTTAACGGAAGCTTCATTCAAACAATCTGGATTGTTTTGACGTTCCAAAACAACAGCTGAAGGCAAGTCTGTATAAACGAAGTGGCCAACGTGTAACGTCACTTACGTCAACAGAATTGTTTACAGGCCTAATCACCAGGCAGCGATGTCACGCTTTCAGCCTTTCTGATGACGTCATGAAGCGATTCCTCGGGGCCCGCGAGACGCACATGGTCAACGTTACCTTGTACAGCAGCAACTTCTCTGACGCTGACATTAGGGTGATCGTCAACTGCACGAAGAATTGCCTCGTCCATTGCAGGTGTCCTCGTCGTTCTAGGTCTTCCCCAGTCGCGAGTCATAGGCTGGAATGTTCCGAGCTCCCTAAGACGCCGATCAATTGCTTCGAACGTCTTCCTGTCGGGACACCTTCGTTCTGGAAATCAGTCTAGATACAAACTTACCGCGCCACGGCTATTGCGCTGTGCTAATCCATACATCAAATGGGCATCTGCCAACTCCGTATTTGTAAACATTGCACTGACTGCAAAACCACGTTCGTGATGAACACTAACCTGTTGATACTACGTACTGATGTGCTTGATGCTAGTACTGTAGAGCAATGAGTCGCATGTCAACACAACCACCGAAGTCAACATTACGTTCCTTCAATTGGGCCAACTGGCGGTGAATCGAGGAAGTACAGCACATACTGACGAAACTAAAATGAGCTCCAACATTGAAATTAAGCGTTTCCGGACACATGTCCACATTACATCTTTTCTCTATTTGTGTGTGAGGAATGTTTCCTGAAAGTTTGGTCGTACCTTTTTGTAACACCCTGTAGATCGACTGAAGTTCGAGATACAACTCATATACACTCCTGGAAATGGAAAAAAGAACACATTGACACCGGTGTGTCAGACCCACCATACTTGCTCCGGACACTGCGAGAGGGCTGTACAAGCAATGATCACACGCACGGCACAGCGGACACAACAGGAACCGCGGTGTTGGCCGTCGAATGGCGCTAGCTGCGCAGCATTTGTGCACCGCCGCCGTCAGTGTCAGCCAGTTTGCCGTGGCATACGGAGCTCCATCGCAGTCTAACACTGGTAGCATGCCGCGACAGCGTGGACGTGAACCGTATGTGCAGTTGACGGACTTTGAGCGAGGGCGTATAGTGGGCATGCGGGAGGCCGGGTGGACGTACCGCCGAATTGCTCAACACGTGGGGCGTGAGGTCTCCACAGTATATCGATGTTGTCGCCAGTGGTCGGCGGAAGGTGCACGTGCCCGTCGACCTGGGACCGGACCGCAGCGACGCACGGATGCACGCCAAGACCGTAGGATCCTACGCAGTGCCGTAGGGGACCGCACCGCCACTTCCCAGCAAATTAGGGACACTGTTGCTCCCGGGGTATCGGCGAGGACCATTCGCAACTGTCTCCATGAAGCTGGGCTACAGTCCCGCACACCGTTAGGCCGTCTTCCGCTCACGCCCCAACATCGTGCAGCCCACCTCCAGTGGTGTCGCGACAGGCGTGAATGGAGGGACGAATGGAGACGTGTCGTCTTCAGCGATGAGAGTCGCTTCTGCCTTGGTGCCAATGATGGTCGTATGCGTGTTTGACGCCGTGCAGGTGAGCGCCACAATCAGGACTGCATACGACCGAGGCACACAGGGCCAACACCCGGCATCATGGTGTGGGGAGCGATCTCCTACACTGGCCGTACACCACTGGTGATCGTCGAGGAGACACTGAATAGTGCACGGTACATCCAAACCGTCATCGAACCTATCGTTCTACCATTCCTAGACCGGCAAGGGAACTTGCTGTTCCAACAGGACAATGCACGTCCGCATGTATCCCGTGCCACCCAACGTGCTCTAGAAGGTGTAAGTCAACTACCCTGGCCAGCAAGATCTCCGGATCTGTCCCCCATTGAGCATGTTTGAGACTGGATGAAGCGTCGTCTCACGCAGTCTGCACGTCCAGCACGAACGCTGGTCCAACTGAGGCGCCAGGTGGAAATGGCATGGCAAGCCGTTCCACAGGACTACATCCAGCATCTCTACGATCGTCTCCATGGGAGAATAGCAGCCTGCATTGCTGCGAAAGGTGGATATACACTGTACTAGTGCCGACATTGTGCATGCTCTGTTGCCTGTGTCTATGTGCCTGTGGTTCTGTCAGTGTGATCATGTGATGTATCTGACCCCAGGAATGTGTCAATAAAGTTTCCCCTTCCTGGGACAATGAATTCACGGTGTTTTTATTTCAATTTCCAGGAGTGTATATGTCAACTGACATATTCCATGCTACCGTTACTTCTATCCCTTTTTTTTCCCTTAACTTTTTACAGAAGTGCTAGAACTCAAACAAGCAATAACCTTAACATTATGTTCGAAATATTACTGGACGTGATATATGTCTACCATCTGTTTCCTCTCCTGTGTTCCTTTGTTTCTGAATACTCGGTTTGCTGTTAAATCTGTCTAATAATCTCTGGCAAATTCTGACGTCCTATTTCAAAGCTTACGGGTTGTATCGCGTTCTTCAGAGGAAACGTTAGCGACAGCCCCGGACATTAGCACATGCTCCACCCATTTACCCCTCCTCCACACCTACCCCCGCAACACCAACCAAGTGCGCATCAATATGATCTTTGGTAGTTCTCATCGCTGTCGTGTTTTTGTTTGTCGTTTTTTGTTTTACGGCGGTTGTTCATACTAGCAGTGTTTTGCTGTTAGTACTTCTTAGCAGTTTGTGTAATACTGTCAAAATTAAACATAGATACGCACTCTCAATAAAGTTATCGTACACAAGGTACCTAACCTTGACTGTTGTGGCCAACTGCTGTCAAAACTGATATCTAACAGACATTAAAGTACGGTAAGATGTGTTGGAATGACACTGACGAAATTATGTACATATGGCTATAAGCAAGTAGTCATAAGAGTTCACAAGTAAAAATTCACCCATTACACAGGCAAATATTAATGAATAATGTCACTGTATAAATATCTGACTGCTTGCATTACGCATTTCTACATTATCTCACTCTTATATTCTTTAGTCTTAATGAGGTAATCAGAAACAAGCCAAGACATCGACTTTGCCTTGTTTATGCACAACATTGACTTTAGACAATCGAGATAATGGACAGCATCCTTGGCAATACTACCAATTAATATTTCCCAACAGAGTTTCTTACACTACGCGAGGAGACGGAAATTTGCGCTCACTGCAGTTAACAAATATCAATGTTTCGATATAGTTCAGATGAAAGCAAATTAAATAAAAAAGACAGTGTGGATACCATTTTTATTTTTCATTCTTATTGATGATTTTTCAACTCGCATATTCAATGAACATATTTCTAATTCTTTTCTCAATGGTACCGGAAAAAATGTATTTCGTACTAACTACTGATTTTCTTCCCTGTTATGACTGGCATATCTGTGATACGAACAACTTTGATGCTGGAACATGCAGCAGACCATGGATGGAGCTTAGGATATGGATTGGTGTGGAGAGGGGTGACTGGGCGGGACTTGTGCACCGTCCGGGGCTGTCGCTAACGTTACGTGTTCTTCAGTAGTCGTCTTATTTTCATTCTTAGCGAGTTTGAGATATTTTGGAAGAACTGCTTTTCATTCTGGACAATTTTTATTTTCTGATTTTAGTTGTGAGCATGGATTTACCTATTCCTATGAATATGGAAGATTTGAAGCAGGGTTCGTCAACTGCAGTATGAAATTCAAATTTAACAGTTGTCGTTAGCACTAGTATACCACAGTCTAACATAGACTGTGGTAATACTACAATGTTTTTCAGTCAGTAGTAGTACTACTGAAGACGATAAGACCGACGTACAAAAAATTTGTATCCCGTACTTCATTTGACGTGTGTAGGACAACTTAAGATACTAGTGCTAGCAAAGGAGGAAAAACCGCATACTTAACTTTGGCATCCTGTGCACAGTTTAACTATGAAGCTAGTATCCAGTTCTACAGTTGACTCATAGTCACCTGAAATGCCAGATACAAATCTTATACATTACATTAACTTTTGCCTTCGCTAGTACCAGTATCCTATTCTTCAGTGACGTATATAGGTAGAGGTCTGCGCGGATAAGGAAAGTGCAATCCGCATCCGCACCGCATCTGCAAGGTCCTAATCCGCAACCGCATCTGCATCTGCAGCAATTAATCCGCATCAGCAAGCTCCTTATCCGCATCTGCATATATTTAAGTTTTGAATGAGTGTTGTTGTTGTTGTTGTGGTCTTCAGTCCTGAGACTGGTTTGATGCAGCTCTCCATGCTACTCTATCTTGTGCAAGCTTCTTCATCTCCCAGTACCTACTGCAACATACATCCTTCTGAATCTGCTTAGTGTATTCATCTCTGTCTCCCTCTACGATTTTTACCCTCCAGGACAACTTAATTGGTGATCCCTTGATGCCTCAAAACATGTCCTACCAACCGATCCCTTCTCCTAGTCAAGTTGTGCCACAAACTTCTCTTCTCCCCATTCCTATTCAATACCTCCTCATTAGTTATGTGATCTACCCATCTAATCTTCAGCATTCTTCTGTAGCACCACATTTCAAAAGCTTCTATATTCTTCTTGCCCAAACTATTTATCGTCCATGTTTCACTTCCATACATGGCTACACTCCATACAAATATTTTTAGAAATGACTGCCTGACACTTAAATCTATACTCGACGTTAACAAATTTCTCTTCTTCAGAAACGCTTTCCTTGCCATAGCCAGTCTACATTTTATATCCTCTCGACTTCGACCATCATCAGTTATTTTGCTCCCCAAATAGCAAAATTCCTTTACTACTTTAAGTGTCTCATTTCCTAATCTAATTCCCTCAGCATCACCCGATTTAATTCGACTACATTCTATTATCCCCATTTTGCTTTTGTTGATGTTCATTTTATATCCTCCTTTCAAGACACTGTTCATTCCGTTCAACTGCTCCTCCAAGTCCTGACAGAATTACAATCTCATTGGCGAACCTCAAAGTTTTTATTTCTTCTCCATGGATTTTAATACCTACTCCGAATTTTTCTTTTATTTCCTTCACTGCTTGCTCAATCTACAGATTGAATAACATCGGAGAGAGACTACAACCCTGTCTGACTCCCTTCCCAACCACTTCTTCCTTTTCATGTCCCTCGACTCTTATAACTGCCATCTGGTTTCTGTACAAATTGTAAATAGCCTTTCGCTCCCTGTATTTTACCCCTGCCACCTTCAGAATTTGAAAGAGCGTATTCCAGTCAACATTGTCAAAAGTTTTCTCTAAGTCTACAAATGCTAGAAACGTACGTTTGCCTTTCCTTAATCTAGCTTCTAAGATTTCGCAAGGTCAGTATTGCCTCACGTGTGCCCACATTTCTACGGAATCCAAACTGATCTTCCCCGAGGTCGGCTTCTACTAGTTTTTCCATTCGTCTGTAAAGAATCCGCGTTAGTATTTTGCATCCGTGACTTATTAAACTGATAGTTCGGTAATTTTCACATTTTTCAACACCTGCTTTCTTTGGGATTGGAATTATTATATTCTTCTTGAAGTCTGAGGGTATTTCGCCTGTTTTATACATCTTGCTCACCAGATGGTAGAGTTTCGTCAGGACTGGCTCTCCCAAGGCCGTCAGTAGTTCTAATGGAATGTTGTCTACTCCCGGAGCCTTGTTTTGACTTAGGTCTTTCAGTGCCCTGTCAAACTCTTCAGGCAGTATCGTATCTCCCATTTCATCTTCATCTACATCCTCTTCCATTTCCATAATATTGTCCTCAAGTACATCGCCCTTGTATAGACCCTCTATATACTCCTTCCACCTTTCTGCTTTCCCTTCTTTGCTTAGAACTGGGTTTCCATCTGAGCTCTTGATATTCATACAATTGGTTCTCTTCTCTCCAAATGTCTCTTTAATTTTCCTGTAGGCAGTATCTGATGTGTTGGCAGAAGAGCCAACACCGTGTTGCTAGAAGAGGCCGAAATGCACGCGTTTAAGCTCACGCAGACTGGCGTGAGGTCAGGAACAAGGTAAAGTAATTATAGTAGCCAAAAATAGTACATAGCTTCTGGAATACTTAACTTTAATCCATAATTGGAGAACATCGCTCTTGATGATACATAATTACAATCTCAATATAAACTGGTAATGGCGTCTTGCTAGGTCGTAGCAAATGACGTAGCTGAAGGCTATGCTAACTATCGTCTCGGCAAATGAGAGCGTATCTGTCATTGATCCATCTCTGGCAAAGGCTGCTGACAACTGGGGTGAGTGCTAGGAAGTCACTCTAGACCTGCTGTGTGCGGCGCTCGGTCTGCAATCACTGACAGTGGCGTCACGCGAGTTCGACGTATACTAATGGACCGCGGCCTATTTAAAGGATACCACCTAGCAAGTGTGGTGTCTGACGGTGACCCCACAGTATCTATCTTACCCCTAGTTAGATAAGCCTCTACAGCCTCTACAGCCTTACATTAGCCTTCCTGTCGATCTCATTTTTGAGACGTTTGTATTCCTTTTTGCCTGCTTCATTTACTGCATTTTTATGTTTTCTCCTTTCATCAATTAAATTCAGTATTTCTTCTGTCACCCAAGGATTTCTACTAGCCCTCGTCTTTTTACCTACTTGATCCTCTACTGCCTTCACTACTTCATCCCTCAAAGCTACCCATTCTTCTTCTACTGTATTTCTTTCCCCCATTCCTGTCAATTGTTCCCTTATGCTCTCCCTGAAACTCTGTACAATCTCTGGTTTAGTCAGTTTATCCAGGTCCCATCTCCTTAAATTCCCACCTTTTTGCAGTTTCTTCAGTTTTAATCTACAGTTCATAACCAATAGATTGTGGTCAGAATCCACATCTGCCCCTGGAAATGTCTTACAATTTAAAACCTGGTTCCTAAATCTCTGTCTTACCATTATATAATCTATCTGGAACCTGTCAGTATCTCTAGGCTTCTTCCATGTATACAACCTTCTTTCATGATTCTTGAACCAAGTGTTAGCTATGATTAAGTTGTGCTCTGTGCAAAATTCTACCAGGCGGCTTCCTCTTTCGTTTCTTACCCCCAATCCATATTCACCTACTATGTTTTCTTCTCTCCCTTTTCCTACTGCCGAATGCCAGTCACCCATGACTATTAAATTTTCGTCTCCCTTCACTACCTGAATAATTTCTTTTATTTCATCATACATTTCTTCAATTTCTTCGTCTTCTGCAGAGCTAGTTGGCATATAAACTTGTACTACTGTAGTAGGCGTGGGCTTCATATCTATCTTGGCCACAATAATGCGTTCATTATGCTGTTTGTAGTAGCTTACCCGCATTCCTATTTTCCTATTCATTATTAAACCTACTCCTGCATTACCCCTAGTGTTTATAACCCTGTAGTCACCTGCCCAAAGTCTTGTTCCTCCTGCCACCGAATTTCACTAATTCCCAATATATCTAACTTTAACCTATCCATTTCCCTTTTTAAATTTTCTAACCTACCTGCCCGATTAAGGTATCTGACATTCCACGCTCCAATCCGTAGAGCGCCAGTTTTCTTTCTCCTGATAACGACATCCTCCTGAGTAGTCCCCGCCTGGAGATCCGAATGGGGGACTATTTTACCTCCGGAATATTTTGCCCAAGAGGACGCCATCATCATTTAACCATACAGTAAAGCTGCATGCCCTCGGGAGAAATTATGGCTGTAGTTTCCCCTTGCTTTCAGCCGTTCGCAGTACCAGCACAGCAAGGCCGTTTTGGTTAGTGCTACAAGGCCAGATCAGTCAATCATCCAAACTGTTGCCCTTGGAACTACTGAAAAGGCTGCTGCCCCTCTTCAGGAACCCCACGTTTGTCTGGCCTCTCAACAGATACCCCTCCGTTGTGGTTGCACCTACGGTACGGGTATCTGTATCGCTGAGGCACGCAAGCCTCCCCACCAACGGCAAGGTCCATGGTTCGTGGGAAGAGGTTTGAATGAGTAATTAATAGTAATAGACAGTAGTACTTACAATTATGGTGTGTAATGACATAGTTATTGTTAGGGTGCCATTTCTGCTACAACTTAACTACTTTTGCTATCTTAAATCACAGGTAATGCTCTATACCTACTCTAAAGCAGACCATTCCAAACAGGAAAGCATTGGCTTTCCGGAGCATACACATTAGCGGCTCGGATCTCATGAGATTGGAAACACTATTTAAAAACCCAGAATGAGATTTTCACTCTGCACCGGAGTGTGCGCTGATATGAAACTCCCTGGCAGATTAAAACTGTGTGCCCGACCGAGACTCGAACTAGGGACCTATGCCTTTCGCGGGCAAGTGCTCTACCATCTGAGCTACCGAAGCACGACTCACGCCCGGTCTCACAGCTCTACTTCTGCCAGTATCTCGTCTCCTACCTTCCAAACTTTACAGAAGCTCTCCTGCGACTATTTAAAAAAATAAAATTCAATGTAATAGTATTAAATTATGGAAATACGTGTACAGAAACAATTATATTTCGCTACTCTTGTGCCAAGGCAGCTGAAAATGACGATGGTTTTAAACTGTTACTAGCACACTGCATCATTTACCGACAGTTTTTTTGTACTCACTGCTTGGATGTGTCAAATTTTGAAGCCATTCATGTCAGCTGCTGATTATATTATAGCTTACGCGTTCGGTCCTCGTCATTTCCAGGTGAAAATATTTACAGTATTAGGCCTACACTGCAAAACGCTGGCGCACCTGTGAAAAAGTTAAACTGCCAGCAATAATTGACGTTGTCTGGAAGAAATAACTCGTCTTCCAAAGAATGACAACAAAATCAGTGGTTTTAGAAATTAGGAGTCCATTTAGATTTAGCTAAAAATACCATTGAAATCTCGAACCTCACCTTTTGGCTGATTTATCGAATTAAGACCTAGCGATAAATGAAATGTCTGTTTCATTCTCAACTAAACAAAGTTTTTCACACTTTAAAACATCCTCAACATTGATCTAAATTACTAAGACAAAATTTGCAGTAGATTTCGCAGTTAATACTTTCAATGTTAAAAAATAATGTTTTTCAGAGTTTAATGGAACTGCAAACGATTTCAAGATGTCTATATAAAAACCACTGTCCCATAACTTCAAATGTTAGGCCTGTTCCCTGTTAAGCAATACCGAGTTACAGTTAAAATGTTCAATTTTGTTACGAATTTCAGCCCTTATCTTTACTAATTGGCCGGTAAATTAAAAAATACATTATTATTTTGCATGATTTGAATATTTTCTTTCACGGGCTATCGCAGTCACAGCTTGTTGGTGGTCGTGAGCCGTAGTTTGAAGTCCCACTTGTAATTAATTACAACGCCCGCCATGGCACCACTCCGGCCGGGCTGTTTCACTGTTCACAAAGAGCGACAATGCTCGGCGGCTGCGAATGTTACTGTAGTGCACGCTAAAATTTAGGTAGGCACTTATGAGATCATCATTACCTAGTTTAATAATATTGACGTGTTAGCTGTTGAATGTTCTTGTTGCGAAGAGTAAAAACTTAAAATTGAGCTCTTTAAACAAACTGCTTGTTAAATATTTCCTTCTTTTACCTAATGCTACTTAAATGTTCTTGTTGGGAATAGTAATAATACTAACAATATGTCGAGGAAATTCTTTACTATAAATATTACAATAAAAACTCACAGGCTTCAGATTAAATATTTTCGTCTTCTGCTTGCTTCTGATTCAGATTCTGTAAAAGAAAGAATCAGGTGAAAAAAATTGTAGCTAATTCAGATAAGCCCAAAACATACAGTGAAGTAAGAGAAGCTGTACAAGTACCTTTTTACATTGGAAGATTACTATGCAGGAACATGATGTTATCAATCGTCTGTGGCTTCAAAGACGTGCGTCTGTCCTGCATTATTTGTCCCGCAGTAGAGAAGCTTCTCTCAGATGGCGCGGGGCGCTGGAATGCAGTGCACGAAGTATGCGTTTGGAAAGATGCGGATAGACGTTTTCACGTCCATGCCACCAAGCTATCACGTCGATTGGACTTTATCATTCGTATATCTGAGAATTTCATCTGACGCAAAGTCAAGATCTCTCGTCAATTCATCTTCTGAGCAATTTTCAAATTCATTAAAAAGTACGTCAGACTACTGTTTTTCTGCAGGAATTCCAGATGTTTGCTTCCTCCTTATCTTTAACTGTGGACAATTTCTCGCAACAACTTCCTTTACAACTTCATCTTTTTCGGCACTGCTAAGAAATTTTAGGTTTTTATATTTTCGATTCAAAAACGATGCAAGTTTATGGGTTTCTGTTACGTCCTATTGGCTGATTAAAATAGATTTGGCTATATTCTTTAAATCTATCAGAAATGGGCTGTCGCCATCATTTTTTTTTTGAAGGAAGGAGAGAAGTTTTAACTTCCACAACACACATAAATAAAGCGTAGGGGTTTTGGAGGCTTCGAGATCACAAGAAGCTATTTTAAATGGTGTCAGAAAGGCTATTATGTCTTCCAACATCCTCTTGTCTATAGAATTAATCAAATTATCTTGATTTTTCTCTGACAAAATTGACAGAACTTCAAACCATTGTGAGTTAACAGACTCAAACATATCCAATTTACTGTTCCATCGTGTGTCTATATCGCCTTTCAATTACTTCTGAAAGCGATTTTGAAGACCAGATCTCTAAAGAAAGTAGTGATAGCTCGACAGGAATTTATTAGTCGCTGCACGCCACTCTTCTCATCATTCGCGTCTCCTCGAGTCGTGTGCTCCAGCACAGTATTAAGAATGTGTGCTGAGCACGAGAGCCTCTTGTATTGGCGAAGTGCTGCCACAATATTTGGACCTCTAGCCGTAACGAACACGATGTTATTCACAGCACTGAATAAATCGAACGATCGTAGTATCTTAATTAATTCAAGTTTAATGTTTTCTCCTGTTTTTTTTTTTTTATCTCACTCTCAAAATTTCTGGTGCACAACACTCGATCCTCAAATTTCACTTCTTCATAATTAACATAATGTGCAGTCACTCCCATAGTTTATTTTACGGCACGAATCAGTCCATAAATCGACAGTTAGTGCTCCACCTATATCTCTGAATATATTCTTCACTTCTGCGGAGACAGTTTCACGCAGACGATCGGCCGTTTGCTTCAAATTTCTGGATATGGTGGTTGGATGAGGTAGCAGTTCCTTAGCACTCACTGCACCGTACTTGGCCCCCACATCAATAAGAAACTGTGCCGTCTCGAGAAACCCAGATCCACATGCAACTTCGAATGGTAAAATGTCTTTGCTGACAAGATAGGTAAGTTTTTCTGTCGCGGCTGTCTTCAAATTTGGCGGAACTTTCACGTCACTCTTGGTATTTAAATAAGTAATTATGATACTTTGTCCAGCCTCACACGAATGTTTTAGCAAATTTGAAGTTCCACTTTTGTGTCCAGTGTAGGAATATACTTTTTTTACATACAAAACAAGCCACTATATCTGTTATCTTCTCGTTGCCATCAAATACGTATCCGAATTTTTTCCAAATTGGCGATTTCAATCTGTTTTCCTTCACTAATGTAAAATCACCTTTTTTCACCTTACACGAAATTGTATCCATCGATATGGTGTTCATTTGAAGAAAGAACTCTCACTGATATTTGCTACGATGCACGTTGCACTCGGTTACTACAAAGCACCTACTGAAGGCAGCGGAAAATTGCAACGGGCACCTGTCTGGTAGACAGTGGGCAGGTTTGCCACCCAGAGAGCACTTCACAGGCCACACAAAAGACACGGTCGCGGAAACGGATTAGGCGCAGGTTTCTTGGGTACAGCTACGTCGGTCGTAGCCAGGGGCTGAGGACGTCAGACATCCGCTCTACCCGTGCCCTGCAAGATTCCAAGAACGTCAACAGACGAAGTTTTCAACTAACATTGCAACATGCGTACTGGGCTGATGCCTTGCTCATTATCCGCAGATGACCCGCGGATATCCGCACCGGTCGCGATTTTATCCGCCAAGTAACAAATACCGCGGATATCCGCATCCGCGCAGGCCTCTAATATAGGCTACCGTACTTGAAGTACATGATACAAAATTTACTCTTGTAGGTTTTTTCACCATCGCCTGTGCTGCTCTCATAATTTTCAGTCGATGCTATTGGTATCAAAGGCGAATAAAAAAATTGTATCCTGTACTTTAGTTGACCTATATAGGTCAACTGAAGTATGGGATAAAATTTTTATGTATGTCACTTTTTGTTTTTGCTTGCATAGTTCAGCTATGGTACAGGATGCCAATGTTAAGTGCATAGATTTTTTCGTCTTTGTTAGCATTAGTATCCTGTTCTTCAGAGACCTATATAGATCAAATGAAGTACGGGATACAAATTTTACGTATGTCGGTCTCTTCGCCAGTAGTAGTATGATCTGAAGAATAGGATGCTAATAGCAGTGGAGGCGAAAAAAGCAACACCTGTAAAAACTGTATCCTGCACTTCAGCTTACCTGCATAGGTCAGCTGAAGAATAGAAGACCAGTGTTAGTGAAGTCGAAGAAATCCTCATACGTTAAATTTGTATCCCATACTGCAGTTAATCTATACAGATAAATTGAACTTCAGAATGCTGAGGTAGTCCATGCTAACTTTACTTCTGCTCCTTTTCTTTTTCTTGCTTTTTTGCATAGTATGCTATTCTTCAGTTTAGCTGTATTGGCAATATTCTTACAATTATGTTCAAAATATGAATGTACGTGGTATAAAACCAGCTGAAGGTATTAATATAACCCTAATTTCGTTCTAGACGGCTGCAGGTCATCAATGGTGTCTGTTCTTTCAGACATGTCCGAAAGAACAGACACCATATGCAGATAAGTATGTACGTGGTATATGTATATCATCTGCTTTCTCTGACCTGCACTTCTTTGTTTTTTCAACATTCGTCTTTGCTGTTAAATCTGTGCAATACATCATCTCTGGTAACTTCTTAACTCGTCGGTCAAAGTCATAGAGTAATTTACCCAATGGTCAAAGCCGACAGGCAGTATCCGTATTCTTCAGCAATCAGAATATTTGTTGTACAGGGTATCCAACAAAATAGTATAAGAAGAGAACAGTTGCGCAGAATTACGTCAAATTTGAACAGCATAGTATTGACACAGGAGGAAACATCAAGGAGGGGGAAAAAAAGACGAAAATGTTACTAACAGATGGCACTATAATCATGTTAAAGTAAATGAGGGTGGTTACAAATAAGATGAGACTCAATACAACAGTTATGGTCCGAGTTACAGATTACACCATCCATCTGTCCAATCTGCACGGCTGCACAAGTCCGGCAGTCAATAGTTGTGGTACTGTTGGTTAAACCCACCCACTACAGTAAGGTAGTACCTGATCAGATGGGAAAAATCGATTTTTAATTGTGCTGGAACCAAAAACTCCATAAAAAGCAAGATGTCATTGGGTTCTAATTGTCATGAGACTGGTGCAAGAAATTTTCAATATGTTGTCCACCCGTTTCAGCAAGTTCAAATTCAGAAACTTCATGTTCCACAGTACAGTGGTGTGTCATGTTCACAATGCACACCTTCAGTTGGTTCACCTATATTCATAACTGGAGCACTGAAAACAACATAACTCCACAGCCTCAAGAAACACAGATTAAGAATGGGTGATCTGAACATCCAGGCTACAGGGAAATGATGGCTGATAATTAGAGCATTTCCAAAATTCCTCTATAGCAGCCACTTCACTAGCTGTTTAATATGTGGAGGAAAACCATCTTACATATAAATGATCCTGCACACACCTCCACGCTGTTGAAGGGTTTGAATGACATTGGTGTGCAAAAGACTCTCATATCATTTACGAGGTGCATTCAAGTTCGAAGGCCTCCGATTTTTTTTCTGATTAACTACTCATCCGAAATCGATGAAACTGGCGTTACTTCTCGACGTAATCGCCCTGCAGACGTACACATTTTTCACAACGCTGACGCCATGATTCCATGGCAGCGGCGAAGGCTTCTTTAGGAGTCTATTTTGACCACTGGAAAATCGCTGAGGCAATAGCAGCACGGCTGGTGAATGTGCGGCCACGGAGAGTGTCTTTCATTGTTGGAAAAAGCCAAAAGTCACTAGGAGCCAGGTCAGGTGAGTAGGGAGCATGAGGAATCACTTCAAAGTTGTTATCACGAAGAAACTGTTGCGTAACGTTTGCTCGATGTGCGGTTGCGTTGTCTTGGTGAAACAACACACGTGCAGCCCTTCCCGGACGTTTTTGTTGCTGTGCAGGAAGGAATTTGTTCTTCAAAACATTTTCGTAGGATGCACCTGTTACCGTAGTGCCCTTTGGAACGCAATGGGTAAAGATTATGCCCTCACTGTCCCAGAACATGGACACCATCATTTTTTCAGCACTGGCGGTTATCCAAAAGTTTTTTGGTGGCGGTGAATCTGTGTGCTTTCATTGAGCTGACTGGCGCTTTGTTTCTGGATTGAAAAATGGCATCCACATCTCATCCACTTGTCACAACCGACAAAAAGAAAGTCCCATTCATGCTGTCGTTGCGCATCAACATTGCTTGGCAACATGCCACACGGGCAGCCATGTGGTCGTCCGTCAGCATTCGTGGCACCCACCTGGATGACACTTTTCGCATTTTCAGGTCGTCATGCAGGATTGTGTGCACAGAACCCACAGAAATGCCAACTCTGGAGGCGATCTGTTCAACAGTCATTCGGCGATCCCCCAAAACAATTCTCTCCACTTTCTCGATCATGTCGTCAGACCGGCTTGTGCGAGCCCGAGGTTGTTTCGGTTTGTTGTCACACGATGTTCTGCCTTCATTAAACTGTCGCACCCACAAACGCACTTTCGACACATCCATAACTCCATCACCACATGTCTCCTTAAAACTGTCGATGAATTTCAATTGGTTTCACACCACCCAAATTCAGAAAACGAATGATTGCACGCTGTTCAAGTAAGGAAAACGTCGTCATTTTTAGTATTAAAACAGTTCTCATTCTGTCATACGGTGCTGCCATCTCTGGGACGTAATGACAATGAACGCGGCCTCATTTTAAAATAATGCGCATGTTTCTATCTCTTTCCAGTCCGGAGAAAAAAAATCGGAGGCCTTAGAACTTGAATGCACCTCGTACCAGTGGCGATACAGATCACAGAACTCTCAGTATTCATCCCCTCAAATAAATACAGCCCAATGATAAATGATGCTGTCAATCTGCACCATAGTCACTTTTCAGAAGGAAGTGGTACTGACTGATGTGTGTGTGTGGTTTTTCCATAGCCCATATTTTGCTATTCGGCATATTGACATGTCCTTGGAGATGGAAATGGACTTTGTCTGTCCATTGACTGTTCATGGCTATTTCCATGAGAGCAAGAAAACATCGAGCAAACATTTATCTTGCTGGCAGGTCAACAGGAGGAAACTCCAGAAAATGAGAAATTTTATATGAATAGCAATGCATGATATTTAGTAGGATTTTAGGCTCATAGGCATGTCCAATGTTCAGGCAATTCCTCGTGCATTGAATGTTTACACACCAGTGCTCAACCCCTCTTGCAGTGCTGTGGCCATGTCTTCAAGAAACGTCAAAACAACAGCTTTCCTCTCTGCCACATTGCACTACAAAAGAACCTTTTCAAATTTTGTAATTATTTTCTCCATACCCTTAGCAATAACAGACCAATGCGTTTTTTTCATACTCCTGCATGTCGGGAACTTCTGCAGGGCTACTGGCACACAGAGCTTTACCGGCAGATGCAATCCTTCATGAAGACAGCCATGGTGGGCATCTTGGATGCAAAGCAAGGAATAGCCATGTGCCAAATGTCTGTTGGTTAATTTTTTTTTCCTCCACGACTTTTCCCCATGCCAATAACATGTTTTCAAATTTAAAGTCATTCTGAGCAGTGCTTTCTACAGCATTTTTAAAGTCATTCTGAGCAGTGCTTTCTACAGCATTCTGAAAATCAAACTGTAATTATGAATACACTGTAATGTAGATGATCTGAAGATGGCAATTAAAATTTGCCAACACTAATTGTCCAAATGTGTAATGGCTGTGATCTAGGCCAACAAAGCTTTTCTAACAAGAAGATTATATTTTTCATTAAAAACCACAGCAGCATTAATTGTCCACTCTAATACAGACTTAAGCAATAAAATACAAATTAGTAAAGATTAATATTGTCTGAGGAGTCCAGACAGGAAAGAAACGAGATTAATGCTAAGATTTCAGAATTTCAATTAGCTATAAGTACTTTAAAAGAGGTGTTACATACCAAGGTGAACAACCGGTTTGATCTAGTACAAAATGAGGTCAGTGAGCAATTTCGGAATTAAATAATGACTTGAAACAAGTGAAAGATTTTATGAATCAGGAATTTTAATGAACAAATCTCAGACACCCTGTAAGGTTGAACATATTAGGATTTGAATGTAACAATCTACTCTTGCTAGTTTGGAGAAACAGATAAACAAATTAGTTGAAACCCTATCTGATAGGTTGGCCAGCCACACTAGTACCTGAATTCAAATTAGACATGTATTTAAGAAAGAGTCAGTGAAAAATGATGACAGGTGTCCTAATGAGTGTACTAAGGTGTACAACTATTCTAAGTTAGACTATGAAAGATATTTATTTCATAAGGAAGGTGACCATGGAGACTTACCCCTTGAACTTAGTATGTGTCGAGCAATAGTGATGGGGAGGGAGGATACTGAAGTATATAGGGCGAAAAGTATTTAAATCAACAAACTCTGGAGGTTGTAGGGGACATCAAAACAAATATTTTCCCCTAATGTCATTTTTTCCTATGGTGAGTATTTAAACTGGTAGAGGAAGATTTCTCTGGCAGCAAATTAATTAAACCAGCAAACACTTTTCCATTTTTTATGACCAAGAGACAACACATTAACACAACCCAATTTCAATTACAGCAGATTTTCAAAAAAGCTTCTATTGACACATAAACAAAGGTTACACCGTCGGATCAAGTTCTGTTTGATACGGGCAAAAACCCCAGGAGTATCCTTAATTGTTCATGCTGCTGCTACTACTATCCGGGCAACCAGATCCTCTTCTGATGCAACAGGAGTTGTGTAAACAAGGTTGTGCATCTCTCCCCACACAAGAAAGTCCAGAGGGGACATATCTGGGGATCGAGCAGGCCATGGTACAGGATGCCAATCTACGTTTCTGGGAACCGTCGGTCCAGGAATTGACACACACGACGACTGAAATGTGCCGGTGCCCTG